>NW_028318226.1:3272500-3872500 GCF_062004578.1 Staurois parvus
TGTGGATACGAAAATATGTGCAGCGGTCATAAATTCCAGTGTGAAAGAATCCTCCACCATATATCTGCTCACCTCATGCAGTGTGACCTGACATTGTACAATGGTACGGTCTAACTGCACTTTTGGTCCCAATTGGACTCAGAAGACGAGCTTGTTAAATGAGGTCTCCAAAATATGCCTCCTCCTTATAAATGTCTTGGTGTCATCTGTATTCCTCATTAAAAAGAACTCAACATAGTGCTTTAACTTTTGAAACTTTTATTAAGCAATAAAACATAGTAAATGCACTTACGTTCTGGAGGTGCATATCTGCACCACCTATGATGAACATCAAGCAATATATCGATTAAGCACAAAATGGCAGTATCATCTGAACAGCAGAGTCCTGTATGGGTTCAGGAAACCGTCACCATACGAAATGTATTGCAAGGAAAAGCACAGGCCATTCTCTGTAAATGCAATTGCCTGCTAAAATGCCGTTCCTGGAAACCACTCCAGGAATGGCATTTTAGCAGGCAAATGAAGTACAGAAAGATAGAGAGAGGGAGAAAGAGAGAGAAAGAGAGAGAGAGAGAGGGAGAGAGAACAGCAGAGTCCTGTATGGGCTCAGGAAACTGTCACCATACGGAATGTATTGCAAGGAAAAGCACGGGCCATTCTCTGTAAATGCAATTGCCTGCTAAAATGCTGTTCCTGGTAACTGCTCCAGGAATGGCATTTTAGCAGGCAAATGAAGTACAGAAAGAGAGAGAGAGAGAGAGAGAACAGCAGAGTCCTGTATGGGCTCAGGAAACCGTTACCATATGGAATGTATTGCAAGGAAAAGCACGGGCCCTTCTCTGTAAATGCAATTGCCTGCTAAAATGCCGTTTCTGGTAACCGCTCCAGGAATGGCATTTTAGCAGGCAAATGAAGTACAGAAAGAGAGAGAGAGAGAGAGAGAGAGAGAGACAGAAAGAGAGATAGAGAACAGCAGAGTCCTGTATGGGCTCAGGAAACCGTCACCATACGGAATGTATTGCAAGGAAAAGCACAGGCCATTCCATTCTCTGTAAATGCAATTGCCTGCTAAAATGCTGTTCCTGGTAACCGCTCCAGGAATGGCATTTTAGCAGGTAAATGAAGTACAGAAAGAGAGAGAGAGAGAGAGTCCTGTATGGGCTAAGGAAACCGTTACCATATGGAATGTATTGCAAGGAAAAGCACGGGCCTTTCTCTGTAAATGCAATTGCCTGCTAAAATGCCATTCCTGGTATCCACTCCAGGAATGGCATTTTAGCAGGCAAATGAAGTACAGAAAGAAAGAGAGAGAGAGAGAAAGAGAGAGAAAGAGAAAGAGAGAGAAAGAGAGAGAAAGAGAAAGAGAGAGAAAGAGAGAGAGAGAGAACGAGAGAAAGCGAGAAAGAAAGAAAGAGAGAAAGAAAGAAAGAAAGAAAGAAAGAAAGAAAGAAAGAAAGAAAGGTGTAACGGACCCCAGACACCCATGACTGGGTATCTATGTCAAGAAGCTGCTTCTCAGGCTCTGGAATTCGAGACCAGTGACTCTGGCTATTGTTACTCCAAGATCCAGATGACACCAGATTCAATCTACATTTAGTAACAAGAGACACACCAACAGATAATCCCATCAGGAGAGAGTGCTGCTGTAGATACCCCCCACCAAGCCAATACACACAAACACATACATCCCATAATAGTTTGCTCCCAAGCCAGACACACAATAGAACAATGGGATGCAACCACATAACATCAAACAACCCCCCACCCCCATATTGGGACAGATCACCCTGTACCCCTAACAGGTACAGGGTGATTTACACATAAGAGGGATATGGAAAGCTGAGACAGGGGTCTCCCCACCTCTCCAAAGTGAGCTGGGTTCCATGGGCCCCCACCCAAAGTGACTCCTGTCACAGAAAGAAAGAAAGAAAGAAAGAAAGAGAAAGAAAAAGAAAGAAGAAGGGGGGAGAGAAGACACAAGGTTGCCAGGGAGTGAGGGCGGGGCGGACACAGGAGGAGAGGACGGGAGGAGGAGTACAGGAGTAGGAGGAGGGTCAGAATCAGCTTTCTCTCTCCTCTGGTGGGCAGGGAGGGGACTGTCATCACTGGGCACAGTCTATCCTGACAGACCGCAGGGGGAGCATACACAGGAGCCCAGGGCATGCAGAAGATTGATAGGAGAGGTGGTCGGACATCACATAGAGGAACCGAGAAATTCACGGTCCTCAATGTGCCGTCTGGCCGCCTCTCCTATGCAGGCGGCCCCGGCCCACCAGGCAAATGCCCGGTGTGCCCTATGGCCAGCCCAGGCCTGCCCCTTATCATATCCATATGAAATCTAAATCTAGTCACGTGGCTTTATCCCCGTGATAAAGTCACGTGACTAGTGATGAAACATGTCTGGGAGGAGTGTGCGGATGACGTCACAACATTACCATTCATTGAGACAGCGGTTGTAGTACTCTGTAAATGGCTCTTGGAACGACAATACAGCAGGCAATAGTAGTCACTAAGTGTGCCTGGTCTTTGCCTTGCATTACAATATGTATGGTGTCTGTTTTGAGCATGTACAGGACTCTGCTGCTGAGATGATACTGCCATCTTGTGTTTAATCAGTACATCACTGGATGTTCATCATACCTGATGCAAAATACACCTCCGGAACGTGAGTGTATTTCTTATGTTTAATTGATGAATAAAAGTTTAAAAGGATAAAGCAGTATGTTAAGTTATTTTTAATGAGGAAAACGGCTGATGCAAAGATGCTTATCAGGAGGGAGGTTACTTTGGAGTCTTCATTCAGCAAGCTGATCTTCTGAGTCCATATATGGGACCAAAAGTGCAGTTATACCAAAACATTGTATAATGTGAGGTCACACTGCATGAGGTGAGCAGATATATGGTGGAGGATGTGTTTGCACGGGAATTGATGACAGATGCACATATTTTTTGTTATCCAAAGGAGGGTTCACTGAAAAACACTTTATTTGAACTTGAGTTTTTGAATGACTTTTGTTTGATTCAAACTTAAAAATATTTTGTTTTTTCACTTCACAATATGATTGTATAATTTGCCCCACTGAGACATGGGTTGTGTGCACTATCGGCTACAGTAATTATACTTTTAATTTTAATTTTTGTTTTGTTTTTATTTCACCATAGTTAGAGCTTGAGTTATTGAATTTTTTCTAGATTTCCTAAGGGTGTCTCTACCACTTGTTAGCTGCCACTATGGAGGTTTTTTCTTTTTTTGACCAAAGAGTGGTTAATTTGGAGGATGTTTTTTCAGATAAAAACAAGGATGAGGACAGTAATTTACCTAGTTGATTTAAAAAATATAGTCACTTGATGGACAAAAAAAAATCTATTTATGGTGGGATCTGGTCACTTTTGAGAGGTATAATCATAAAAATATGATTCCTAGAAAGCTAAGATGGGATCTTCCCATTAGTGATGGATTAGAGGAGGATGACGATTTAGAAGAAATGTATAATTTCTTCAACAAAAAAGGTGATGAATTATTGGAGTTTCTCATAAAGAGTAAGCAAAGGAAGTTGCATAAAATTGAGTTATTGTTGAAGGAACTCAAACTTAAAATTGAACCATTCAAGCTTCTTCCAGAATTTAATAAATTGTCAGAAGATTTATCTAAGCACATGATTAAACAGGATTCTGAAAATAAAATAAAAAAGTAAGAAATTTACTAGAGATCTTACTGACTATCAAACCAAAAAAGTTTTTAAATAACAACCCGTGAACAACACTGATAATGGGACTTCAGCCCAAACCACTCCGGAGAAGCCAACTAGTGTGGCTAATGGTAATGGGTGGGTCCCTTCTACCAAACCACCACCTATTAACATACCATCATCTAAACCACATAAGAAAAGTACTAATAAAGCAAATAGTTTAATTATGTAGGATCTGGGCAATATGGAGGTTAATGATAATAAACATATAGATATGTTTAAAAAATTGGTATTAGCTGATCTGGATAAAATGCCCATTAAGAAAGGCATAGAAGCAGAATACATTAGAAATGGGATTAAACAGTTGGAGGAGAGAAAGGAGCTTGTTATCCTTCCTGCAGACAAAGAGGGGGGGGGGGGCATTGTAGTATGGTCCAAACAACAATATTATGAAGCCATGGATAAACTTATCATGAATAAATGTACGTATAAGATGCTGGCCAATAGCCCCAGTCACAAATTTAAAAAGGAGTTGGTGTTGATAATGATTTTCTGACTAAGAAAGAGGGGAAATATCTCTTCTTATAGATTACCAATAATTTACTGCATCCCTAAGATCCATAAGGACAGGGCTAATCCGCCTGGACACCCTATTATAAATGGGATTAATTCCCTAACAGCCAGATTAGGAGAATACTTAGACTGCTTCCTACAGCCACTGGTAAAGGAAACCACAGCTTATCTTAAAGTCACCAAACATATTTTACAACTGCTGGATACCAGTGACATTAAATTGGATACAGTTATGCTTACTGCTGATGTGGCATCACTGTATACCAATATCAATCATGGGGGAGCAATGCGAGCCGCAGAGTGGTCTTTCATATGTTCAAGTGGTTTGTCTCAACAGCATATTACTTTTTTATTAAAGTGTTTAGATTTCTGTTTGCAACATAATTATTTCTGATATCGCAACAATTATTATTTACAAATCTCTGGGGTAGCTATGGGTGAAAAGTTTGCACCGAGCATAGCTAATATCTATAAGGCCAAGTGGAAAGAAGAAGAATTTTTCTCAAAAAACTCACCCTCCCTCAATCTATACCACAGGTTTATAGATGATTTGACCATCCTATGGGATGGGAATATTAGTGAATTAGAGGAAACGATGAATAGGATGAACACAAATAAGAGGAAAATTAGTCTAACGTGGGAATGTAGTTCTACATGGATACATTTTTTGGATCTAGAACTCATTAAAGATATGAGAGGTTTCAGGACGGCCACTTATTTCAAAAGCACTGACAGAAATGCATATATACCCTGTCAAAGTTGTCACCAGAGACCATGGCTCATCAATGTCCTGAGGGGCCAATTCATGAGATTGAGGAGGAACTGTAGCTACAAATCAGATTATAATACTCAGTCCCATGCATTGGCCAAAAAGTTTATTGTCAAAGGTTATGAGTCAGATTCTATCGAGACAGCAAGGGAGGAAGTTGGATCTCTGAATAGAGAGTCACTACTTATGAATAAAACACACAGAACCAAAACCATGAAAGGGGTACCAGTTATTTTGGATTATAATATCCAGTTTAGACAAGTTGAGCGGATTGTGAAACAATATTGGCCTATACTAAAATTGGATAAACAACTTGGTCCTCTTCTTATGAACACCCCTAGGTTCATTTACAAAAAAGCCCCAACATTAAGGGATAAGTTAGTTCATAATGTGGTGGACCCTTCCAAGAAGCAGAGTTTAAATTTTTTAATGGAAAAGATTTTTATGCCTGTGGACGGTGTTATAGCTGCACAAGGGTGAAGTGTTTGAAAAAAAGAAGGGAGAGTTTATTAGTTTTCTAACAGGCAGGTAATATCAGATCAAAGATTTTATATTGTGCAATACAGTGGGAGTTGTATATGGTTTATCCTGCCCTTGGGGGTTTCAGTACGTTGGACCCGCCAAAAGAATGATTAAAGATAGAATCCAAGAACATGTCCGCAATATTACCGAAGGATTTCCTAAACATTATGTTTTCCGGCATTTTTGGATGTGCACAACAATGTATTGCTTTGACCTTTTGGGGCATTGAAGTATATACAAAGAATTGGAGGGGTAGTAATAAGATAAGAGAACTAAGTAAAAGGTAGTCCTATTGGATCCATGAGCTTCAAACTTTGTTTCCCAAGGGGATAAATAGAGAATTTGACCTTAACTGCTTTATTAGTGATTTTTAATTAGGATTATATAAATTTTATATACAGTATTTTCTGGCGTATAAGACTACTTTTTATACTTAAAAATATACCCCAAAAATTGGGGGGTCATCTTATACGCGGGGTATAAAATGTGAAACTTAAGTTTGTTTGGGTCAAGTTAGTTGGATGTGTGGTAATACTGTACATACAGTATACCGTGCTGAGCCAAGCTGGCTCAAAACAAATGTCCCTATGACAGATTAATCTGTCAGCCCGCTGGATGTGCGGTATATACAGTATACTGCGCTGAGCCAAGCGGTTTCAAAACGTACCAGTACGTCCGTACTGTAATCAGCCCACTGGATGCGTGTATGTACAGTAGCTGTGGCTACATACAGTATACACTGGGCCAATCACAGCGAGTGATGTATTGTACTAATGAATACAAATCCTGCTCGGATTGGTTGAGTCAGAGAGGTGGGCTGATGATGTCACAACCTCAGCCAATCCGAGAAGGCTTTGTATTCACTCGTAGAATACATCGCTTGCCGTGATTGGCCCAGTGTATACTGTATGTAGCCTCAGCTACTGTACATACACACATCCAGCGGTCTGATTACTGTAGGGACGTACTGGTACATTTTGAAACAGCTTGGCTCAGTAAACTGTATATACCGCACATCCAGCGGTAACCATCTGATTTGGAATTTGATCCATATGATGACTGTCTTACAAATGTATCATAAGATGTTATTCATGAACTTATGATGTCAGAGGATGAACATGAGGATTTTGAAGGATTTTAAGTACCAGTAAGTCATAACCATTTCAATTAAAAAATCTGTTGTTTTTAAATGGTGTTGCCTCGGAAGGGGGGTAGTCTTATATGGTGAGTATAGCCTAAAACCTATGTTTTAACTGGAAAATTAGGTTGTCGTCTTATACACCCAGTCCCCTTATACGCCGTAAAATACGGTATATCAAATGTATACATATATTTTTTTTATATTTTTTATTTTTTAATTATATTATAATATTAATATGTATTTTTTATTTTCGATTTTATTCACAATATTTATATGTTAATTTTCTTTTTTGTTTTATTATTGCTATATTATTGTTATCAAGTGGCTTTGCTGCTGGCTTGATGAGCATCCCGTATGAAATTTATTGAGGGCTGTAGATGGTGAATGGGTGACGTCTCCACAGCTCACAGACAATAACAGATCCCATGTTATTTTTCAATGAACGGCGTTTTTTTTTGGCATTTTATCTTTTTTCTCCTTTGGTCTTCAATAAAACCAATAGGCTTTACCACCATGTGCTAGGCCAGTCCACAACAAAATGGTGCTGGTTTACTATATAAATTGAATGATTGTCGGACGGTCCAATCGTATCCCCTTGATAAAGTCACGTGACTAGTGACAAAACACGTCGTGGAGGAGTGTGCGGATGATGTCACAACGTTACCATTCTTTGGGACAGGGGTTGTAGTACTCTGTTAACGGCTCTTGAAATTATTATTATTATTATACAGTATTTATATAGCGCCAAAAGGTTTTCTCAGCGCTGTACAATATAGTGGGGGACAGTACCTGAGACAGTACAGTAACAAAACAATACACGAGGGGTTCGAGGGCCCTGCTCTTTTGAGCTTACAATCTAGGAGGGAGGGGATAGTGGCACAGGAGGAAGTGGCTGTGGGGGATGGAGTGGTAGGAGGAGTGGAGGAGATTGGCAGTTAGGCGAGGGTGGGGTAGGCTTCTCTGAAGAGATGGGTTTTCAGGGTGCGCCTAAAGGTGAGGAGGGTAGGTGACAGTCTGATGGATTGGGGTAGTGAGTTCCAGAGGATGGGGGAAGTCCTGGAGAAGTCCTGCAGTCGGGCATGGGAGGTGGAGACCAGGGAGCTAGAAAGTAGGAGGTCTTGTGAAGAGCGAAGATTACGGGTTGGGTGATATTTGGGTATCAGGTCGGTGAGGTAGTTTGGGGCAGCATTATGAATGGCTTTGTATGTCAGTGTTAGTAGTTTGAATTTGATGCGTTGGGCAATCGGGAGCCAGTGGAGGGAATGACAGAGGGGGGTGGCAGAAGAGGAGCGGTTGGTAAGGTGGATGAGTCTGGCCGCTGAGTTCAGGATAGACTGAAGCGGGGATAGTCTGTGATGAGGTAGGCCAGTGAGGAGGGAGTTGCAGTAGTCCAGGCGTGAGATAATGAGGGAGTGAATGAGTTGTTTAGTAGTGTCTGGGGTTAGGAACGTACGTATTTTGGAGACGTTACGGAGGTGGAGCCTGCATGAGCTTGCTAGCGATTGGACATGGGGTTGGAAGGACAGGTTTGAATCTAGAGTGACACCTAGGACTTTGGCTTGTGGGGTGGGACTGATGGTGGCGATGTTGGTAGTGATGGAGAGGGTGGGGGGGGCGCGGGCTGGGGGGAAAATCAGGAGCTCGGTTTTTGAAAGGTTCAGTTTGAGGAAGTGGAGCGACATCCAGTCTGATATGTCGTTCAGCAGGTGGGTGATACGGGCAGAGACTGAAGGGGTGAGTTGAGGGGTGGAGAGGTAAATTTGCATGTCATCGGCGTAGAGGTGATAGTTGAAGCCGTGGGAGTGTATCAGTTTGCAAAGGGAGGAGGTGTAGATGGAGAAGAGAAGGGGCCCGAGGACAGAGCCTTGGGGGACCCCAACAGAGAGGGGGAGAGAGGGGAAGGTGGTAGCGTTATAGGTAACGCTGAAGGAGCGTTGGGAGAGATAGGAGGAGAGCCAGGAGAGAGCGGAGTCTCTGATGCCAAGGGAGTGTAGTTTATTGAGGAGGAGGGGGTGGTCAACTGTGTCGAAGGCTGCGGAGAGGTCGAGGAGTAAGAGGACTGAGTAGTGGCCATTAGCTTTGGCAGTTAGAAGGTCATTAGTGATTTTGAGTAAGGCGGTTTCGGTGGAGTGTAGGGGATGGAAGCCAGACTGTAGTGGATCGAGGAGGTTGTTGTCAATGAGGTGGGAGCTTAGGCGATTGTAGATCAAGCGCTCAAGGAGCTTGGAAGTGATTGGCAGCAGGGAGATGGGTCTAAGGTTGTTCAGGTCAGTGGGGTCCAAGGAGGGTTTTTTGAGTATGGGGGTGATGTACGCGTGCTTTAGGGGGGAGGGGAATGCGCCAGTAGAGAAGGAGAGAATGAAGATGTGGGTGAGGGAGCGTAGGATGGAGGGGGAGGGTGCCCGGAGGAGTTGTGTGGGGACAGGGTCAAGGGGGCAAGTGGTGAGGTGGGCTTCTGAGAAGACCTTGGTGACCTCCTCAGTGGTGGCAAGGCTGAAGGAGCGTAGTGTTGGGGGGGTTATGGTGTGCGGGATGTTAAGGGTGGTGGGGGGCAGGGCGGTTGGGAGGTCAGAGGAGGGGAGAGTTGGAGGGGTTGTAGTTGGAGGGAGGCTAGGTGGGGAGGTAGGTGGAGCATTGGCAATGTTCTTACGGATTGCGTCAATCTTATTTTGGAAGTGAATGGCAATCTTGTGGGCGGTGAGTGAGATACTGAGTGGGGGTGGGGGGGAGAGAGTAGGGAGTTGAAAGTGGAGAAGAGCCGACGAGGATTGGAGGAGAGGGTGTTGATGAGGGTTACAAAGTAGGTATGTTTGGCAGCATGGAGGGAGGAGGTGTAGGTGAGGAAGGCGGATTTGTAGAAGGAGAATGCTTGAGGGGATTTCGCGCGCGCCCCCTATTTGTTTACAAAACACACGTTTTAAAACGTGGTTTTGCCTGCGAGTGCCGCCCTGCCGCCGTATATCTACAGTGGCTGCGCGGCAAGTGGTTAAAGCACTATGTTGAGTTCTATTTAATGAGGAATATGGCTGATACAAAGATGCTTATCAAGAGGGAGCTTACTTTGGAGTCTTCATTCAGCAAGCTGATCTTCTGAGTTCATATGGGACCAAAAGTGCAGTTAGACCGTAACATTGTATAATGAGAGGTCACACTGCATGAGGTGAGCAGATATATGGTGGAGGATGTCTTTGCATGGGAACTTATGACAGATGCACATATTTTTTGTTATCCAAAGGAGAGTTCACCAAAAAACACTTTATTGATTGAAATTGAGTTTTAGAATGACTTTTGTTTGATTCATACTTAAAAATATTTTTTAGTTCTTTGTGTTTTTATATATATATATATATATATATATATATATATATGTATAATTTTATTTCATTATTAATATTTTTTCAACTATTTTTGTTAAAGAAGGATTGTGAATTGTTTCATATAGCACAGCATTCTTTTCACTTCACAATATGATATCTATATGAAACTTATCATTATACCCATCTCTAGGAAAGGGAAAGGGCTTTTCATGCCCAGGGACCACATGGAAATATTCTGTATGAAAAGGGACCACATAATAATCATCCATTGGCAATACCCTTATCACATATTCCTCACAAGTTAACCTGGAAAATTCAAGATTTTCTTGTCTTTCTTTTTTTCTCTTAGCAATATCACTTAAAACTTTACACGGAGGCTTAGGAATGTTCAGCAGAGGTCCCTTACTGTGAACTATACCCATCTTGAAACAAAACAGCTGTTAGGCAAAGCACTAAATTACAGTGTCAGTTTTTATTCTTTTCACCGTAAAGGCTGTACTGAACTCACGTAGAGCGACCACAAAAACTCCCCACAGTTCAGGAGTTTAACACTTAAAAGCACAGACAGGGCAATAACCCTATTCTGTTACAGGGTGTTAAATCTCGCAGGTTGGCGATGAAACTGGTACTTTTTACAGTAACACAAATATTTACACAACAGTTTCTTAACATGCAGCAACTAAGCACTTATACCTCTAAAATGGCAAAGATAAACGAGGAATTCACAATATTATTATTCCTGCCTAGGCAATTTTTCCCCAGAGGTTCCAAACCTCTGACAATTTCCTTTGAGGTTTTAAACCTCAAACAATCCCCATGGGACCCAGCAGTCTCAAATGGTTAATTTGGCTACTATATACTTGGGTTTAAAAAGGGTACAATCAAGGTAAAATCTAAGACTTATTGCTCATCTTAGCTGATCGTCCGTGTGTTTATCCCACTTCTGACAAAAAAAGGATTGGATCAATTTTTGTTTGTCCGTAGCCTGACCTGTCCTCATTTATCTCACCACCGGATCTGGGAGAAATAAAGCTCTCCACACAGAAGTGTAAAAGCAGTATTTCTAAAAGTTTAATACAAAGCAAGAGATAATATACAGAACTCAACAGGCATCTCTAAGTCAGGAAAACCAAAGAAACATTATACTCTTATCAGTATAGATACGTGAAGAACAGAAACTGCAAATGGCTGAGGGGTACCATATAAGTTGCTTCCGTTTACAGAGAAATAAGAATACTGTTGAGAAACAAAACTAATTGCTTACATGTAAGCTGTTACATATCTGAAATAGAGGCATTATACAAAATAGATGCCAGTTTAAAGATATATCTCCATACACCACACCCTCATCACAGGAGTTTGACTGACAGCAGTGGAAGCGTCTGGCTTCCACTGCGCTCAGTGTGTCTTGTGAATTCTGGAAAAGAAGTGAGTGGTGCTGCAGCCAGGACAGCACTGAATCAGTGAAAGAAAGCAGGAAAATGTTTAGGGATGGGAGGGGGACAGTTATTGGGGTGTTTTTTTAACTTTAATGCAGGGAATGTATTAAGGTAAAAAACATTTGTGTTAAGAACCACTTTAATAGGGAGGCAGAGCAGCCGCTGACATACAGGTGAAACTCGAAAAATTAGAATATCGTGCAAAAGTTCATTTATTTCAGTAATGCAACTTAAAAGGTGAAACTAATATATGAGATAGACTCATTACATGCAAAGCAAGATAGTTCAAGCCATGATTTGTCATAATTGTGATGATTATGGCTTACAGCTCATGAAAACCCCAAATCCACAATCTCAGAAAATTAGAATATTATATGCAATCAATAAAATAAGGATTGTACATAGAACAATATCAGACCTCTGAAAAATATAAGCATGCATATGTACTCAGTACTTTGTTTGGGCCCCTTTGGCAGCAATTACTGCCTCAATGTGGCGTGGCATGGAACCTATCAGCCTGTGGCACTGCTGAGGTGTTATGGAAGACCAGGATGCTTCAATAGCGGCCTTCAGCTCTTCTGCATTGTTCGGTCTCATGTCTCCCATCTTTCTCTTGACAATGCCCCATAGATTCTCTATGGGGTTCAGGTCAGGCGAGTTTGCTGGCCAATCAAGCACAGTAATCTCACGGTCATTGAACCAGGTTTTGGTGCTTTTGGCAGTGTGGGCAGGTGCCAAGTCCTGCTGGAAAATGAAGTCAGCATCCCCATAAAGCTCGTCTGTGGAAGGAAGCATGAAGTGCTCCAAAATCTCCTGGTAGACGGCTGCGTTGACCCTGGACTTAATGAAGCACAGTGGACCAGCACCAGCAGATGACATGGCTCCCCAAATCAACACAGACTGTGGAAACTTCACACTGGACTTCAAGCATCTTGCAATGTGTGCCTCTCCATTCTTCCTCCATAATCTGGGTCCTTGGTTTCCAAATGAGATGCTCATTTTCGTGAGTTGCTCTCATCAGAAAAGAGGATATTGGACCACTGAGCAACAGACCAGGTCTGTTTTTCTTTAGCCCAGGTAAGACGCTTCTGATGTTGGTTGTTGTTCAGGAGCAGCTTGACAAGAAGAATACGACCTTTGAAGCCCATGTCCAGGATCTGTCTGTGTGTGGTGGCTCTTGATGCACTGACTCCAGCCTCAGTCCACTCCTTGTGAAAGTCCCCAACACTTTTGAATGGCCTTTTCCTGACAATCCTCTCCAGGCTGCGGTCATCCCTGCTGCTTGTGCACCTTTTTCTTCCACACTTTTCCCTTCCACATAACTTTCTATTAATGTGCTTTGATACAGCACTTTGGGAACATCCATCTTCTTTTGCAATTACCTTTTGAGGCTTTCCCTCCTTATGGAGAGTGTCAATTATGGTTTTCTGCACAACTGTCAGGTCAGCAGTCTTTCCCATGATTGTGATTCCTACTGAACCAGACTGAGAGACCATTTAAAGGCTCAGGAACCCTTTGCAGGTGTTATGGCTTAATTAGCTGATTAAAGTGGGACACTTTGAGACTAGAATATTGCACCTTTTCACAATATTCTAATTTTCTCAGATTGTGGATTTGGGGTTTTCATGAGCTGTAAGCCATAATCATCACAATTATGACAAACCAA
This sequence comes from Staurois parvus, assembly GCF_062004578.1. Classification (NCBI taxonomy): domain Eukaryota; kingdom Metazoa; phylum Chordata; class Amphibia; order Anura; family Ranidae; genus Staurois; species Staurois parvus. Next base: position 3,285,617 of record NW_028318226.1, read on the forward strand.
GGCTTGAACTATCTTGCTTTGCATGTAATGAGTCTATCTCACCTTTTAAGTTGCATTACTGAAATAAATGAACTTTTGCACGATATTCAAATTTTTCGAGTTTCACCTGTATAGAGAACGGGTTGATTGAATGGGCAATACATTGCCGCCTAGAAATGTATTTTTCAACACTCGGGATGCCCTGGAAAATCTTACAAGTTGTGGGATGTTACTTTCCTATTGGGTCATAGCTCAATACCTCTTTATTTGGGTTGTTGTATTTGCCTCATGGTAGTGTGCACTGTGGTATTGTTCTTGCTATTTTAGAATGCCAATATGCTATATTCGGCCATTACCTTTATTATTGTATCTCCATGTACATATGTGTGTACTTATTGTATGTCTTAAGACTTTGTGCAATAATTATGAGCTCTGGATGACCTTTTTTTCTCTTAATAAAATCTCTTCTTAATTTAAAAAAAAGAAAGAACCACTTTAAGACACCCAAATCCCAAGCTGTGGATGGGACATCTGACTTGTTTAACCAGCTCATCACAGACGTTATTTGATAGGTGGGATTAGCAGACAGCCACAACAGGTATAAAGGCAATTGGAAATTATACTCTTTAAAAAAATAAGGTTTAACCCTTCAATTTTGTACTGTAAATAAAACTGGCCAGCGATACAACAGTTTTCAAGTACAGTATAGTTGATGTGCTTCTTTTTGTATCATACTGCATTTTCTTAAAAGCTTAATAAAATGTCAAAATAAAGTGCACCAAAACACTTCAAATCTACAATCCACATTCCCTGAACCCCCTCTCCCATCCCCATAACCTCAATTGTTCCCAAAATATTTATAGTATGGACTTCAGGCCTGTATTTTGTTGAAATTGGTTAGTTTCAGAACAGTACCCAAGCAAATTTAAATAATCCTACCATGAGGGCTTTTTTATATGCATCAGCTATCAACAGCACCATGATAAGTGGCAGAGGAAGAGTATAGGAGCAGGATGATTGGGATGCTGCCCGTGAGGAGGAGTGGGGTTGTGCTGCTGGTGGTGCCGAGGAAGATGATTGGGATTATTGGTATGGAGAATAATGCAGTATGGCAAAGGACCTCTTTTCCCATTAGGGGGACACCTAATAGCAGGCATCACTAAATGGCAGACTTTGGTGCAGATCCAGATTGAGTCACTGCCCAACCACACCTACCTCAGTCACGCCATTTAGGAGCTGTGCATTCTTCCCCTCAGCTGCTGCTAGCACTGTCATCTTCGCAGAGCTGACATTGGGGGGCAGCATAGCGCTGGACAGAAGCTGCCCCAGTTAACTGATTGCTTGCTAGGATGCAGGGCAGTTCTAGCAACCAATCACAAGCTAGGTAACAGGAAATGTTGTGCAACTCCACCACTCCATCCAGAACTGTCCTGCCTCCCTATGTCAGTGCTAGACCTGCCATGCCTCCTGCCCTCCACCCTGTGTAAGGTAGGGTGGGGGCTTGGGATGATATGAGGGGGGGGGACAGAGACTGCAATGTTGTATAAAGGGGGTGAGGACAGGAATGTGAAGGGGGTGATATGAAGGGGGGCCCAAGGACAGAAATGTAAAGTGAGAGTGACAAAGGGGGGCCCAAGGACAGGAATGTGAAGTGGGGGTGATATGTAGGGGGGCTGCGGACTGAAATGTGAAAGGGGTGCTATAAAGGGGGCTCAAGGAAATGAATATGAAAGGGGGTGATATGAAGGGGGGCTCAAGGACAGGAATGTGCAGGGTAAGTGATATGAAGGAGAGCTGGGGACTGCAATATGAAGGAAGGTGATATAAAGGGGGCCAAGGACAGGAGTGTGAAGAAGGGGTAATATCAATGGGGGCTGGGAGGTGCAATTTGAAGGGGTGTAAGTATGAAAGGCAGGCCCAAGGACAGGGATGTGAAGTGATGGTGGTACAAAGGGAGGCTGTGGACTGCAATATGAAGGGGGGTGCTATAGAGGGATTGAGGACAGCAATGTGAAGGGGGGTAATATGAAGGGGGCCCAAAGACAGGAACGCAAAGGAGGGGTGATATGCAGAGGGGCCTGGGGACAGGCATGTGAAGGGGGGTGATATGAAGAGGGGCCCAAAGACAGGAATATAAAGGGGTAGTGATATGAAGGGGAGCCAGGGACTGCAAAGTGAAGGGGGGTGATATATGTAGCCCAGTGCTGGCTAGCTCCTTGTGCCATCGCAAGACATCCATAAAAGGAACTATGTTGAGCTAATGCTTCCTCTAGTGTGTAGCTGAAATAATGACATTGTGTTGGTGTTCTTCATCATGAGGAAATCTCCTTCCTGATCCTCCCTAAGTCTTCAAGTCCCATCATTCTTGGACTTCCATGGTTGCAGAAACACTCACCGTATCTTGACTGGAACTCTGGCCAAGTATGGTCATGGGGGTCACAATGCCATCGGACTTGTCTCCTTAAGGTGCTCCCACCTCGCTCAGTACCCGTGGTGGAGGTCACCACCTTTTCGATGTTCCCTCAACATTGTGAGGCCTTCCAAGATGTTTTTTGTAATAAAGCTGCTCCCCTGCCTACTCCTATTGCAGACCCCCTTCTGGTGCTGTCCACCTCTAGTTCCTTACCCTCTTCCCTCTTTGCTGCCTTAACCATTGGTCCCTTTACATACTGTGCAGCTCAGAGCTCCAACTTCACTACTATCTTGATGGATGGAGGCCCCAACATCTGTGACCTCTGTACCATTTGAGTTCCCAGCTTCATGTGCTCTGTCTGCTGAGACCCCAATACCCCTACTCCCTTCAGCTGCTTGGACCCAGCCGTCGTTTCCACATTAATAGCTTCAGTATCTACCCCAGGTTCCTGTTCTGCACAGCCTTGCATGCCCACTGTACAAATCAAAGCCTTCACGCCTACTCCTGTATCCTCTCTGGCAGCCTCCTCACCAGACCCTTCATCCTGGTTACTGGTATCTGCTCCAGCCCAGTTGCCTGAGTTATGTTCTCCCATTCTTACTCCTTCAGAGGCAAATGTTTACAAGAACTTACATCTGTCAGCTTCCAAGTACAAAGTAGCTGCAGATTGTCATCACCGGGTGAGTCCCAAATTTCTCCCTGATGACAAAGTTTGGCTCTCTACCAAGAATATCCGTCTACGAGTACCCTCTATGAAATTTGCTTCTCGTTTCATCGGTCCCTTTACCATCCTACGCCAGGTCAGTCCTGTTGCTTTCAAAACTTTGCCTCCTTTCACATGAGAATCCCTGATGTTTTCCATGTTTCTCTGCTGAGACCATACATCATCAACAGGTTTTCCTGTCCTCATCGTCATCCTTCCCCAATAGTGAATACTTCGGATCAGTATGAAGTCAAGCGAATCTTGGATTCCAAATTCATCAGATGGAAGCTTTCCTATCTATCGAATTGACTGGAAGGGATATGGTCCTGAGGAGAGGTGTTGTATTCCTTCTACTGATGTTTCTGCACCCTGTCTGGTGGGACTTTTTCATCAGAAGTTTCCTCTTAAGCCTGGCCCTAAACAAGTGCGGAAACCCTCGCGTGGGGGGGTTACTGTCACAAGTTAGCCTGCAGTCTCTTGTTTGTGTATTCTTACCTCCTTGCTGCAGTGCTTTTCCTGATTCCTTTCACATGTGTGGTTTGTCTGTGCTCACCTATGGGCGTCGTCTGCTATTCTCTGGGTTTTATTTTCTTCCCTTCCATCACTTCCTGGCCCACTTCCTAGTTTTCTTGTCTATAAGACATGCTCAGTCTAGTCCACTTTGCCTGAGCAATTTCTTAGTTCACCTGAGCTCCTGTTTGTTGCAACTCCTGTATCCTGTATCTGACTACACATGTACTGACCCTGGCTTCGTTCACTGACTCTGCTTCTTTTCTGCCCGTCCTGACCTTGGTTTGTCTATTGAATTTCCTTTTGTCGCCTGCCATTGTACTCTGCTCACGAGAGTGGTCTCCACATCCTCAGCTGGGCGTACCTGGGCGCAGCGACCTGGTTCTAGCTTGCTGCAAGTGCATACCACCATCAGGGGCTCTAGTGAAGAAGCAGGCTGGGGCTTAGACTCCGCGCCCCAAATTGGCAATCTACAAGGACTCACTACAACAGGTGCTTGACAGAGGCCAGAGAAATCAACCAATAGAAATGGAAGATGACAGCGATGACCAGGGATTGTGCCATACTGGCTATGGCCAGACATTCAAAACACTGTAACCAGTATCCATGCGGCTGAAGAGGAAAGAGTAGGGTCTTTGAGTTCAGAGGTAGAAATTCTACCTCCACCTGAAAGGGCTGGTAGGTTAAGATCAAGATAGTTAGCCTGCCAAATGAAGGGGGGATGGAAGATCTAATCAGTTTCAATGATGAAGACCTTATCCAACCCAGACTTGGTAAATGCCTCCTGTAGTCAGAGACACACCCACAAATGTGGGGTTGGATGAAGGTATGGAATCTTTTGAGGGTGGAGCCCATGCAAACCATGCTCTTGAGAATACTGAACTTTCTCTTGCTCATGTAGCACTACCCCCTTGGGGGGTTGCTAAGGATTTGGGTCCTCATATAGTCCTGCAAAGCCAGGCAATCTGCATTTTCCACACAAGCTTGCATTCAGAGTCAAACAGCAGTCCTTGAGCTTTTGTATTGTTGTTTTATTTGTGGATAGAGTTAGGGGTGTACAGGATGCCCAAGGGTACCGATAACTGAGGACAGACTCCCTGGAACTATTTACAAGCTTCTCTTTTGCAGCACAGTCTGCTGGGTTGCTACCCATCGTCTCCACAATGTACCTCCGCAGACCCTAGATGACATTATCCTCTTCACCCAGCAATCTGGAGGTTTTCCTGAGCATGGGATCTGGCTCCTGTTCCTTTGGAGAAGTGAACAGTCAATAGTAGGGGGCTAATCTGGTTTCCCATCAGAGTGCTCCTTTCCGTATCCACCCAGGAGGTGTAGGTGTACTCACTCAGATTCTCTCCTGTACCACTTGTGGGTTGGCTGCTGTTACCAGGCCTATCAGCTGAGCTGCTCCTTCCCTGCCATACAGATAGTCCTCACTCAGGGGGCCAGTGAGTTCTGAGTTTTCCTCCTCTCCAGCTCCAGGCCTGAAGGTAGGCCCTATCCCACTGGGCCCCCTCACAGTCTCCTGCTCTCAGCTTCACATCTTCCTCTCTATCTTCCACCTGAACTCCCCTTCACTAGACAGGCTCACTCATATTTAAGGACTATTCTGACCCCTTGCCAAGCCTCCTGTTGGGGATTGTTTAGAGTCCTTTAAATATGCAGGTCTCCAAAGTTCTAGGCAGGGAAAAGTTCCAGAGGGCTGAGTCTGCAGAGCCTTTTAGCTCCTGACAAAAATGTTACCCCTCTGACTATTACACCTGGGCTGCTACTTAGCCCCTGTCTAACCATTGGAGTCTAGCTCCCCCTAGCTAAACTTGAAGGGCCCTACACTGAATTGAATTCAGCCCAGCTGTCTTTGGAGCCTTATCGATTCATCAATGCTAGCAATCTGGATGTAGAGTCTACACCTGTGCTTGAAGACCCCTCACCCATCCAAATGAGGAGAAACATAAAACACACCCAAAAGAATAACCTATGATGTATTAGGAGAAAATTCAGATGAACTAATGCCATCAGACGGTAAAACCCTGTGCCAGACCCTTCATTGGGTAGGGCGGGTGAGCTACAGCCAGTGGTGTATTTATGTATTGTGCTGCCCTAGGCAACACAAAAATTGCCCCCCCCCCCTCCCCCAGTGCACCCCCACTGTCTCTAGTGCACCAACGTTTGCTGGCTGGAACTTAGTGGTCAGCTACATCTTTCTGTGAAGGTGTCGTTGGTGGTATGAGCGGCAAGAAGGTGTCAGTGGTATGAGCGGCTAGAAGGTGTCCTTAGTGGTATGAGCGGCGAGAAGGTGTCAGTTAATGGTATGAGCGGAGAGAAGGTGTCATTAGTGGTATGAGCGGCGAGAAGGTGTCAGTTAGTGGTATGAGTGGCGAGAAGGTGTCATTAGTGGCATGAGCTGTGTGAAGGTGTCAGTTAGCGGTATGAGCGGCTAGAAGGTGTCAGTTAGTGGTATGAGCGGCGTGAAGGTATCAGTTAGTGGTATGAGCGTTGTGAAGGTGTCATTTAGAGGTATGAACAGTGTGAAGGTGTCAGTTAGTAGTACAAGTGGCGTGAAGGTGTCAGTTAGTGGTATGAGTGGCAAGAAGGTGTCAGTTAGTGGTATGAGTCAGTCACCTGGCTGTCTCTCTCTGGTCAGTCTCTGTCAGCTCTCCGCCCCCCCCCCCCCCAATAGTATACATGGTATACTCTTCAGGTGTGAGTAGCAGGATGGTGATCACTCACCAGGCTTGGCGGAGGGGTGGAGACCAAGGGAAGGAACAATGTACTGCCGGTATGTATCCTCCTCATAGCCACATTTCCCTTCCCTCTCTGTGACAGAGATCCCTGCCACCGCTGGACACTACCGTCCTCCGGGATCATCACTTAGCCCTGGCTCCTCACCGCCATTCACTGCGGAGAGCTCCGACCCTCAGAGCAGCCTACAGCTTGGCCAGGCGCACTGAATGCTCGGAGTTGTAGTGCTTCCCCTGCACACCCTGCCGGGATTGTAGTTCACTCCTGTGGAGGCAGCAGGTCGGAGGCAGGGGAAAGACTACAACTCCCAGTATGCAGTGCGCCCGGCCAGGCTGTAGGCTGCTCTGAGGTTCGGAGCTCGCCTGGCACGGTGCTGCAGAACACCCGTGTCCTGACAGATAGTCTGATAAATTGGGGTAGAGAATTCCAGAGGATGGGGGAAGCTCTGGAGAAGTCCTGGAGATGAGCATGGGAGGAGGAGACAAGGGAGCTAGAGAGCAGGAGGTCGTGGGAGGAGCGGAGAGTATGGTTTGGGTGATATTTGGGTGATATTTGGAGACAAGATTGGTGATGTAATTTGGGGCAGAGTTATAAATGGCTTTATATGTTATTGTTAATGTTTTTAATTTTATCTGTTGGGCAATGGGAAGCCAGTGAAGGATTGGCAGAGAGGGGTGGCAGATATGGAATGGTTTGTTAGGTGGATGAATCTGGCAGCAGCATTCATGATAAACTGAAGAGGGGATAGCCTGCGATGAGGTAGGCCAATGAGGAAGGAGTTACAATAGTCAAGGCAAGAGATAACAATAGTGAGTAAGTGAATAAGCTGCTTAGTAGTTTCCGAGGTTAAGAACAGGCATATCTTGGAGATGTTGCGGAGGTGAAGTCTACAAGATTTGGACAGCGATTGGATTTAGGGCTGAAAGGACAGATGGGAGTCTAGGATTACACCTAGCACCCTGGCATGAGGGGAGGGACTGATGGTTGTGTTATTGATCTTTATGGAGAAGTCAGGGGAGGGGGCATGGGCTGGAGGGAATACTAAGGGCTGAGTTTTGGAAAGATTGAGTTTGAGGAAGTGGAGTGACATCCATGCCGATATGTCACTTAGTAGGTTAGTAATGTGAGAGGAGACTGAAGGGGTGAGGTGAGGAGTAGAAAGATAGATTTGTGTGTCATCAGCATAGAGATGGTACTCAAAGCCATGGGAGTTTATCAAGTGACCAAGGGAGGAGGTGTAGATGGAGAAGAGTAGGGGTCCAAGGACAGAACCTTGAGGGACCCATACAGGAAGAGGTAGTGGAGAGAAGGAGCCAGAGTTATAGGTAACACTGAAGGAGAGCTGCGATATGTAGGAGGAGAACCAGGAGAGAACAGAGTCTCAGAGACCAAGAGAGTGGAGTTTTTTGAGGAGGAGGGGATGGTCAACATTATCAAAAGCCGCAGACAGGTCAAGTAGTAAAAGTACGGAGTAACGGCCATTGATTTTAGCAATTAGTAGATCATTAGTGAGTTTTAGTAGGGCAGTTTCAGTGGAGTGACTGAAAACCAGACTGTAAAGGGTCAAGAAGGTTGTTGTCAGTGAGGTAGGAGCTCAGGCGATTGTAGACTAAGCGTTCTAAGAGTTTAGAGGTGAATTGGAGCAGGGAGATAGGTCTTAAGTTGTTCATGTTGGTGGGGTCCAGGGAGGGCTTTTTAAGTATGGGAGTGATGTGTGCATGCTTTAGAGGGGTGGAGAAGGCACCGTTAGAGAGGGAGAGATTGAAGATGTGAGTGAGGGAGCATTGGATGGAAGAAGAGGGTGACCGTAGTAGTTGTGAGGGGACAGGATCCAGAGGGCAGGTAGTGAGATGGACTTCTGAGAAAACTTTAGTGAGTTCTTTGGTAGTAGCAAGGTCAAAAGAGGAAAGTTTTGAGGGAGGTTTAGTATAAGGTATGCTAAGTGGGATAGATGTTTGTGCGGTGGAGATTCCCCTATGAATTGCATCAATCTTGTTTTTGAAATGATTTGCAATCTTGTAAGCAGTGAGTGAGGTACTTGGTGGAGGTGGAAAAAGTAGAGAGTTAAGAGTAGAGAAGAGATGACTGGACTGGAGAACAAGTGAGGGTGACAAAGTAGGCTTGTTTGGCAGCATGGAGGGAGGAATTGTATGTTTAGAAAGCAGATTTATATAGGGTAAAGCTTGCTGAGATTTGGTTTTACGCCACAATCGCTCCAGTGCATGACTATGTCGCTTAAGATATCTGGTGTCATCAGTCTGCCAAAATTGTAATGGTCAGGGCCTGATGCTTTGTGTTGTTAGAGGAGCAAGTGAGTCTAGTGTTGATGAAAGTGAACTGTTGTAGACAGCAGTGGCCAGGTCAGGGCAGGACAGGGGAGAGATTCTGTCATAGAGGCGGTCAGTTGCAGAGAAGAAAAGAGAAGGGTTAAAGTTGTGAAGGTTTCTGAGGGTAATTGTTTGCTGCTTGGAGGAATAGGTGTTTGAAGATGAGGACACTGTGAAGGTGATGAGATTGTGATCAGAGAGAGGAAAGGGGTTGTTTGTGAGATTGTAGGGAGTGCAACGATGGGAGAAAACAAGGTCTGATGTATTCCCATCAGAGTAAGTGGAGGACTGTGGCCATTGTGTTAAGGCAAAAGATGAGGTTAGGTTGAAGAGTTGGGATGTAGACAGGTTGTTCACATTAATGGGGATGTCAAAATCTCCAAGAATGATAGTGGGTAGTTCAGAGGAGAGAAAGTAGGGTAGCCAGGCGGAGAAATCATCAAGAAAGCGAGACACAGGTCCAGGAGGCCGATAAATCACTGCAATCCTCAGAGAAATGGGAGAAAACAGCCAAATGCAGTGAGTCTCAAAAGAAGAGAAGGAAAGAGAGGGAGGGTTATGGAGGACTTGAAAGGTGCTCAGTGGGGATAGAAGCAAACCAACTCCACCACCTTTATGACCACTGGGTCTGGGTGAGTGGGTCCAGAGAAGGCCTCCATAGGAAAGTGCTGCGGGAGAAGCAGAACCTGCTGCTTGAAGCCAGGTTTCTGTAATTGCTAGTAGGTTAAGGGAGCAGGAGACAAAAAGGTCATGAATGGAGGTGAGCTTATTACAGACAGAGCGGTCATGAAAAAAGGAGAGTGGTTTTTAGGAGCACGGGGATTGATATTAAATTGAGTGGATTGCGGCTATTCCCGGGGGAAAGGAGGTGCCTGGTGTGGGGGTGAGATAGTGTAGGACCAGGGTTTGAGGAGATATCCCCAGAGGTTAGGAGAAGAAGGAGGGTGAGGAAAGTAAGATGGGAGCAGGATGTATATGCATATGCCTTCCAGTTCTGGTGTTTGGGTCAGCAGGTGAGTAAAGTATCAGCAGGAGGTGATGAGAGCAGTAGTAGGGAGATGGTAGCAGTGAGGGTGAGATGTATAAGCTTTGGGGTGGAGCAAAGGGGTAAAGAGATGAGATTTTGGGAAAACAGGATAGTAATATTTAAAATGTTTTGCTTCTTCTGGACCTGTGGCATTAGGATTTTAAGGGAGCAGACTGAGACTGAGAAGTCTCTCTTTTCCCTTTTATACCTGGGGTCAAAGGCTCATGCTGAGCATAATTGAAACAACATTTGAATCATTGTGTTTATCTCTGCCAAGTCCACCTGTGTTCACACTTTCAGTCCAACAAGGTGGTGGTTACACTGAAAAGTATTGACATAAACATTATTTACTGTCTGCTGACTGAACAATTCTTAGTAAAGACTCAATTGCTTTATTGCATTCAGTTGTTTGTCCAGATATTTCCTTTGTACATTTTGTCTGAACCCAGGATATCAGAGGTGTCGAGCAGCTTGCAAGGTCAGGGCAACTTTGGGGACCAGTGTCTTACAGTGGCCCTCACAAGGGTAGCGCTACATATAAAAGGAGCCGAGGACAGGATTGTGAAGGGAGGGTGATATGGAGGGGGGGGGGGGGCTGGGAAGTGCAATGTAAAGGGGGGTGATGTAAAGGGGGCCTAGGATAGGAATGGGAAGTGGAGCTGCAGACTGTAATGTGAAGAGGGTGCTATAAAGGGGGTCCCAAGGACAGTAATGTGAAGATGGGGTGATGTGAAGGGGGGTTGAGGACACTGCTGTGAAGGGGGACTGATGTGAAGTGGGAGACTGATGTACAGGATCTTGGTGTGAAGAGGACTGTGATAAAAAGGAGAGGGTTTGTGATGTGAATGATCTGAGGCTAGGTAAACATTATTGCATCCTGCATTCTGCGTGTAGGCAGCTCATTCGTTTCAGTGGGCTGCCTTATATGCAGAAACACAGAGAAAGAAGTCCCCATCCCTTTTTTAAAATTGCGCTGTACTGAGCCACATGGTGCTATGGCACCATGCGGTTTGGTGCTTGCGATAATGCATTGCGTTTGCCAGTGTGCAGAGGTGCCATTAAGAATCAAACATGTGATTTGGACCTCTGCTGGAAGAAAATTTTACTGATTGGACCTCTGTGAATTTTAATTAAATACCCCTGTAATAGTAAAGGTGCCCATCCTCCCAAGAAGGTGACCTCAGGTTAAACAGGCAAATCTACCCTATGTATAAGACACATCACTGCACACTTCTGCCAACAGAAGTTAAAGCACTCCTCTATTTTATTCCACAGTTTGTCGTATAAGCCATACCACTTCTTTAACCTGGTGACTAATTTATGCCAGTGCAGGAGCCATAATTTCTATGGGAAAAACAAGGTGCCTAGGCTGGCTCTGCTCACACAAGTTGGCTTTGGTTTTCTTCACTTGCTCCTGGCACAGGCAAAGATGCCCTTTGTTTGCTGCCTTTTTTTTTAAATGTTCCACGGTCTCTGAAACAAAGGTAGAAAGGGCAGAAATCTAACATTCGATTAATGCTTACAACCAACCACTGTTCATCTCCACCCTTTTTCCCTTTTGCCAACAGCATCTTTTTATGTTACCATTTGTTTACCATTGAAAAATTGTATCATGTAATATTTTTTGGTAAATTTTTCACTGTAAGACCTTTCCTGCACTTGTCAATCAAAGAAAATGGGCAGAGACAGCAAGGCTGTAAATAAAATACTTAAAAGCGATTACACTCATGAACTAATGGGTGTCCAGGCTGGACCACTGTCTGGAGGTCCCCACATATGTGGGTGAATTTGTGACTGAGAAACTGCATTTTTAATAATTTGGGGTGAATATACACATTTTTTGGATGCAGACTGTTTTACTCAACACACCAGTTAGCTTTTGGGTGTCCAGGTTGTACCACTGGGTGTTGGTAGGGCTACATGCACTTTAGGTATTAGCACATGTCATGTCAGAGAGGGCCTTAAATGCAGTGAAAAGAATTTATGACGTAGAAACTGAATTTTAATAAAATGGGGGAGGGTGCTTTTTAGGGGGCGCAAAATGTTTTTAAAAGATAAGTACACCTTTAACAAAAATGTGCATATATTATTTTTTCTTGGGAGCTTGTAAAGCACTACACCCATGATCAGCAGTTCGTGCGTGCAATGTCAGGCTGTTGCAGACTGTCAGTACACTGTCTGCCTGATACAGACAGTTACAGAAGTCCAGGAAGCTCAATGGACTATGAGAGTGCTCACCAGCACTCTCACAGTTCATGAGAACTACAAGCCACAATGAATGACGGTACTTGTAGGCATTCATTCACAGAACTCTGTAAATGAATGATGTGGTCCTGAGGGCAGAGCCCCACACAGCTTGCCATTTGCAAATTGTGACAGCAGGTGCGGGAAGAAGGTCCCCAGCCCGCTGTTACAAAGAGTGGGGATCGAGGGGGAGAGGTGCTGGATGCTCAACATATTACATATGTAGCACCCTCCCAGTCAGCTAGGGGGAGCTAGTTTTTTTTTTTTATTAGGAGGCTAAGTAGCAGCAAAGAAAGATAGTCAGAGGGGTCAAATTTGGGTCAGGGCTGAGAGGCACTGCAGATCAGTCCCCTGATACCTCCCTCTGATCTAGAGACTTGGAGACGTCTCTAGAACTCAGTGGGCAGGGGTGAAGAGGAACTGGTCTGCAGTCTTGAGTGATCCTGACCAATCCCCAAGCAGAAGGCTTGGCATGGGGTCAGGACAGCCCTTAAGAGTGACTGTGCCTGCTCAGTAGCAGGAGAGTTTGGGTGGAAAATGGAGCGGGCAAGATGGAGGTGTGGAGTCTGGGTGGGGTTCAGGAGAGAGGCATACGTACAGGCAGAGGAGCTGGAAGGGAGGATCTCTCATCCCAAACCATTTCCTGAGAGAGGACAGCCTGGAAAGCAGGGAAGGAGGCATGCCCAGCGTAAGGCCCGAAAGAGGCTAACAACCCACAAGTTTGCAGGAGAGGACTGAGTGAGTAATCTCACACCCTATGGACCAGATAAGGGGAGAGGGTATTCTGGTGGGAAACCTGACTAGCCCTCAATTGGAACTGCTAATTATAAAGTGGCAGATTCTGGGTCCCCTTTGTAGGATATTGTAACTATATACAGTATCTCACAGAAGTGAATACACCTCTCACATGTAAATATTTTATTATATCTTTTCATGTTACAACACTGAAGAAATGACAATTCACTACAATGTAAAGTAGTGAGTGTACAGCTTGTATAATAGTATAAATTTGCTGTCTTATCAAAATAACTCAACACACAGTCATTAATGTCTAAACTGCTGGCAACGAAAGTGAGCACACCCCTAAGTGAAAATGTCAAAACTGGGCCCAATTAGCCATTTTCCCTCCCCGGTGTCATGTGACTCATTGGTATTACAAGGTCTCAGGTGTGAATGGGGAACAGGTGTGTTAAATTTGGTGTTATCGCTCTCACTCTCTCATACTGGTCACTGGAAGTTCAACATGGCACCACATGGCAAAGAACTCTCTGAGAATCTAAAAAAAGGGATTGTTGCTCCACATAAAGATGGCCTAGGCTATAAGATGATTGTCAAGATTGCCTAAAACTGAGCTGCAACACAGTGGCCAAGACCATACAGTGGTTTAACAGGACAGGTTCCACTCAGAACAGGCCTCACCATGGTCAACGATAGAAGTTGAGTGCTCAGCTCAGCGTGATATCTAGAGGTTGTCTTTAGGAAATAGACGTATGAGTGCCAGCATTGCCCTCCCTTTGGAGACTGGGCCGCAGGGCCGTATTCCAACATGATAACGACCCCAAATACACCTCCAAGACAACCACTGCCTTGCTAAAGGAACTGAGGGTAAAGGTGATGGACTGGCCAAGCATATCTCCAGACCTAAACCCTATTGAGCATCTGTGGGGCATCATCAAACGGAAGGTGGAGGAGCGCAAGGTCTCTAATATCCACCAGCTCCGTGATGGCATCATGGAGGAGTGGAAGAGGACTCCAGTGGCAACCTGTGAAGCTCTGGTGAACTTCATGCCCAAGAGGGTTAAAGCAGTGCTGGAAAATAATGGTGGCTACACAAAATATTGACACTTTGGGCCCAATTTGGATATTTTCACTTAAGGGTGTACTCACTTTTGTTGCCTGTGGTTTAGACATTAATGACTGTGTGTTCAGTTATTTTGGTGGGACAGCAAATTTACACTGTTATACAAGCTGTACACTCACTACTTTATATTGTAGCAAAGTGCAATTTCTTCAGTGTTGTCACATGAAAAGATATAATAAAATATGTATAAAAATGCAGGGGTGTACTCACTTCTGTGAGATAATGTATACTATATATATATATATATATATATATATATATATATATATACACACCGTGTCTCCCCGAAAATAAGACACTGTCTTATATTTTTTTTTGGCTCAAAAAACACACTAGGTCTTATTTTCGGGGTAGGTCTTATTTTTTAAATTTCCAGGTGTGGACAGGGGGTGCAGAGGTGAGCTGCAGGCAGTTGTGGATGAGGGTTACTATGGAGAGAGCCGGTTCATGACAGTTATGAGCTGCAGTCTGGTGTTGCAGGGGTGACTTGACAGGTGAGTTTCAGACAGGGTGCAGATATGAGCCACAGACAGGGTGAAGGGGTGAGTTGAAGACGGGGAATGCAGAGGTGAGCTGTGGCCAGGGGGTGCAGAGCTGAGCTGTGGCCAGGGAGTGCAGAGCTGAGCTGTGGCTGGGGGGTGCAAAGTTGGGTTGCTACTCAGCTCACCTCTGCACCCCACCAACCGCAGCTCACCTATGCACCCTGTCTGCAACACCTGATTGCAGCTCACCTTTGCACATCTGCCCCTCCCCCTCCACTGCCCTCATATGGTTAGCTAGCTTTGCAAAACACAGCTGTCAGCAGTCGGCCCCTCTCTATAGTAACTCCCGTTTCGGGTCCTATCTTCCCACACAGTGCACCAAGCGCACTTACTCACCGCTCTGCCTCTTCCCCATTGGCCAGCGATCACCCCTGGGGCATCTGCTTCCATGCATTAGGCTGTAGGAGGAGATGCCCCACCCCTAAACACACTGCATACTGCACCCACAATTATCTGTTCCTTCCCTGTCCCACAGTGAGCACAGAGGTAGGGAGGTTCTGTGGGAGTGGATGGTGCTGTCATTTCAGCCGCGCTTCTGTGTTTATAGGAGACAGTAGATATTGGTGAGCGCAGGGCCAGTGCCGGAGGTGGCGGAATGGCGTTCCACCATGTTCCAGCTGAAAAAAAGCCCTGATCACAACTAGATCTTATTTTCGGGGTAGGTCTTATACTTTAGCAATTCCCAAAAATAGCACTAGGTCTTATTTTCGGGGTAGGTCTTATTTTAGGGGAAACAGGGTATAGTGTATATTCACGTTATTTACCAGGCCAGCAGCTGACTGAGGTAGATGTATTTTATACAACAAAAGGATAGCCAAGGACTCTTTGCTATGTTAATTTTATGCAAGATTACCTTGGCACTCCAAGACCAACTTGTTACATTTCAAAGGAGGTAATCTGCAAAAGTGCAAGGGTGATAAAATGCAGATTGCTCAGTTAGACTTGAAGGGACTTGGCCAACATCTAATATCTAACAACATGAAAAGGGGTATTAAGTATGATAAATAGCATTCTTCAAGGGGAACTTGTTTATCTAATTAATGGTGAAAGAATGCAGTTTAGGAAATATCTGGACAACTTTGATTAGAATTTATGACTGCAGCTGTCCAAGGCCAAAAAGGCATTACCTGTCACCCAGAAGATCAAAGGGGCTACTAAAAGTGGCCAATCAGAGTGCTGATCATTTTACTGATTAGGGAAGATGTGTATATTAGGGAAGGTTCTTTTGGTTAAGTGATGACAGGAGAAAGTGGGTCTTCTGAAGGTGTCTGATAGTTGCAGGAATATTCTACGTACCCTATCATCTGCCTTGTCTGTACCTCTGTCTTATGGATTGTTTCTGAGCTGATTAAATGCATTTCTATGGAAAAGAACCATTGGACTTGTTGCTGTGGTAAAATACATTTATATTTATCATCGTCATCCTTATGTGGTATACTGTATGACAACACCCCTGCCCAGGAATTCCCTCATGCAGCTTGGTAAAGAGATTTCATCTGGGGTCTGAGGTGGTACATCAGAAGAGGCTGGATAGCTTTTCCAAGGAAGGAAAACCCTTCTGAGCATTTGTGCATAGTTCCATGACTTTGTCCTCAGGTTAACAGATCCTTGGGCTTCCCATGCATCTCTCATCAACATCCAAGTTCAATGCCCCTTAATAAATCCCAAAAAACAAGTTCAAGGACTGTTTACTGTCTCTTAAATGCAAGGCTGGAAGGTAATGCATGTTGCCTGGCTGTGCAGTACTATAGGGGGACCCAAATACAGGTGAACCTATCCATTCATTTTTTTTTAAAGGAGTTCAAAACAGCAATAATTTCACAACAGGATATAGAAACTGTACACAAAGACCTAGGTAAAATATAGGGGGTGGGCAACTATATGGCAGGTGAGGTTCAATGTAGAAAAATGGGTAATGAACTTAGGAGCTAAAAATATGCATATAAGCTACACACTAGGGAGAGAATCTCTGGGGGAATCAAGGATAGAAAAATTATATGTAGATGAAGATCCTAATAGATGACACATTCAGAAATAGTATGCATTGCCAGCTGGAGTAAGTAAAGCCAGCAGATTAATAGCATGTATTAAAAACGGTATTTACTCACAATATAAAAGACTTTAATTCTATCACTTTGCCTCTTCCTCCCTAAAGGGGAGACACTTAAGATGCATATGATCACAATATACACACCTTTATATGGGGATTCTGGCATTGGGAGGAAACATTTTAATCTTAGGTCTCCAGAAAACTTATTTCCGCACAATGACGTTGGACAAGAAGTGGTTCATTGTCAAGCCAATCCTCAACCCACCCCCAGCTCGTCTGCCTGCCCTCTCTGCCAGTTTACTGTGTAAACAGCAGGCTGTACTGTGACAAGAGAGAGGTAAGCTGTAGGTTGTCTGTGTAACTCCCCACTGCCCCCCCTTCCTCCTGCCAGCAGGGCAGAGTTTGAAAACGAGTGGACTGTATGTGTGACCTCTGTTCTCCATCTCTCCTAGAAACATCAATGGACCAATCAGCAGTAAGCATGAGAGAAACAGATGTTTCTGGAAAAAGTTTTCTGCTCAGTTAGTGCTACCCGGGCAGAGTGTGGCAGGAAAGTAATGTGACAGGACCTTGCTGGGAAGCTCCATTTAAGAAAGAAAGAGCCTGTGTCAGAGGAAGCCCACTGCCGTGTTAGGGACAACCAGAAGCTACAGAGTGTGGCCAGATTTAGGCTCCATACACACGGGGCATTCTGATAATGCTGGTAATGTTAGCTGTGTAAAGTCAA
Organism: Staurois parvus; assembly: GCF_062004578.1. Classification (NCBI taxonomy): domain Eukaryota; kingdom Metazoa; phylum Chordata; class Amphibia; order Anura; family Ranidae; genus Staurois; species Staurois parvus. The sequence continues at coordinate 3,302,742 of NW_028318226.1, forward strand.
GTTAAAAACATGAGTTTTTCAGCTTTTTTTAGCGTTTTTGCAGTAGTGTTAAGCCGCATTTTTCCGCGTTTGCGTTTTTCCACATTTGCGGTTTTTAGCGTGTTTTCCAAAAAAAACCCCAATTTTTGGGGGGTCAGAAAAACCATCCAAAAACGCCAGTTTGCAGCGTTTTACAGCTTTGGAGCATTTTTACAGTTAAAAAACTCCTCTAGAAACCCACTAGTCCTGGAGGTTTTTTTCAAGCCACAAAAAGTCCCTGCCAAAAAACTTTGATTACAGACTATGTGTACATGGGCACATAGGATAACATGCTGGGGAGTTTATTGGCTGTAGAAAAAGTCAAAAGCCAAAAACAGCCACTGTAAAAACGTCCAGTGTGCATGAGGACATAGTGGAGGGACTAAACTATGCCTTCACAGGCAACCTGGAGTCTTCACAGGCAACCTGGAGCCGATACCCGATCGGAGAGACCACTGCTGCTGTGTCGCTGGGTCTGGCGAGAGGGCCTTGTAGCCACTACTTGTTTCCCCCGTTAGAAAAAGAACCATTAGGAACGACCTACCAACTACCCCACAGCCCTAATACTGCCTGCAGGCCTTATTGACTGCCTTAACCACTTCAATACTGGGTACTTTCACCCCCTTCCTGCCCAGACCAATTTTCAGCTTTCAGAGCTTTAGCACTTTGAATGACATTTGCGTTGTCATGCAACAATGAAATTTTTTATCATTTCACACAGATAGAGGTTTATTTTGGTGGTATTTAATCATCACTGAGTTTTTAATTTTTGGCTAAAAAACTAACAAAGACCGAAAATGTAAAAAAAAAAGGCCAAAATGTCTTCTGCTATATTTCTTTGGTGAAAATAACCCATATAAGTGTTTATTATTATTTAGTCTGTAGGTTAGTTGTGGAGTCCCCAAACTATGGAATATTTCTGAAAATCAATCAATCCTGACAGTCCAAGTTCTAATTTTGTCATCATTGTTCACAATTTTTTTTTTTTACATACTGCGTGATCATTTAACTGGTGTGGCAGTGATCAGGGACACTGACTGGTGACAGTAAGTAAAAAAGAAAAAAAATTAAATTTTTTTCACACACTGTGAAAAAGAACAATGTAATGTTACCATAGCAACATTGTACTACTTTTTTTTTTTTTTTTACACATTATGATTGGTTATACCAGTGAATTTCACTGGTTTAAGCAACCAGTTTTACTGAATGAAATTGACTCATTCAGTGTGTATTGTTGTGATAAGCAGTTACTGGCCACAGCTAATCACATGGCACAGATAGGATGTGATTGGCCCTGTCTGTGCCATGTGATCATTGTGACCAATCACAGCTAGCAACACAATTGTACACAATAAATGGCATTAACGGCTTGCTGACCAGCCACAGTACATATACTGTGGCAGGGCAGATGATGATGCCCCCCCTCCCACGCTGCCTTCCACGGACTTCTCGGGCAGTCCTGTGGGAACCTGAGAATGCAGCCAGTGTTTCTGCCAACTGATCATAGAGCTGATTGGAGACCAGAATGGTGCCATCATCTCTATAGTCTAAGAAATCAGACGCTACGAGCATTTCATCACTTCAGTTCCACAGGATATAAGCAGCGCCATTTGTAAATTGGGAAAGCATCTGATCACACTGATCTTGGTTTGATTAGATAATGTAGGGGGCACGCATCTGTGTGCGCAAATGTTGACCCTGTGTCTGTATGTAAACAGCGATTGCACCATGCATGTGAGGTATCGCCGTGAACGTCAGATCAAGGATACATCTAAAACGGTAGCTTGTAAAAGCTTTTAAAAGGTTGCCTATGGATATTAACCTCCCTAGCGGTCTGATTATGTCAGTATATCTGTGCTCAAAGCAGTACATTGTTTTCAATGGAAATATGTTGTTTTTTTATTATAGGCCTGTAATTCTTAGAAATAACTCACTGAAATCTGTCCGAACAAGAGTCTAGTAAACATCCCGGGTCTGATAAAATTTGAAACACGAAATCATAAATTATAATATAATAAATAATCATAAAAAATAATAATATAATAATAAATTTAATTAAATAATGTAATCAAACCAAAAGCACTGAAATTTGAAATAGAGCGCTAAGTTTGCACATCACCGAACTTAGTCGCAGAATCATTTTCAGTGTCTGATGACTAATTTCCCCACGAATCATTATCATTCAATTCAAGTGGTTCTAACTTACTATCGCTGTTCTCTAGCTGATCTAAAACCGCGTTTGACCCAAAGGGACGCTTTTTGGACGCCATGGACATTTCTCAGTTTCCAGGCGGAAAGAATGGTAAAAATGCAGGCAGGGCACAGGACAAAGCACTCGGGACAAAATGTATGTGAAATGGTTTGATACAGTAATGTAATCCTATCAGATTCTAGTGTATTGAGTGAATGTCAAATTTTTACATTTTGGAATATCCCGCCGGTTCCGTCCCCTGTACATCCCGATGCTTGCAGGGAAAGGAACCCGGAAGACGGATGCCGGCATCAGACGGAGGACATGGCTGGGGACGCTGCAGGGGGGACATCGTGAGAGCAAATGACAAGGTAAGTGCTGGAGGGATTGCTGGAGAAGCGCTACAGTGTATTCCTGAGTGTAGCTCGGGGTTACTGCTTCTGGTACTGAAAGTTAACCCTGAGCTACACTCAGGAATACCGCCAGGGGGGTTAAAAACATATGCAGTTTCTCGCCATTGCATGGGGCATGCGCAGTTTTAAATCATGTCATGTTTGATATCTATTTACTCTATCTCTCTCCCACCCTCCCTCTCCCCCTCCCCCCTCCTCTCTCTGTTTCCCTCTCCTTCTCCCCCTCCCCCCTCCTCTCTCTCCCCCCCTCCTCTCTCTCTATCCCACCTCCTCTCTCTCTCTCTCTCCCCCTCCTCTCTCTCTCCCCTCCTTATCTCTCCCCCTCCCCTCTCTCTTTACATTGTACACAGATCTGACCCAACAAGGTGTCCTGCATTTACCGTATATTTCGCTCCATAAGACACACTTGGGGGGAAATGTCTGTGCATCTTATGGAGCGGCCGGCCCAGTATTCCCTCCGCCGTTGTATGTCCGCCGTCTCTGGTCATCTCATGTACTATGTCCGCAGTCTCTGGTCATCTCCTGTACTGTGTCCGCATTTGTTCATAGTTTTTTTTTTTAAACTATAGTCCAGCCCTCCAATGGTCTGAGGGACAGTGAACTGGCCCCCTGTTTAAAAAGTTTGAGGACCCCTGTTGTAGACGCTATAACTTTCACACAAATCAATCAATATACACTTATTGGGATTCTTTTAACCAAAAACATGTAGCAGAATACAATTTGGCCTACATTTATGACGAAATTGTAGACTTTTTTTGGATATTTTTTATGACTGAAATGAGAAAATATTGTTTTTTCAAAAACATTTTTTTTCAAAACTTTTTTGGTTTATAACGCGAAAAATAAAAAGCGCACAGGTGATCAAATACCACCAAAAGAAATATCTATTTGTGTGAAAAAAGGACATAAATTTATGTACCTTATTGCATGACCACTCAATTGTCAGTTAAACTAGTGGAGCACTGTATAGCAAAAAAATGGTGTAAATTGCAGTATCTATACCGGGTGTCGGCAACCCGCGGCTCCAGAGCCGCATGCGGCTCTTTTTCATCTTTGCTGCGGCTCCGGAGCACACTGCCCACCAGGTGACAGGCAATAGGGTTTCAGTGGTCGGCAAGCCGCGGATCGCGAGCCACATGCGGCTCTTCTGTGTGCCGGGTGCCCACTCCCCTCCCTCCTCTCGGGCGGCCGCCTCAAAAGTCAGGACTCTGCAGCGGCCCGGCGGACCTTTTAATCCGGCCCGCGGAGCGTGGAACATTGGCTGTCAGGATGTAGGCGGGGCAGCCAGGATGTAGGCGGGGCAGCGTGACGAACTCCTCTCCTCTCACAGTCCGCCCTGAAGACCGGAACGGCGCGGGAACACGGCGAGAGGAACGCGCGGAGCAAAGGTAAGTGAATTGACACGGGGGGGACTTGGCTTACTACTTGGGGGGGAATAGTACTATGGGGGATGAAATACTATATGAGGGATTAATTAATATGGGGAATGAATTACTATATGGGGGATGAATTACTATATGGGGGATGAATTACTATGGGGGATGAATTACTATGTGGGGGATGAATTACTATGTGGAGGATTAATTACTATGGGGGATGAATTACTATGGGGGATGAATTACTATATGGGGGATGAATTACTATGGGGGATGAATTACTATATGGGGGATGAATTACTATATGGGGGATGAATTACTATATGGGGGAGGAATTACTATATGGGGGAGGAATTACTATATGGGGGATGAATTACTATATGGGGGATGAATTACTATGGGGGATGAATTGCTATATGGGGGATGAATTACTATGGGGGATGAATTACTATATGGGGGATGAATTACTATGGGGGATGAATTACTATGTGGGGGATGAATTACTATGTGGAGGATTAATTACTATGGGGGATGAATTACTATGGGGGATGAATTACTATATGGGGGATGAATTACTATGGGGGATGAATTACTATATGGGGGATGAATTACTATATGGGGGAGGAATTACTATATGGGGGAGGAATTACTATATGGGGGATGAATTACTATATGGGGGATGAATTACTATGGGGGATGAATTGCTATATGGGGGATGAATTACTATGGGGGATGAATTACTATATGGGGGATGAATTACTATGGGGGATGAATTACTATATGGGGGATGACTTACTATATGGGGGATGAATTACTATATGGGGGATGAATTACTATGGGGGATGACTTACTATATGGGGGATGACTTACTATATGGGGGATGAATTACTATGGGGGAGGAATTACTATGGGGGAGGAATTACTATATGGGGGATGAATTACTATGGGGGATGAATTACTCTATGGGGGAGGAATTACTATATGCGGGATGAATTACTATATGGGGGATGAATTACTATATGGGGGATGAATTACTATATGGGGGATGAATTACTATGGGGGATGAATTACTATATGGGGGATGAATTACTATATGGGGGATGAATTACTATGGGGGATGAATTACTATGGGGGATGTATTTTCAGTTTTAAAAATGTGGCTCTCAAAATAAAAAGTATGCATTTGGAGTGCTGTCAATCTTCGGCTCCACATATGTATGTGAGCAGGTCTTCTCCAACATGAACTATATTAAAAACAAACATCGATCACGCCTCACAGATGACAGCTTGCAAGCCTGTGTGAAAATGAAGGTGACGTCTTACAGCCCTGATGTGCAGACACTGTGCACTGAGGTTCAGGAGAAAAAATCCCATTAACCAGATAAATTAAATATTTTAATTAGCTATTAATGTGCAAAAATATATTTTACATTGTTAAGTGAAAAAGTTCTTTTTTTCTTCAGATTGACAGCTAACTGCACGATCCTGTATATAGCATTAAGGTAAGAAACAATATATGCAGTGTCGGATTTGTTTTAAATGTTGCAATGGTTTTGCGGCTTCCAGTCTTTTTTTTCCCTTCGGAAACGGGTCCAAGTGGCTCTTTATGTCTTAAAGGTTGCAGACCCCTGATCTATACCATAGTTTGTAGACGCTATAAGTTTCACACAAAGCAATCAATATACACTTATTGGGATTTTTTTTTACCAAAAACATGTAGCAGAATACATTTTGGCCTAAATGTATAACTAACTTTCAGTTTACATATATTTTTTATATCCAAAAGTAAAAAATACTGTTTTTCTTTAAAATTTTCGGTCTTTTTATGTTTATAGCGCGAAAAATAAAAAACGCGCAGGTGATCAAATGCCACCAAAAGAAAGTTCTATTTGTGTGAAAAAAAGGACGTAAATTTTGTTTAGGTACAGCATTGCATGACTGCGCAATTGTCAGTTGAATTAGTGCAGCGCCGAGTAGCAAAAAGAGGCCTGGTCATTAAGGAGGGTAAATCCTCTGGAGGGCAAGTGGTTAATCAAGCCATTCATTGTTTACAATTGTTATGTGATCTGCTGTCATTGGTCATAGTGATCACATGGTGCTGGCAGCGGCGATTTGCATTCTGGGAGGACATCATATGACATCCACCTGGAATGATGAAAGTCTTGCCTGTCCGTCCTTTTACAATTGAACAGGCAGGAAGTGGTTAACGCGCGAACGGGCGTTAACGTTTAGCCAACTGAAGAGTCAGGACTAAAGGCTGCCCCTATTAGTTGCTGCCCCAAGGACTTGTTGGGTTTTTTTTGTTAACCGCTTGCCGCCTGCCTGCTCGCAATGTACTGCAGACGGGCGTCAGCTATAGGCAAAGCGACGTACGGGTATGTCACTCTGACTGTACTAACACAGGGCACAGCACTCCCCACCCATGACTGCTTTGTCCACCAGACATAGCTGAATGAAGATCTTGATGAACAGGACCCAGTGATTATGTGATTGCTATGTGACCACATGATCACAATGTTAGCAAAACTGTTATGAATCAGTCTGATTCATAACAGCTCTGCTTCTCTTCCTGGTGAGCTGTGATTGGCCCACAGCTCTCACATGATACATGGGCCCAATCACTGCACCATGTACCGTGTGACCAGCTCTACCCAATCACAGATCAGTATTATATTTAACTGTCATGAACTTATCTCCCCCCCCTCAGAGTAGTACAATGTTACCATGGTAACACTGCACTATTCTGATAAAAGTGATTAAAATATTTTTTTTTAAATTGTAAAAAAAAATAAATAAATAATAAATACTTTATTGATAAATTTATTGCATTCTATGATTCTCTATGTATATGTCTGATGATCATGCTCCACCTGTTGGTGGTTCTTTTTAACCTATATAAGAGGTGTTCAATTTTAAAAATTGTCATTACATTTTTGCTTAATTTATGCTTATTGATATGGTTTGGTACCTCTAAAGCCCCACTAGTTTTTCGTGGTTAGCGTCCTATTCAATATAAGTCTCATTAAGGATGTGGTACCAGTAAAGCTGTGTTTACAAGGGTATGGAGAGCCATTTTTTTTCCATCTCCCACTCCCTATATATCAAATAAAATCTTCCATGGGTTCAACATACCTCTCAGCAAATTCCTTGGGGTGTCTACATTCCAAAAAGGAGTCATTTGGGGGTTTTTTGTACTACCCTGCCATTTTAGCAGCTCAAGAAATATGATAGGCAGTCAGAAAGTAAAAGCTGCGTAAATTCCAGTATATATTCCAGTATATCATAGTTTGTAGATGCTATAACTTTCACACAAACCAATTACTATACACGTATTGGGATTTTTTTTATACCAAAGACATGTAGCAAAATACATTTTTGCCTAAATTTATGAATAACTTTTTTTTATAACCAAAAGTAGAAAATATCTTTTTTTTTCAAAATTTGTGGTCTTTCATTCATATCATAAAAAATAAAAAAACCCAGTGGGTAAGGTTGTGAAACTCCCTTTTAAAGTTGGTGGTGTAAAACTTTTAGGTGTGTTTAGCAAACACAATGTACAGGGATAGAGAAAACAGTGGACAAAGACACTCTCAAATTACTTTCTTGTAACAATGTAGAACATGCAGTGTGGACCTGAGAAAATAAAGGCAGCACTTGACAAGACTGTCAGCAATAAAGGTGTTATAAGGTCTAATTAACACAAAGTTAAAAGTTAAAATTGAAATAATGAAACAACTAAATAGCACTGTATAGATAAAATAAAAACAAATTACAAATTGTACATAAAGTTTACACATATTTTAGAGAGAATAGTCAGAAATATTGTGCAGACTCAACAGCATATAAATACTATTACAAGGCTGCTATTGAACAAAGAAAAATAACATTACAGTGTAATATCTTTTCAGAAAAATTCCAAGGGTGGTAAAGTAAAAGAAGAAAGGTAAAGGAAGAGGGTTTTTTCTTGCTGTAGGGGAATTCGGCCGCAAGTCAGTTTCAGGATGGACTGAATGGGGAGATGACAGGATTACCAGTTATAAATGGACTAGTCATGTTGTAAATCTAGAGAATGGTTGGTAGTCGAGCCAGGGCTGCCAAATAGACAGAAACCAGTCATGTTTGTTTTTCAATACTGCCGTTAGCTTTTCATTAATGATTTCACTTCCTCAAAACAGAGCGTCAGAGATTTCCAGGCTCAAGCTATGGTTTGCTTGGTTGCCAAAAAATAGAACTCAGTCAGTATCCTAGATTTGCGTGGGATCCCTTGTAACATTCTATAAAGGAGAGCTTCACTCAGGTTTTTCCGCAAGTTGACCCTAGTCCATAAACGGTAGGTCATTGGGCAGGACCACCAAATATGAAATGTTGTTCCTGTGTTTGTGCACCTTCTAAAGCAAAGGGGATTATATCCAGGAACATACTTGGTTATGCGTGCAGGGGTAAAATACCACCGGGTGAGGACCTTATATGTATTTTCCAATGCCTAAATATTTCTGAGCATTTTGAGGTGAGGAACATTTTTTTTATTCAATGTTTTTGTGTTCAAGCCCCAGTTTTACTAAGACCCCCAACAGCCATTTGTACCTTTATTTATTACCAGAAAAAACACCCCAAATATTAAAGTGAGTACATTCCCCGATTTACCTCAATTAGGACCATCAACATCCATTTACACCCTTTGAAATCAACATTACAGTATACTTTGTCAGAAAAAAACACTTCAAAGATTTTAGTGAGCACATTCCCAGATTTAACCACTTGCCTACCGAGTACTTTCACCCCCTTCCTGCCCAGGCCAATTTTCAGCTTTCAGCGCTGTCACACTTTGAATGACAATTGCACGGTCATGCAACACTGTACACATATGAAATTCTTGTCATTTTTTTAAGACTGATAGAGCTTTGTTTTGGTGGTAGCTTTCTTAGTTTCTGTTATAAAATTTTGTAAATAAGTCATTTTTCTCCATCACTGATGTGCGCTAATGAGGCTGCAGTGATGGGCACTGATTGGTTGCATTGATGAGGAGGCACTGGTAGGTGGCACTGATGGGCATTGACAGGCATCACTGATGGGCAGCTGACATATATGGCACAGATAAGTGGCACTGATAGGCAGCACTGACTGGCACTGATAGGCGGTACTGATGAGGAGGCACTGGTAGGTGGCACTAATTGGCATTGACAGGAATCACTGATGGGCAGCTGACATATATGGCACTGATAGGCAGCACTGCCAGGCACTCATAGGCAGCACAGATGGGCACTCATAGTCGGCACTGACTGGCATTGATGGGGAGGCACTGGTAGGTGACACTGATGGGCATTGACAGGCAGCACTGATTGGCAGCTGACATATATAGCACTGTTAGGTGGCACTGAGTGGAACTGTTATGGGGCACTGACTGGCACTGATAGGCGGCACTGATGGGCACTCATAGGTGGCACTGGCTGGCATTTATAGTTAGCACTGAAAGGCAGCTCAGATGGGCACTGATATGTGGTATTGATGTGCACTGGTAGGCACTGATATGTGGCATTGATGTGCACTAGTAGGCACTGATAAGTGGGATTGATGTGCACTGGCAGATGGCATTGATGGACACTGGCAGGTGGAACTGATGGGGCTACACTGATACAGTGTACATGTCCCCTCTGAGGAATGCTGCTTACTGGCTCTCCTCTCCCCACGAGCTGACAGCGTGAGGACAGGAATGGTTGGACACAGCTGATCACATGACAGACCCGACGTCATGGGCTCCTTCAGCTGACCGGTGATCCGCTGTGTCCCAAGGACACAGCGCACCACTGATCGCAGCGCCGCCGGGGGCGCGCATGCGCAGTTAGAGTGGGAGGATATCATATGACGTCCTCCCAGAACGAGAAAAACACCGCCAGCCCGTCATTTCCTTATATGGCGGGTGGGCGGCGTTTAAAATAGAGCTAAAGGTACAACATTGTTTGTTCATTTTGGATAGAGTAAGGGAGAGTTATTCTGTCAGATTCTTTTTTTGCTCTCTGTGTCCCATTGGGCATATTTACCTCAACTTCCTGTTTTTATATCCAAACAGGAAGTGAGAAGAAATTCCTCCAAAGTGAGGGGATCCGTAGCTGTCACCAGAACTAAGTCTCCTTTGGAAGATTTCTCCTTTATTTTTGTTCAGAAGACAATTTAAAATTTTGAAGTTTACCTTCACTCTTTGGAATAATGATCAACAGGACAAATAGAGAGGATCAATCTCCCTGATGGGGAACAGACAACACAGGCAGTATTCTAATCCCTCTCCACTCTGTCCAAAAAAAAAAGTTTTGCCTTTGATTATACTTATTTATTTGTGCTTAAACCCCAGTTTGAACAGAACCCTCAATAATCATTTTTACCTTTTGAATTCAGCATTATAGTATCATTAAGTTCCAGGGAAAAAAATACCAAATATGGTAGTGTGTTTCCTGTATTTTCCATTTTGATGAGCAAAATTCTTAAAACAATTGGGCTCTCTCAAACATTCCCCAGTGAGTGACAATTTCAGAGATAAAAGTCCAGAAGAGATCTGCACAACAATTTCACCTATTAATACTCAACTTACAGGAAACATATTTTATTTCTGAGACTTTACATTATCTGAAACATAGTATCTTACTCAATACCATTCTGTCTATTTAAACTAATCTAGAGGAGTTAGTATACTGATTTCCAATAAGGCCAATGTTTCCTGTAATCAGATGTATATTGAGAAACTGAGAAGATTTATTTTCCTGTTCTGTAAACAAGAATCTCTGGTATGTATAATTACTAATACATACAGTTGCAAGAAAAAGTATGTGAACCCCTTGGGATTACGTGGAGTTTTGCATGAATTGGGCATAAAATGTGCTCTGAACGTCATCTAAGTCACAACAATAGAAGAACACAGTCTGCTGAACATAATACTACACAAACATTAGATGTTGCCATGGTTTAATTGCACATAACATGTAAACATTCACAGTGCAGGGAGGAAAAAGTATGTGAGGCCCTAGCTTAATGACTTCTCCCAGAGCTAATTGGAGCCAGGAGTGAGCCAACCTTGACTCCAATCAGTATGATGATATTGGATGTGTTGCTGACAGCTGTCCTGCCCTTAAAAAACACACGGAGAAACAGAAAAAGGGCGCACTGACCTAATGCATTATCGTTTAAAATAATTTATTAAAGAAACAAAAATAGGTATCATACTCACAATGGACATAATAACACAGGCATGTCAAACTGAACAAGGTGTATTATCCAAACAACATCTGAGTCCATACGATGGAACCCTGGATGACCAACTGGCTAACGCGTTTCGAGGACACAACCTCTTCCTCAAAGGTTGGCTCAGAGGTTGGCTCTGAGGAAGAGGTTGTGTCCTCGAAACGTGTTAGCCAGTTGGTCATCCAGGGTTCCATCGTATGGACTCAGATGTTGTTTGGATCATACACCTTGTTCAGTTTGACATGCCTGTGTTATTATGTCCATTGTGAGTATGATACCTATTTTTGTTTCTTTAATAAATTATTTTAAACGATAATGAACTAGGTCGGTGCGCCCTTTTTCTGTTTCTCCGTTTGTATCCAGTGTATTCGGACCACCCCGGTCTGTTGAGGGCAGCAAGCAGTGCATATTCCAGAAAATTCCAGAACATTCCTATTGGGTCTACTGAGTCATTTCCTAGTGCAGGAGTAAAGTGCTTGTTGTTTTCTTAAAAAACACACACCTGTTTTGACTTTACTGGCTTCAAGAAGCACTGTCTGATGTGAACCATGCTTTGCAGAAAAGAGCTCTCAGAAGACCTACGATCAAGAATTGTTGACTTGCATGAAGCTGGAAAGGGTTACAAAAGTATCTCCAAAAGCCTTGATGTTCATGTGCCCACGGTAAGACAGACTGTCTACAAATGGAGAAAGTTTAGCACTGTTGCAACTCTCCCTAGGCGTGGTCGTCCTGTAAAAATGACTGCAAGAGCACAGCGCAGAATGCTGCATGAGGTAAAAAAGAATCCCAGAGTGTCAGCTAAAGACTTACAGAAATCTCTGGCACATGCTAACATTTTTGTTGACACATCTACAATAAGGAAAACATTAAACAAGAATGGAGTACATGGGAGGACACCACGGAGGAAGCCATAGCTGTCCAAAAAGAATATTGCAGCACGTTTGAAGTTTGCAAAAGAGCACCTGGATGTTCCACAGCACTACTGGCAAAATATACTATGGACAGATGAAACCAAGATTGAGTTGTTTGGGAAGAACACACAACACTATGTGTGGAGAAAAAAAGGCACAGCACACCAACATCAAAACCTCATCCCCACTGTAAAACATGGCGGAGGGAGCATCATGGTTTGGGGCTGCTTTGCTGCCTCAGGGCCTGGATGGATTGTTGTCATTGATGGGAAAATGAATTCCAGAGTTTATCAAGACATTTTGCAGGAAAATGTACGACCATCTGTCCGCCAACTGAAGGATGGGTGATGCAACAGGACAATGACCCAAAGCATACAAGTAATTCAACAAAACAATGGCTGCAACAGCACAGAATATGCCTTCTGGAGTGGCCCAGTCAGAGTCCTGACCTCAACCCGATTGAAATGCTGTGGCATGACCTTAAAAGAACGATTCACACCAGACATCCCAAGAATATTGCTACACTGAAACAGTTTTGTGAAGAGGAGTGGTCCAAAATTACTCCAGATCGTTGTGCAGGTCTGATCTGCAACTACAGGAAACGTTTGGTTGAGGTTATTGCTGCCAAAGGAGGGTCAACCAGTTATTAAGTCCAAAGGTTCACATACTTTTTCCTCCCTGCACTGTGAATGTTTACATGTTATGTGCAATTAAACCATGGCAACATCTAATGTTTGTGTAGTATTATGTTCAGCAGACTGTGTTCTTCTATTGTTGTGACTTAAATGACATTCAGAGCACATTTTATGCCCAATTCATGCAAAACTCCACGTAATCCCAAGGGGTTCACATACTTTTTCTTGCAACTGTATGTGCCCCTACCTGTCAATATGTAAACGCTGAAGTGTCTGTTTCAATACCTTGCTAGAAACCCCATGATCTTCTTTATGATGTAGGTAACTTAAATGCAACCCTGAGAAGGTGGATCACAGGATCTATCCAGCAAGATGTCTTTTTTGCTCAACACCTCTCATAAGTCGGCTGGTATGATTTATGGAGATGGTGCCATGCAACAAAAACACAATTCTCATATTTCTTTTATGCACACATGACCCTTTCAAGGACTGACCTTGCTCTGCGTTAGGACCTAACTCTACAATACTCACTGCAAGTCCACTATGCACAGAGGGGCCTCTCAAACCATTTCCCACTACTCCTGACTGTGGATTCTGGTTTTCACCTACTCAGGGCCTTCTGGAAAGTAAACCCATGCTGGTTACCATATTTTAGGTCAACTTCAAAGGTAAACAGATACTCGGCTCCTTGTTGCATCATGTCAGATACTCTGAATGCATTCCTTAGAGCCATATGTATAGAATAAATTTCATGTGGTACAAGGAAGTGGGAATGTGATATAAGGTACAGTGTAGAGGCAGACAAGCTGACTTATCTTTTAAACCCGATTATTGAAAACAAGCAGGCATGCCTTGATGCCCATGAGGCTTATTGTATGGCATAAATATGGCAACATATTCACCATCTCCTGGCTGTGATTGCTAAATTGTATTTGGGACCCTCCTATGTAACTTCCATGCTCTCTGACATGCATCAGGAATTAACAGAAACCTCATCCATTTTGCAAAGATTTGGACACTACTTTGAATACATTTTTGACACTAGATTATATGACGATACTAAACTGCTTGAATTCTTACAGAATATTGCCCTTCCCCAGGTGGTGGAAGCAGATAGGAGATTAAATACTCCAATAACTTTGAAGGATTCCCCTAATAATAAAGCACCATGGAAAGATAGCCCCCTAATCAAGATAAATAGAAAAAACAGAGAGGGATTGATTTCTGAATTAATTACTAGCATCTCAGCTGCCAAAGAGCAGGGTCACTAACTCAATTTAGATATGAATAAACTGTAATTGTACTACCTAAGCCAGGGAAAGAACCTACACTTCCAGACCACAGATCTAAAAATACTTGCCAGGATCTTTCCGACTGCCTATCTTGAAATATACACAAATTGATTTGCCCTGAATAGAGCCATTGTTGTTAACAAAAATGGAGATTATACTTAAACCTACAACTACTGATAGATAATCCTGGTCATAGAGCTATAATAGCTATAGACGCTGCCACAGCGCTGAAGTAAGAAGTGGAAATACCTCTGGAAACCTTTAGCTTAAGCCAGGACTTCACTGCATATATCACTGTATAATGCTCAACCATCCTGAATTAGAGTAAATCATTTCCTCCCAGAGCTATTTGCATTGAGAAGAGGTACAAGACGGAAATATTCACTCTCCCCATCGTTCATTTTTGCCATTGACCCACTAGCCTCAACCATCCACTTTGACCCAAATATAATGGGTTTCAGAAGGGGAGAGAACAAAGAAAAACTGGCCCTATATGTGGATTATGCCCTATTATTTCTAGGAGACACCAACTCCTCCCTTCAAGTCCTTATGTGGTCAGGAATTGGACAGAAAGATGATCCTTGTTGTGTTAGATATGGTCATGTAACTGGGTCTCTTATTCATCTTTTATGGCATTACCCCTAATTGAGAAGGTATTGGACCAAGGTGGTATGGACCCTTAATGGACTTTTAGGAATTAACTTGTTGGTTGACCCTCTTAACTGTTTACTTGGTCATATAGACTTATCCATAACTGATCAGAATCTACGGCTCACTGTTTTGAGAGCGTTATTCATAGCCTGCAGATTGATTGCACTGAGGTGGACCTCTCCTTGGCCCCCTTCTCTTTCTGAATAGATAACAGAGCTTAATAAATATATTCTTTATGAAAAACATACCTACTATTTTAGGATTTTTAGGAAGTTTGAAGCAATATGGTCTAAATGGATAGAGTGTATGTATCTCAATTTTTGATTATATTATTTATATGATGATTGTGTTTCCTTCCTCCGACACGCTTTTATCTTTTCTTGTGGCTTTTTTGCTTTTTTTCCTTGCTCCGCCCTGCAAGGCGGATGTTTTTATTTCTTTTTTTCTATATTTTATTTTTGTTGTTTTGTTTTTGTTTTGTATTCTTGTATGTAAATTGTGGAAATAAATTCTTATAAACAAGGATCTGAATAAAAAAAAAGGAATTGGACAGAAGTTTGGCACATACTTGAGGTTTACCATTAACTAAAATATGTCCACTTTATTACTAATGGATACTATGTTCGAGGCTCTCCTAGTAGATGCCTCTAAGATTAAAGTAATTGTAAGGGTTTGCTTTGTTTATTTTATAAAATTATAAACATGTCATACTTACCTGTCTGTGTAATGGTTTTGCACAGAGCAGCCCCGATCTTCCTCTTCTCAGGTCCCCCACTTGCACTCCTGGCTCCAACCACTTCTTCTGGGATGCACTCATGCATGCTCGCTCCCGCGCCCTGCTTCATGGGAGACACACAGATCAGGGCCCCCTAATCCCTCATAACTGGCTTTGATTGACAGCATTAGGAGCTAATGGCTCCTGCTGCTGTATCTGAGCCAATGAGGAGTGAGAGAGCTGAGACAGCCTCATCTCTTGTGCACATGAATAGATTGAGATCAGGCTCAGGTATTTATTTAGGGGGGACTGTGAGGGAAGCTGCATGCAGAAGGAGGAATGCAGTAAGTTAAAAAAAAACCTTCTGCCCTTACAACCACTTTAAGTTTGTAGATTCATTTACTGATTTAGGGATCGGAGCCACACAAGAAATTTCTAAGTATAGAACTCTGAATTTGCTGTCCCTGCTACATAAATGTAAACAAGAATCCACAAGTTAGTGTAAACTGCCACTTACAGTAGTGGCAGAGCAAATTTACTTAAAGTTATATTGGCTCTGCAACTGCTCTATGTATTGCTAAAAAAACATAATTAGTGATAAGAACGTGCAATTATTAGTGTATCAACAACCAAACAATTGTTATACAAGGCAGTTGCTCTTTAAGTGCACAGTGACACTGTGAGTGTGGACAAATCAATAACATTAGGCACTCACCTTTAACATAGCCAACATTACTCTTAATAAAATTAATGCAAGATAGCAAACACAAAAAATATATAATTTTGTGATCAGTTATTCTTAATGTAACCAACAGTTTTCCACCAAGGTGCTTGGCTGAATTGTGCACTCACCAAATCCCCTCGACCAACAAAGTGGTCAGCAAGCCTTCAATGACATCCTTTTGTGGTGCCCCAATTGGACGTTCACTTCTTATGCAGATTCCCGGAAGAATATTCTCTCAAGCACTTACTAATAAGCCTCTTTCAATAATAAGCACATCTCAGAGAGATGCCAGAAAGGGAATGTATATAGTGTAGTATATTTATTTAAAAAAAGTGAAATTACAAATGTACAATAAATGCACTCACACTGGGTGGTAGAGGGGGCACCAACACATACAGCCCACCAGAGGGACCCTTCCCCCACACCACAGCTCGTGTTGGATGGTAGTAGCTCAACATTGTCAGATGAAACTTATTTTCCCAATGTTCCACTTGATACATAAGTTGTGGACCATGGTACAGGACACTACTGCACATACAGGGTTTACTAAACATATGCTGTTATGGGATAATCCCTGTCTCCCAGAACTGGAAAAATTAGATGGCTTGACCATTAGAAAAGGGCCAGTGTTCAGTTCTTTTAACAATTATATGATAGTGATGTGCTGTTGTTTAATGGTATTGCTGCCCGCTATCAACTTTCCCATAAATGCTTTTTTCAATATCTTCAGCTGCATCATGCGCTGCAGAGTCAAGTACCCACATTTCAGTTTAAATATAACCCTTCTCAGACATTATCCATGTCTATCGCCACAACATGTATTGAACATGGGCTGATAGGGATCTTGTACTCCACTCTCCAGACAGCCACTAGTGCCAGGACATAGGTAAATAACCTTAGTGCATGGCAGCAAGATGTAGTATCATTGAATGATGAGGAGTGGACATTGGAAATATTACTGAAAATATCTCTTTCCCCTTCGCAATGCCAGACTCAACTATTCATACACCATAGAATGCACTATACCCAATTGAAGCTCCACTCTTGGGGAAGAGCACCATCCCCACTGTGTTCTAGATGTGTAGTTGCCAATGGCCTGCTTATCCATATGCTATGGCGATGTCCAAAATTACATAATTACTGGAAATATATATTTGATATTCTGAATTCCCTGTGCTCCATCAGGTGGTGATGGACCCCAAACTTGCCCTCTTGGAAATTATTCTAGAGGGAGTAATTCCTGCTGAAATGTAATTAATGTGGACAAGGTCTACACCCACTCAGTGGCGCAAGGTCCTTTCTCTTACACTGCTGAGAGAGGAGCTTCCTTATAAACACTGGGGATGCCCGAAAAAATTCTAAAGTACATAAGTACATTCTAAAAACAATTATATTGATGTAATGGTTGCTGCTTACCTTTCATTTCTTTGCTTTAATGACTAATAATTGTCTTTTATATCTCACAAGATGTGAAAGAAACAGAGCTTTGTGATTGTAATGCATATCTCTTTATGTGCTTGACTCTATGACAAATGCTTGGTATATGAAGTTTATTATTTCTTTTCTTTCTCTATATACGTTATATAGTTCTTTGTAATTTGGAAAAAACCTGGTTAATAAAAATTACCTGATTCAAAAAAAAAAGAGTGTGTAGGGTGTAGGATAGAGCCAGAGGGTGACCGTAGTATTTACGATGGAACAGAGTCCAGGGGGCAGGTGGTTAGGTGGGCGTTAGAAAAATGTTTTGTGACGTCCTCTATAGCAGCTGGGTTAAACAAGGGAAGTATTGATTGTGCAGTGGTGTAATGACTGTAAGGTGAGGGAGATATCTGTACAGTGGGGATCTCATCACAAATTGTATCAATCTTATTTTTGAAGTGATTAGCGATCTCATGGGCAGTACGTTTTGGGTGGAGCTAATGAAGGATGAAGTAGAGAGTTAAAGGAAGGAAAGAGTTGATGGGGATTGCATTATAGAGTGTTAATGAAAGTGATAAAATAGGTCTGTTTGGCAGTGTGGAAGCAGGAATTGTATTTTTGGAGGGCAGATTTATAGTGGTTAAAGTCTGGAACTTAGTCTTACACCACAGATGCTCAAGAGAGCGGCTACGTTTTTGAGGCATCTGGTACTGTCTGTTTGCCAGGGTTGTAGCAGTCAGGGCCTAATTCTGTGTGTAGTGAAGGGGGCCAATGTGTCCAGGGTGGATGACAGTGAACTGTTGTAGACAGAAGTGGCCAGGTTGGGGCGGGACAGGGCTGAGATTTTGTCATAGAGACAATCTGTTGCAGAAAAAAAGAAGAGAAGGGTAAATATGGCAAAGGTTTCTATGGGTAACTGTTAGGTAGTTGGAAGGCAAGGAGGAGGAAGACAAGGAGAGAGTGAAGCTAATAAGGTACAAGGTCAAGGCAGTTGCCATTAGCGATTAGAAGCATGTGCCCATTGTTTTAGGTCAAAAGAAGAGGTTAGGCTCAGAAGTTTAGAAGTAGCAGGAGTGATAATGTCGGAGACCGTCGCGCCGCTGGGCTCGGCGCAGGCGCAGTACACCTCCCTGTATGCGAGCGCCGGGGCTTGGCCGACCGCGGCAATCAGGTTCGCGCATGCGCAGTAGTGACCACGGGCGCGCGCCTGGCACCAATGACAGCGCAGGGCGGGATATTTAAACAGCCCTGAGCTGTCATTCAGTGCCTTTTGGTCTCTTGTATCCTGTGAACCTGTGAACCTGTTTGAAGTAAGTTGCTGACCCGGATTGTGCCCTGACCTTGCTGTTTTCTCCTGTTCTTGACCCTTGCTTGCCTGACCTCTCTCCTGAATGCCCCCTATTGGATCTGACCTGCTGTTGCTGACCTGGCGTGTGACCCGACTATTCTTTGCCCGCTGCTCTGTACCGCACCGTCCCCATAGTTACCGACCCGGCTTGTATGAACCTGCTCCTGCTCAGCCATCCATCCATCCATCCCTCTCAACGGGGTCTCCAGACCTCCTCATACCTGGCTCTCTCCCGTGGGAGCCCCTGGCGAATACCCCTATCACTGACGGGTGTCCTCAGTAGTCACGACCTGGTCCTGGGGTACTCCAAGTCCATCCCCACCATCAGGGGCCCTGGTGAACAAGTACTCTGGGGCTTAGACTCCGTGCGCTGGGAACATCCGATCAGTGGAGTGCTAGTGGTACCGCCGGGCGGTCCCTTACAGTACCAAAAGGCCATGACTGAGCCTAGAGGAGGGCCCTCCCCGCTAGAGGAAATTTGCAGGCACCTAGCTAATTTGACGCAGGCCGTAACGGTCCTTCAGGACAGATGCATGCAGCTGGAGAATCGCATCCAGACTGGCTCTATTTCTGACCCTGCCCCACAGGCCCCGGTTTCTGCACCCCCGGCCCTGGTAGCTCAGGAGCCAGTCTCAGGGGCCTCCGCCCCGCTCCCTATGGCAGAACCCCGAGTACCCCTACCGGAGCGTTTTCAGGGGGACCGCACACGCTTCCGGTCATTCCGTGATTCCTGTCTCTTGTTCTTTGAGCTACAACCCCGTACCTTCCTGACCGAAAACGTGAAGGTAGGATTCATTATTTCACTACTACAGGGTGAACCCCAGGATTGGGCCCACCGGCTAAGGGGAAACAATGATCCTCACCTGGGATCGGTCAATAGTTTCTTTGAAGCAATGGCCATCTTGTATGATGACCCACAGCGGGCAGCCTCTGCCGAAGCGACCTTATATGCGCTCCGACAGGGCCGGCGGGCGGCAGAGGAATACGCCTCTGATTTCAGGCGGTGGATGGGGGACACACGCTGGAATGAGTTCGCTCTATTGCACCAGTTCCGTATGGGGCTCTCCGATCCCTTGAAAGATGAGCTGGCCCGGGTGGAGGTTCCCGAGTCTCTAGAAGACCTTATTGCCCTGACAATTAAGATTGACCGAAGACTGCGGGAACGCAGGCTTGAGAGGTCCGGCCAGGGTCGCGGAAATACCTGGGGTCCATTCCTAGGCCCCAGCCCACCAACCCGACAAAGCATCCAGAACCCACCACCAGGAGATGTTCCGGAACCTATGCAGCTAGGTCTGGCACGGCCTAAATTATCACCGGAGGAACGCCAGCGCAGATGAGCCCAGAACCTCTGCCTTTACTGCGGTGAAGCTGGTCATATGGTGCGATCCTGCCCTCAGAAAATGAGTAAGTGCACCCGTTTTTCTTCCTTGTCTATTAGCAATACCTGTCCTTCGCAATACTTAGTAGTGCCCCTCTCCTTTCAGCTTCCAGGAAAGATCATGGAGGTGACAGCCATAGTTGATTCGGGGGCATGCAGCTGTTTCCTGGATCTAGAGTTTGCTCACCAGCAGGGTATCCCTCTCCAACACAGACAGAAGGGCTTCAACATCTTTTTGGCTGATGGTTCCCAGATAAAATCGGGGGTAGTTAATCAGGAAACTCCCCCCATTGCCACTATCATTGCCAACCAGCACCAGGAGTTCCTCCGCCTGGACGCTATTGCATCACCTCTTTTCCCAGTCATTCTGGGGCTCCCATGGTTACGGGCCCATAACCCCCAGATTAACTGGGAAACCGGGTCAATCTCGTTCCCTTCCCCATACTGTCGGGAACATTGTCGCACTTTGGGCCCCGCAGGGCCCCGAGTTCTTCTTTGCTCCGAAGGAGACTCCGACTTGAAACAGGTTATTCCCGCAGCCTATCATGGGTTCCTGGACGTGTTCAGTAAGCGGGGAGCCGATACTCTGCCCCCCCACCGCCCGTATGACTGTCCAATCGACCTGTTACCAGGCTCTGAAATCCCTTTTGGGCGTATTTTCCCCCTATCTGAGCTTGAATTGGGGGCCCTGAAGGAATATATCGAGGACAGCCTCCAGAAGGGATTCATCCGCCCCTCCACTTCTCCAGCAGGAGCGGGAATCTTCTTCGTGGAGAAAAAAGACAAAACCCTGAGACCTTGTATCGACTACCGGGAGCTGAACAGGGTCACGATCAAAAATCGTTACCCATTGCCATTGGTACCAGAACTGTTTCAGAGCCTAAAGGCTGCGGTTATTTTCACAAAGCTTGATTTAAGGGGGGCCTATAACCTGGTACGCATAAGAGAGGGGGACGAGTGGAAAACTGCTTTCCGTACCCGGTTTGGCCACTTTGAATACTTGGTCATGCCATTTGGGCTGTGCAATGCACCAGCCACCTTCCAACACTTTGTGAACGACATCTTCAGGGATTTTTTGGATGTCTTCGTTATCGTCTACTTGGACGACATACTAATTTTTTCACCCTCTCTAGAGGATCATAGGATACATGTGGCAAAAGTTTTGGGGCGATTGCGGCAGCATGGGTTATATGCTAAGGCGGAGAAATGTTGCTTCGAGCAATCTAGCATCACGTTTCTAGGCCTGATTATCTCCACTGCGGGGGTCGCGATGGACCCCCAGAAGGTCTCTGCAATTTTAGATTGGCCTGAACCCACGGACAAAAAAGGTGTCCAACGGTTTATAGGGTTCGCGAACTTTTATCGGAAGTTCATCAAAAACTTCTCGGGTCTGGTCTCCCCCATTACTCAACTAACCAAACTTGGAACCCGGTTCAAATGGACACCAGAGGCTCAAAGAGCTTTCGAAGCTCTGAAAAAGCTATTTACCTCGGCACCCATCCTGGGCCACCCGGGCGCGGCCCTGCCCTACATCTTGGAGGTAGATGCATCGGAGAATGCGGTAGGATCCATCCTGTCTCAGCGGAAAGGCACCAAAGAGTTACTCCATCCCGTAGCATTCTTCTCGAGGAAACTCACCCCAGCAGAGAAGAATTACGATATCGGGGATCGAGAGCTGCTGGCTATCAAAGCAGCGCTAGAAGGATGGAGATACCTGCTGGAAGGTGCCTCACACCCCATATTGATTTTCACAGACCACAAGAATCTGGAATATCTGAGGACTGCCAAGCGTCTACTCCCACGGCAGGCAAGATGGGCCCTGTTCTTTTCCAGATTCAATTTTCATATTACTTACAGGCCCGGATCTAAAAATACGAAGCCTGACGCGCTATCTCGTATGTTTGAGGACTCCGAAGAAGAACTGGTACCCAACACTATCTTGTCCTCAGGGAACTTCTTGGCGCTCCAGACGGACCTTCGCTCCAAGTTAATAGAAGCATCTACGGCCACACCAACCCCAGTTGGGGTATCCCTCCAGAACAAAGGGGGACTCCTGTGGAAGGAGGATTCTATCGTGGTACCTGAGGAAGTCCGGACCCTGGTTTTGGGGCATTGCCACGATCACCCGCTGGCAGGTCACTTTGGCCCAGTCAAGACTCTGGAGCTTCTCCGGCGCTCGTTTTGGTGGCCAAACATGGCTAAGGATTGCAAGCGCTACGTGAGATCCTGTACCATCTGCCAGAAGAGCAAACCGTCAAGGAGCAAAGCCTGGGGGCTGTTGCGACCTTTGCCGATTCCCGAACGGCCTTGGCAGAAGATCGCGATGGACTTCATAGTCGAGCTCCCACCGTCACAAGACCACACAGCAATTCTGGTGGTCATTGATCGCCTATCCAAGATGGCTCACTTCGTGCCACTAAGGAAGACTCCGTCAGCAACCGAGACGGCGCGAATATTTATCCGGGAGATCGTTAGACTTCATGGAGTACCCGAGGACATCGTCTCTGATCGAGGGGTCCAGTTTACATCTAAGTTTTGGAGGGCTCTGTGCAAGGCCCTGGACATCAAGTTGTCCCTCTCCTCCGCGTTCCACCCTCAGACCAACGGTCAGACCGAGAGAACGAACCAGACCCTGGAACAATACTTGCGTTGCTACACGTCTTTCCTGCAGGATGATTGGCTGTCTCTTTTACCCCTGGCGGAGTTCGCTTATAACAACGCAAGCCATTCGGCAACGGGGCAGTCCCCATTCTTTTTGAATTATGGGTTTCACCCTGTCTTTCTCCCTGATTTGGTCTCTGAATGCCCAGTTCCAGCAACGCAGGATGCGTTGACCTTCTTCTCCGTCAATAACAAATTACTCCAGGAAACCATCGCTCGGGCCCAAGAGGACAATAAGAAGGAGTTTAACAAGAAACGAAGAGGGGATTTGGCGTTGTGGCCTGGGCAGAAGGTGTGGTTGGCCACAACCAACTTAAAGATGCTTTGTCCCTCGAAAAAATTGGGACCTAAATTTGTGGGGCCTTTTCGGGTAAAGCGGATGGTCAACGAAGTGGCATATGAGCTGATCCTTCCGGACACGTTCAGAATTCATCCAGTCTTCCATGTATCCCTGCTGAAGCCAGTGATCCCAGATGCCTTCCCAGAACGAGAATCCAGACCCCCAGAGGCCATAACGGTCGAAGGACAGGAGGAATTTGAGGTGGAAACGATCCTTAAGTGCCGAAGAAGGGGGGGCCAGACCCAATTCCTAATTAAGTGGAAGGGCTATGGTCCTGAGGACAATTCCTGGGAACCGGCTCATAATGTCCACGCACCTAGACTAGTCCGGGAGTTTCTTCGTGATCACCCGTGGTGGAGAGATCGGGTGGGCATCCGGAGGTTGCCCGTAGGGGGGGGGCAATGTCGGAGACCGTCGCGCCGCTGGGCTCGGCGCAGGTGCAGTACACCTCCCTGTACGCGAGCGCCGGGACTTGGCCGACCGCGGCAATCAGGTTCGCGCATGCGCAGTAGTGACCACGGGCGCGTGCCTGGCACCAATGACAGCGCAGGGCGGGATATTTAAATGGCCCTGAGCTGTCATTCAGTGCCTTTTGGTCTCTTGTATCCTGTGAACCTGTGAACCTGTTTGAAGTAAGTTGCTGACCCGGATTGTGCCCTGACCTTGCTGTTTTCTCCTGTTCTTGACCCTTGCTTGCCTGACCTCTCTCCTGAATGCCCCCTATTGGATCTGACCTGCTGTTGCTGACCTGGCGTGTGACCCGACTATTCTTTGCCCGCTGCTCTGTACCGCACCGTCCCCATAGTTACCGACCCGGCTTGTATGACCCTGCTCCTGCTCAGCCATCCATCCATCCATCCGTCCCTCTCAACGGGGTCTCCAGACCTCCTCATACCTGGCTCTCTCCCGTGGGAGCCCCTGGCGAATACCCCTACCACTGACGGGTGTCCTCAGTAGTCACGACCTGGTCCTGGGGTACTCCAAGTCCATCCCCACCATCAGGGGCCCTGGTGAACAAGTACTCTGGGGCTTAGACTCCGTGCGCTGGGAACATCCGATCAGTGGAGTGCTAGTGGTACCGCCGGGCGGTCCCTTACAGATAAGTTACCGAGAATGATTGTGGGAGTTTCAGAAGAGACAAAGTAGGGTAGTCAGGCAAAGAAGTCATCAAGGAAGCTTGATACTGGTCCAGTAGGCTGATAGATCACAGCAATTCTCAAAGAAACTGGAGATAATAGATGAATACAGTGAGATTCAAATGAGGAGAGGGACAGAGATGAAGGTGACTGAAGGACCTAAAAGGTGCTTTGAGGGGATAGGAGGATTCGAACTCCACCTCCCTTCCGTCCACTAGGCCTGAGTGAGTCCAGAGTAGGCCACCATGGGAGAGGGATGCAGGAGAGGGAAAGTCAGATTCATGAAGCCAGGTTTTGTTAACTGCAAGTAGGTTAAAGGAGTTTGTGATGAATTTGCCATGGACAGAGGTAAGTTTGTTACAGAAAGAGAAGGCATTTCAAAGGGCACAGAAAAAGGGGAGGCTGGTTGTAGGAAGAGGACTAGAGACCAGATTATGTGGATTGTGGCCGCTGTTAGAGGATAGGGAGTGCAGGGTGTGTTGGTCAAAGGAAAATGATGGTGGCCCAGGATATGGGGAAATATCTCCAGATGGTTGTGTGGCAGCACCCACGTATTGTAGAGTTCCCCATAAGTTTTAACATTTCTAACAGTATCTGTTTGCAAAACAAGGTCATCAGCTCACTTCCCCCTCCCTTATTTCCTGTGAATTAATGTGTTCCAGTCTGTAGCTGGCACCTTTATTTTCAGCTGAAGAGTGAGAGAGGTGTAAGTATGACTTATATGGAGGGACATGTCCCAATGTCCTGGAGGTTTTTTTAGTACATGTGTTTAGAATTAGCAGTTGATGAGTGCAGTAAGAAGATAAAGAAAGGAGTGAGGGTGGTATATATAAGCTGTTGGGGTAGACAGGAAGGGTGAAGGAAAGAGAGTTTGAGGAGAGAGGATACAACTGTGAGAAGGAGAAGTAGGGAGTGCATGTTACATGTAGTGAGTGGTGAGATTAAAGTGGAACTACACTTCATCTGAGCATCATCAACCAAAAATGTGATTTAATTCCTTTTTAATATTCAAAGCAAACTCCCCCATCCACCCATGTCTCTATGCTTTATTTTGCTGAAAAATCATTTTGTAAAAACACTACCTAGCATTTCTGGCTGTGGCCATCTTGAGTAAAGGCAGATGATTCATGTAGCATTTACTTCCTGGAATCCACCTGCCCTTAGCTCAGGCCTGAAAGGAGGAGAGGGTGTGCATAGCTGAGAAAGCCCATCCTTCTATGAAGACTCCTGGGATGTATGGCGAAATGAAAAAAAAAAAAAAAGTTTAAAAAGCAAATATAATAAACCTTCCTATCGATTTACTAATGCTAGCAGCATAAGGATTAAAAATAGTCACTGTTGAATGAGAGAGTGAAGCTCCGCTTTAAGAAGCAGACTGGGTGAGGGAAGAAAAAGCTAGATGAGGAAACAAGGCACCTGCAGTCTATTTAGTGTTTTGCAGCAGTCTACTGTGGATTCTTGATTTGTTCATTGACTGAAGTGCAGAGCCGAAGTGCAATACTCAGTACTAATCCAAGATGATAGTTGCCAATGCTATCCCTGCCTGTGCATCCCCTAAAGAAGGCCTAAATTTATACTGAGTTGGGAGGGGGAAACACATGGCTAGCAGGGCAAACTTATCACACCAAAGGAGGACTACAAGAGACAACAAAAGAGCAGGAGGGCAGAGTTTTAAAGATTAGGATCAGCTCATAAATTCTGGTTAGACAATAAGAACAAAATAAACATCACAAAAATATGGCAGAGCTAAAGATTTTGAAAGCAGCATAGATTACCAATAAGAACATTGATAGTAGTAATGAATCAGCTTCAGTTAGAGGTGGATTTTGAAAGAAGCATAGAATACCTGTGACAGAGACAAGTTATTCAGATGATGCGGAGCCGAAGTGCAATACTCAATACTTAATCCACTAGCTAAAGACCTCCAAACTTCATGTGGCCTTCAGATTAGCACAACAGTGCATGGAGAGCTTCATGGAATGGGTTTCCATGGCCGAGCAGCTGCCTCCAAACCTTACATCTCCAAGTGCAATGCAAAGCTTTGGATGCAGTGGTGTAAAGCACGCCACCACTGGACTCTAGAGCAGTGGAGACGTGTTCTCTGGAGTGACGAATCACGCTTCTGGCAATCTGAGAAAGATACATGTCTGACTGCATTGTGACAAGTGTAAAGTTTGGTGGACGGGGGATTATGGTGTGGGGTTGTTTTTCAGGGGTTGGGCTTGGCCCCTTAGTTTCAGTGAAGGGAACTCTTAAAGCGTCAGCATACCAAGACATTTTAGACAATTTCATGCTCTCAACTTTGTGGGGACAGTTTGGGGATGGCCCCTTCCTGGTCCAACATAACTGCACACCAGTGCACAAAGCAAGGTCCAAAAAACATGGATGAGCAAGCTTGGCATGGAGGAACTGACCTCAATCTGATAGAACACCTTTGGGATGAATTAGAGTGGAGACTGCGAGCCAGGCCTTCTCATCTGACATCAGTGACTGACTCTACAAATGCGCTTCTGGAAGAATGGTCAAACATTCCCATAGACACACTCCTAAACCTTGTGGACAGCTTTCCTAGAAGAGCTGAGGCTGTTATAGCTGCAAAGGGTGGCCCAACTCAATATTGAACCCTACGTACTAAGACTGGGATGCCATTACAGTTCATGTGCGTATAGGCATATGTCCCAATACGTTTTGCAATATAGTGTAGATCTGGTTGACATTGGTGTTGTGGTGGTATTGTTCAGCAGAAAAAGAAACAATGCAACACTCAGATGGAAATTGCAATGGCTGTGCTGAATGCTGGCCCCTTAAACCCCTCCCAGTTTAACAGTTTGGCAACACCCACCTTCAGCTTACAACGAGGAGTGGGCACTGCATTACTACTCTCCCTGGGGTGTCCAAATATGTGGGTTTTTTTGTTATTCTAAGCGATGTGCCTGGCATTGAGGAAGATTGTCCCCTCCCAGCCTCCCTATGTCAACTATACCTACTTTTTTTTGTGTCACACATAGCATGCTGCAGTTCCCTGACTCTCTAAAGTGCTCCTCATTCTCAAGTGCTTTCTATGATAGCCACCTGCCTTGCTAGGATCTTTCATTATACATCTAGATGAACATACAACCTGCATCCACTTAATCATATGCAGTATGTTCCAGAATAGCAGCAGAATATTTGCACTGTTTGTAGTGGTTTATTTGGTGATTTTTTATTTTAATTTATAGCCAGCTGCCTAGCTGGGATATTTGATTATGCACCCAGATGAACGTACAAGCTGCACCCACTGGATTATGTATGTTCCAGAATTTCATTAGCATATCTGCACGGTTTGCCTTCATTAGGAGAGTATCCTGCAAATCAGGATATAAACCTCACTTATTCATGCCACCCAACTTTCAATTCATATAATTTAAATAGCTTTGTTTATGATGGAATATTCACCAATGTAGGTGTAGCCAGGTGCTGGGTATATCATTATGCCTTTCAGGGCCTTTTAGAGATGAGACTGGTTAATCCTTTTTCCCCCTAGTGCCCAGTCCTGGGACTGCTACATCACTTCCTGTTCGCAGAGTGGATCCAGTTCTTCTGACAGCAAAGGATCCTGTGACATGTAGTCCTATAGCCAATACATACTGCATTTCTGAGTGCTGATTGAACTACAGCTACCAGAGAGCTGGGTAATGAGAAGGTTGCTGGGAGAGCCGATACTGTATATTCTACAGAAAGTAATTGTCTCTTTCTCTGGATTCAGAGCTGAACACAGGGGAACTGCCGTTCTCCTCCAGAGACAGATTGCTGGCTATTACTGCAGGACTCTGCATACCAGTTCAGCACATTGGTGACTCTGATCGCCACACCCGGATTGCATTAGCTTCTCTGCATCGGGACTGTCACTATTCAGTCTTCAGCCAGTCATCTCTGCTTGCCACGCTGACAGGTTGTCAGGCGGTAACTCTGCACTTCTCTGGGAACAGCCAAGATCCTGTGCAAGAACCCTTTTCCTATTAAGCCATGCTATCCATGGGATTGGTGAGTGGGCAGATGCCCAACCTCTTTCTGACAACACCCTAGAGACAATGCATACAGACACCTTTACACCTCAAGACCAAGAGATCTTTCCTTTGACCATTTACCACAGCCTTGTTATCTTCATTGAATTACCATTACTCACTACGGTATATGGGCCCCACCATTGCTAGCAGAAGACAACAGCTACTATCACATCAGGAACTTTAAACATATCAGGACTCAGGTTGCTATTTCTAGTCAAATGGACTTTTTGGCATCTAAGCCATTGTTTTTCAAATTAGGGTGTCTATACCAATTTATGCCAGAGTATATATAAATATATATATGCACTCACCAGCCACTTTATAAGGTGCACCTTGCTAGTACTGGGTTGGACCCCTTTTTTCCCTTGAGATCTACCTTAATTCTTTGTGGCATAGATTCAACAAGATGTTGGAAACATTCCTCAGAGATTTTGGTCCATAGTGACATGAATTACTGTTGCCTTTCTATCATCTCAAACTAGTCTGCCCATTCTTTTCTGACCTCTGACATCAACAAGGCATTTTTGTTCACACAACTGCCGCTCACTGGATATTTTCTCTTTTTCAGATTATTCTCTGTAAAACCTAGAGATGGTTGTGCATGAAAATCCCAGTAGATCAGCAGTTTTTGAAATACTCAGACGAGCCCGCCTGGCACCAACAACCAGGCCACGTTTAAAGTCACTTAAATCCCCTTTTTTCCCCCATTCTGATGCCCAGTTTGAACATCAGCAAGTCGTCTTTACCACGTCTAGATGCCTAAATGCATTGAGTTGCGGCTATGTGATTGGCTGCTTAGCAATTTGTGTTTCCAAGCAATTGAACAGATGTACCTAATAATGTGGCCAGTGAGTGTGTGTATATACTGTATACTGTATATATATATATATATATATATATATATATATATATATATATTTTTATTTCTTTACACAATTCTTTGCATTCCCTATTGTGATGCCAGTGTCCCAGAGGGAGCTGATAAGTCAGCAGGCCTTTTCTTCCCCCTGCTGCTGCTAGTATTGCAGTTACATAGTTACAACATACCATTTGTGACCATATAATCTGTTAACCATTGCGATTTGGTTATTTTCATTTTATCAATGTTTTGCCTTTATGCATTAACTGGGGATTTACCTCTTAAACCTTCATTCTGTGGTCTACTCTTTTTAATGAGTCTAGTCTAGAGGTGCAACTAAAGGATCCTGTCTCTTGCATTATTATTTCATACTATTGAAATATGTCTGAACTTAGAGTGTCAGGTGTCCAGAGGCTTGCAAGGTCAGGGTAACCACTGGGAACAAGCAATATCAAGCGGCCCTTGTGGGGGTAGCACTACATAGGCATTATGCCTTTGCCAGGATTAACAGCAAGGCATGTCATCATAATTTCCCTGCTCATATGCAGACTACTCATGCAGTGTAATGCACATGCAAAAAAGAATGTAAGCTATCTGAAAACAGTTCTTATCCTGTACACCAGGTCCAATCTGGTGGGGATCTGCAGCAAATTTCTGCAATTACTGCAATTACTGAATTTCATTCAGAAATAGAAACTGGTGGAGGTGGCGTGGATAAACCTGACACAATTTCATTTGTTTGTCAATGTTAGGCACACCACTCCAGACTGCTTTGTTAATTCCCCAGCATGTATCCAGCACATACAAACTGGGTATACAAATGATTATTCATTGATTTTTCAAGTACTTTAGATACTATTTAAACCCTGTGGTAATTCTTGTCTTTAGAACATACAAGATATTTCAATAAAAAATAACTTTTTATATAATGGTCACAATTAGAGATGAGCGAAGTATTCAAAAATTCGATTCGGCTGATTTGGCGAATTCGCGTAATAAATTCGATTCGAGTCGAATATATTCGCTGCGAATTTAACTTATAAAAAGGGTGTTTCTAGGCTTCAGAGAGCCTTTATATTAGTGCAGAACACTGTACCTTTAATTTAAATGCCCTTGGAGTCTGCTGGGGAAGAGAAATAATACTGTCAGTCAGTATGACATGCAGATGAGTGCCGTCGATCTTAGAATCACCGCACACTTCACTCATTTGGGCAGTCACGGGGCCAAAACCAGAGTGTGGAGCCACAGTGTGGCGGTGGAGGCAGCAGCAATGGGAGGCCATACAGCACCCTATGACAAAATGGAACCCACCAGCAGTGTGAGGAGACCTGAAAGTGGCACATGGCAGAGTGTGGCGATGGAGACAGCAGCAATGGGAGGCCGTATAGGGACCCATGAGACACTCTGGACCTGGCAGCAGCATGAGGAGGCGGTACAGGGGCCAATGACAGATTACGGGCCTGGCAGCAGCATGAGGAGTCGGTACGGGGGCCCATGGCAGATTACGGGCCTGGCAGCAGCAATGGGAGGCCCGTAATCTGCCAGCACCCTATGACAAAATGGAACCCACCAGCAGTGTGAGGAGACCTGAAAGTGGCACATGGCAGAGTGTGGCGATGGAGACAGCAGCAATGGGAGGCCGTACAGGGACCCATGAGACACTCTGGACCTGGCAGCAGCATGAGGAGGCGGTACAGGGGCCCATGACAGATTACGGGCCTGGCAGCAGCATGAGGAGTCGGTACGGGGGCCCATGGCAGATTACGGGCCTGGCAGCAGCAATGGGAGGCCCGTAATCTGCCAGCACCCTATGACAAAATGGAACCCACCAGCAGTGTGAGGAGACCTGAAAGTGGCACATGGCAGAGTGTGGCGATGGAGACAGCAGCAATGGGAGGCCGTACAGGGACCCATGAGACACTCTGGACCTGGCAGCAGCATGGGGAGGCGGTACAGGGGCCCATGACAGATTACGGGCCTGGCAGCAGCAATGGGAGGCCCGTAATCTGCCAGCACCCTATGACAAAATGGAACCCACCAGCAGTGTGAGGAGACCTGAAAGTGGCACATGGCAGAGTGTGGCGATGGAGACAGCAGCAATGGGAGGCCGTACAGCGACCCATGAGACACTCTGGACCTGGCAGCAGCATGAGGAGGCGGTACGAGGGCCCATGGCAGATTACGGGCCTGGCAGCAGCAATGGGAGGCCCGTAATCTGCCAGCACCCTATGACAAAATGGAACCCACCAGCAGTGTGAGGAGACCTGAAAGTGGCACATGGCAGAGTGTGGCGATGGAGACAGCAGCAATGGGAGGCCGTACAGGGACCCATGAGACACTCTGGACCTGGCAGCAGCATGAGGAGTCGGTACGGGGGCCCATGGCAGATTACGGGCCTGGCAGCAGCAATGGGAGGCCCGTAATCTGCCAGCACCCTATGACAAAATGGAACCCACCAGCAGTGTGAGGAGACCTGAAAGTGGCACATGTCAGAGTGTGGCGATGGAGACAGCAGCAATGGGAGGCCGTACAGGGACCCATGACACACTCTGGACCTGGCAGCAGCATGAGGAGGCGGTACAGGGGCCCATGACAGATTACGGGCCTGGCAGCAGCATGAGGAGTCGGTACGGGGGCCCATGGCAGATTACGGGCCTGGCAGCAGCAATGGGAGGCCCGTAATCTGCCAGCACCCTATGACAAAATGGAACCCACCAGCAGTGTGAGGAGACCTGAAAGTGGCACATGGCAGAGTGTGGCGATGGAGACAGCAGCAATGGGAGGCCGTACATGGACCCATGACACACTCTGGACCTGGCAGCAGCATGAGGAGGCGGTACAGGGGCCCATGACAGATTCCGGGCCTGGCAGCAGCATGAGGAGTCGGTACGGGGGCCCATGGCAGATTACGGGCCTGGCAGCAGCAATGGGAGGCCCGTAATCTACCAGCACCCTATGACAAAATGGAACCCACCAGCAGTGTGAGGAGACCTGAAAGTGGCACATGGCAGAGTGTGGCGATGGAGACAGCAGCAATGGGAGGGACCCATGAGACACTCTGGACCTGGCAGCAGCAAGAGGAGGCGGTACAGGGGCCCATGGCAGAGTGGCGAAGCGTAAGCAGCTTAAATTGAAGGCCATACAGAGGCCTATGTTAAAAATAATAACATGTTTGGGGCATGATTCATGGCGGATTTAGTCAGTTGTGTCAGGAACTGGTGGTTTGAAATCCAGACTAATCCACGCCTGATTCATTTTCACAAACGTGAGTCTCTCCACACTTTGGGTGGACAGTCGTGTCCTCCGCGGAGTTACAATACCTCCTGCCGCACTAAACACGCGCTCCGATGCCACGCTACTGGCCGGGCATGACAGCCTTTCAAGGGCAAATTCAGCTAGTTGGGGCCAAAGGTCAAGTTTCGTTGCCCAGTAGTCAAGGGGATTGTCTACCTCGGTTGGCAGGGTGCTGTCCAAGTAGGCCTAAGCCTGTTGTTTGAGGTCCTGCTCCAGGTCCACCTGATGCTGCTGCGGCTGGTTAGTAGTTTCCTCACTGCGCTGGTGAAGAAAGCTACTCATCATTGACTGCAGACTGAGGCAGCCGCTGCTGGTGGAGCTGCCACTGCTCCTACCACCCCACCCCTCCCCTGCTGCCATGGCAGCGGAACGCGAGCGCACAGGGCCCACAGTGTCTGAGGATGGACGTTGGCGCAGAAAGGCAGAGACCAACTGACTACATAGGTGGTTTTTATAGTACGTTATTTTGGCCTCCCTCTCAGCAGGTGTGAAAAAGGCCACCATTTTTGAACGGTAGCGAGGGTCCAACAAGGTGGACAGCCAAAAGTCATCCCTCTGTCTGATGGTTATTATTCGGCTGTCGCTACGCAAGCAACCGAGCATGCGAGGGACTCCCTGCCTCCATCTCCACAGCATACTGCCACGGTGCGTCTGGGTCCTCTGTCTCCTCCTCCTCCTCTACCAGATGCTCCTGCTCCTCCACTCCTGTCCGCTGAGTGGAAAAACCACCCATTTCACTCAATAATTCCTGAGCACCAATTTTCTCCTCTACCTCCTCCTCTTCTTCCTGTCCTGCCCCCACAGGGGTCATGTGGCGTTGAGATCTGTGCGCCACGTCTACCGCACCCTGACCAGCCATTGTTAACAGCATTTGTTCCAGGATGTGCAACAGAGGAATGACGTCGTTCATCCCATAGTCCTGCCGACTCACGAATAGCATGGCCTCCTCAAAGGGCCTGAGCAAGCGGCAGGTGTCACGCATGAGCTGCCAATGGCTGACATCTAAGTTACACAGGGGAGTACCTTTATCCGCTTGTAACATCAGGAAATCGGTGATGGCCTTTCGCTGTTCGTAAAGGCGGTCTAACATATGTAGGGTTGAATTCCACCTTGTTGCAACGTCGCAGATCAGGCGATGCTGTGGAATTCCGTTCTGCCGCTGCAGCTCAAGGAGGGTGTGCTTTGCGGTGTAGGAATGGCTGAAATGCATGCAAAGTTTACGTGACATTTTAAGGATGTCTTGCAGTGGGATGGTGGATTTTAGGAACCGCTTGACAACCAGATTGAACACGTGAGCCATGCATGGCGCATGGCACAACCTTCCTTGACGCAGAGCAGACACCATGTTCTTTCCGTTGTCGGTCAACATGGTTCCGATTTTGAGTTTGCGCGGAGACAGCCATCTGTCGATTTCTCTGTTCATTACACTGAGAAGTTCCTCCCCTGTGTGACTACGTTCGCCAAGGCATACCAGGTGCAGCACAGCATGACACCGTTGCGCCCTGCACATGTGATATGCCGGTCGGGTAATGGGACTTGGCACGGGGGTGGCGGCTGAGGACACCGCGGAAGAAGAGGCGGACATCTTTTCTGGACCAAGGACGTGCAAACGTGGAGGCAAAAGCGGCGTGACCTGTCCAATTTGCTGGTGCGGCTGTGCCGGCACCACGTTCACCCAGTGGGCCGTAAATGACATGTACTGTCCCTGACCGTAGTTACAGCTCCACACGTCGGCGCTGCCGTGCACTTTGGCAGAGACCGACATGCTCAAAGACTGGCCCACCATCTCTTCTACATGTGAATGCAGGGCTGGCACTGCCTTTTTGGCGAAGAAATGCCGGCTTGGCACTCTCCACCGCGGCGCGGCACAAGCCATCATTTCTCGGAAAGGTGCTGAGTCCACCACTTGGAAAGGGAGGGACTTCAGCACCAGCAACTTGGACAGGAGGACGTTCAGCTTTTGCACCGTCGGGTGCGTGCTCGCAAACTGTTGTCTCTTGGAAACGGATTCCAAGAAAGACTGCTGATGGAATCCGTGAAGAGGAGTAGCAGGAGAAGGAGCATCTGAACGAGCGGAAGATGCCAACGAGCAACAACTCCCCTCAGCAGAGGTGTTGGAGCCTTGACTGGCTGATAGAGGGCGATTGACGTCGGGTGACGGAGCAAGTAACGGAGCGGGTGATGGAGCGGGGGCTGGGGCAGGCAGAACCGCCGTATCTTTATCACGGTTTTCCCAGGCCACCGAATAGCGACGCTGCATATGCTGACGCAACGCTGTAGTCCCAACATGGGCCCCCTGGCCACGCTTGACTTTCTGGCCACATAGTCGACATACGGCTACGTTTACTTCCTCGGGCGGCTTGACGAAAAATTGCCACACCGCCGAGTAGGAAACTTTGCCCCCGTTACTCCTCACTGGCTGACTGCTACTTCCTCCGTGCACACCGGCACCACTACTGGCCGTGGTGGTAGGCTGCAGTGGAGCTGGTGCTCTACTCCGTGGCCGTTTGCCTCCACTGACACTGCTGCGACCCTGCTGCCTCCTGGGCAACCCACCGACTGTTTTGCTCGCTGCCAAGCTGGCACCCTCTTCTCCTGATGATGCGGAAGCAATAGCCTGATGACGACGAGGCTGCCAAGTGCGATCAGCCTCATCATCATCAATTAGGGTCTCCGCCTCACTACTAGCCCCCTCGGCTGCGTGTGGGTCAGGAGACAGACCTGTCTCTAGACCGGCTACCGAGCCACTCTCCTCGCCAGTACTTCTTCGCCTGGCTGCTGAAGAGGCGGATGTCTCCCCCCGTTCCTGACTGCCCTCTGTTAGCTCTTCCTCACTGTACAGTGGGGCTGAGCCCACAGCATGCGATACTTCGCTTGGTGAGGGAACACCAAAGGACAGGGGCAGGTAGAGGACACGTGATTTCAGTGGGCTTGCTCCCGGGCCATGCCAACTAACGGTTGTGTCTGACGTACCCACCGACCGTTGGCTGTAGGTGTCAGAGGTGACCTGGGAAGAGGAAGACGACCGAGCCAACCAATCGATGACGGCAGGGTTGTCGGTGGAGACACGACCGCTGGATGACACCGGGAGCACTGGCCTCTGGCTGCGACTAGTGCTGCCTCGACCCCTTCCTCTGCTGCCACGTCTGCTCGCTCCTGAAACATTGCCTCCTCTGCCACTCCTCTGCGTGTTGTCTGACATACTCTTTAATTCAACGATTCTGTGTCCCTGAGTAACAATTCTGTGTCCCTGAGTAACAATTCTGTGTCCCTCAGTAACGATTCTGTGTCCCTCAGTAACGATTCTGTGTCCCTGAGTAACAATTCTGTGTCCCTGAGTAACAATTCTGTGTCCCTGAGTAACAATTCTGTGTCTGTCCCTGAGTAACAATTCTGTGTCCCTGAGTAACAATTCTGTGTCCCTGAGTAACAATTTTGTGTCTGTTCCTGAGTAACAATTCTGTGTCCCTGAGTAACAATTCTGTGTCTGTCCCTCAGTAACAATTCTGTGTCCCTGAGTAACAATTCTGTGTCCCTGAGTAACAATTCTGTGTCTGTCCCTGAGTAACGATTCTGTGTCCCTGAGTAACAATTCTGTGTTCCTCAGTAACGATTCTGTGTCCCTCAGTAACGATTCTGTGTCCCTCAGTAACAATTCTGTGTCCCTGAGTAACAATTCTGTGTCCCTGAGTAACAATTCTGTGTCTGTCCCTGAGTAACAATTCTGTGTCCCTCAGTAACAATTCTGTGTCCCTGAGTAACAATTCTGTGTCCCTGAGTAACAATTCTGTGTCTGTCCCTGAGTAACAATTCTGTGTCCCTGAGTAACAATTCTGTGTCCCTTAGTAACAATTCTGTGTCCCTCAGTAACAATTCTGTGTCCCTGAGTAACAATTCTGTGTCCCTGAGTAACAATTCTGTGTCCCTTAGTAACAATTCTGTGTCCCTCAGTAACAATTCTGTGTCCCTCAGTAACAATTCTGTGTCTTTCCCTGAGTAACAATTCTGTGTCCCTGAGTAACAATTCTGTGTCCCTGAGTAACAATTCTGTGTCCCTGAGTAACAATTCTGTGTCTGTCCCTGAGTAACAATTCTGTGTCTGTCCCTGAGTAACAATTCTGTGTCCCTCAGTAACAATTCTGTGTCCCTCAGTAACAATTCTGTGTCCCTCAGTAACAATTCTGTGTCTGTCCCTGAGTAACAATTCTGTGTCCCTCAGTAACAATTCTGTGTCCCTGAGTAACAATTCTGTGTCCCTCAGTAACAATTCTGTGTCCCTGAGTAACAATTCTGTGTCCCTCAGTAACGATTCTGTGTCCCTCAGTAACAATTCTGTGTCCCTGAGTAACAATTCTGTGTCCCTGAGTAACAATTCTGTGTCTGTCCCTGAGTAACAATTCTGTGTCCCTGAGTAACAATTCTGTGTCCCTGAGTAACAATTCTGTGTCCCTGAGTAACAATTCTGTGTCCCTCAGTAACAATTTTGTGTCTGTCCCTGAGTAACAATTCTGTGTCCCTGAGTAACAATTCTGTGTCTGTCCCTCAGTAACAATTCTGTGTCCCTGAGTAACAATTCTGTGTCCCTGAGTAACAATTCTGTGTCTGTCCCTGAGTAACGATTCTGTGTCCCTGAGTAACGATTCTGTGTTCCTCAGTAACAATTCTGTGTCCCTCAGTAACGATTCTGTGTCCCTCAGTAACGATTCTGTGTCCCTGAGTAACAATTCTGTGTCCCTGAGTAACAATTCTGTGTCTGTCCCTGAGTAACAATTCTGTGTCCCTCAGTAACAATTCTGTGTCCCTGAGTAACAATTCTGTGTCCCTGAGTAACAATTCTGTGTCTGTCCCTGAGTAACAATTCTGTGTCCCTGAGTAACAATTCTGTGTCCCTTAGTAACAATTCTGTGTCCCTCAGTAACAATTCTGTGTCCCTGAGTAACAATTCTGTGTCCCTCAGTAACAATTCTGTGTCCCTGAGTAACAATTCTATGTCCCTCAGTAACAATTCTGTGTCCCTCAGTAACAATTCTGTGTCCTTCAGTAACAATTCTGTGTCCCTCAGTAACAATTCTGTGTCTTTCCCTGAGTAACAATTCTGTGTCCCTGAGTAACAATTCTGTGTCCCTGAGTAACAATTCTGTGTATGTCCCTCAGTAACAATTCTGTGTCCCTCAGTAACAATTCTGTGTCCCTCAGTAACAATTCTGTGTCTGTCCCTGAGTAACAATTCTGTGTCCCTCAGTAACAATTTTGTGTCCCTCAGTAACAATTCTGTGTCCCTCAGTAACAATTCTGTGTCTGTCCCTGAGTAACAATTCTGTGTCCCTCAGTAACAATTCTGTGTCCCTGAGTAACAATTCTGTGTCCCTCAGTAACAATTCTGTGTCCCTCAGTAACAATTCTGTGTCCCTCAGTAACAATTCTGTGTCTGTCCCTGAGTAACAATTCTGTGTCCCTGAGTAACAATTCTGTGTCCCTGAGTAACAATTCTGTGTCCCTCAGTAACAATTCTGTGTCCCTCAGTAACAATTCCGTGTCTGTCCCTGAGTAACAATTCTGTGTCCCTGAGTAACAATTCTGTGTCCCTGAGTAACAATTCTGTGTCCCTCAGTAACAATTCTGTGTCCCTCAGTAACAATTCTGTGTCCCTCAGTATCAATTCTGTGTCTGTCCCTGAGTAACAATTCTGTGTCCCTGAGTAACAATTCTGTGTCCCTCAGTAACAATTCTGTGTCCCTCAGTAACAATTCTGTGTCCCTCAGTAACAATTCTGTGTCTGTCCCTGAGTAACAATTCTGTGTCCCTGAGTAACAATTCTATGTCCCTCAGTAACAATTCTGTGTCCCTCAGTAACAATTCTGTGTCCTTCAGTAACAATTCTGTGTCCCTCAGTAACAATTCTGTGTCTTTCCCTGAGTAACAATTCTGTGTCCCTGAGTAACAATTCTGTGTCCCTGAGTAACAATTCTGTGTATGTCCCTCAGTAACAATTCTGTGTCCCTCAGTAACAATTCTGTGTCCCTCAGTAACAATTCTGTGTCTGTCCCTGAGTAACAATTCTGTGTCCCTCAGTAACAATTTTGTGTCCCTCAGTAACAATTCTGTGTCCCTCAGTAACAATTCTGTGTCTGTCCCTGAGTAACAATTCTGTGTCCCTCAGTAACAATTCTGTGTCCCTGAGTAACAATTCTGTGTCCCTCAGTAACAATTCTGTGTCCCTCAGTAACAATTCTGTGTCTGTCCCTGAGTAACAATTCTGTGTCCCAGAGTAACAATTCTGTGTCCCTGAGTAACAATTCTGTGTCCCTCAGTAACAATTCTGTGTCCCTCAGTAACAATTCTGTGTCTGTCCCTGAGTAACAATTCTGTGTCCCTGAGTAACAATTCTGTGTCCCTGAGTAACAATTCTGTGTCCCTGAGTAACAATTCTGTTCCCTCAGTAACAATTCTGTGTCCCTCAGTAACAATTCTGTGTCCCTCAGGATCAATTCTGTGTCTGTCCCTGAGTAACAATTCTGTGTCCCTGAGTAACAATTCTGTGTCCCTCAGTAACAATTCTGTGTCCCTCAGTAACAATTCTGTGTCTGCCCTGAGTAACAATTCTGTGTCTGCCCTGAGTAACAATTCTGTGTCCCTGAGTAACAATTCTGTGTCCCTCAGTATCAATTCTGTGTCTGTCCCTGAGTAACAATTCTGTGTCCCTGAGTAACAATTCTGTGTCCCTCAGTAACAATTCTGTGTCCCTCAGTAACAATTCTGTGTCCCTCAGTAACAATTCTGTGTCCCTGAGTAACAATTCTGTGTCCCTCAGTAACAATTCTGTGTCCCTCAGTAACAATTCTGTGTCTGTCCCTGAGTAACAATTCTGTGTCCCTCAGTAACAATTCTGTGTCCCTCAGTAACAATTCTGTGTCCCTAAGTAACGATTCTGTGTCCCTAAGTAACTATTCTGTGGCCCTAAAGTCTCTCTGGCCCTAACTCTGTCCCTAATACAGACAGGTCTGTCTCTCTTGAATGACCGGAGGCTAATGGAGAATTGTAAGATGGCCGCAATTCATAGCTCCACCATTACACAGTGCTGGCTGGCTGGCTGCTGATTGGCTAATGCGATCACATGTCATGAATGAATGCATTATGGGTCAGCGCGCCTTGTCTGCGCGCCTTCCCAGAGATCCCCGCTCCGTCGCCACACATGTCGCCGCCATTTTGGGGAAAATTCGATTCGTGCATCCGAAGTTGGCTAATTTTCGGATTCGGCGCGAATCGAATATTTCCCAATATTCGAAAGGAATGTTCGATTCGCTCATCTCTAGTCACAATCTGAAGCAATTATATATCATTGCTTTTGTCCAAAGATAAAAATCTTACAAGGGTTCTAAAAGAAACAATAAAAGCTGCGCAAATAGTAAAAAAGTGGAAAAATAGCTGCTGGCAAGACTATCAGGTCAATCGTATACAAATATAAATAAATTGCCACACTCAAATGTCACAACTCAAAATCTGTCACAACCATATAAGTAATAACATACATGAGTCCAAATGTAGAAAAATAATAGTCCCAGTGTTAAAAAGAATATATAATTGTGCAGCGCTGTAAGTAAAAATAAGTACACACTAAATCCCTCCAAAAAAGTGATAGGATCCTAAATGGATCTATACATGTAAAATAAGTGACACAGTGATATTCATATATACAAACACGTGAACCATAAATAAAATCCTAATCCCCCATACAATCCACACTTGAGGGATCACTAAATCACAGATAAATGGTGCAAAACTGTGTGTGCATCCCTATACAGGGATAAATCCTACAAAGTGATAAGTGTACCACACTTGACAACATAAATGATCCACACTAGAAAAAATGAAAATCAGAACACCCCACATGAATGCTTACAGTATATACACAAATGAATAAAGTCCAAAAATTGAAAATATCAAATAGTGCTCCAAACGTCAAAATCATGCAGGTGATATTGTGTAGTCGTGGTCACATCACAGGTGCAAATCTTCAAATGGCCAAAATGCCCCCTCACCTCCTTACAGTGACCACATGGGCCATCTCGCTTTTAGGATCACACCACGATCCTCACAGGTAATAATCTTCGTAGGTCAATAACCTCACTCGGTGTCATCAATGATGGCACTTACTCCTACCCTAAAGATCTCCTCCAGCCACTGGCATCAACAACAATGCTTACCCTCCACACAGGATCACAGTAATAAAACAAAGAGATCCTCCATGGTGTAATAACATTTTAATAAAGCCAAATATTAAAATAAAAATGCCCACTCACATTTAGGTAGTACAATAATCACTTTTCACCACACACTATGGGTGTACTGCATGGGTATAGGGTGCACCAAGATGGTGCCCACGCCAGAAGTGACGTCACCATGTACCGGAAGTTCCTCCCCACGTACCGACGCGTTATGTCACGTTAAATCACATGACTACTTCATATCCTGAGTAGTAGTAAAATAGTAGTTTTTGGAGGGATTTAGTGTGTACTTATTTTTATTTATAGCGCTGCACAATTATATATTCTTTTTAAGTCTTATACACCTTGGGTTCTAGGTATAAGTGCAGCAGCTTAGGGTTAGGGAGGATCCATATAAGCGCAGGAGGACTTCGTATTAATAGTCCCAGTGTTATGAGCCATATAGTAGATCAGCACGTGTCTTCAATATAATTAGTGCTCCACCACCAGAAAATTTTAGGACTCTTACCAGAACATGTGGACCCTTATAAAAGAGTCACAAACGCATGAGAATATATCCACCGAATCCGTCAGAATTGGCAGATGTTATTTCTTGGTACTGCATGGAAGTATCACCTTCAATTCCTCCCCATTCTTAATCTCATGATAATACCTCTCAGTAAGGCCATGCAAAGAAAGGCAAAGGAGCGACCATCACAGAAAACACATTTATTATCATAAAGTATTGCACTTACATTCAGGTGGGCAAATCAGAACTGTGTACAGAGTATTCTCCTGTCCCAGAAACAGGTAAACTTCCTGGTGGTAGAGAGCACCGTTTAAACGTCAGACGCACAAGCTCCACCTCATGCGTTTCGTCACATATGACATCATCTGGGGTGTGGAAACTATGTGAGAACCATCACTGCTGCTTTTTCATAGCCATCCAGAGAGGAAATGAGCCCCCTTATTATTGCCACTGTGTCACCAGACCTTGATATGGATTTATAATGGCCGCTGCTTGGCCAAACCAAGCCTCAGTCTGGATGTCACAATGGATGTAATTCCACCAAGCCTCAGTCTGGGGGTCACCAGACCTTGATGTGCATTTAAAATGGCCACAGCTTGCCTAAACCAAGCCTCGGTCTGGAAGTCACAATGGATATAAATACACCAAGCCTCAGTCAGGGGATCGGACTCCAACATGGCTGCCGTCATTAATTACCTCATGTGGAATGCATAATATATTATGTCTCTTCCACAGGGATTGATCAAATAATAAACCGCCTCACATTAATTATAAATCTATATACAATTTGTTTAGCGTGTATATTGAGCTATATCCATACATAGAGAATTTGAATTAAAAATTTGATTTTATGGTCTTAGAATATAATTATGTTTTTAGTTAACTAATTATAAATCTATATACAATTTGTTTAGATTTGTTAACTAAAAACATAATTATATTCTAAGACCATAAAATCAAATTTTTAATTCTAATTCTCTATGTATGGATATAGCTCAATATACACGCTAAATGGGTCATGTACATTTACCTAACTCAAGCATTACTAATAAAAGAATTAATGTCCCACTCAATAATCATGCCATAGGGGAAAAAAAGATTTAAGTTCATAAATCCAATGGTGTCTCTGATCGAGACACTCTCCTTTTATAGGAACCCCCACGCCATGGTGCTTCATATGTATCTATCGCCAAAAATATGGTCCCCCTTGTGTCTTTATTGTGATGGAGAGCATAATGTTTAGGAACATTATGTTCCTTATTGCCTTTTTTAATATTGTTAATGTGTTTGTTCACTCGTACTGAAAAGGACCTAATGGTTCTACCTACATATTGTTTCCCACAAGGACAAATGATTAGATATACTACATTGTGGAAGAGCATGTGATAAATGATTTTATGGAATACTCCTTGGAAGGAACCGTGGATGTGAAATTATCACATTTTCTCCACAAAATGTTATGTCGTCAGACAGAACATTTCATGCATTGATAATACCGTTTGAGATCATGAAAAAATGTACCGGTAAGTCACTCAGGGGGATCGACAACATTTGGTGCCACTCTAGCACGAAGTGAAGATAGTCCTCTAAATACCACAGCTGATCTAGCTGGGAGAAGTGGACCCAAGACATTATCGTTTTTGAGAACTTCCCATTGTTTTTTAAAGATGTTTTGTATCTGCCTATATTGGGTCGAATATGTGGTAATGAAGGACCATTTACATTTATCAGAGTCATCTTGTTTAATTATATCCTCCAATAGACTATCTCTACTGATCTGTTTAATATTCAATATTTCCACTTCCATTACATATACCTTTTTCAACAAATTGTTTTTTAAGGGTCTTAGCTTGCTCCATGTAATCCTCCAATTTGAAGCAATTACATCTCAACCTGATGAATTGACTCCGGGGAACTGATTTTAACCATGCCTTATGATGACAGCTATCAGTAGGAATAAAAGAATTACGATCAGTGGACTTAAAGAATGTTCTGGTGGACACTTGGTTGTTGTTCACCACAATTTCTAAATCCAAAAATTGTATAGAATTTGAACTTGCTTGAAAGGATAATGAAATTCCCCTATTATTCCTATTCAACTCATCTATAAACATTTGTAAGGATATTCGATCTCCCTCCCAAAGTAGGAGGATATCATCGATATATCTGTAGGATGTTTTTGATCTTTATGAATTTGGGGGAGATAATAGATCATAGGTATACGAGGAGCTAATGGGATAAGATACGATTTCTCCTTTCTGTCTAAAATATTGTTTTTAAATCCTCGATTGATAATTTTGGTTAATTCTTTTTTATACAGAGAGGTGGGATTGTTCTTAACATCTTTCGGCCCAGCCTATAGCAGATTGATGGCTGGGCGGGACACTCGCAGGTGTAACTGGGCGTCATATGACATCCTGTCAAAACGAGCCGCTCATGTGGCTGCGGGGCCACTCAGCAGCGCGATCTGTCATGATATGTGATGACATATCACTACACCGGCCTGTTGCCAGTGTCATGTGACCGCTGTGACCAAATTACAGCAGATCACATGTCAATTGTATACAATGGATGGCTTCATGTCATGCCATTCATTGTATACAATTGTGTTGTTAGCTGAGACTAGTCAAGGCAGTCACATAATACAGACAGGACAAATCACAGTCTATCTGGATCATGTGATCAGCTTTGCCCAATCACAGCTAATCACAACAAAAGACTGAATGAATCAGTTTCATTCAGTAACAATGATTGCAAATATCATTGAAATACATAAAAAAAATAAAAAATCCTGATCACTTGCCCAGAGTAGTTCAATTTTACTATGGCAACATTGTATTGCTTTGGTCACAGTGTGCTGAAAAATAAAATAGTGAAAAAAAGAAAAAATGTAATAAAAAATAAAAACAATAATAGAAACATTTGAAAAAAAATACA
Organism: Staurois parvus; assembly: GCF_062004578.1. Classification (NCBI taxonomy): domain Eukaryota; kingdom Metazoa; phylum Chordata; class Amphibia; order Anura; family Ranidae; genus Staurois; species Staurois parvus. Next base: position 3,347,049 of record NW_028318226.1, read on the forward strand.
AATTTGATTATTATTATTTTCACAAAAGAAATGTAGCAGAATATATTTTGACCTAAATTTATGAAGAAATGTTATTTATTTGCAAAATTTTATAACAGAAACAAAGTGCGTTTTTTTTTTTCAAATGTTTCAGGTGTTTTTTGTTTTATTTAGCAAAAAATAAAAAACTGAGTGGTGATTAAAAACAACAAAAGAAATCCCTATTTGTGTGAAAAAAATGATAAACATTTCATATGGGTACAGTGTTGCATGACTGCGCAATTGTCATTCAAAGTGTGACAGCGTTGAAAGCTGAAAATTGGCCTGGGCAGAAAGGGGGTATAAGTTCCCGGTGTTGAAGTGGTTAAGTAACGCTATAGTATCCCTATCACTGAAAATATTTTGCATCTCTCCCAGACAGTCAACTTTATCTAACACAGAGAAATATATTAGGAAAATAAACATTCAACAATATTTGATCACTGATCCCATTACACACAGCCCTGAGGTTAACTCTTTAGTTCACTTTGGTCTGTCTAATGCTTCTACTTATAACCCTCCCGGTTCCTTTGCTCCTTCTCTGAGTGTCTTTAGAGAATTGCTTCTGAAAGATATTGAACGGATACCTACAAGGAAATCCACTCTGGCTGTTCCATTTAACAGTGGACTTAAGTCACTTTGTGAGAGAAAAGATCTGGTGTTGGATTTTAGACACATACTGTATAATACTTCTTTTAGTGTCTTGAGGCGATTATGAATGAAAGAGCCGTTGAAATAAAAAATAAAGTGTGATTTTATTCTATCACACAATGCTTAAAATAACAATGTAAAGCGTATCATGAACAGTTCCATGTAGATAAAACTACTGTAGAAATATCAAGCAGAAGTTTAAAGAAAAAGTCACCATTTTTGTCATAGAAGTCTGGCCATGTGCTGTTCTGTCCTTCATGCTCTCCTTGTCCTTTCGAGACTTCGTGAAGAAGCCGGAAATAGACGGAAGTGACGATCTTGCAGCATGCACCTGTTGCAGCTTCTCAGACGTGTATGTATGTGTGTGTGTATGCAAGAGTGTCAGTGTTAGCGTGTGTGCCCCTCAACTGTCCCTTATGAACCCTTTTATATAGGAACAAGCGTCATACCTAGCGATCTTAATACCTTTTATGGAAATTATTACTACTTAGCAAAGCAGTAACATAGAAGAGAGTGGTCGCTATATATGTGATGTTTGATGGACAGGTACAGATGCTGATATACATAATACTGTAAGCTGATGATGTAACCTCAGCTATTCATATGATAATAATAATAATATAACTTAAGAACATATCTTTACAACATATCAACGTATAATCACTAATCTATATATGTATCAATATTAGAAACATATACTAAATACACACAGATACTATTAAAATACATAATGTAATAGTAAGTCTATAATGAGTACTCCTAATACCCTTGACATTTTACTAGAGACTTCTAACCACCTATACCTAAATATAGTCTTCAGCTGGTATAGCTGGTCTCAGCTAACTCATTCATATTTTACTGTCTCAGCTTAACTTATATCTTTCGACCTCAGCTGTAACTGAAGAATTGTAATACCATTTGTAAAAGCCCATTCAAACATATTAATATTAATTATGATTAATCATAAAAAACAAATATTTTGCAAGCTTGCCATCGATATAAGTGCCGAATCATAAATTTGATTTGATTTCTTACATCTGGCAAGACACCCTGCTAAGGGGGAGGGATTGTAGTGTTAGATAAAGTTGACTATCTGGCGGAGATGCAAAATATTTTGAGTGATAGGGTGCCACGGTCTGGGTCAGGTTCAGAGACCAGTTGCTATAGCAGTGTAAGGCTTACCTGAAGCCAGCAGGATAGGTACACCAGCAGGTCACCCTGGGAAATGACGCAGGCTCACCTGAGGTGCGGGGTCTAAGCACTAACCGGTTTTCAACAGAGCTCCTAATGGTGGAGATGGATTTGGCTGTGTGTTAGTACCAGGTCACAGATCTCAGGATCACCCCACCAGGGAATAAGCAAGCTGGAAACCAATAGCGGATGAAACAGGTTAGGGATCAAACAGAAGCAGAGTCAGTTACAAGCCAAGGGTCGGTCACAAATGGTAGTAGATGAGGATGAGGCGAAATCGTAGTCAGTAACAAGCCAAAGGTCGGTAGCGAAGATGTAGACGGCAGCAGGAAGATAAGTGGGATATTGGCTGGGAAGGCACAATAATCTGGCAAAGAGGAAATGCAGAGGCATGGCTTTTATCAGGAAGTTCATGGGAGGAGCAAGGAGTTCAAGGTTCAACAGAAAACAAGGCACAAGGCAGGATTGTCCAATAGATCAGGCAGAGTGTTGTCCAGCATCCCAGGTAGCTCCGTGAGAAGAAACATTGTCTCTCACTGCAGAAGGCCCAGGTTTGATCCCCGGCTCTGACAGTACTCCCCTCCTCACAGGACATCCTCTGGATGTCTTAGGACCAGGCTTGTGGGGAAACCTCTGGTGGAATTCTCTTGTTAACCACTTGCCTACCAGGCACTTATACCCCCTTCCTTACCAGGCCAATTTTCAGCTTTCAGCGCTGCCGCAGTTTGATTGACAATTGCGCGGTCATGCAACATTGTACCCATATGAAATTTTGATCATTTTTTCCTCACAAATAGAGCTTTCTTTTGGTGGTATTTAATCGCCACTGGGCGCTTTACTTTTTGCGCTATAAATTAAAAAAGTGCAAAAAATTAAAAAAAAAAAAAAAAAGTTTCTTTGTTTCTATTATAAAATTTTTCAAACAGGTAATTTTTCTCCTTCACTGATGTGCGTTGATGAGGCAGCACTGATGGGCACTGATAGGCGGCACTGATAGGCAGCACTAAAGGGCACTGATAGGCAGTACTAATGAGGTGGCACGGATAGGCGGCACTAATATGCAGCACTGATAGGCGGCACTGATAGGTGACACTGATGATGGGTACTGATAGATGGCACTGACTGGCATCACTGCTGGGCACTGACTGGCGGCACTGACTGGCACAACCGCTGTGCACTGACTGGCAGCACTGCTGGGCTGCACTGGTGGGTGGGCACAGGTGGGTGGCACTGGTGGGCACAGGTGGGTGGGCACAGGTGGATGGCACTGCTGGGCACAGGTAGGTGGCACTTCTGGGCACAGGTGTGTGACACTGCAGAGTGGCACAGGTGGGTGCACTGCTGGGCACAGGTGGGTGCACTGCTGGGCACAGGTGGGCAGAGCTAGTGGGCACACTGCTGGGCACAGGTGGGCGGAACTTGTGGGTGGCACTGCTGGGCACCGATCATCAGGGCACTGATCATCAGTGCCCTGATGATCGGTGCCGATCCTCGCTCTGACAACTGCCGGTTCTCGGCAGTACTTTCCTCACGATCTGACAGCGTGAGGAAAGTGCAGCCGAGAACCGGCACTTGCATTTCCCTGTGATCAGCGTGTCATTGGACACCGCTGATCACGTGGTAAAAGGCCGGTATGATTGGCCTTTTACCACATCTCGTGATCAGCTGTGTCCGTAGGACACAGCGATCACGGAGATCGCCGGGTGCACGCCCCCTGGGGCGCGCAGGTGAGCGCGTTCTGGGGGGACGTCATATGACGTCCACCCAGAACTGGCCGGTCGCAGTGAAGCCATCATTCGGCTATCTGCGGTCGGCAACTAGTTAATCTAGGAGCATGGACATTTTCCTCCGGCTCCCAAGAATTTTCCTCTTGCCCATATCCTTCCCATTGTACAAGATATTGCAATTTTCCTCTAAACATCCTAGAGTCAAGAATCTTCTCAACTACATATTCTTCTTCACCCTGTACCTCAACAGGTGGAGGAGGTGGAAGAATTCTTCCAGAGAAAGGATTTTCATGAAATGGTTTGAAAAGTGATACATGAAAAACAGGGTGAATCTTCAAACTGTAAAGAAGTTTTAAGCGAAAGGTGACTGGGTTGATCTGAGCAGAAATCTGGAAAGGTCCCACAAACTTTTGGCCCAACTTTGCAGATGGAACATGAACCTTCAGATTTTTGGTAGATAGCCAAACCTTGTCGCCCACATGAAAGGTAGGAAGTGATCTGCGATGACTGTCGGCAGCCCTTTTATAACATTCCTGAGCCTCCCCCAAGGTCTTGATCAACTTCGCCTGAATCTCCTGCAATGTAGTTAATCTGTTGGCAACAGCAGGAATTTGAGATGAGATAGGGAGATCAGGAATAAAAACTGGATGATACCCCGTATTGAGGAAAAAGGGTCTTTGGGAGGTGGAGCTATGTTTAACATTGTTATAGGCAAACAGTCCACCCAGTCATCCTGAAGATGACTGACAAAACACCGAAGGTACTGTTCCAAAGTTTGATTGGTCCTCTCGGTATGACCATTAGACTGTGGATGAAAAGCAGAGGACGGGTTAACTGTTACCCCTAAAGCTGAAGAAAAGCTTTTCCAAAATTTTGATGTAAACTGTACTCCTCTGTCAGATACCACATCATCAGGAATTCCATGTAATTTAAAAACATCTCGAACCATCAACTCTGCAGTTTGTTCAGCAGAAGGTACCCTCTTAACAGGTATGAAATGAACCATTTTAGTAAGGCGGTCGACGACTACCAAGTTAGTAGTCATTTCTTTTGAGGGAGGTAATTCGACTACAAAGTCCATAGAAATTGACCCCCAAGGTCTTGAAGGAACAGGAAGTGGCTGGAGCAACCCCAAAGGAGAAGCTCAGGGTGTCTTATGACGTGCGCACATCAGACAAGAGGCCATATTGCTTTTGATATCCTTCTTATAACTAGGCCAGTAGAAGGAACGTGACAGAAGGTCACCTGTTTTTAAAATCCCAAAATGTCCTGCCAGTTTGTAGTCATGAACTAATTTGAGGACTTCCACCCGAGCAGACTCAGGTACGTAAAGACAATGTGCTAGAGTCCAAAATCAGTTCTTGTACTCAAGGTTAATGTCCCTAGGAAGATCACTGAGAAGTGGGTCATTCTCATACCCCTCTTTGAGAAGACTCAAGAATGTCTTTGCACTTGTGGCTCCTAGGAAGTTCTTTTGAGTTAGGATTGAACATTCGGAGTTACCCTCCTGGGGAGGCTCAGACAGCATCCTTGATAAGGCATCGGCCTTACCATTCCTCGATCCAGGTCGATATGATATAATAAAAATGAATCTGGAAAAGAATAAAGACCAGCATGCTTGTCTAGAAGACAATCTCTTGGCCGAGCGAATGAATTCCAGATTTTTATGGTCAGTGAGAACAGTTACAGGATGATTAGCCCCTTCTAGCAGATGCCTCCATTCAGAAAAGGCTTCCTTAATTGCCAGTTGCTCTTTATTCCCGTCGTAATTTCTTTCAGCTGAGGACATCAAATGAGAAAAGTAGGCACAGGGATGAAGCTGCATTTTTTCATCACTTCGCTGAGACAGGACAGCTCCCACGGCAGAATTGGAAGCATCCACTTCCACTATAAAGGGTAATTCAGGATCGGGATGTACGAAAATTGGTGCAGAAGTGAAAAAAGTTTTCAGCTTTTCAAATGCAGCCTGTGCCTCAGGGGTCCACACAAAGGGTACCCCTTTCTTTGTCAGCTGTGTGACTGGAGCTATCACTTTAGAAAAGTTTCTTATAAATTTTCTGTAGAAGTTGGCAAACCCGACGAAACGTTGAATTTCCTTAACATTTCCAGGGGCTGACCAATCTACCACTGCTTTGATCTTCTCGGGATCCATGCTCACTCCCTCTGGAGAAATGATATAGCCAAAGAACTGGATCTGGGTTTGTTCAAACTCACATTTCTCCAATTTAATGTAAAGTCTATTCTTCCTTAATCTTTCAGAGACAGTGAAAACATGATTGCGGTGCTCCTCCTAATTATCGGAAAAGATAAGGATATCATCCAGATAAGCAATTACAAATTGGTCCAACAGATCACGAAAAACATTGTTGATGAAATGCTGAAACATTGCAGGAGCGGTGCAAAGTCCAAACGGCATCACCAAGAATTCGAAATGCCCATACCTGGTTCTAAAGGAGGTTTTCCATTTGTCTCCTTGACGAATGCGGACAAGGTTATATGCCCCTCGTAGATCAAGTTTTGTAAAGATCTTGGCGGAACGAAATCTTTCCAACGTTCAGAGATCAAGGTTAATGGATAGCGGTTTTTAATAGTGATGTTATTCATGTCTCTGTAGTCAATGCATGGACGCAAGGTGGAGTCTTTCTTTTCAACGAAGAAGAGGGCTGCTCCTGCAGGAGATGTTGAGTGTCTAATAAAGCCCTTCTCTAAATTCTCATTGATCCACACCCTGAGTACTTTTAATTCATGTTCCGACATATTGAAAAGGCAGCCAAAAGGTATTTCTGCCCCTGGGAGCAGCTCAATGGGGCAATCATATGGGCGATGAGGGGGTAATTGATCGGCATTTTTCTTGTCACAGACATCCCGGAAATCATGGTATTATGGAGGGAAAATTGTCATATGACTGGATAGCCACTATATCACTTTGAAATTCCTTGGCCGGTGATGAACTTGGTCGGCAAAGTTTCTTACAATATTTTTCACAGTGGGGGGATGTAAAATCTATAGTCCGTGCTCCCCAGTTGATGGAAGGATTGTGAGTGGAGAACCAAGGAATGCCCAGGATGATGGGAAACTTGGGTGACATAATCAGCTGAAAGCTGATGTCTCACAATGGTCAGCCTCAAACAACAGTACCAGGAGAACCGTTTTATGGCTAACAGGTCCTGAAGATAAGGGTGACCCATCAACTGTCTCCATATCAATAGGGGTAAATGTATTTCTTGCTTGAATATTATTGTTGTGGGCAAACTCTATATCCATAAAGTTCCCCCCAGCCCCGGAGTCCAGCATAGCTGAGCAGGAGATTTCACGGCCCTCAGATTCAAGTTTAATGGGGATGACAAAATGAGAGTAGTGAGTTCACTTTATTCTCTTCAGGAATCTGTGGGGAGACAGATTAGCTTATAGAGTGTTTTTGATCAGGCACAATCACATCAGTCACAACAATTGTTCTTCTAACTTTGTTAGGACAATTAATTGCATAATGACCAGAGTCCCCACAATATAGACACAAGTTCTCTGAACATCTTCTCTTTCTCTCCTGAATGGAAATGGACCTGTTGATAGCATCAACCTGCATAGGCTCAGGAGTGTTAGAACCCAGAGAGACTTTTGACTCCTGCTGAACAAATGGACTAGCAGAGAGATGCATGCCCCTATTACTTCCAAACATTCCCAGCCTCTCCTTCCTCCTTTCTGTAAGTCTTTGATCGATTCGGATACACAATTGGATGAATTCCTCAAGATCATTAGGAATATCTACTCTGGCAAGCTCATCCTTTACCTGTTCAGAAAGCCCTTGGTGGAACTGGCTTTTTTGTGCTGCAGGGTTCCAAGTGGTATCTGCGATCCAACATCTGAATTCGGCTGTGTATTCAGCGACTGAGCGTCTACCCTGCCATAGACTATGCAACCTTGCTTCAGCAGTAGCACAACGTTTGGGATCATCAAAAACCTGATTCATCGCAGTCAAAAAGGTATCAAGATTATTCAGAGTGCCATTGTCTTGTTCTATATAAGGGGAGGCCCAAGCTAGAGCTTCCCCTGTCAGAAGCCCAATAATAAACATTACCTTCTTTTTCTCTGAAGGAAATGCAGCAGGGTACATTTGGAAATACAGTATATACGACATTGATTAAGGAAACCCCTGTAGTGGCGGCGGTCTCCATTAAACTTAGATGGTTGGGGCTGGGGCATATGTGAGTTGGTATCATCCCGGTTTAGCAGTTGTCTCTGCAGAATCTGAATCTCTCACTGTTGTCTATCCACTATGCTTTCTAGTTTGGCAACTCTTTCTTTAAAGGCACTAAAATACAATACAATATAATCCAATCTAATCTCTCCGATCTAGTCTCTCCGAAGATATGAGCACGTGCTTAAATACACAGAAGTCACTAATTAATTTTAAGATTTAATTTCCCAAAGTGGGCAGTGCATAAAATATGTACAAAATATAACAAGTTACAGAAAATACAAAAGATATAAGAAGACACACAAATGACTAATTACTATAAAATAAAAGGGAATAAAAAGACAGAATAACACTTTACCCTGCGGCTGGAGCAAGCCAAAAACTTGGCAATCTGCTAGTCAATCGAACCAGCTCCGTACGAATCACCCTGTCCAAATGTCCGTGCGTTCAATTTATGGCGATTTGGACATGGGCGGGACATTAGTCTTCGGCCAATTGACTCTGGGGGAGGTGGTCCTGACCTGCCCACAAGAGGTACTGTGTATGGACCTGCCCAAGTTCAATTGGGCCAAGACTGGCCTGAACACCAAGTTGGGGATTGGATTTCTGACACCAGCGCGTCAGCCTGATCGCAACAGTACCAAACACCATCCGACTGTCGCACCGCCGTGTCATCTAACCATTCCATGCATTTCCCTGGCTTCCTCCCCAAGCCACAAATATGATTCTTATATGTAAATGTAGTGTACAGAATGGTCTGCACAAAGGAAGCTTGTTCATATCTCTCCAACTAATATTTCAGCTTTTATAAGAGATTAAACATACTTCTTTGATGTGAATATTACTTATAGAGCTTTCCACAAAAGGCAGACAGTCTGTCTGCTGTCACTGGTTTTCCTCAGAAGGTGATAACCTGATTGACACACAAAAGTTGTCACCTCCAGGAACCTGGCTTTAGACTAATTGATGCTAAATGATGATTGGGTCTGTAAGGCCTATTGAGGAATTGTGTATACATACACATCTGTATCCCAGATCAATTGTTTGTACCTTCTCTTCATTTCCCTACTGCCCAGGGGCTCAATGTACATCCTTAATGACCAGACTGTTCCTGCACACACCTTTGCAATGAAAGGGCCTGACATAATCTAATCTACTCAACCTGTCATGGCTATGATTCCATATGTCCACTCAAATCTTACATGTCCGTTACAATAAATCTTACATGTACATTACACCCATCTAGCCCCGGGCTCTTCCCCATCCCTGTACTCTTTAATGCTGCCTGAATTTCTTCCTGTATTATTGTTGTTTTCCAGACATAATAATCGATCATTCCCCAGTCTTGATAATCCCATCTCTTTTAAATACATCTGTCTCTTTCTAGTTCTTTCTTCTTCCCCCTTTTATCTGTTTCGGGTTAACATCATAAAGTTTACTGTAATATTTTTTAAATATTAGCGATATCAGTGATTGAGTAAACCAATTCTCCATTCTTCTCTTTAATCTTCTCTATATAATTCCTTGATTTTTTATTTCTCAGTGCTCTCATTAGATATTTACCAGGTTTACTCCCCCACTGATATCTCTCTCTTGCCATCATGTTGAATCCTCTCCTCGTTTCTTCCTCCATTAAATTAAATAATTCCTCTCTCTTCTTTGTTATCTTCTGCTGTATCTCTTTTGTTATTCTCTTTTTATTTAGCTGTTCTAATTCATATAAATCCCTTAACAGCGTATTAATTTTCTTTTGCCGTTCCTTTTTTTTTCTATCCCAATCATTATCAAATTCCCCTGATATATGCTTTATGTGCTTCCCACACCGTGGCAATCGACACTCCTTCAGTCTCATTTCTTTCAAAACATTGTTCAATCTCATTTTTTATCCTCAGTTCCTTCTCCTGATCCTGAAGGAGTGTCTCATTTAATTTCCACATATTTATCTTATTCTGCACTCTTCCCCATGTTAACTGCATTGTAACAGGTGCATGGTCCAATATTGTTGTGACTTCTATATTTATTTTTGCCAATGCCTCCAAAAGTCTATGTTCCATCAATATATAGTGTAATCTAGAATACGTTGCATGTGCTGGAAATTAGAATGTATAGTCTCTATCCCTGGGATGCTTCACTCTCCAAGCATCCAAGAGTTGTCATTGATATAACACTCTTCGCATGGATTTCAAACATCTACCTCCCTCTCTCTGCCCATGTGACATCGTGTCCATATGGGGGTCCATGCAGAGATTAAAATCTCCTGCCACAATTAATTTACCCTTTTTAAAATCCAGCAGCTTTCTCAGTGTGTTCTTCAGATAGGTCACCGGATTTCTATTAGGGCAATAAATATTTCCTGTAATCTCCCCCTCAAAAACAAGAAACAGCCTTCAGCATCCTCCAAGTTATCTCCCAGATTGAATCTAATATTTTTAGCTATACCAATTGCCACACCTTTAGAACGCTTAGTTGGTGAATCTGCATTATACCAGATTGGGTAATATCTAGAGTAAAGCTTCACATTTTTTCCTGTAATAAGCGAGTCTCTTGCAGAAATGTGTCAAGGTCCTACCTTTCCTCAGAGGTTGTGCTGCTCCATGTGCTGGCATCCATCTTAGGTTTCTGCAAAGCATGGTGGGAGCCTTTTACGCTTTCAGGCCTCTGCGGTCCCTCCCCCAGAGGGGTGTGGTTGATCACATTTAAGCCTGTTGTCTGCACTTGCTCTTTGCATTCGTGTCCTGTATGTTCCTTTGCAGCAAGCTCTTGTTCTGTTCTCATTGCTCTCCTGGTAACCGACTCGGCTTGGACAAGACTATTCTCTGCTTTAACCCTTTACCTGACCTCCTATTGCTGAACTCGGTTCATGACCTGAGTATTCTTTGCCTACTGTCCTGTACTGTCTGCTCCGTTGTTATAGACCCGGCCTGTCTGACCACGCTACACGTTTTCCCATCTAGCTCCCACCAGCTGTACGCCATTGGCGGCAGTCGTTACCGCAGCTGGGGTTACTCGGGGGCCGCAACCTGGTCTCAGGCTGCGTCAAGTCCATCCCCACTATCAGGGGCCCTGGTGAAGGGCAGCCTGGGGCTTAGACTCCGTGCCCTGAGGGACTCTGGTCTGTGGGTAGTGGCTGTCGTCAGTCGCTGCGTGACCTTACCATAGGCCTGCCTGCCCATTCCATCGCTCCTGCCCTGACAAAACACTACTGTAATAGCTTGTTCTTGTAATTCTCTAAGGATCTTATGCCCTTTCCCTGGGCTATTCAGCCACTTAACATTATAAGTCATAAAATTGACCTTCTCCATTTCCCATATATATATATATATATATATATATATATATATATATATATATATATATAAAAGGGAAATCCTCTACAGACTTCCAAAAATCCTTCTCCCATCCTCCCCCTCCTCCCCTATATTATTTCTGGTGCTTTTTCCCCTTAGGGGCTAACTGCCAATTCTCTTTTTCCATTCCCCTATTCTCAATTATCCCCTCTCCCCAGCCTGGGATATCTAATTTCTGTAATTCAAGTCTCTCACAGAAGTTTCTCAGGTCTTCTGGGAATCTCAATCTTGCAGAGCAACTGTCCTTCCATCCTATTAAACATGCTGGGAATCCCCAGCTGTATCGTACATTCTGTTTTCTCGTCAGTTCCAGTAATGGTTTCAATGTACTCCTTCTAGCTAACGTTTCCAATGAGATATCAGCAAAAATCTGTAGGTTTGCTTCTCCATATTTTATTACTGGTCTTCCTTTTATCTTCTTCCATAGCTCCATTTTATCTCTATAGTGATAGTATAGTCGACCACGTGACCACCCAGCATATACCACTCCGAGTTCTGACTGAGTCTGTCTCCCTTCCAGCCCGCTGGCTCCCCGAACACCAACTTGCCTCCGTCACTTGCTGCCTTGACTTGGCGTCACACGGCACCATACTTTCGGACCAGGCTCCCCCCAACGGACTGCAGCTAAGCCCCGGGTAAGTCATGGCATCCCGGGCTTCACTGTATAGCGGGTCCTAGGGAGCATTTGCTGTCAGGGAGTGTTCACATCCCATTCCCTGCTGGCGCCATGATCAGGCTCCTCCCCCTCCCTGCCAAAATGTATTCTGCTACAGGTCTTTGCTAAAAGAAATCCCAATACGTGTAAATTAATTGGTTTATATGAAAGTTATAGTGTCTACAAATGGTGGTGTATATATATATTTATTTTTTTACTAGTAATGGCGAAGATCAGCGACTTATAGCTGCGGGACTGCGGGACTGCGGGACTGCGGGCCTGCGGCAGGCATTCTGACACTGGGGGGGAACTGACTAACTGTCACTGACATCCCCAGTGACACAAATACAGTGATCAGTGCTAATAAAAAGCACTGGGCTGGAAGGGGTTAACATCTGGGGCGATCAAAGGGTTAACTGTGCTGTTTTACTTGTGCTGTGTCTGTGTTTTACTGTGTGAAAAAAAACAAACAAGATATACCTGTGCTCAGATCCCAATAGCTAGTACATGCATTTATCCATCAGGTGCTAAAGGGGTGTAACCACATATTAACACTAGAAATACTGAAGGGCCCACTACACACTGGTATATACTCCTTCAAGCAGACTTTGCAATAAATAGGGATATTTAGTGCACACATATTGCAATACATGTTTAAGCTGGCCAACTGCATCAAAGTAATCCCTCTATGGCCAGTCCTACTCTGCTCTGCCTACGCAAATGGTCTAGGTCTGGCTACTGACCCACAATACAACAAACAAGATATAGCTGATGAATAAATTCATGTACTAGCTATTGGGATTTGAGCACAGATATATCTTGTTTTTTGCCACTGTGACAGCGTGAGGAAAGTGCAGCCAATAACCAGCAACTGTATTTACATTGTGATCAGCTGTGTCATTGGACACAACTGATCACGTGGTAAAAGGACGCTGTGATTGGCCCTTTATCATGTCATGTGATCAGCTGTGTCCAACAGGTCTGTGGAGGTGCGGTTCATGGAGGACGTCATATGACGCCCTCCCAGAACTAGGCGACCGTGCTGTTGCCCAATTGTCATGTGGTTAAACCATTCTACCTCTTTATTAGCAATAAATACTGACAGAGGTTCTAATTCTACTGCACTGTATCCATCCCACTGGATATCGCATGAGATTCAATGCCGAATGCTTTCATGAGACAAAATACCGCTAATTTCCATGAAATACCGCATACCTTATATTAGGAGTGTTTTTTTATGAATTGTAAAATTTTTTTGAAAAATGCTATGAGCTATTTTACTGTAAATTTTAAAGAGGAAGATACCACTTCATGATTTGAGCTCAGTAATCACAAAGTACAAAACACATCAATAGGTTGTTAAACATTAAAATGACCATATGGTGGAGAAGTAATTGGTGAGGGTATAACGGAGAGGTTTTAATTTAGAATGTCTATTGATTTGTTATATGAAATCAAAGTGGATCAAAGTGCATGTAATCATTTAAAGCAAATGGCTCAATACACAGTTGAAATAGATATATTTGAACACTTTCCCTAGCAACTACTACTGTAACTGTAACAGCATATACCCAGAGACTGACACAGTCCTCCATTTTGTTAAGAGTTCTCCATGTCCCCCCCCCCCTCATTCTCCCCCTTCCTCTCTGTTCAGCCACAGTGACATCTGGTTGTGGGTCACTGGCAGGCTAGAGCCAGCAGGGACCCCAGAGCTATAAAACACCTCTCTGAGCAAAGTGCCTGGCTATCTGAGCAACCTGTGCCATTTAACACCTCGTATAAGATAAGGCAAGCTTTCCCAGGAGTTCATAGAACATTCCAAGGAAACACGACCAGATAACCTTTATTAAAATCCATTTTTCCCCTATGTCTCATATCTTGAAATACGAGAAACTTACATAAAAACACATATCGTCAGATTGGCTAAGAGGAGGCGAACATTTTGGTAGGTCACTCGCCTTGTCTTGAATACATAGGAAAGCCGAAAAGTAGATCTTGTGAGCCATTCAGTGTATAATTTCATAATTCATATCTAATCAATCCTCAGACGTGTCTGCGTAATAATCTACCCGCGGATGGAATGTCACTTGTGCAGATGGAAAGTTATGGGCCAAAATATGAGTTAGGAGAAATTTTGGGCTCTAGTTGAGGTATCCGCCCAGACCTCCACTCCCTAAACGGGGTATGGGTCCTTGACTTCAGAGACACCCCCTGCTGGGGATACAAAATGGGCTGTCAGGCCTAAGAGAAAAAAGTTGAAGACGTCTCCCATTTTAACATCAGTACCACCTGGGGAGACCTGTGCCCTTTCGAGCTGAAACTTGGATCTGCTAACCCAGAACTTTGGCAAGTACCTTAACCCTTTCATCTCTCTCTGATATCTCTTTGCTGTGCTGTTAGTCTCTGTATATTTATATATATATCTTAGTTACATCTTTTTCTGTAAATATTTTTATTGCACCCGTTTGACCTTTTAGTAATAAATCTTTCCTTCTGAAGTGTTGAACTGTTTCTATAGCTCTGTATTGCAATTTACGAATTCCTGCCTCTAAAGAGAACGCTACTGTGCTTGTTTAACCCTCTGTATAACCGTGTTATACAGACGATTACCTCAACCATTATAGTGTTATTGCGGATATCGATGAGTTTCCTCTTTCTCTGTACAAAAAGGAGGTGGTGGCAGTGTGAAGGGTTAATTGCGTAATTAACCTGACCCAGTAACAATTGCTCAGGCTGCCGGTACATCGATTGTGGTCCAATTAGCTGAAAAATCGTTGTGCAGGGTACAGCTGGGTGTGGCATTGTTACACACGTGACATCGCAGTTTTAGATCGGCTAGTCCTTCGGTCACGAGTTTGGTGAGAAGGTCTGGGGTCTGACGCTACGATCGTGACAGTAACGACCAATTATGCTGACCATGAATTAATGCACATTAAATGTCTGGTTAAACCAAGTTCTTTTTTTTACTGCAAAATTTTCTTTTGTTTCATAGTAATGTGCTACATTTCCTTTTTACTGCATTTTCATTTCAATGTGTTTATTGAATTTTTCAAAGTTGAGTGACAATACATTAAACAGACATGTCAGTACATACATAGAGCATGAGTTTAATAAACGAAGCAATATCCTCCTTTAACAGGGCCAGTTCACACCACAAAAAAGTCCTCCAGATCTGTTCCGGATGCATTTCTGCATGTATCTGGATGCATTCCAGAGGTTTTTTTTTTCATCTTTTATCCTGTTTCTTTTTTTTCACTGTACTGGGTTTTGATGCCTTTTTTTATGCTTTTCACCATGTTCCAGTACAGTTCTGTAAAGGAAAAAAGCAGCATGTTGTACTGTTTTCTAGACATGAAAAGCACTAGAATGCACTGTACTGGTGTGAACTATGCCATTGAAACTCATATAACCTATTTTCCATGCTTTTTTTATTCAGAAAAAAGCACTGCACTGCACGTGGTGTGAACTGGCCCAAAGTGATAAAGTAGCTGCGGCAAAAAAGTGCAGGATAAAAACACACAATAATTAATAAAGTATAAAACGGGTACTGTAGTCACTGCATTTATTCTGGCGTTTTATGTGTAAATAAAACATCCCATAAGGATTTTACACTATGAGAGTGAGGCTCTTGTTTTCTCTTATCCTTGGGCATTCATTCGTGGCAGCAGGTCTGAGCGAGGAGTGTTGGAGAGATATGAGGAGAGGAGGTTGTTTGACCATAAACACATGCACTGTTTGACTCCTTTTTAATTGGATGAGTTGCATGCTTTCTGCAAGTTCAGAAATTGTTATATGTGAGAAGCACAGGGTGTCCCCTCCTAATCATTCTAATACAGCCATGGAGATATTTTTTAGTGAAAGAAGGATTCTTATGGTATTGGACTCTTTTATCGTGATTTGGAGTTTATTTGGGCTTTTATTAATTTTATTGCACTATACAGCATGTTTTTCGCACTATATTGGCTTATATTTATTAGTGATGACATTTATGTATGCTGTCATTTATGTATTATTAGTTATTCAAAACATGTTTTTTTACTGCATTTTCAAATTAACACAGGAAATTATTTAGAGGTTGGATAAAAGATCGAGTGTAGTAGAGTTTTTAGAGTTCTATACAATTGATATGAAGAGGGATACCTTAGGAAGAAGGAGGGACAGAGGGATTTCATTCAATAAAAGGGACAGTTTCTTAAACTGAAGAGGAAGCCAAGTAATTCTGTTCAGCCTTGAGATTTCCCTATACTTTCCACACTGTATAGCGAATATCTGACACCTTTTTGGCCTGGGTTAGTTTTACCCACTGACAAATGAGCAGGGGAGTGACAAGGAAGCAGCAATGCTAAAAAATAAAATAATATTTCTCTCTGCCTTTGTAGTATGTCATAGGTGTGCAGGGGCCGACTGACCATTTGGAAACTCGGGCACTACCCGAGGGCCCGGGGTCCGTAGGGGGCCCCATGAGATGCCCCTGGTACCTTTTCCATAGGACACAGGGGCCCCATGATCCCCTATTGCCCGGGGGCCCCATGAGTTGTCAGTGCGCCCCTGTAGGTGTGTGAATTACAGAACTGGCTGAATAAAATTACAAATCTTTTGGTAGGCAAACTATTAAGGTTATGTTTACACTTGCGTTTGGATGGTTGTAAAAACACATGGCTCTGTTGCATTTTTACTGCTCCCCAACCACTCCCTCTTAAGCTGCAAAGGCAGTGGACAGGGTATACACATGCAAAGCACATAGTTGCCACCACTTCAAAAAAATTTTTAGGGACACTTTTTTTCCTGTATGACCAGAAACACAGTGTTGACAGAGCAGTATGTTAATTAGAGGTGGGGCATTCATTCGGGGGTGGGGCCTAATACGGAAAAGAGGGTGGCAGCATGCAAAGAGGCAAAAATGGGTGTGGTTTAAAGTACATTAAATATTGGGTGTGGCTTAAAGGGAGTGTGGTTAAACAGAGTCTGAGATTCTCTTTGGCTCCCCCATGCAATTTTGCTCTCCACCCCAACATCCCAAAAAACAAATAAACACAATCATAGACCTATCTAAAAAAAAAATTGATGTAAACATAAAGAACTGGTTTACTGATTGGTTGCTAGAGCTTACAGCACACCATTACCACTCACTGATTGGTTTCAAGAGGTTACTGCAGTTAGTACAGGACTATGGTTTGAGACTGCAGGCATAGTAGAGGAGTTGGTCAGAGACTGCAGACACAGTACAGGAGTTGGTTAGAGACTGCAGGCATAGGGATGGACAGAGACTGAGGACATGGCGCAATGGATGGACAGAGACTGCGGACACGGCGCAAGGGATGGACAGACACTGTGGACACGGCACAAGGGATGGACAGAGACTGCGGACACGGCGCAAGGGATGGACAGAGACTGCGGACACGGCGCAAGGGATGGACAGAGACTGCGGACACAGCGCAAGTAATTGGACACAGACTGTGGTCACGGTGCAAGAGATGGACAGAGACTGCGGACACATCGCCTGAAATTCACAAACTGTCCCTAAACATACAAACAGTTGGCAACCCTTCATACACACTTACTACATTCACACATGCTACATATACATACCAGGGGCGGACTGACAACTCATGGGGCCCCCGGGCAATAGGGGATCATGGGACCCCTGTGTCCTTGCCCAAACTCAAAAAAGCCTATGAAAAAGGTACCAGGGGCATCTCATGGGGCCCTCTACTGACCCCGGGCCCTCGGGCAGTGCCCGAGTTTCCAAATGGTCAGTCCGCCCCTGATACATACACTACATATGTCCCACCACCACAGTACTTACCTTCATTGCTCATGTTGCCCTAGGTAAAAGAAGGGGCCGGGAGTGATTATCTGTGAGGCTAGCCACACCCCCTCCCACCCAACTCATGCTGCTAAGCCTCACTGGGAGCCCTCACTTAGAGTGCCTGGACAGAGGAGGGAGGGGGGAGGGAGAGGGGAGGAGGAGTGATCTGTTCTCAAGTCTCTCAGTTCAGAATGAACAATATGTGTGGCACCGGCCGCCTGGGACAGGGGACACACAATTTGGGAATATTTCCTATTTTAGGAAGGAACCCGGGATGATGACCAGCCGTGACAAGGCTTTAAATTCCGGGACCGTCCTGGGCAATCCGTCACAGTCGGCAACTATGAAAGCAACGCAGATGGCAACAAATCTCCCCCAGTCATGTTCAGCAGGCAGTACCACCTGATGAATGCAATGAATGGTAGCACAGTGGTATGGCCTTTTTCGGGGTAAAAAAGGAGTTGACATAATGGCGCCTCACCACCTGTCAAACAACCTCTGGAAAGCAATCCAAAACGGATCACTTTTCAGAGGGCAAAGCACTAACACATACATATGTAAACTGTGTATGTGTATTCCCTTAAGACATGCTTGTGCATGAAATGCATTGTCACGCCACCGTTTCTGGGTTGGCAGCCACCTTAAGAAGTCTGGCCATGTTTTATTCTGTTTCTTTTCACATGGATTAATGTAATGTTGTATATGGCTCAATTTTAAAAATAAATGCTGCACTATATACCCTATTCTTGGGGCTCTATGTGGTAAGCCTTTCTGCAGAAAGCTGTTGCTGGGTGGAAACGATTTGAAATTGAGATCTGAGAGCTGATGTACTTGATGTGATTTATCAAACTGAGAGTCACCATCACCAATAGAGTCCTTATGTGGATTTTGTACTGTATGTGTTATATGGGACTTTTCATGGACTCATAGCTATTGAATGAGCACTAACACGTTATTGCTGTTTTGCACATAATTTGCTATTTTGTTGCACTTTATAACATTTTTGTATACTAATATATTTAGGTTTTCATTACTGGGCATTGCTGAATTTGAATGTTTACATGCACTTATTGAATGTTTACCATATATTTTATATTATTTGAAGCACTACACTTTATTTTTGTTTAGAATGAGTGGTGTTATTTATTAAGAGAGTGGTGTGACATCCATACTGATATGTTGCTCAGTAAATTTGTGATATGTGAAAAAATCAATGGGGTGAGCTGGGGAGTAGAAAGATACACTATATTGCAAAAAGTATTGGGACACCCCTCCAAATCATTGGATTCAGGTGTTCCAATCACCTCCATGGCCACAGGTGTATAAAATCAAGCCCCTAGGCATGCAGACTACTTCTACAAACATCCACTTGCGCTGCTCACTTCACCCACGGACACCGAGCCCTACTGCAACTAGCCCACTCCACCTCCAGACGTCGGTCCACACCACCTCCTGCCGACGGCCCTTCAACATCTCCTGATGCCGGGCCCTTCAGCACCTTCAGCGCCTCCCGGCGCTGAGCCCTCAGCACCTGGCCCACAACATCCACCTGCGCTGGCTCACTTCGCCCACGGACGCCGAGCCCTACTACAAATACCAACGCCTAGCCCACTCCACCTCCAGACATCGATCCACACCACCTACACCACCTCCCGACACCTGCCTACACCACCTCCCGACGCCGGCCTACACCACCTCCTGACGCCGGCCTACACCACCTCCTGACGCCAGGCCTTCAGCACCCCTGATGCCGGGCCCTCAGCACCCCCTGACACCGGGTCCTCAGCTACTCCTGACACCAGGCCCTCAACACCTCCCGTCGCCGGGCCTTCAACACCTCCTGACGCCAGGCCCTCATCACCTCCCGAAGCTGTGCACTCAACGCCTCCTGACGCCGGCCCTCCAGCACCCCTGACGCCGGGCCCACAACGCCTCCAATCACCGCGTCCCACGGCTCGTCCAGTCGCAGCACCACTGTGCCCACCGACGCCGTGCCACAACACCTGCGGATGCCGGCCTACAGCACGCACAGACTGCAACCAGCCAGCTGCGGCCCCTGCCGCCCACCATTCCCTCTCCCCTCCTACGATCGGACACTGATGAACTCCGACATGGCATAATGGACTCTCCCTATCCTCACGTCCTGACTGAAACCTCCGTCCTCTCCGACCCGATCAGCATTCTGCCCACCCTAGCATGCCACCTGCACTCCTCCTCCTCGTTCTCCTCTCCTCCATCCCCAAACTTGCCTCCCTCTACCCCCCTACTCCCCCAAAACACCTCTACATCGCACCCTCACTTCTTCCCTCCCCCCTCTACGGCTCTCACCACCTCCTCCTAATACTCCACTCCCCCGCCGACCCACATGCCACCACCAACAGACCCACACGTTCCTGTTCCCATGCCACCTACCTCACCCTCCTCCTTCTCCTAACCGCCGGTGACATCTCCCCGAACCCTGGCCCTCCATCTCCCCACTCCCCCTCCCGGCACCCCCCTACTCAGGCCAACCACCACAACCCCCTCAATTTCATATCTGTCCCCCTCCTCCCCACATCCACCCCTCCCCTCTCGGTTGCACTCCTGAACGCCTGTTCGGTTTGCAACAAGCTCACCGCCATCTACGACCTCTTTGTCTCCCACTCCCTCAACCTCCTAGCGGTCACCGAAACCTGGATCCAAGCCACTGACTCCACCTCGCCTGCTGCCTTCTCCTATGGAGGCCTTGTCTGGACCCATTCACCCAGAATGAGCGGACGCAGAGGCGGAGGGGTCGGTATGCTCCTACCACCGCTGAGCACCTTCCAGGTCCTCCCTAACCCCCCTTCCTATCCTTCTCCTCCTTCGAGGCCCACTGCATCCGGCTCTTCTCTCCCACCCCCTACGGATTGCGGTAATCTATCGGCCTCCTGGTTCCGCATCCTCCTTCCTTGACGACTTTGCCGCCTGGCTTCCCTTCTTCCTCTCCTCCGAGCTACCGACCATCATCCTAGGCGACTTCAATATCCAGATCAACGCCAACAGCCCGGCTACTTCCCAACCTCCTTCTAACCTCCTCCCTCACGCTCACACAGCACACTCAGACCTCCACCCACTTCGGAAACACCCTGGACCTCGTTTTCTCCCACCTCTGCACCCCCCACAACTTCACTAACACCCCCTTCCCCCTCTCTGACCACCACCTCCTCACATTCTCCATCTCCCTCAACTCCCCCCCCCCCCTGAAGCGTCTAACCATCACCCGCAACCTCCGCAATCTGAACCCGACCCATCTCCACCCAGCAGCTGACCGTCTGTATGACATCATCCTCCCTCTGTTATGCCTGACCTGGCCACTACTGCATACAACGACTCACTGTCAGCTGCCCTTGACTCCCTGGCACCTCTAACCACATGCAGCATTAGACCCTGACCGCTTCAACCCTGGCAAAATGACCACACGAAATGCCTCAAACGACGCAGTCGCGCACTGGAGCGCTTATGGCGCAAAACCAGATCCCCGACTGCGTTCTCCCTCTATAAAGCCGCCTACCTCGCCTACACCACTTCCCTCCACGCCGCCAAGCAAGCCTATTTCATAACCCTTATTAACACCCTCTCCACTTGTCCTTGCCGGCTCTTCTCCACTTTCAAATCCCTGCTCCCCCCCACCCCCACCCAGAACCTCACTCACCGCCCACGAGATTGCCACTCACTTCCAAAACAAGATTGACACAATCCGTAAGGACATTGTCAACTCACAATCCACTTCTCCACCCAGCCTCCCGCCCTCCTTCAACCCCTCAACCGTCCCCTCCCCTGACCTCATAGTCGCACTACCCCCCACTATACTTAATGCCCCGCACATCATCACCTCCCCAACACTCCGCTCCCTCAGCCCAACTACCCCCGAGGAGGTCTCTAAGGTCTTCACTGAAGCCCCCGCCTCACCACCTGCCCCCTGGACCCTATCCCCTCACAGCTCCTCCAGTCACCCCCCCCTCCATCATTCGCTCCCTCACCCACATCTTCAATCTCTCCCTCTCCACAGGCACCTTCCCCTCCCCTCTAAAGAACGCACACATCACAACCATACTCAAAAAACCCTCCCTTGGCCCCACAAACCTTAACAACCTTAGACCCATTTCCTTGTTGCCCTTTACTTCCAAGCTCCTTGAGCTCCTGGTCTACAATCGCCTAAGTGCCACCTCACTGATAACAACCTCCTTGACCCCCTACAGTCTGGCTTCCGTCCATGCACTCCACCGAAACCGCCCTACTTAAAATCACCAATGACCTGCTAACCGCCAAAGCCAATGGCCACTATTCTATCCTCCTGCTCCTCGACCTTTCCGCAGTCTTCGACACTGTTGACCACCCTCTCCTCCTTGCCAAACTGCACTCCCTTGGCATCAAGGACGCTGCTCTCTCCTGGTTTTCCTCCTACCTTTCCCAACGCTCCTTCAGCGTCACCTACAACACTGACACCTCCCCCTCCCTCCCCCTCTCTGTTGGGGTCCCCCAAGGCTCTGTCCTCGGGCCCCTCCTCTTCTCCATCTATACCTCCTCCCTTGGCATACTTATTCACTCCCACGGCTTCAATTACCACCTCTATGCCGACGACACCCAAATTTACTTCTCCACCCCCAACCTCACCCACTTACTCTCTGCCCGCATCGCCCACCTCCTAAACGACATATCAAACTGGATGTCGCTCCATTTCCTCAAACTTAACCTATCCAAAACCGAGCTCCTGGTCTTCTCCCCACCCCGTGCCCCCCCCATCCTCTCCATCACTACTAACAATGCCACCATATCTCCCACCCCACATGCCAAAGTCCTGGGTGTCACCTGGACTCCCGCCTCTCCTTCCTACCCCACATCCAACTGCTATCTAGATCTTGCAGGATCCACCTCCGCAACATCTCCAAGATACGCACATTCCTCACCCCAGACACCACCAAACAACTCGTACACTCCTTCATCATCTCACGCCTGGACTATTGTAATTCCCTTCTCACTGGCCTACCCAAACAAACACTATCCCCACTCCAGTTAATCCTACACTCAGCGGATAGACTCATCCACCTCACCAACCGCTCCACATCTGCCTCCCCTCTCTGCCAATCCCTTCTTTGGCTCCCAATTGCCCAACGCATAAAATTCAAACTGCTAACTCTGACCTACAAAGCCATTCACAATGCCGCCCCAAACTACATAACTGACCTGATACCCAAATACCACCCTAACCGAGCCCTCCGCTCCTCACAGGACCTCCTACTCTCTAGCTCCCTGGTCTCTTCCTCCCACACCCGATTGCAGGACTTCTCCAGGACTTCCCCCATCCTCTGGAACTCCCTACCCCAATCCATCAGACTGTCACCTACCCTCCTCACCTTCAGGCGCACCCTGAAAACCCTCCTCTTCAGGGAAGCCTACCCCAACCTCACCTAACACCCGACTTCACCTAACAACTAACCTCCTCCACTCCTCCCACCACTCCATCCCCACAGCCATCTCCTCCTGTACCACCTTCCCCTCCCTCCTAGATTGTAAGCTCGAAAGAGCAGGGCCCTCAAACCCCTCGTGTAGTGTATTGTTACTGTCTCGCCTCATGTTCTGTCCCCCTTGCTACTGTACAGCTCTGAGCATACCCTTTGGCGCTATATAAATACTGTGTAATAATTTGTGAAAGAATGGGTTGCTCTCAGAAGCTCAGTGAATTCAAGCGTGGTACCACGATAGGTTGCCACCTGTGCAATAATTCCATCCATGAAATTTCCTTGCTACTAAATATTCCATGCTCAACTGTTGGTATTATATAGTGGTATTATAACAAAGTGGAACCAACACAGAGTCCTGATCTCAACCCAACAGAACACCTTTGGGATGAATTAAAGCGGAGACTGCGAGCCAGGCCTTTCTGTCCGACATCAGTGCCTGACCTAACAAATTGGTTTCTGGAAGAATGGTCAAACATTCCCATAGACACACTTCTAAACCTTGTGGACAGCCTTCCCAGGAGAGTTGAAGCTGTTATAGCTGCAAAGGGTGGGCCAACTCAATATTGAACCCTACGGACTAAGACTGGGATGCAATTAAAGTTCATGTGTGTGTAAAGGCAGGCGTCCCAATACTTTGGGCAATATAGTATAGATCTGGTTGTCATTGGTGTTGTGGTGGTATTGGAAGCTGTGGGAGGTTATCAACTGGACCAGGGAAAAGGTGTTTAGGGTGAACAGAAGAGGTCCAAGGACAGAGGCTTGGGATACCCTAACAGAAAAAGAAAGAGGAGTGCAGGAGATGGTGTTGTAGGTGACATTGAAGGTGCACTGAGACAGGGAAGAGGAGAACCAGGAAAGAGCAGAGTCATGGAGGCCAAGGGAGTGTAGTTTTATTGAGGAGGAACAGAAGGTCAACGGTTTCAAAAACACCAAAAAGGTCTAAGAAGTATGATTATGGAGTAATGGCTGTCGGATAATCCTGGATTTAGGTACTCTTTAAACCTGTGGATTTATATATGCACATATAAAGCATAATGTTTTATCCAGTTTTGAGTGCTTGAAATTATACAATATCTTGTTCTTATTGCAAAATACTGTTTAGTGATTTTGTGAGTCTGATGGTTTTCTCACTTTCCTTTCTTTTCTGCAAACACGAAAAACATTAATTGGATGGGCAAATGTCACCAGCATCAGAATGGCTAAAAAAATGTTGACCTGTTGAAAAAAATAACAGTGATTAAAAAGCAATTCCAAACAACTGAAACCCATCAGTGAACTTCTGTCATGCAGCAAACACTGCACCTAAGCTAAAGTCATATTTCATAGCTCTGAGAGAGGGGATAAGCGGAGTAGTTGTTTTCGGCACTCTTAGTAGCATAATGTCCTCTCACACTGCTTACTGTGTAACCAATGTAATTCAAACTCCCAAGGCAAGTTTAAATCTGATTGGTGGCACTAAGAAACCTACTAGTAATGATAATTTGACACGTCAGGATTTATGTGTGAGACAGTTTACTGTTTGAAAATCTCTCCTGTATTAAAAACAGGTAAGTAAAAGGGTGTCAGTAAGTGGATCACCTACTGGTGGCATTGTGGTTCCCAGACTGGAATGTTGTAGTTCCAGAGTCCACCAGTGGGTGTCTCCCAACAACCAGGAGATCCCTGTAATCAGTTTCCACCTGATGTTGGCTTCTGGGAGGGTATTTATTTCCTCTTCTACTATTCCCCTGTGCTTTAGTGTTTTGCTTGATAGCCAGATTATGCTTTCTAACTTATCCTGAGCCTGCTTCTGCTTTGTATCTGTACTTGGTACTCTGCTGCCTTGTATCTGCTCCCCTTGTTCCTGATTTCCGTTTTGGTTCCCCCTTCCTGACTGTTCTTTACATTTCTAGTTTACCCTGTTGATCCATGCTCCCCTTTTGTATATTTTGTAGTTTTAGTTTGCTAGTTAGGTTTTCTATCACTTAGGTATTTTGTTATTGGGTTATGGTTCACTTATATCTTTATGTTTGCTATGTATTCTGTTTGGTGGTGTTTGGATGGATTTTGTTTCACTGTAAATAAATTTTACTTAAAGCATACACAGTCTGGGTTTCAGTTTTCTGATTGTAGCTATGTAGATCTGGCCATCCCTGTGGCTGATCCCTGACAAAGGGTTACCAGCAAAAGGGAGTCTAATTTTCAGCTTTTTACTGCAGTGTTTCTTTAAAACGGACTTGTACTTTGCCTATTCAGGCTTCTGTGTACCTTCCACTCACTAGTGCTTTTTTCTGCCAAAGAGATGCAAAAAAATTGCCATGGAAGTTCTTTGGTAATTTCTTGGAGCTTCATCCATTCCTACTAGTCAGTCTACCTCATTATCTTCACAATTGGGCATCCTTCAGTTTGGAAACTTTGAAGGTAGTTCTATGAGGGATGAGCATTGATGACCTGCTGCAGATGTAATGAAGCTTAGGCAAAACTGCTTCTTAGAGACAGTATGCAGTTACAGCTTGGCAGGGGTGGTAGATGTAATGAGGCTTAGGCAAAACTGCTGCTTAGAGACAGTATGCAGTTACAGCTTGGCAGGGGTGGCAGTGAAATTAAAACATCATCTACTGTGGATAGAAACATTATTCCATGGTCTGGTATACTTGTAGAGCTCTGTCTTAGGTACATATTGGGTTTTATCATATTTTCTGGGTTTTTGTATAAATTACATTTTTAATTGGCTTTTGGCAATAATAAAGGTCTAGTTAAAGTCTTATTTTGTGTTATACAGTGGGGCAAAAAAGTATTAAGTCAGCCACCAATTTTGCAAGTTCTCCCACTTAAAAAGATGAGAGAGGCCTGTAATTGGCATCATAGGTAGACCTCAACAATGAGAGACAAAATGAGAAAAAAAATCCAGACAATCACATTGGCTGATTTGGAAAGAATTTATTTGCAAATTATGGTGGAAAATAAGTATTTGGTCAATATCAAAAGTTCATATCAATACTTTGTTATATATCCTTTGTTGGCAATGACAGAGGTCAAACATTTCCTGTAAGTCTTCACAAGGTTGGCACACACTGTTGCTGGTATGTTGGCCCATTCCTCCATGCAGATCTCCTCTAGAGCAGTGATGTTTTGGGGCTGTCGCTGGGCCGGACTTTCAACTCCCTCCAAAGATTTTCTATGGGGTTGAGATATGGAGACTGGCTAGGCCACTCCAGGACCTTGAAATGCTTTTTACGAAGCCACTCCTTCATTGCCCGGACGGTATGTTTGAGATCATTGTCATGTTGGAAGACCCAGCCACGTTTCATCTTCAATGCCCTTGCTGATGGAAGGAGGTTTGCACTCAAAATCTCACGTTACATGGCCCCATTCATTCTGTCCTGTACATGGATCAGTCGTTCTGGTCCCTTTGTGGAGAAACAGCCCCAAAGCATGATGTTGCCACCCCCATGCTTCACAGTAGGTATGGTGTTCTTTGGATACAACTCAGCATTCTCTCTCCTCCAAACACGACGAGTTGTGTTTCTACCAAACAGTTCTATTTTGGTTTCATCTGACCATATGACATTCTCCCAATCCTCTTCTGGATCATCCAAATGCTCTCTATCAAACTTCAGACGGGCCCAGACATGTACTGGCTTAAGCAGGGGGACACGTCTGGCACTGCAGGATCTGAGTCCTTGGCGGCGTAGTGTGTTACTGATGGTAGCCTTTGTTAAGTTGGTCCCAGCTCTCTGCAGGTCATTCACTAGGTCCCCCCGTGTGGTCCTGAGATTTTTGTTCACCGTTCATGTGATCATTTTGACCCCACGGGGTGAGATCTTGCGTGGAGCCCCAGATCGAGGGAGATTATCAGTGGTCTTGTATATCTTCCATTTTCTAATTATTGCTCCCACAGTTGATTTGTTCACACCAAGCTGCTTGCCTATTGCAGATTCAGTCTTCCCAGCCTGGTGCAGGTCTACAATTTTGTTTCTGGTGTCCTTCGACAGCTCTTTGGTCTTCACCATAGTGGAGTTTGGAGTGTGACTGTTTGAGGTTGTGGACAGGTGTCTTTTATACTGATAACAAGTTCAAACAGGTGCAATTGATACAGGTAATGAGTGCAGGACAGAGGAGCCTCTTAAAGAAGAAGGTACAGGTCTGTGAGAGCCAGAAATCTTGCTTGTTTGTAGGTGACCAAATACTTATTTTCCACCATAATTTGCAAATAAATTATTTCCAAATCAGTCAATGTGATTGTCTGGATTTTTTTTCTCATTTTGTCTCTCATAGTTGAGGTCTACCTATGATGCCAATTACAGGCCTCTCTCATCTTTTTAAGTGGGAGAACTTGCACAATTGGTGGCTGACTAAATACTTTTTTGCCCCACTATATCAATATTTGGGTGAACATTGTATCTGTCTTTTTAATAATATATTGCTCAACTACCCAATGTTTTCGCCATAAAATCTGATTACATACATAAAAAGGGTCACCGTGGAGATGGGTTTGTATGATGTAAAATGCAGGATACTGAAAAAGAGCTATAATAGCAGAAAGTGACATCACAAGTCCGAAGAGTTTTCCAAAGTGCTTGGCTGGAAAGCTAGAGCAGATAAAAAAAAAGTCACAATTAATGCATGTCAGTAAAATCATATCCAGCATCTAACATATAAAAATACATGATTGTTGCCTTGAGCAGTCTTATGCAATGGTTGTATGATATTGTACAGCAATAAATGGTAATACTTTACAATGGCAATACAGTCAAAATTTGTAAATAGAGAACTCAGCTGCCAAATGACACCCCAATTCCCCCACCCCCTTGCCTGTTCAGCACCATCATTTAAAAAAATGGCATATTTTACATACCAGAGTTGAAATCTACAGTTAGTTATAATTATTGACGATACATTTTTACCTTATGTTCCTATGCTGTTTTGATACCTCTCCTTCGAGAAATGTATCCATTATCTTTAAATTGTCTGATATCTTCCTGTACATCAGGGGCAGGCAACCTTTCAGAGTCTGAGGTCTACCTGGACAACATGAAGCAAAGATCTCTGGGGAAGGGGGGATTTTTAGGTGGCAACCTTAAAAAAAAACATCACCCCCCTCACAGCAGTGTCCTCTGCCCCCCTTTACATCACCTCCCACTATCGTGTCCTGTACCCCCACTGTAGTGTCCTCTGCTCCCCTCCCCCCACAGTAGTTTTCTGTACCCCCCAATGCTGTGTCCTCTTCCCTCTTCACATCACCCCCTCCCACTGAAGTGTCATCTGTCCCCCTCCCCCTTCAGTAGTGTCCTGTACCCCCAAACCTATGTCCTCTGCCCCCCCTTCACATTACCCCCCTCACTGTGTAGCGTCTTTTACCCTGCCCCATAGCAGTGTCCTCCGCCTCCCCATCCCCCAAAGCAGTGTCCTCTGGCCTGTTCTCATCAGAATCCCCCCACTGTAATTTCTTCTGTTCCCCCCTCCAACAGTGTCTCCTCTCCCCCCCCCCACAGTGTCTCCTGTGTCCCACCTCCAACAGTGTCTCCTCTGCCTCCCCCCCCCCCCCACAGTGTCTTATCTGTTACACACACACAGCACTGTGTAGCTGCCAGAGTGTGTCGAGCACAGTGGAGATCAGAAGACAGCACAGTGCTGGGTGGAAGGTGGGAGCGGGAGCTGCCGGAGTTCCTAATACCAGGCTGGTGATTGGTTGCTAGGACCGCCTAGCAACCAATCACTGAGCAGATCCCGCCCTCCATCCAGCACAATATGCCTCCTGCTCTCTGTTCTGTAGTTAACATGAGAGCAGCTGAGGCTGGTGGGAGGTAGAACCGCAGTCACGATCAACCTGTTGGCTCCTTGCAGTTGACCGGTTGACCGCGATCGATGGCTTGCCGACCCCCGCTGTACACTGTGTAACGGAAACAACTCGCTTTGTATTTTCTATCTATGCAAAACAAATAACAAATAGATTTAAAAATGGCATGTGTGCAGATGCACCGCTGATCTTTTCCAGGCGTGTGGGAGCTGGTTGAGACCACCAGCAGGTCCGTGTGTGTGGAAAAAGGCTGGTAGCTTGTGCATGAGCCAAACATGTGCAAAAATTGCTGCTTTCTAACACACTGCCTCCTGAGAAAGCTGTGATATAGCAATTCCAGGAGGCAGCAGGGCCTGACCTAGGCCAGAAACCCAGGAGTGAAGTAAAATTCAACAAAAAAAAATGGTATAAAATATAAACTATAAACATTTTTAGCATTTGTAGAGGATGGAAGGGGACAAAGTAAGACAATGTTGTTTAGGTGAGTTTAGTTCCACCTTAAAGTACTAACTAAAGTGCACAAATGGGTCCCTATGTTTTAAATTACATTTTTACAATTATGCTATTACAATGTTTAACTGTTGCATAGAGGGACAGCACATATGCATTTTTAAACCCCCTGGAGCCCTGCAGTGGATGGTGCCCTAATTGTCTATTTGAATCCTTTAAAGGACAAGTTCACATTTGGAGAAAAAATATTAAATGGGCATATTTTTGCAGAAAAATAATTTTTTCCCCCCACGAGCCTGCAAAATATTGCACCAGTGATCAGTGGATCACGGGTGCAATGTCAAGCTCCTGCAGACACTTACTCTAGCTTTCTTGCCCATACCTCTGTATGGATTTTCTGGTAGAGAGCTGGCCGCTCATCAGTGGGGCATGTGGTAGAAGGTGCTGGAGCATGTTACATGGTACAGCCTAAATACAGGTGTAATACGTATATGCTCCAAAATTGAACAGAGTCTTTACCATTGTGCCTTCAAAATTCTGCTTCCCAAATGACCCTTACTGGCCCTTACCTCTCTAGAAGCTCCTAAAGGGAACCTGGTCTGGCTTGACCAGGATCCCATGGCTTATACAAGTTCCAGGGGAAGTTCCTAATAATCAGGAATAATGCAGACAGTGTGCAAACTGGTACATATCTTGCATGACGCTTTACTGTACAATTCAGATAAACAAAATTTGGTACAATCAGCCACACTGCATGTGGTGGCATAACAGCTTAATGCCATAGTTACAAGGAAGTCCATGAAAGAGGGAAATCACTGAATGAGACATGTGCCCTTTAGCTTAGTGAAGTAGAGTCCAGTAAACTCATAAACCCTGCACTCCATACATAACTCAGAACTGAACTCTGCACCCTGCATGTAGGGCACTCCTGGACCCCGCACACTGCATGTAGGGCACTCCCGAACTCTGCTACTTTGTTAAGTGGGGTGTAGTTGAGTTTATGCACCTATTTTTGGAGAAAAAGACCTGAGTAATACTTCCTTTTCAGCAGTCTCCTACACTTCATGAGCACTTAAGCCTTGCAATACAGGGGCCCCACTGCAAGGGTTTTTCCTTGGGAGGGATAATTGCAATAAAATGGGGCAGACCAGTCAGACAGAGGTCAGACACTAGTGGAGTGTGGAATGAGGAAAGATGGGAGGAAGGCGATGGAGATTCTCCTGTTGAAAAAAAAAACATTTTTGATTACAGTACTATTTGTTCAAGAAAAGAAATGTGGCAAATGAAAGTTCAAAATGCAACAATGCATTATCCTCCGTTCACATCTAAGCGTTTTGTATCTCAGGCAGAATAACCGCAATGCTACCTGTGATCCCAAAATGCTGTGCAAAAAGCCTGGGGTGAATGTGCCCAATGTGTAAATCCAAAAAGTCTCACACTGACAGTTTGGATCATTGAATCCATCCCCAGGGCTCTCCCTATGGCAGAACAGTTCAAACATTTATGTCAGCATGAGACCTTTTGGATTTACACATTGGGCACCCTCACCATAGGGGGTCTCAATGCAGAGCTACAGATCCATACTTTACTATAATTGTATACTTGGTCCCATGCCCCTTTATATTCTAGAAGCCCTACACATATCATACATACGCTTTTTATCCTATATAATTATCTTATTTTCCATACATGGTCCATTAGGCTTAGTAGTCATTTAGAACTTTTTTTTTCCCCTTGTTTTGTTCTTTCCCCTTCCCCCTTTTTTCCTTGTGATTCATCCTTTTTTACCTATTTAATTGTTTATATATTTGTGCTAGTATATAGGTACTTTTATCCTTTTATATATTTTCCTATGTATTTACTGTTTTTGCTTAATAATTGGTCCGCTGGGCTCTGTAGTCCCACAGATGCCTTCAGGCCTATAAATAAAATCTGTCAGCTACTGCATTCCCAGGCCAGTAGAAGGAGCAGTTTGCTCCGAGCCTTGTAGCCTTGTGTCCCCCCTTCAGTTCATTGCATCTCTTCCTGTGTGACGTCACGTCCGCCCCGTTGCGGTTCACGCTGGTCACAGACACTTGTGGTTCTGGTCGGACGATGGAGCCTTGGATTCCCTATCACTTCCAGCAGCCTGGGACTCTGCCTAACACTTACTACAAGACTGTGGGATCCTCTACTCTCTCCAGCAGCCCGGGATCCTGTCACCATCTTAAGCAGCCAGCGCCCCATGGGATGGACCCCTGCAGGACACAGTAACGGTCTACTGATGGACTTTTTTTAACTTCTTTACATTGTGAGTTTTATCATTGTGGTTCATTACATTTTTCCTGCATACTGCACTCGGAGGGTGCCTCTCTTCTCCTTTTTCTTTACAAAAAGCTTGAATGCCTGCTTCTCCTCCACTCCCTCCAGCAGGCATTTAGCAGCGGCAGGAGGGAAATGCATTGATCTCTATATGCACTCTATGTGCCTCCCAGCCGCTCCTCCTGTCCATCTCCTGTATACTCCTCCAGCGGCCGCCCCCCTCATACCCGCCAGTTATGCCAGGTACCACAGATGGGAGAGGAGAGAGAAAGCTGATTCTGCCCCTCCTCCTCCCGCCCTCATCTCCTGTATATGCCCTTCCCACACTCCCCAGTAGTCTTGTGTTTTCTCTCTCCCCTTCCTTCCTTCCTTCTTTCCTTTCTTTCTCTCTCTTTCTATCTTTTTTCTTTCTCTCTCTTCTCTCCCTTAATAAAATATAAAATTGTAAAAAATAAAACAAATAAAAATAAAAACCTACTGACACTAGTGGCAGAACTACTATTCTTGAGACTGAGCTGTGGTGTTCAGCCACCGGGCTCCAAGGAAAGGGTCCCCAGGCTTGGGGCTGCCCAGTCTAAAATTCCCAGGCTTATTTTTTGTCTCAGCCTGGGCCTGGGTCTTGGTCATAACCACTATCCCACCCTTTGTCCCCTGGGTGAATGATTAAATCTACCTTCTTTTCAAAATCTTCTATTCCTTTTTTGATTCACCATGAATTCTGCACTTTTTTCACTTTGAGATTCTCTATGTCGTCTAATACCATATTTCTAAAAACTTTCCATATGCTTATTGTTCTTCTTTGGGGGAATAAAAACTGATTTATTATGTAATGTGGAGTACTATCCCCCACCCACCTGACAGGGTTAGACAGAAAATATTTTTTTTTCACATTCAAAGCTCTCACATACGTTTGTATATTAACATAAATATCGAATTTGTTCATATTTTGGATAGGAGTGAACTTCAACCTCCTGTCAAAAACCTTAAGTTCTTCTTCTATAAGGTGAACTTTCCTTATATTATATATCCCCTCTCCTAACTGAATTTTTTTCTTTTAAAGATTTTCTCCCTGTCCTTCTTCCTCCTTCTTCCCCCAAATGTGTTTCCAATGGATGCTCCTTCGTTCCTCCCGCATTGAGGCATCTTCTGTACTACTGTAGCATCCACCTCATAATGTCCTTCCACTTTATTTTCCAGGAGGGGCAAAACTATTATACAGGGATACCTTAATCCTTCTCCACTGGTCATTTCTTCTTGGAGTATTGTTATACTGTCTTCCCCTATTTCTTCCTTGCCTTTGAGGGGGAAATCTCTTTCCTGAAAAATACCCATGAGCTCTGTGGTCCTGTCCCATCCCAAATCTGTGTTTATCCTGGTGTGACCAGTTCCTGTTATCCAATCTCTGAATATTTCTAGAGCCTTTAAAGCTTGCCTGAATATTCGTCTTAAGAATCTGTCCACCAGGATAAGCTGAATTCTTACTCCTATTGTCCTTAACAGGGAGATACTGACACCTTCTTTAGTATGCGTTGTATTATATGATGGAATCTCTGCCTCCTCATTTTTTGACTGCCAAATCAATAGCCCTCAGGGCTCAACATTTATTTTGAACTAATTTGCTTCATTAGCAACAGATCCTCCAGGGGCTTTTGAAAAAATTTGAAGTACATTTTTTATGCATATGATCATTTTCAGTCAGTTTAGTTTGTGGTCTACATTAGTGGCCTTTTTCTTTCTTGCTTCCGGGAATCATGGACCAGTCTACTGCCCCCTCAGGATGTTAGTTCTGGTGGCTAGGGAGAATTGGTTACTCTGTCTGTATGACAACAAATGGGGAGGATATTTAACATGATGTTTTCATTGGCTCTGTTACCTGCTGTGGAAGTTTGGATGTAAGGCTTACAAGCGGAGCCTAACACAGATGATGTCATCACGCTCAAGTGTCAGGATTGCTGGGTAACGAGGACATTAAAATGTCTAGTCTGAGACTTGTGCAAAGTGCTGTATAATGCTTGGATGTGCTGATATTTTTGTGCATGTATTTTTATCTTTCATCCTGTATTTTAATAAAATGTTAACACTATCAGTCCCTTCTTTTCCATGTACTTGTTGCAGTGATACTTACCTATGGATACGTTTGTTGGGAGCCAATCAGAGAGTGGTGCATGAAGGTGCAATTTAATGGGGACATGCAATACATACAATACATAGAGTACATGGCAAAAAGTGATCTAAGCTTTATTTGACCTCAGAGTGATTAAGAGGTCAAAACGCAAGATGAGCAGATTGAATAAACACATGTTGGAGAGCATGGGTGTTGTAATGATGTTTATGAAGAAAATATGAGACAGTACACATGCACTTCTTCTGGCATCAGGAGTCACATTTGGGATGTTGGACTTGTATAGCTATTTTTGTTCTTTTGATTATTGGGATGTTGGACTTTTATTGCTATTTATGTTCTTTTGATTATTCATAGCACAGATTATTTATTTAGGTTTATGGCATACATAATATGGATGGTTGTGCTACACTATTAACATAATATTCCCTTGAAAGTAGTTTGCTGATCTGTACCTGAATGCAGTTAGAAGGATTTGTGGTATTTTTCAGTTATTGTTTACACTCTAGAGTATTTTATACATGTCTCATGATATACCATGTGCTATCCTTCTTTACATGAAGAGCCAATGATAAAACTAAAGTAATTTACATAGTTTCATAGTTAATTACACACACAAATAAAATACCTCCCTATATACTATCCTATACCCACAGCTGATCTAGAGGAAGGCAAAAAAAAATCAATAAAGCATGTTTCAATTAGCTCCAGTCAGAGGAAAATTCTTTCTTGATCTCCCAGGTGGCAATCGGATATTCCCTGGATCAGCTACCCCTGGCATTATTACCTCTACAAATTAGTATCCAGCTATACAGTATTTTCTGCACTTAAGAATGCATCCAGCTTTTTCTAAAACATCTA
The DNA here is from genome assembly GCF_062004578.1 of Staurois parvus. Lineage (NCBI taxonomy): Eukaryota > Metazoa > Chordata > Amphibia > Anura > Ranidae > Staurois > Staurois parvus. Next base: position 3,381,638 of record NW_028318226.1, read on the forward strand.
TTAAGCTGGCCAGTACTATTTCTTGAGAGAGTCTATTTCACATTTTCACAGGTCTTACTGTGAAGAAGCCTTTCTGTATGGGAATGATAAGTCTTTTTCCCTCCAGATGTAAAGAGTGCCCCCTTGTCCTCTGTAATGACCTGATAGTAAATAACTATACACCAAGCTCACTATATTGACCACTTACGTATTTATCCCCTAATCCCCTCTTCTCAAGAGAGAATGAATCCGGTTCAGCTAATCTTTCCTCATAGCTGAGCTCCTCCATGCCTCTTATCAGTTTGGTTGCCCTTCTCTGTACTTTCTCCAGTTCCCCAATATCCTTTTTGTGAGCTGTGCCCAAAACTGAACTGCATATTCCAGATGAGGTATTACTAATGATTTGTACAGGGGTAAAATTATGTCTCTTCTTCTGGAGTCTATACTTCTTTTAATACAAGAAAGTATTTTCATTGCTTGCAGTTTAGCATTGCATGCTTTTTTGAAGTCTGTGATATACCAGAGCACACAGATCCTTTTCCACCATTGATTCCCCCAGTTGTACTCCCCCTAGTATGTATGATGCATGTATATTTTTAGCCCCCAAGTGCATAACTTTACATTATTCAACATTAAAGCTAATTTTCCACAGTTATCCAATTAAATAGTGCATTAAGTTTGGCTTTTATGTTGGAGAAATCCTGTAAGGATGTACAGTAATTTCACCACATATGTCATCTACAAAGAATGAAATGGCACTTTTAATCCCAGACCCTATATCATTTATAAATATGTTAAACAGTAAGGGTCCCAACGCTGTACTTTGGGGTACACTGCTAATAACCTTAGACTATTCAGATTATGAATCATTAATCACTACTCCCTGAGTACGGTCTTTTAGCCAGTTTTCTATTCATTTACAAACTGAATTTTCTAAGACTTTAATTTACGTGTGGGGAACTGTGTCAAACGCTTTGGCAAAATCCAAGTATATATGCTACATAAGGTTGGGCTTCATGTTTGAGTTGAACATAAGTTCAAATTGAACATGGGCTATTCGTGTGTTCCACGAACACATGAATGGTAAGGGCGTTTGGTAGGCTGTTCGCCCGCCAATCCCCACAATGCACTGTGCCCTGATAGTGCATTGTGATTGGCCAAAGCAATGACCACAGGTCAGGTGCATTACTTTGGCCAATCACAGTGCATGATGACATCACGAGGGGGTGAAGGGTGACTCCGCCCCCTTGTGACCTCAAAACAGTATTCTGGCGCAGCTGTCATTTCAGGGGACATTTTTTACATTTTTGTTTTTAATAAAGGACTTGACAAAGACTGTCTCCTGTCATTTTTACACTACGCTTTTTTTTTGTGAATGGGTAGTGGTACCATGTACCCTATACTCATTCACATGGTGGAGGGGCCAGGATCTGGGGGCCTCCTTATTAAAGGGGGCTTCCAGATTCCGATAAGCCCCCCACCGGCAGACCTCCACAACCACCGGCCATGGTATTGGAGCAGAGGCCATTGTCCTAATCAATATGGAGACAAGGTGCTTTGGGGGGGAGCCGCCCCTGCCCCAGAGCACCCCCCAAGTTGAGGGCATGTGGCATGGTATGGTTCAGGAGGGGGGTTGCCTGCCTCATCCCCCCCCTTTCCTGACCTGCCAGGCTGCATGCTCAGATAAGGGTCTGGTATGGATTTTGAGGGGGGACCCCCACGCCATTTTTAAATTTTGCCATGTGGGTTCCCCTCAAAATCCATACCAGACCCGAAGGGCTTGGTATGAATGGGGGGGAGGGAGCCCACACCGTTTAAAAAATAGATTTTAATTGCCGGGAATGCCGGCAATTTCTTTTGCATTCAGCTGTCAGCGGGGATTCAAACTGACAGCTGAAACATTAAAGAATGTCTTCACTACTAAAATACCTCATGATTTAATATTATAACTCATGCAGTATTTTAGTAGTTGTGCAGTATCTTACTGCATAGTCAGATGTGGTAAGATACCACTTAGTGAATTTCCCTGTTCAAAGTTCGCAGTCAAATTTTCGGTAGGTTCGAATGTTCGACCATGAACCGAACAGGGGGGTGTTCGGCCCATCACTAATCCTACATCCACAGTTACGTTTTTGCTCACCTGCTCATAAAATAAGATTTTTTTGACAACTTTGGTCACCTTTCGTCTTTCATGAATCCGTGCAGACTAAAATATTATTTTCTAGCAAAAACTCTTCTATGTGGTCTTTTATTAAACTCTCAAAGTATCTTCCCAACTCTAGAAGTTAAACTAATCAGTCTGAAGTTATTCGGTAAAAACTTTGATCCCTTTATAAATATAGGCACCACATTCTGACATCAATTAATAAATTAACAGCTCCGCTTATAGTAACTAACAATGCTGGCTTTCTGACAGTCTCCAGCAGTAATTAGTGGAATTTCTTTGCTTCTGCAACTGCCCTCCCAGACTGTATAAAATGGACCAAGGACACTTCAATAACCTAGGCTTGAGAAAGGGGATCCTTCTTTGAAATGCATTACCTTGGAAAGCCAGTAAAGCTTTGACATATGAAATGGGAGGAACTCCAACTCCTCTTGGCTGCTAGACACTGCAATGTGGATGTTTTAGCAGGCTCTAGTGTGCCATTCCCAATATTCTGAACCTGTTACAATGCTAACCTCTGCCACTGGCCAAGGCAGGAGGGTTCCAGAACTGAATTTGAGAATCACCTCTAGGTCAATGATAAGTGAGCTTATGTTTTATATTTGTGAGTATTAAAGTAACTTGCTACACTATGTTGGTGCACTCTCTGTACTTTGTATTTTGTTTTTAGATATATTGATGGTGTTTCCAGATGTTGGTTTTAGGGAGCTGTAAGATGTGTGTGGTATCTGAAGTGGATCCTATTGCTGGACAAGCATTCCTTTATCTTGAATACGTTGTATTCATACTTTACTAAACCGTGTTTTGTGTGCTCGAACCTTTATTTTTTTTTTAGCAAATGTAAGTGCCTATTTAATAAGAAAATATGAGAAACAAGTATAAGTATATATGCAGCTCTATATAGCAATAGAGATTTATAGCATTAACACCTTAATAAGATTGTTTACACCAACCTTGTCACTGGTGCATCTAAAAAACAATTACAATCTACATTGTAGTTTTGCTTTATTAATAGATCTACACAGAACTAAAGTAGATTGTTTCAGAAACGGAGCTACCAAATTTTTAAATAAAATACTGAAACATTATAATTTTATATTCAAATATTTGCTTACGCAATAGAAATAAATGCTGCATTGCCTCCATACAGAAACGATCGGTTCAACACTTGGAGTATGAAAGTTGGATACAGTGCAGGGAGAAAGGGTATTGAAGCACACAGTGAAAACAGTATGCACTGGATAGACGTCAAAGTCAGAGATAAGATGGAGGAATGGAGGTCATCAAACTTTCTTGCATCTAGTAAATAAAAGTTTAAAGAGTCATCAACGTTGATGAGTTACTGCATTTTTGTAAATTGAAATGTTTTATGTTATAAGAGATATAAATACAGAGTTAGGACATATATGAATATATGTCTTGTTTTTTCTGTACACTCTAGCAACATGTGGTAGTAATTTGTCATGAATTGGTTAGATTTGCTCTCCCCCATCTTTGTTAGTAGAACTAGAGTTTCCTTATGGGATGGCTAATAGGAGTCTAAGAATCTATTTCATATATGTTAAGCATACAAGTTTAAACTGTAATATTTCTTCGTTAGGATATTTATATAAGATATAACTTTACATTAAGAGTACTTTTGGGAGAATATATATATATATATATATTGTAACAGGGTTAGCTCGGCAGCGGGTGTGTGTGACCCCCTGGATGGGTGCACAACACAAAACAAAATAGGCACAGCACAACAATAGTGGAGGTGAAAACAAACAGGTGCAATTTATTTACAATATTTACAGAAAAAAATGATAAACAAAAAGAAACATCAAAATAAATCCTGGCCAACTTGGCTACTTACTGCAACAACAGCTTCTCCCTAGCTACCCACTAGGTACAGCCTGCTGCTATACCTAGTTGCTAGTACTTGGAGGCTAGCCACACAGGCTTTGGTCTCTCTGCACACAGGTAACAGGTCAGCTCCCCAGACAGTTCAGGCACAGATCTGGTTCCAGGGTGGAGCAACTCCCTAAGCACTCTGGGAGGTTTTATAGAGGTGTTTAATGAGCCCACTACCTTCAGCTGGGCTCATTACCTCAGTGCTGAAGGACTCAGCACTTCCCTCTAGTGGTACAAATCCCCATAAAGCCTGAACCTTGGACAAATATATCGTCCATCCAGGACGCAACCAGGTGATTTCACCTGCCTACTGTCACATACCCCCCCTCTTGTTTCAACCTTGGGGTTGTAACACCAGTAGCCAGGCAGGCATGTACCCGGGATAAAGCATCCACATTTCCCATCTGAACACCAGGGCGATGCTTCACCGTGAAGGTAAATTCCTGTAGGGCCAGAAACCACCTATTTACCCTTCTATTGGTCTCCTTATTTTGAGCCATCCATTTCAAGGGAGCGTGATCTGTGATCAGGTCAAAATGTCTGCCCAGCAGATAGTACCGAAGGGAATCTAGGGCCCACTTCACCGCTAAACACTCCTTCTCAATCGTGGCGTAATTTTCCTCGTGAGACTTTAGCTTTCGGCTGAGATAGATTACTGGGTGCTCCTCCCCCTGCCAAACCTGGGACAGCACTGCTCCTAAGCCAACATTGGATGCATCCGTCTGGACCACAAAGTCTTTTGAGAAGTCTGGGGAGTATAGGACTGGCTGGCTACATAAGGCCCTTTTTAAAGACTGGAAGGCTGCTTCAGCATCAGGGGACCACTTAACCATGACAGGCTCCTTCCCTTTTGTCAGGTTGGTTAGGGGTACTGCCATAGAGGCAAAATGGGGAATGAATCGCCGATAGTAGCCAGCAATTCCTAGAAAAGCCCGTACCTGCTTTTTGTTATTTGGGCGTGGCCAATTCTGTATTGCTTCCACTTTGTTTATCTGAGGTTTTATTACCCCTCTCCCAATAGTGTACCCCAGGTACCTGGCCTCCTCCTGTCCAATCGTACACTTCTTTGGGTTGGCCGTAAACCCAGCTTTCCGTATTGAGTCTAGCACAGCCTGAACTTTTGGCAAATGTGAGGCCCAGTCTGCGCTATGGATAATCACATCGTCCAAGTACGCTGCAGCATACTTCTGATGGGGACGAAGAATCTGATCCATTTTTCGCTGAAAGGTGGCCGGTGCATTCTGTAACCCGAACGGCATTCTTTTATACTGGAATGACCCTTCTGGGGTTACAAATGCAGTCTTCTCCTTTGCCGACTTAGCTAGGGGAATTTGCCAATAACCTTTTGTCAAGTCTAGCGTTGTCATGTACCGGGCTGCTCCCAGTCGGTCGATTAGTTCATCTATCCTTGGCATGGGGTAGGTGTCAAATTTTGTAACTTTATTCAACTGTCGAAAGTCGTTACAAAATCGCCAGCTCCCATCTGGTTTGGGCACCAACACTATGGGGCTGGACCAGTCACTTTGGGACTCCTCTATCACCCCCAAATCTAGCATTCTCTGTACTTCCCCACGTATTGCCTCCCGTCGAGCCTCTGGGATTCTATAGGGTTTCAGTTTTACTCTTTCACCCGGTGGGGTGATAATGTCATGCTCCACCCCCGAGGTTTGTCCCGGCAGCTCAGAAAAAACATCTGTGTTGCGGAGCACAAACTCTTTAGCCTCCTGTTTTTGAACTGTAGACAAGGTGACTGCTATTCCAACCTCCGGAACCAAGCAGTTAGATGGCGCTGGTGACAAACCCTCAGCAACTAGGGATTCCCTGTCCCTCCAGGCCTTTAGCAGAATAATGTGGTAGATCTGCTCCGGTTTCCGCCTTCCTGGTTGTCTGACCCTGTAATTCACTTCACTCACTTTCTCAATCACCTCGTAGGGGCCATGCCATTTGGCCAGGAATTTGCTTTCAACCGTAGGGATTAGCACTAGCACTCTATCTCCTTCAGCAAATGACCTGGTCCGGGCCCCCGATTGTACACCCTCTGCTGCGCTAACTGTGCTTGGGACAAATGTTCCTTTACGATAGGCATGACCTGGGCAATTCTATCTTGCATTTGGGCGACGTGCTCAATCACACTCCGGTGGGGAGAACTCTCACTTTCCCAAGTTTCCTTGGCGATATCTAACAGCCCCCTTGGGTGTCTCCCATAGAGCAACTCAAATGGTGAAAACCCTGTGGAGGACTGGGGTACCTCCCGGATGGCAAACATCAAATAGGGTACTAAATAATCCCAACCCTTTCCATCCTTATCTACCACCTTCCTTAGCATTTGTTTCAGGGTTTTGTTGAACCTTTCCACCAACCCGTCAGTTTGGGGATGATACACAGAGGTGCGCAACTGTTTGACCTTGAACAGTTTGCACAGCTCTTTCATCACCCGGGACATAAAGGGGGTTCCCTGATCCGTCAGCAGTTCCTTTGAAATACCCACTCGGCTGAAAACGAGGAATAGCTCCTTAGCTATTGTCTTGGCAGAGGTATTTCGGAGTGGAATTGCTTCTGGATAGCGGGTGGCATAGTCGAGTATGACCAATAGGTACTGATGCCCCCTAGCGGATTTCACCAGCGGACCTACCAAATCCATGGCAATCCTTTCAAAGGGGACCTCAATGATGGGAAGAGGTACCAGTGGACTACGGAAATGGGGCATAGGGGCCGACTTCTGACACACAGGGCAAGAGGAACAGTAATTTTCCACCTCCTTAATGACCCCAGGCCAATAGAACCGCTGCAGTACTCTTTCCCGTGTTTTCTCCGCCCCCAAATGACCCCCAAGGATGTGTCCATGGGCCAACTCCAACACCAACTTCCTGTAAGGTCTGGGCACCACCAGTTGCTCAATGGTTTCTTCTGCCCCTTGAGCAACTCGATAGAGTAGGTCCCTTTCCACAAGGAAGTATGGATAAGCAGCAGTTTTCTCAGGACTCACTAGTTGACCATCTACTTTTACTACATTTTCCCGGGCTTTTATCAGTGTGGGGTCTTTCAGCTGTTCGGTTGCAAAATTTTCCCTATGCACCTCTAAGTCCGAGAACTCCACAACCGGCAGATTTTCATCTGAGGAGGCGGGCTCCTCCTCAGTTCCTTGGGTCTCCCCAGCTAGTACCGACAAGGGGAACTTGGGAGAGACCTCACCACACTCAGACGCTTTCTGGGATTCACCTTCCTGGTCTGCAGGGGAGACAGTGGGGGGGTCAGAACAATCCCAGAGTTCCCAGAATTTTGGAAAATCCCTCCCCACGATGGCATCATGTGGTAAATGAGGTACCAATCCTACCTGATGAGACAGGTTACCTTTGGGGGTCTCAAAAAACACAGTAGCCACGGGATACTCCCTAGTGTCCCCATGCACACAAATCACCGCCACCTTTTTATGCCCAGAGACCTTTGTAGTGACCATCTCCTCTCTTATCAAGGTTACCAGGCTACCTGAATCCAGCAACCCCACAATATTATTTCCATTAACAGTCATTTTGCACAAATGTTTCTCAGTGCCCGGGCTGGCCGTGCATACCACTGTCGCAAACAGCGACTGACGTCTATTGCTCAGAAAGTCACACTGCATAGGCTCATCCACCACTGGGCAATTAGCTGCAATGTGTCCCTCTTGCCGGCAGCGGTAACAGACAATTTTTTTCACCGCTTCTTGCAGCCTTGGCCTTCCTGGCCGCTCTTGCCAGACATTGGGTAATACTCCCACCCTCTCACTCTCTCCACCCTCACCCCTTGTAGTCATCTTACCCGCCACTGGGGATGGTCTGGTCTTAGGGTGGAAAGTCCGTGAGTCTCTGGAAGAGGAGGTCAGGTTCTCAGTAGCCAAGTATCTCTCCACTAGATCCACCAGCTTGTCTGCAGTTTCTGGGTCTCCATGGCTGACCCACTTTTGAATAGTAGTAGGCAGAGACCTTAGGAACCGATCCATGACGACACGTTCCACAATTTTTGGGGCGGTCAAAGTCTCTGGCTGCAGCCACTTCCTGCTCAGGTGAATGAGATCATACATCTGTGACCTGGGAGGTTTCCCAAGCCGAAAAGTCCAATTATGTACCCGCTGAGCACGGACAGCGAGGGTAACACCCAACCGGGCCAAAATTTCCACTTTTAGCACATCATAGTTTTTGGCTTGGTCCGGCTCTAGGTCATAGTAAGCTTTTTGCGACTCTCCAGTTAATAATGGGGCCATCAATCCAGCCCACTGTTCTTTAGGCCACTTTTCCCTTTCAGCAGTCCTTTCAAAGGTGGTTAGAAACACCTCCGGATCATCCTCTCCCGTCATTTTTGGCAATAAACGGCCCACAGAAAATGATGGTGTTTTACCAGAATCAGCCTCAGTCTGCTGCCTCTGCTGGAGCTGCTTCAAAACAGCCTCCATTTGTTGCTGGTGTTTCTGGTCCTGTTGCACCAGCAATTCCCTATGGCGGACCTCTGCTTGTTCCAAGGCCCTCTGCTGGGCTGCAATGCTCTGCTGGAAACTTGCATTTGCCTGTTGTTGATTGGCATTTGCCAGAGCCAACTGTCTGATTATCTCCTCCATGCTGGCCTTTAGTTACCACAACTGCCCGCCGTCCTCCACCATATGTAACAGGGTTAGCTCGGCAGCGGGTGTGTGTGACCCCCTGGATGGGTGCACAACACAAAACAAAATAGGCACAGCACAACAATAGTGGAGGTGAAAACAAACAGGTGCAATTTATTTACAATATTTACAGAAAAAAATTATAAACAAAAAGAAACATCAAAATAAATCCTGGCCAACTTGGCTACTTACTGCAACAACAGCTTCTCCCTAGCTACCCACTAGGTACAGCCTGCTGCTATACCTAGTTGCTAGTACTTGGAGGCTAGCCACACAGGCTTTGGTCTCTCTGCACACAGGTAACAGGTCAGCTCCCCAGACAGTTCAGGCACAGATCTGGTTCCAGGGTGGAGCAACTCCCTAAGCACTCTGGGAGGTTTTATAGAGGTGTTTAATGAGCCCACTACCTTCAGCTGGGCTCATTACCTCAGTGCTGAAGGACTCAGCACTTCCCTCTAGTGGTACAAATCCCCATAAAGCCTGAACCTTGGACAAATATATCGTCCATCCAGGACGCAACCAGGTGATTTCACCTGCCTACTGTCACAATATATATATATATATATATATATATATATATATATATATATAAAATTTGTAACATATCCCATTCCCCCTGAGCCTATGGAATGCCTGACTAAGGGGCCCTATGTATTGAATTTCAGACTCTGGTCTAGAGGTGGGGAAGCAAGACTGAAGGTTTGTTCAATACACCTGTCACTAGATATTATTGTGGGACTATAGGAAACAGAAAGGAAAAGCAGCCCACTTTTAGGAGACGTTGGGGCTCAATTGCTCCTTATGGAGCAGAACAAAGACCTTTTAGGTGGACTTCTTCATGAGACTTGGTGAAGAATACTAGCTGGGCTAATGAGTCCATAGACACACACCACACACACAGTTATACACACAATATTTATCTCAAGAACATAACTATATTTTTTGAACAGTATATAAAATTCTGTTTTCCTATATTTTACTTGTAATTTTATGCAATCTTATAATTAAATCCATTTTTGAGTTATTGCACAAGAGCTGGAGGGACTTTTTATTTTGGACTTTTTTCACCAATATAAGTTAACAGAATATTGAGACAATTTAGGTATTTAGCAGATTCCTCCAGTGTTTAATTGTATTCTAACTGTACTATCTGCCCTCATTTTGTAAAGTGCTGTGCAAACTTTTGGCGCTATATAAATCCTGTATAATAATAACTTCAGCTTGTTCAATTAAGTTTGTTTTTTTTTTTCAACAAGTTCTGTGTATTGAATATGTTGTAAACTAAAATATGCACCCAAACACTTAACAGGGCAGGTGCTAAAAATAGCATACAATTCCAAATGATAAAAAAATATATATAAATGAAATGGCACCCCCCCCCCCCAGAACAACAAACTGAAACCCACTCCAGGTGATGTAGTAAAATATACAAACTAGTGATATCTGAGAAAATAAGTCTTGTTCAATTAAGCTTTGACATTAAAAAAAATTGATCTGGCTTAACCACTTCAAACCGCTCTCTGCAGTAATATATGGAAGGGTTTAGACAAGAAAAAAAAGTTTATTATGGCTAAAATATTGCACTTACATTAGGTTGAATACATAGAGAGCAGCGGAAAAGGCAAATCAGCCCCCCAATGTGACTTCACAGAAAGACTCCACCCAGGGGACCGTGGCTGAACCTTTTTGGAAGATTAATTAAGCATGCAGCACTTTTTCTTCACATTGGATTAGGGACTTTATATATACATGTGTTCATTTTTGCACTGCATATCATTTATTAATTGATGGTATATATATTGTAGGTTTTTGTATTATATACACATTATTTGATAACATATGAATTCTAGTTTGCACATATTTTCTCATTTGTTTTGTTTTTAAGTGAACAGCGCACTGTTTATGTGTTGGACTTTACTTGTAGTCTGTCTGCCTTGCTGCTACTGATCTCGGCTTGTTTCCTGGACCCTGTCTTTGCCTCCTGAATTGATATCATGCTGCCTGGCTGTTACTGACCTCTGCTTGTTTCCTCGACTCTGTCTTTGCCTCTTGATCTGATATCTTGCTGGCTGTTACTGACCCTGGCATATTTCCTGGACTCTGTCTTGGCCACCTGATCCAGTACTATTCTTCTCCTGTATGGTGATTTTCATCCCCCAGTTCGACTCATCTGTCTGCAATACTGATCTGGAACAGTTTGTAACCTCTGACACTCATGCCACTCTGTGCTCTCAAACTCTATCACAACATTTAGGAGTGCTGGGCAGAAGGTGTAATAGAAGTCCCCTCAGCTACTCAGTCTCCACCAGGTGTGTGATACAGCCTCTGCACTTTGCACCACAAATCTCCTCTGTGTCAGGGTCCTCTCCATGGCAGGAGTTCTGGAAGATCTGGCATTTCTGCCAATACTCTACATGGCAGCAGAAGTACACATCAGCCTCAGTCTGTTGCCAGACGGCCTTTATAAGGAGGCTCATCACTTCCTCTGGTTGCTGGATGATCTCTAGCTCCCCGTGCCCTGTTCTTGGTTCCTTTTTCCTGTGTTTCTGACTTGTGATTTCCTGTTACCGACTTGGCTTGCTCCTGGACCTGTCTATTCTGATTTACCCCTGATCTGACCTCGGCTTGGCTTACAGATACTCTCTCTCTCTCTCTCTCTCTCGCTCCTCTGTGAATGACCTCAGCTTTCCAATCTGACTACGTCTGCTCTGATTCCCACCTGGTACCTGACCTTGGCTTGAACCGACTACCCAGTAAACATCCAAATCCCGGAAGGGCTTGCATTCCACGCACAGGCGCCTCCTGTCTGCAGACCTATCTCCATGCACCAGCTGTGCTTCTGAGTGGACCACCAACCAGCACTGCTACAGGTGACCTGTGCAACTTTAGGCCTGACTCCCGCTGTCCCACTCTCAGCGGAGTCCAGAACGTAGCCACAAGGGAAGCCCTTTCACCACTGGCCTCCATCACCAGGTACGGGATACTCTGCCGTGTGCCTGTTTGTGTGATGTCTGTTACCAGAGCTCAGTAATGTTGAGCTGAACTGAGAACGGTAGTGTCCAGTATGCACACTCTGTCCTCAGTGCCACCACCTACTAAGAAGGATTCATCAATATGTTCCTTGCAGAGGTGTGGGGGAATTCTGAAAAGTATCCATGACACGCTATGCAAATTACCACTATTGTTTTGTGGCTTTTAGCAGGTCTTAAAGCTGATGTTCAGGCACAGTTCAGTGAGGCATTCTCTATGACCTCTTGCCATCAGATTTTCTGGCACAGCCCAAAGGTCATAGGATATCCAAACATTGTTCTTAGTATGTCACTATGCTCGAACATTTGCATAATAGCAGAGACCATTACTGCACACAACAATGTGGTCCCTCTTAGGCAGACCATAGACATTGTAAATTTCTTTCCTGCAAAGATATATGCATGATTCCCCCATCAATACAGACAGTGCTGACAGGAGAATCCCTCCTGTTGAGCAATTGTCTTCTCCTGGCAGGGAAGGGGCAGCGCAAAAGAATCCAGCAGGCTGGTTTTACGCAAGTTGATCAATCAACTTGGTACATTCAGCACACACGGTTCAGCAGGATCCGTCCGAGATTCGAACTGTCTATGTCGGGCATTAGTGCTGTCCTGTCTTCTGCCTTTTAATTTGATAAACATCTGTATTTAGTAAATCAAATAACAATTGGCTGATAAGAGTAGGAGAATGAGAAAGTTAAGCTGATCATACACTAATTGTTTTTTTAATAAATGTTCATACGAAAATTCTCAGTACAGCCAATGACTTGATGAATGTCATTCGAAATGTCTTTAAAAGTTTGTTTGCTTTTAATATTTGATTTTGGATGGACTTTCCTGGACAAAAGCAACATACACTGTTAGAAATTTGCTTGCTTTCCAACTTGGTCTTTCAAAATGTTTTCAGCACTGTGGTTGAAAACTAACATTGATTTGACCCTAAATTGAATGAAGATTCTTTAAACAAAAAATGTTGAATGAAATTCTACTATTGTATGGTCAGCTTTAGGGTGTTCCCCCACTTTTTTTTCCTTTTGTTTTTCTCTTCCTCTCTTTCACCTCTCTCTCCCCTCTCCTGTCCTCCCCATGCCCTCCCCAGGCGAGTGATACGTGGGGTGTTGGTGGCTGGGGGGGAGATTAGATGGAAGAATTGGAACAAAAGGTATAATGAAGGTGGAAAAAGAAGGCAACATGTCACTGAACCTACACCCTTCTAAGAGTGGGAGGGTTGGGGGAGGCTTGTATAGACAGAGTCTCATCCCAAATTAAGGGATCAATGGTGGGAGGTGTACCACAGCAGATCCAAGGGCTAGGAATGTCCATGGGATTTTAGGGGGGGGAGGAGGGGGGTAGAGAAGAATGGTCTACTTTGGAGTCTTCTGGTGTTACAATGTGAAATGGAGGGGGGAGGAGTGTCACAATATAGATGCTCTGTCAGGACCCAATTATTAATTTCTCCCTTAATCCCATACTCAATCCCGTGTGCCCAGAGGAAGTACATCCTTGATTAATCCCTTACGTTCTTGCACCAAATGTTCCCAACCTCAATCAATGCATTTCCTCCTCCCCTGTCATCTTGCCAAATGTTCCCAAATTCAATTAATGTACTTCCTCCACTGTCATCCTGTTTTATGTTCCCAAAATCCAATTAATGCCTTTCCTCCACTGTCATCCTGTTTCATGTTCCCAAAATCCAAATAATGCCTTTCCTCCCTGTCACCCTGCTAAGTGGCCCCCCTCCACCTCTTGTCCTGCCACGCAGGACAAGAGGTGCAGCTTCTGTCACCCCCCGCTACTATCTTCTCCTCCTCCGGCGAGGCCGGATAGGAAAAAATAGCAAGGTTCACACCTCTCCGCAGAGAGGTGCGAGCCTCCTGCGGGGATGCTCTAGACCCTTGCATCAGACTGACGCCACCTGGTCCTGACATCTGCAGTGTGGGCAGGACGAGTTTCCCAGCTTGCGGATGCCGCTAGACAAAGGTCGCACTCTTGTGAGCCGTGTCCAGGGGGGCGTGCCTCCTTGCCGAGCAATGAGGCATGCTGCCCATGACCCGCCCCTGGTTACCAGGACGACTGGGAAGAGTCCCGCATCGGCTAAAGAAGCCGCTGTTGGGCTCTCCCCGGGCATCTTCTCCGCTGCGCAGCCACTGAGGGAGCCCAGCTGCGGCAGGACCCTCTTGGCGAACTCTGCCTGAGACCCCCAACCAAGCCAAAGGGGGGAGGTCGCACATACCAGCCTGTCTAAGACCTCTAGCTAAAGGGGAGAGATCACACACGCTAGCCTGCCTGAGACCCCCAGCCAAAGGGGAGAGATTGTACATGCCAGCCTGCCTGAGACCCCCAGCCAAAGGGGGGAGACCGCACATGCCAGCCTGCCTGAGACCCCAGCAAGGGGGAGACCACACGCCAGCCCTGCCTGAGTCCCAGCCAAGGGGGGGAGACCACACGCTAGCTCTGCCTGAGACCCCAGCCAAGGGGGGAGACCACACACCCACGCTGCCTGAGGAACAGCCGAGGGAGAGACCACATGCAGACTCCGGATTCCAGCAGGTACCTGTGTCACACTATCTTGATCCCTGGGAGACGGGGCACCTTGTTGGATCCGTGAGTAACTCCTCCCCCTGTTTTGTCTGAACTGTTCTTGAACTGCTCCTCTACCTCACTGTGGGAATATAACTGCTGCAGAGACTTTAACTTTGCCCTTGGGGCTGGACTACCAGTGCTTTTTGCCCTCTCCTTACTATTCCCCTAGTGGCGAGGTCACCCCCCTTTGCAATTCCCCCCTATTGAGGGACTGTCATTTTGCCTCAATAAAGCTTTGTTTGTTTGCTATCTGCCTTGTGTGTTCTGTCCTGCCTACCCTCCATCACACAATCCTATTATATTAAGTTCTCCTTATATGATGTAAGAAAGGAGGAAAAACTATGGGATGGCAGATAGGAATGTAGTTAACTTTATGACATACAATGTAAAAGGGTTAAATACTTCTGTAAAAAGACATAAGATCTTAAGGGAAATTTATCAACACTCAATTGTGTATTTTTACAAGAGACACATCTACCTCAAGATTCAAGAATTACCTTACAATCAAGGAACTGTCTGGTTTGGTATTATGCTGATTCCCCAATAAAACGAGCTAAAGGAATAGCTATGGGAATGGCAAAAAAATGAAAGATTTACTATAGAAAACTCTCTGAACTACCCACTATCATTCTCTGAGATTTAAACATCCCTATTAATGTCAACAACCCTGCTACATCCCAACTCTTCAACTTAACCTCTTTTTTTGCATTAGCACAATGTATACAGTCCTCCACTCACTCACATTAGACCTTGTTTTCTTCCATCTTTGCACTCCCTACAACCTCACAAACACCCTCTTTCCTCTCTCTGATCACAATCTTATCACCTTCACAGTGTTCTCATCTTCAAACACCTATCCCTCCAAGCAGCAAACAATTACCCGCAGAAACCTTCACAACTTGAACCCTGCTCCTTTCCACTCTGCAACTGACCAACTCTATGACAGAATCTCTCCCCTGTCCTTTCCCGACCTGGCCACTGCTGTCTACAACAGTTTGCTTTCATCCACATTAGACACACTTGCTCCTCTAACAACACGAAGCATCAGGCCCCGACTGTTACAACCTTGGCAGACAGACGACACCAGAAATCTTAAACAACATAGTCATGCGCTGGAGCGATTGTGGCGTAAAACCAAATCCCAGCAAGCCTTCACCCGATATAAATCTGCTTTCTCAACATACAATTCCTCCCTTCATGCTGCCAAACAAGCCTACTTTGTCACTCTTATTAATACCTTCTCATCCAGTCCTCATCTTCTCTTCTCTACTTTTAACTCTCTACTTTCTCCACCTCCACCTCCACCCAGTACCTCACTCACTGCTCACGAGATTGCAAATCATTTCAAAAACAAGATTGACGCAATTCGTAGGGGCATCGCCACTGCACAGACACCCATTCCACTTACCATACCCTATACTAAACCTCCCTCAACACTTTCCTCTTTTGACCTTGCTACTACAGAAGAGGTCACTAAGGTTTTCTCAGAAGCCCTTCTCACTACCTGCCCCCTGGATCCTGTCCCCTCACAACTACTACAGTCACCCTCTTCTTCCATCCTATGCTCCCTCACTCACATCTCCAATCTTTCCCTCTCTACTGGTGCCTTCCCCTCCCCTCTAAAGCATGCATACATCACTCACATACTTAAAAAGCCCTCTCTGGACCCCACCAACCTGAACATCTTAAGACCCATTTCCCTGCTGCCATTTACCTCTACCGACAACAACCTTCTTGACCCTTTACAGTCTGGCGTTTGCTCACTACACTCCACTGAAACTGCCCTACTAAAACTCACTAATGGTCTACTAACAGCTAAAACCAATGGCCAGTACTCCGTACTCTTACTACTTGACCTCTCTGCTGCTTTTGAGACGGTTGACCATCCCCTCCTCCTCAAAAAACTCCACTCTCTTGGTCTCAGAGACTCTGCTCTCTCCTGGTTCTCCCCCTACCTATCGCAGCACTCTTTCAGCGTTACCTATAACGCTGCCTCCTCCTCTTCACAACCTCTTTCTGTATGGGTCCCTCAAGGTTCTGTCCCTGGACCCCTTCTCTTCTCCATCTACACCTCCTCCCTTGGTCACTTGATAAACTCCCATGGCTTTAAGCACCATCTCAATGCTGAGGACACACAAATCTATCTTTCTACCCCTCACCCCTTCAGTCTCCTCTCGCATTACTAACCTACTAAGCGACATATCGGCATGGATGTCACTCCACTTCCTCAAATTCAATCTTTCCAAAACTGAGCTCTTAGTATTCCCCCCAGCCCGTGCCCCCTTCCCTGACTTCTCCATCAAGATCAATAACACAATCATCATTCCCTTTCCTCATGCCAGGGTACTAGGTGTAATCCAAGACTCCCATCTGTCCTTTCACCCCCAAATCCAATCACTGTCCAAATCTTGTAGACTTCACCTCCGCAACAACTCCAAGATACGCCCGTTTCTAACCTCGGAAACCACTAAGCAACTTATTCACTCCCTTGTTATATCTCGCCTTGACTATTGTAACTCCCTCCTCATTGGCCTACCTAATCGCAGGCTATCCCCTCTTCAGTCTATCATGAATGCTGCTGCCAGACTTATCCACCTTACTAACCGTTCTGTATCTGCCAATCCCTCCACTGGCTTCCCACTGCCACGGATAAAATTCAAAACATTAACAATAACGTATAAAGCCATTTATAACTCTGCCCCAAATTACATCAATGAGCTTCTCTCTAAATATCACCCAAACCATACTCTCCGCTCCTCGCAAGGCCTCCTGCTCTCTAGCTCCCTTGTCTACTCCTCCCATGCTCATCTCCAGGACTTTTCTAGAGCTTCCCCCATCCTCTGGAACTCTCTACCCCAATTTATCAGACTATCGCCTACTCTGCTCACTTTTAGGTGATCTCTAAAAACCTATCTCTTCAGGGAAGCCTATCCTGCCCTCAGCTAATAATGGAATCTTCTACTCTTCTAACCAGTCAGTCCCCCACAGTTACAACCTTTTATACCACTAGCTCCTGCCTTCTAGATTGTAAGCTCCAAGGAGCAGGGCCCTCCTTTCCCTCTTGTATTGAACTGTATTGTTGCTGTATTGTCTCCTGTTATATTGTAAAGCGCTGAGCAAACTGTTGGCGCTATATAAATCCTGTATAATAATAATAATAGAAAACAAGTTGGAGGACCCAGAAGGTTGGTTTTTGTTCTTAAGGGGAAAACTGTATGGAATGGAATGTACACTTGCAAATATATATGGCCCAAATAAGAACCCAATGGCTTACTTAGAAAATACCTTAAAGGAGTTGATGGATTTTAAGAAAGGGAAACTGATTGTAGCAGGGGATTTTAATTGTTGTATGGACCCCCCAGCTCGATTCATCATCGCGTGTACAGAGAAATAGAGGTAAATGATCTAAAAGATCTATTAAAATAAATTGTATCAATGCCAACTAGTGGATGCGTGGAGGATTAAACACGCAGGAGTAAGAGACTATACATTTTATTCCCCTGTACACGGGACATATGCTAGACTGGACTATATAATGATAGAACATAGACTGTTGGAGTCACTGATCAAATCCAATGATGACGTTACATCACTATCAGATCATGCACTCATCATGATGAGGTTGAAAGTGAGTGGGGTGCAGAATAAAACATACGCTTGGAAATTAAATGACACTTATACAGGATCAGGAGACAGAAATGGGAGTAAAGAAAGAAATAGAGCAATATTTTTTTGCAAACAGAGGGAATCACAGTAGCCATAGTATGGGAAGCACATAATGCATATATAAGGGGCATCCTAATTGCCATAGGGACGAAAAAAAAAGAAAAAGATGTCAGAATAGATACAATTATTGATAGAGGAACTACATGCATTGAAGCAATTATATAAAAAGAGAACAGAAACTGGAACACAACATAAAATTATTATAAAGAGAGAAGTGATTTACTGGAACAAGAAACAAATACGGTCTTTAATAATAAGAGATATTAATGCAGAAATAGACCAGGAAAATTGCTGGCAAGGATGGTTAGGAAAAAAAAATTCAATACATTTTATAGAGAAAATTCGAAATAAATCAGGAGAATTTGTCTACCCAACTAAAATAATTGTCAAAATATTCCAAAAGTATTATAGTTTCTTATATGCAGTGAAACCTAAAAATAATGAATCAGAGGGAGAGAGAAATCGAAAAATCCAGACATATGTCAAAGCGGCTGGACTACTTAGATTAGAGGAAGGCAGATTGGCATTGGAAAGACCAATATCGCAGGAAGAAATACAGGAAGCATTAAAGAGTACAGCAGCAGGAAAGAGTTCGGGGCCAGACGGATTTACAGTGACATACAATAGGAAATGTAAAGAACAATTAGTGCCAAAAAATGGGTATCTATATGAATGTATTGGGAGAAGGAGTGCAAATAAGGAAGGAGTTATTACTGGCACATATTACATTTTTGCCTAAAGAAGGCAATTATTTGTCTCAATGTGCCAGTTACAAACCAATTTAACTATTAAATGTAGATACGAAACTATACGCAAAAATTATTGCTAGTAGAATGAAGGATCTAATGTCGGAGCTGATACATTTACTGTAGATCAGGTTGGGTTTATACCAGGAAGAGAAGGTAGAGACAATGGTTTGAGATCATTACCCCCCCTACAAAAGAGTAAGAAAGGAAGTCTTTTTATTCCTGTCAATGGATGCTGAAAAAGCATTTGACAGGGTAGATTGGGGATTTATGATGAGCACTTTAGAGAAGATAGGATTAGGACCAAACGTGCTTCAGTGGATAAAATCTTTATATTGTCGCCCATCTGCGACGGTAAAGATCTATGGGACATTGTCAGAACCTTTTGAAATGTATAATGGAACTAGGCAGGGATGCCCACTTTCACCACTTTTCTTTGTATTATCTTTGGAAGCCCTTCTACAACTGTATGGAAAAGTGGAGACATAAAAGGGATTCAGATA
Source organism: Staurois parvus (assembly GCF_062004578.1). Classification (NCBI taxonomy): domain Eukaryota; kingdom Metazoa; phylum Chordata; class Amphibia; order Anura; family Ranidae; genus Staurois; species Staurois parvus. Next base: position 3,400,894 of record NW_028318226.1, read on the forward strand.
GCAGAAGTAGAGCATAAAGTGTTGGCATATGCAGATGATATGCTATTTCATGTAGTAAACCCAAGGGTAACTTTGCCAAACCTAATATGAACCTTAAAATATTACAGTGAATTATCAAACTTTAAAATTAACCTTGTAACATCTAAGATTTTATATATTAATATATCAAAAGTAGAAAGACGAGTATTACAAGATAAATTTCTTTTTAAATGTCAAGATAAAGAATTAAAATATTTAGGAAAAAATTTAACCCCGTCACTCAAAAGTATGTATCAAGCAAACTACATACCACTATTGAATGAAATAAAAGAGGAGTTGAGGAACATCTTGAAAGGATCACTCTCCTGGATAGGATGAATTAACATGGTCAAGATGGTGATACTCCCTAAAATCTTGTATAAACTCCAAATGCTTGCAATTTTTTTGCCACAAGGGTACTTCAGGGTATTAAAAGGTATGATAATGAGATATATATGGGCAAATAAAAAACAAGGGTGAAATATGAGGTCCTATGTAAGGATAAAATAGATGGGGGACTAAATAGGCCTGAGATCAAAATATATCACTGTGCAGTAATTATATCACGAATAATGGAAAGGGTGTATAATTCACAAGAGAAAAGCTGGGTGGGGATAGAACTAACACTAAGTGAAGCACAATTAGATAAAAGTATTTGGGTTCCACAACAGTACCGTATGTTTTCCGTAAACACTAGCACTTTAACTAAGAATGTATTTAGGATTTGGGATTTAATTCACAAACAAAATGGATGGGAGTATAATTCACCATTAATGCCAATGGTGGGAACAAAGTATTTCTCACCAGGGATGAGGAACATGGATTTCAGATGGGAATGCAAGATTAAAAAATATTTTGAAAGAAGGAGAGATAAAAACTTTGCAGGAGCTGAAACAGAAAAGGGAAATGTTTCAGATTATGGATGAATGGTGGTACCCTCAACTGAGACATTTTGTTGGATCACTCCCACATCCACTGTGAAAGGTTGAAAATTTGTATCCATTAGAGCAATTACTGAACTTAAAGGGAACACAAAAGCATTGCACTTTGCGTATTTATAGAACACTTTCTACAATTGCTGAACTGGTTGTTTCAATGTATATGGGTAAATAAGTAAAAGAGCTTAAAACAAATTTGAGTGAGCAGCAGAGAAACAAAATTTGTAGGATTGCACATGGGGTGGTAGATATGAACACAGTAGAAATGAATTATACATTTATAGCAAGATGGTATGTCACACCCAGCAGAGCTCATAAGTTACATCCAGAGAATTCACCTTTTTGCTGGAGGGGATGTGAGAAGGAGGGCACAATGATATGGTGGGATTGCCCTAAAATTCAGGAATTTTGGCAGAAAGTAGTCCAACAAATAGGAGAAATTATAAGAGAGAGCGCATCCAAAGGTCCATGGGTGTGCTTATTCCATAGTACTGACTTAACAGTTAAACAGTATAAGAATACAATGACACTTCACTTGATCAATGCAGCAAAAGGATTGATTCCTAAGTTTTGGAAGGTTCAGGAGACCCCTAAGTTAAAAGACTGGATAAAAAGAGTAGAATTTATATATAGAAAGTAAGAATTGTATCATAGTGGAGAGGATAAAATAGGAAAATTCATAAAAATCTGTGAAAGATGGAGTGAATTTAAATCTACACATAGGTTTGCGGAGTTGATGGTGTAGAAAGAATGAAGAGAAAATTGGAATGAGTGGCAGGAGAGAGATAGAGATAGGAGGTTAGAGGAGAAATGAAGACATGAAGATGGAACACAAAGAGGAGTAATAAGAACTGGGAAAAGGCAGGCCATGGGGGGGGGATTTGGATATGGGTCTGGAAAATTTGTAAAACTGTAGATGATTATGTACTATAAATGTGGGCTTTTTTTGTTGTAAGACTTAACTAATAAAAATATAATAAAAAAAAACAAAAAAAAAACAATATACATATACTTTAGTTCTTTCTTAAATAAATTGACCTACAGCATAGTTGGGTTAATTTATCAATGTCTAAAGGAAACAACTTCCATAGAGAGCTTATATTGCTTCTGATTAGATGCAAATCTGCACTGAAAAATAACAGCTAGAGAATGACAGGAACACAGCTGGTTGTTTGGGCAATACATTTTCTCTACAATTGTTTTTTCTCAGGCACTTTGATATGTACGGCCTAGAAGCATATTTATAAAGCAGTAAATGTGACATCAACAATTCACTGTAGGTGAATAAATCACTGCAATTTAAAACAAATGCACCAGGAAGATTCATGGTGAATGTAACATTCATTGTTATAAACATATGCCCTTTAGTGTCTGTGGAAATTACTCTAGCACTTTATCTCATTATTACCTTTGTTTTTCCTTTTATGTCTGTCCATGATGAGCCCATTCCAAGGAGCACACAAAATGCCACAGCACTGAGACACAGCAAATACATTTGTGTATTTACTAACTGTAAAGAAAAGTGAAGACTATAAAGTAGTTGACACAATAAAGAAGAGCTAAACAGTTCTTGTCCACTAGGTAGCCATGAGATCTAACAAACTTGTAATGCTGTTCATCAATATTACTAGGTGCAACAAAAAGAAACAATGAAAACAGGATACTCTAAATACAAAAAGTGCACTGTTTCCTTTTAAGCAGAAATTTTTACAACTTAATATTCCTAATGAAAAAAAATATTCTACTAAGTGCATATGATTAATACAAAATGAACACTGTATCGAATAACCACTATTAATAAAAAATATAGATAGCATCATATCAGAACATTCAAAATTCATATTAGATATATAGTCCATATTAAAGTGTCCCTGTGTCAGCAAAGTGCTCCGTACTCTTTAATTTTAAAGGTGCTCTTGTTTGTAATAACAAAAATAAAAATAATAATAATAATAATTTTAAAGGTGCTCCAGTGCTGATCAAATGCACTCGAGCACTTTGGACAATTCCAAGGCCATGGTCTACATCCATCAAGAAGGCACCAGACGTTGTGCCACTCTAAGGGAGCAGATGCTCTTTTAGGCAGAACTTTATGTTCCAGCCTTGTCCACATCCCAGGTGTTAAAAACTGGTAGGCACAAATTCCAATCTGTTGTTTAGGGAATTTCATGACTTTAAACCTGAAATAAACAACCTTGCAAACAAGAGCTCCAAATCATATATTTATTAGTGAGAATACAGCTATATGAGAGCACCCATGCCATGCCCATCAGATGCTCTGGTTACATGGATTACAGTTCTCATTTTTATAGGGTTTCTTTAGCAAATGCTAAACCCTTCAATGCTTATCAGCTTACAACACTTATGATGTATAGTTTAGTATAGTCCAGTTTGCAACATTTTATCAGTATCAATGTAAGTATACCAATACACTTCTACTCAAAAGTAGCTAAAAACACAAAAACAACTGAATTCTTTATATATTATATATATTCCTATATATATCTAATAATAATAATAGCCATTTCTAATGTCATGGACCTTATTCTAAGATATATAAACTTATTTGAACACTTTTATTTACTGTTATTTCATTAATAAATATTAAGATGATGTAGGATATAGTAAGGATCACTTATATCCCTATACACTGTCAACATCTGCATCAGGTGGAATGGGCTAGACATCTAGATGTTTTTAAACCCTTTGCCACAGGTGGGGAATACCAAATGTGGATCTCCTGTTGTCCTGATTTAACAACAAACTGGACAGGTTTGTTACCCTCAAGCCTTCACAGTGGATGCTCTGATGATGGCCTCAGATCAACCTGATCTATGCCCCTCAAGATTTTCCCTTGCCTACTGTGCAAGATTGGGGAGGAGGGCATTCCAGTGATCCTCATCACAGTGATTTAACCCAGAAGGATATGGTACTCAGTCATACTTAAGCTTCTGACAAACTCTGTGTAGGCCCTTCTAGATCATTTGGACCTCCTGCGCCAAGGGCCAGTGTTGCATCCTGCTTCACAATCACTGGCATCATAGGCATGGCTGTTGAAACCTTGGTCCTGAAGGAAACACCTTTAAGATTCAGCCATTCCTGCCCTCATGAAGGTTAGGAAATTATTTTTTCTTTTGCTTTCTCATTAAGAAAGCAATCCTAAAATTTCTGCACCCACCCTAAAATGCCCCAACCCAAACTGTATGAGAGGTAGTTAAAGTGTTTCTAAAGGTGCAAGGTTATTCTACCTTCAAACATAAAGTGTGTGTGTATAGATAAAAATGCCCAGGTGCTCCTCCACAAAGAAATCCATATAAATCCAAAACTTGTTTAGAGGCATTCTCGGGTCTTGCAGAGGAGGTAGATCAAGAACAGCAGTGTTTTTATTGTCAACATTTTGATGAAGCTCAGTCTTGAGAGATATGGACTGAGTTTCATCAAACATCAACAAAAACGTCTAAAAAAAGCTGTTTTTGATCTTCCTCCTCTGCAAGACCCATGGGTGCCTCTAAACCAGTTTTAAATATATATATATATATATACATATACACACACACACACAGTGCTCACCATAAATGAGTACACCTCCTTTGAAAAGTAAGGTTTTAATATCTCAAACACAAGAACAATTTCCAAAATTCCAAAACACAAAATTGAGTTTTATAGAACATTTGTGTATCTCATTACATGAAAGTAAGGTTAATAATGGAACTTTGATTACAAAATCTTCAGTTTTACTCAAATTAATTGATGCAAAAATGAATACATTCCACAACAAAAACTACTACAGCTAGTTTTTTGTATGACCTCCATGATTTGTAAGGACTTCTAGGCATGGAATGAACAAGTTGGTGACATATTGCAATATTTATCTTTTTTCCATTCTTCAAGAAAGACCTCTTTTAGAGCCTGGACACTGGATGGAGAGTGATAGGTGTTCAATTGGGCTCAGATCAGGAGACATACTTGGTCACTAAATCACTTCCACCCTGTTCTTCAGAAATGCAACCGTGGCCTTAGATGTGTGTTTTGGATCATTGTCATGTTGGAAAGGTGCACGACGACCAAGGGCACAGAGTGATGGTAGCATCTTCTCTTTCAAAGTAGAGCAGTACATCTGTGAATTCATCATACCATCAATGAAATGCAGCTCCCCGACACTAGCAGCACTCATGCAGCCCAACAGAAGGACACTACCTCCACCATGCTTCACTATAGGCACTATGCATTTTTATTTGGCTTTCTACTTCTTTAGCTAACTGCAGTGAACTTGCATGGTAATTTTCTTCAACCCTTCTCATCAGAAGACGCTCTTGTCGAGGTGTTAATTTCTGTGGACAGTCTGTGAGACAGTTTGTGAGATAGTTTCAGTTCCATCTTTGTTAAATGTTTGTATCACTTTTGCTACAGTATTCTGACTGATAAGTAAAGCTTTGCTGATCTCCTTGTAGCCTTCACCTTTCTTGTGTAAAGAAATTATTTTCTTTCTCAGGCCATGTGGCATGTGGTGCCATTGCTCACAGCATGATTTGGGAAGGGGTTTTCTTTGTTAAGTAACACCCTTTTATAATCAACTATCTACTGGACACCTGTTTAATGAATAATTAGGCTCACCTGTAGTTGAATTCTTGTTAATTAGGATTTTTGCTCTAAATTTAGCTTTGCTCCTAAGACTTTAATAGACTTTGATGTAATTTAATTTTTGCAACATGGTCTTGAATGAATTTGTTAGGAAAAATACTTTTTCGTGTGTGCAAATTAACAAATTTTGTTTGCAATCAACGGCCTGCATTTGTGAGAGTATTTTGTATTACATTGTCTCATAGAAAATGTTGATTCTGAAAGGAAAGTAAAGGTTTTCTGACAAATCTGTACTCATTAATGCTGAGCACTGTATATATATATATACATACCCACACACATATATACACACACATATACAGTGCTCAGCATAAATAAGTACAACCCCAATAGATTTTCAGAAAGCCTTTACTTTCCTTTCAGAATCAACATTTTCTATGGGACACTATACTACAAAATACTCCCACAAATGCTGGCCATTAATTGCAAAGAAGATTTGTAAAGTTGCACACACAAAGAATGATAAGACCAAGATAAATGTTTTTGGAACTGATGGATTCAAGACTTTACGCAAAGGTGAGGAGTACAAAGAAAAATGCATGGTGCCTACAGTGCAACATGGTGGTGGCAGTGTCCTTCTTTGGGGCTGTGTGAGTACTGCTGGTGTCGGGGAGCTGCATTTCATTGATGGTATCATGAATTCACGGATGTACTGCTCTATATTAAAAAAGAAGATGCTACCATCACTCCACTCCCTTGTTCGTTGTGCACTTTTCCAACATGACAAAGATCCAAAACATACATCTAAGGCCACTATTGCATTTCTGAAGAAGAATAAGGTGAAAGTAATTCAGTGGCCAAGTATGTCTCCTGATCTGAACCCAATCGAACACCAATTCTGAAGAGACAAGTTGAGTATCACTTTTCGTCCAGCATCCAGGCTCTAAGAAAGGTCGTTCTTGAATGGAAAAAGAAAGATGTTGTAGTATGTTACCAAATTGTTCATTCCATGCCTAGAAGACTTGGTGCTGTCCTTACAAATCATGGTGGTCACACAAAGTACTAGATGGAGTAGTTTTTATTGTGGGGTGTATTCATTTTTGCATCAACTAATTTGAGTAAAACTGAAGATTTTGTAATCTAAGTTATATTATTAAACTTACTTTCATGTAATGAGCTAAACAAATGTTCTATAAAACTCAGTTTTGTCAAAATTTTGGAAATTTCTTGTGTTCATTGAGATATTGCATAAAATCTTACTTTTCAAAAAAGGGTGTACTCATTTATGCTGATATATATATATATATTGTGGCAGTGCGGTATCCTGCCACGGTGGAAATCACAGTGGTGACCCAGGATTCTCAACCATACAGGTTGAGGGGCTCCAGGCAGTTCTCATAATGCAGAGGAAACGGGTTTATTGGTTTCCTCTTTGGTTTGTAAAGCCTGTTTTGGGACCTGTAGCCTGGAGATTTCTAAGAGATTTGGGAGGGATGAAATCTCCAGTCCTGGGCCCATGTTTTGAGAGCAGCCAGCGTGCTGATTGCACAGGTGTGTGCAGGCCTTTTTTTGGAGGCCAGGCCATGATTCTGGGCTCCACCCCGACAGAGAGGAGTCAGGAAGGCTCCACCCCGGCAGATAGGAGTCAGGAGGGCTCCACCCCGGCAGACGGGAGGTCTCTGCCATGGAGTCAGATGGGCTTCACCAAGGAGAGGTGAAAGCCAGACTAGCTGTGTGCTAGAGGTTTGCTGTGTACAAAAAACAACCCTTTGGAAGGAGTCTGCAGGAGACAGACATAAAGTGGTATACCTGAGAGAGCCAGAAGGCTGACATTTGTTACATTTGTGTGATGGTGGATACCTCTGCGTGGGAAGCATTTTGGTTATTGAACTCTTTCCTTTAAATAAAATTGGGCAAAAAGGCCCTTAAAAAGAAGCGAGTTGCTGTGTGCTTTGAAGAAGCTCTACCATTTTGAAGCGAGTTCCCACAATATGTGTGTGTGTATATATATATATGTATATATATATATATATATATATATATATATATATATATTTAGTCGCTCTTCAGAGTTCGTTCTCCGAATAAAAAAAAAAACCCGAACAGTGACTTATATATATATATATATATATATATATATATATATATACCGTATTTTTCGCTCCATAGGACGCACTTTTTTCCCCCCAAAAAAGGGGGGAAAATGTCAGTGCGTCTTATGGAGCAAATGTAAAGCGGCCGGTCCAGTATTTCTGCCGCCACCATGTCAGAATATCGGGCCGGCCGCTCAGCTCTTCTTTCCTGCAGGGCCTTACCTGTTCCTCGCTCCAGCGCTGCAGTCTTCCCGCGGCGGCTTCTGTGACAGCTGGGTGCCCACTGCGCATGCGCGAGAAGCGCTGCGCTTTGTGAATGGTCCGGTGTCTTTTGGGACACATGACAGGTCCCAGAAGGCTGCGGGCCATTCACAAAGCGCAGCACTTCTCACACATGCGCAGTGGGCACCCGGCTGTCACAGAAGCTGCCGTGGGAAGAAGGAAGGACAACTCCACGGAAGTGGGAGCGGGTACCTGTCAAATTCAGGTACCCGCTCCCCCTCCCTCCCCAAAGGTCCGCAGTCTCTGGAAATCTCCTTTACTGTCTGCAGTCTCTGGTGATCCCCTGTACTGTCTGCAGTCTCTGGTCATCCCCTGTACTGTCTGCAGTCTCTTGTCATCTGTACTATGTCCACAGTCTCTGGTCATTCCCTGTACTATGTCCTCAGTCTCTGGTCATTCACTGTACTGTGTCCGCAGTCTCTGGTCATCTCCTGTACTGTGTCCGCAGTCTCTGGTCATCTCCTGTACTGTGTCCGCAGTCTCTGGTCATCTCCTGTACTGTGTCCGCAGTCTCTGGTCATCTCCTGTACTGTGTCCGCAGTCTCTGGCCATCTCCTGTACTGTGTCCGCAGTCTCTGGCCATCTCCTGTACTGTGTCCACAGTCTCTGGCCATCTCCTGTACTGTGTCCGCAGTCTCTGGCCATCTCCTGTACTGTGTCCGCAGTCTCTGGCCATCTCCTGTACTGTGTCCGCAGTCTCTGGCCATCTCCTGTACTGTGTCCGCAGTCTCTGGTCATCCCCTGTACTGTGTCTGCAGTCCATTGGTTCAGAATATTTTTTTTCTTGTTTTTCTCCTCTAAAACCTAGGTGCGTCTTATGGAGCGAAAAATACGTTGTGTGTATATATATATATATATATATATATATATATATATATATATATATATATATATCCATGTCCATTATAACACAAACAACCTTTCTGAAAAATATAGATAATATAGCCATTTATAAACACACTGGAAAACATAAATATTTGCCCTTATCCTTACTCCCCCAAGTGGCAATTAGGGACAAACAGCATTCTAGCAACAACATTGAATATGCAAATAAACTGTAAATAAAATTAATAATTATATAATAATAAAAAATTGTGTAAAGTGTATGACTTTTCAGTGGTCATCAAGTGGGTATTAAAGCCCACTAAAAGTGTTAAAAGTGGAGTTGCACTTCACAATTATATTGTTGCGAATGTCCAACTAAAACATCCAGGAGGAATAGATCAAAGGAAAGTCTGGGAGGCAGCACTAAAGCACATTTCCACTTTATTGTATAGAAAAGCAGCTTAAAAACACCATACTATATGCCACTGGGGGAAAAAAGGTTCACGCATATCGCGCTAACCTCAGAGCTTAATCATAACCCCAACTGCTGAGGTTAGCATGATACGCGTGAACCTTTTTTCCCCCCACTGGCATACAGTATGGTGTTTTTAAGCGGCTTTTCTATACAATAAAGTGGATATGTGCTTTAGGGCGGCCTCCCAGACTTTCCTTTGATCTACAGCATAGGCGTGAGAACTTTGCCAGCACACATGCTGAAGGGTTGTGGAGTGTGGAAGTGGTGAGCCTGCCTGGAGCAGTGCTACCTTCTCTTTCTATATCCAGAAGGAATATATGATCAACAGAAATAAAACAGTAGTTACTATTTTTTCCTATATACAGTACATTGGTACAAAGTACAAACCTGTGTGCAGGTCTCCTTCACTCAGATGGGTGATGCTGGGGTTTAGAGTTCCAATGAACAGGTAGTGCCTGAGTTGCATTAGAGAAAGCCAAATTAAGTGCCATCCAAAAAGAGATGAGAAGGCACAACTCCAGAATGAAACCTCTGGCTGCTCATCTATAAAAATAAAGCAGAACAAAAAAAAAACAAGTTAAAGGATAAGCCTAGCTAAAGTATCTCACCAAGCGGTCTATTTAGCATTTAGTGCCACTCTCTGTTGAGGTTGCGGTGACCAGGGGCAGACTGACAACTCAATAGGGGTTCATGGGGCCCCTGTGTCCTTGCCCAAACTCAAAAAAGCCTATGAAAAAGGTACCAGGGGCATCTCATGGGGCCCCCTACTGACCCCGGGCCCTCGGACAGTGCCCGAGTTTCCAAATGGTCAGTCCGCCCCTGGCGGTGACCCACATCCTGAGACTACCTGACCTGATCTACATGTTCTTTTTGACATTGACTACTTGCTCTATATTGTTCTTTTGATCTTCAGTCTCTAAATATCATCTCAGAATCCTGTTTGACTTTTAACTGCTGCCTCCAGCCTGCTTTTGACCCTGCTATGAAGTTTGACCAATGATTAGGTACTGTGCTGCTTGTATTTTGCAGTCTCTGACTTGTCCCTGATTCTTTTTCTGCATGTCGACTTGGTTCACTGAAGCTCAACTAGTTCTAATCATATTCCTGTGATGAGCAAATATGGGCTTGATATGCCAGCAGACAGTTCAGCAAATCCTGTTTGAAGTCCATAATTGATAAGAGGCAAATCTTGTTAGTCATTTCTAGATATTTGCAAGGGCTAATAGGCAAGCTATTGTACAAAAAAGGCTTAGGAAGCTAGGAACTGCTGTGGGAGGTATTTATCAATGCTCAAAACAATTTTAATAAATGTAACAAAATTTGGAAGAGTTTTCTTTTCATACTTTGAGATCAACATTGAAAATACACCAATCTTTCAAATTACAGGCTTGGAGGATGCCCTAAAGCTGTTACAGAACAGCACAATTTTCAAGGACTGCCACAGTGACAGCATATGCTGGCAGAGAATCCTGTATCTGGCTTTGAAATTAGTTTGTTTTTTTTAAAACAGCTTTGCTTTCATACAGCAGCACAATCTGATACATTTCAGTTTAAAAAAAATAGATATTTCCAGGTAGCTTTATGAGAGGCATGGGTTCCTAAGGACAACTTTGTCTTCAAACTGCTCATCCCACCCATGCAGAATTTCCTGGGTTTAGAAAGGGTGAAAGTATCCTGTTTGCCTTACTTCCCTTCTAATGCCCTCGATCTCCCCAAACCTTCTCTTCCTACTTGGCCTGATAATGGCACACAGTCACAGAATGTGTTATCACAAAAACACAGCCTGACAGTTTTAGCCTTTTGCAATATAACTGCTGTCAACAGTACCCTTGTGATCAGCCTTGAACTGCAAGTGGAAAAGCAGATGTTTTACTATTTCCATTGTTATTTTTTTGTAAGGTGATAAGCCTAGTTATCATGCATCAATGAAGTGATGTGCTGCTTACACCTTGAGCACCCTGTCCTTAAATAAGAGATGCCAAAGTTATAGTTGCAAAACACCTGCCTTGTGCCTAAGCACTTGTCCTGCTGGTCATTTTTCTGAAGTCTCTTAACTGTTTCCCCTCCGCTCTATAGCAGAAATACTGCTACAGGGCAGCAGGGGTGCGCAAAATCATATATATATATATATATATATATCACACACAAGTTATTTTGCATTTACGGGTAGGGGGCGCACGCGAGCCGCACGTGCCCTACTCGCGCCGCCATTCGCAGCCTTGACTGTCAGTCACCGGGTCCCGATGGGGGGAGAATCCGGTATATAAACAACACAGATCTCTCTCCTGTCAGCTCCTGCACACTGCTTTGTATGGCTTTGCATAGCAGAGCCATACAAAGCAGTGTGCTTACAGTGAAGCACAAACACAGCACACAATGTGAAACAACACACAGTTAACATTTTGATCGCCCCACATGTTAACCCTTTCTATCCAGCGCCATTAGTACAGTGTCAGTGCTTTTTATTAGCACTGGTCACTGTATTGGTGTCACTTGGGATGTCAGTGACACCAAGTCCATTCCCACCCATGTCAGAATGCCTGCCGCAGTCCAGTTATAAGTCGCTGATCGCCAATCTTACTAGTAGAAAAAAAAAAAAAAAAATTCAGTATATATACCACCATTTGTAAATGCTATAACTTTCACGTAAACCAATTAATGTACACATTGTGGGATTTTGTTGCAAAGACATGTAGCAGAATACATTTTGGCCTAAATTTATGACGAAATTTAATTTTTAAGTTTTTTTACTGGACATGTAACAAAAAGTCAAAAATATTGTTTTTTTTCTCAAAAGTGACGGTCTTTTTATGTTTATAGCGCAAAAAATTAAAAACGCACAGGCGATCAAATACCACCAAAAGAAAGCTCCATTTGTGGAAAAAAAGGCCGTAAATGTAATTGGGTGCAGCGTTGCATGACTGCGCAACTGTCAGTGAAAGTAATGCAGCGCCGTATCGCAAAAAATGGCCTGGTCGGGAAGGGGGGGTAACTCCTCTGAAGGATAAGTGGTTAAATATGTATTCTTTCATTTTTGGTGTAAAAAAAAAAGCTCCATTGTATCGTACCCTTTAGATTTCCAAAGAGAATGAAATAATGACCATTGAGACTTTACTGTGACTATTCACAAGACAGAAAAGAAACTCAGAGGTACCTGGTTTCCTTGGATATAATTTATATACACCCCCCCAACATAAGCTGGTATTCCAACCACTGTTTTTCCACTTCCATTGTTCTCCCATTCAGCATTATAACTTGTAGGAAGATACAGCGTGATGCGGCAGCACTAAACACTTAAAGTCCAGCTGCAGAAACAGAACTGTATTGAAATTAAAGTTCAGCAAATCACAACTAACCAGGGGTGTATTTACCACAAGGCAAACAAGGCATTTGCCTAGGGTGGCATTTTCCAAGGGGGCAGCAGCATTTTTCAGGTGGCAGCGCTGCCCCCCTAAAGAAGGGATGGAAGAAGGGACACACGCAGCATGGGGATCAGGTGGGATCTGAGAGAGGTTGCGGGCTGCTTGATGGTGTATGCAGAGCCTGACTCTTGTTCCCAGGGATGTCCAGAATTGTGAAGGTGAGTTTCTTATCTCTTCCCGGGGTGGAGAGCTGTCAGTGTATGGGGGGCGGTGGTAGTGGAAGGCTCTCCCGGGTGGGTGGAGGGGCTGGGGTGTTGTTGGTCAATGTCAGGCTCTCTTAGTGGGTGAGGGAGGTGTTAGTCGGTGTCAGGGTCTCTCCGTGGGGGGAGCCAATTTTCGAGTTGCCTAGGGCAGCACGAAACCTAAATACACTACTGCAAGTAACCCAACCGGGTGCACTTACAAAATGCGAAGTGATCAATTTAGCAGTAGGTTCCAGGTGTACCGACTGTGTCTGTATCGAGGGGCAGAATGCAGCCTAGCTGGTCCGAACCCAAATGGGGAGACTTCCAAGAAGATGGCATGTCCCTGTACCTTCCCTACTTAACTGGAACCTCTCCCTGCCACTAAGCACTGTCCCTGACAGATGGGTGAGCTGTCCCTATGCTACCCACACATGAAATGCAAACCAAACCCAGGAGCCAGGATCTTAACCACTTGCCTACCAGGAACTTTTACCCCCTTCCTGCCAAGGCCAATTTTCAGCTTACAGTGCTGTTACAATTTGAATGATAATTGCGCACTCATGCAACACTGTATCCATATGACATTTTTATCATTTTTTTCACACAAATTTCTTTTGTTGGTTTTTTAATCACCACTGAGTTTTTTATTTTTTGCTAAATAAAACAAAAAACACCTGAAACTTTTGGGAAAAAAAACGCACTTTGTTTTTGTTATAAAATTTTGCAAATAAATAACATTTCTTCATAAATTTAGGTCAAAATGTATTCTGCTATGTTCTTTTGGTGGTATTTAATTGCCACTGGGGTTTTTAATTTTTTGCACTATAAATGAAAAAAGCAAAAAATGTGAAAAAAAAAAAATTTATTTTATTTTTTATTGATGTGCATTGATAAGGCTGCATTGATAGGCAGCACTGATAGGCTGCACTGATGAGGCAACACTGGTGGGAATTGATGAAGAGGCACGGATGATGCTGCACTGATGGGCACTGATAGGCGGCAATGATGAGCACTGATAGGTAGCACTAATGGGCACTGACCGCTGGCACTGACTGGCAGCACTGACTGGCGACATTGATGGGTGGCACTGATGGGCACTGCTGGGTGGCACTGCTTTGCACTGATGGGCACTGTCACGATCGCGGCGTCAGACCCCAGACCTTCTCACCAAACTCATGACCGAAGGACTAGCCGATCTAAAACCGCGATGTCATGTGCGTTACAATGCCACACCCAGCACAACAATTTTCCAGGTAATTGGACCACAATCGCTGTACCAGCAGCCAGAGCGATTGTTACTGTGTCAGGTTAATTATGCAATTAACCCTTCACACTGCCACCACCTCCTTTTTGTACAGAGAAAGAGGAAACTCGGCGATATCAGTTATAACACTCTAATGATTGAGGTAAACATCTGTATAACACGATTATACAGAGGGTTAAACAAACACAGTAGCGTTCTCTTTAGAGGCAGGAATTCGTAAATTGCAATAAAGCGCTATAGAAACAGTTCAACACTTTCAGAAGGAAAGATTTATTACTAAAAGGTCAAACGGGTGCACTAAAAATATTTACAGAAAAGATGTAACTAAGATATATATATAAATATACAGAGACCAACAGCACAGCAAAGATATATCAGAGAGAGGTGAAAGGGTTAAGGTACTTGCCAAAGTCCTGGGTTAGCAGATCCAAGTTTCAGAGCAAAAGGGCACAGGTCTCCCCAGGTGGTATTGATGTTAAAAAATGGGAGAATTCTTCAACTCACACTCTTAGGCCTGACAGCCTATTTTGTATCCCCAGCAGGGGGTGTCTCTGAAGTCAAGGACCAATACCTTTAGGGCGTGGAGGTATGGGTGGATACCTCAACTAGAGCCAAAATCTCCTCTAACTCCTATTTTGGCCCATAACTTTCCATCTGCACAAGTGACATTCCACCCGCGGGTAGATTATTAGGCAGACACGTCTGAGGATTGATTAGATATGAATTATGAAATTATACACTGAAAGGCTCACAAGATCTATTTTTCGGCTTTCCTATGTATTCGAGACAATGCGAGTGACCTACCAAACTGTTCGCCTTTTCGTGGCCAATCTGACGATATGTCCGGTTTTTATGTAAGTCTCCCATATTCCAAGATATGAGACATAGGGGAAAAATGGATTTTAACAAAGGTTATCTGGTCGTGTTTCCTGGGAATTTTCTTTGAACTCCAGGGAAAGCTTGCCTTATTTTGTTCGAGGTGTTACATTTTACAGGTTCTTCTGACAGCTAGGCCCCAGCTCCCTTGGGGACTTTATAGCTCCTAGCCCCCTGCTGGGCCTTGGCCTCGTGTGACACTCCTACACACACACACACTGGCCAAATGTCGCTGGGGCTCTCAGAAAGGGAGGGGGAGAATGAGGGGGAAATATGTTTGTCAGGATGGTTAACCCCTTTGCCAAGATTATTATTATTATTATTATACAGTATTTATAAAGCGCCAATAGTTCGCTCAGCGCTGTACATTACAAAGGGGGACAGAACATGTGACAGAACAACAACAATACAATGCAAAACATGAGGGGATCGAGGGCCCTGCTCTTTCAAGCTAACAATCTAGGAGGGAGGGGATGGTGGCACAGGAGGCGATAGCTGTGGGGGATGGGGTAGTAGGAAGAGTGGAGGAGGTTGGCAAGTTAGCAGGGGTTGCGGTAGGCTTCCCTGAAGAGGTGGGTTTTCAGGGTGCGCCTAAAGGAGAGGAGATTAGGTGATAATCTGATGGGTTGGGGCAGGGAGTTCCAGAGGATGGGTGACACCCTGGAGCAGTCCTGGAGGCGGGCATGGGAGGAGGAGACCAGGGAACTAGAGAGAAGGAGGTCTTGTGAGGAGCGGAGTGTGCGTGCTGGGTGGTACTTGGATATAATGTCAGTGATGTAGTTCGGGGCAGTATGGTGGACGGCTTTGTACGTCAGTGTTAGGATTTTGAATTTGATCCGTTGTGCAATCGGAAGCCAGTGGAGGGATTGGCAGAGGGGGGTGGCGGAAACGGAGCGGTTGGAAAGGTGAAGGAGTCTGGCAGCCGTATTCAGGATCGACTGAAGCAGGGAATAGCCAGCGGCGAGGTAGGCCAGTAAGGAGGGTGTTGCAGTAATCGAGTCGTGATATGATGAGGGAGTGGATGAGCTGTTTAGTGGTTTCTGGGGTTAGGAACGTACGTATTTTGGCGATGTTGCGGAGGTGGAGTCTGCACGAGCTTGTAAAGATTGGACTTGGGGCTGGAAGGATAGGTTGGAGTCCAGAATGACACCAAGTACTCTGGCCTGCGGGGCGGGTTTGATGGTGGCATTGTTGGATGTGATGGAGAAGTCAATGGGGGGTGGTGTCCGGGCTGGGGGGAAGACAAGAAACTCGGTTTTGGAGAGGTTCAGTTTAAGGAAGTGGAGCGACATCTAGTCTGATATGTCGCTCAGTAGGTGTGTGATTTGGGCGGAGACTGAGGTGGTGAGGTGGGGGGTTGAGAGATAGGTGGTAGTTGAAGCCGTGAGAGTGTATGAGTTGGCCAAGGGAGGAGGTGTAGATGGAGAAGAGAAGGGGCCCGAGGACGGAGCCTTGAGGGACCCCAACAGAGAGGGGGAGTGAGGGGGAGGTGGTAGCATTATAGGTAACGCTGAAAGAGCGTTGTGACAGGTAGGATGAGAGCCAGGAGAGAACAGAATCTCTGAGGCCAAGGGAGTGTAGTTTTTTGAGGAGGAGGTGGTGGTCGACTGTGTTGAAGGCCACAGAGAGGTCAAGGAGTAGGAGCACTGAATAGTGGCCATTAGCTTTGGCGGTTAGCAGGTCGTTGGAGAGTTTAAGTAAAGCAGTTTCGGTGGAGTGTAGGGGACGGAAGCAGGACTGTAGGGGATCGAGGAGGTTGTTGTCGTTGAGGTGAGAGCTTAGGCGGGTGTAGACTAGGCGCTCGAGGAGTTTGGATGTAAATGGGAGCAGGCAGATGGGTCTGAGGTTGTTTGGGTCATTGGGGTCCAGGGAGGGATTTTTAAGTATGGGGGCGATGTGTGCATGTTTCAGAGGGGAGGGGAAAGTGCCGGAGGAGAGGGAGAGATTAAAGATGTGGGTGAGGGAGCGTAGGATGGAGGGGGAGGGAGGTCGTAGGAGTTGTGAGGGGATAGGGTCGAGGGGGCAAGATGGAGGTTCTTAACAAAATGGAGGACTGCGTCAGTCTCTGGGTATATGCTGTTACACCTTCCCTCTCAGGTGGTTGCATTGGAGGGGACTGAAATTTCCCTCCTGATGCAACCCACTTCTGCCGCGGGCTGGCCTGGCTAGGGCACAGAGCTACTGTGCCCAGGGGTTCACCTTGGGGTGATATGCACTGCGGGAGACCCAGGTTCCTTCTGAAAACGAAACTGTTCTCCCCAGCAACACTGCTGTGCCAACCAAGTGAGTGGTCATGGGTGAGCACCAGTCGGCTGTAGCTATCCGAATACCGTGGCGACTGCTGTTCACAAAACACTTCGGCTCAGGGGTGTCATCTGCTAACATATTAATATGTAGCTTCTTGTCGAGGCAGAGAAGGAGATTTCCCTCTCCCATCTTCTTCCTCAGGCTTAGGACTACATGTGGCCCGAAGGTAGTGGCGCCTGTGTGCACCGGAACCGGACAGGCGAATTCTGGAACTCGCCTCCCAGATGTGTCCACAGGTACCTTCATCCAAGATGAACAGTCCTCGTTACCTGCTAGCATCCAGGACACCAGTTCCTCCAGTTTCCTGTCTGCTAGGTCAGTCACAGGTCCAGCTGAGCCATGATAGTTGCACCCAGGCGTCTTACCGTAGCCAGCTGCACCCATGACTGACGTGACCTGCTTTTTGGCCTGGGAAGCAAACCAGGCCACCACTGCCTCAGTCTCCCCATGCCCAGACCTCTGGGGGTCTCTTCCTACCGGTGGTTCCCAAAGCTGAACCACTGACATGCACCTCTGACAGTTACCCTTCTCAACTGTCAGACTAGGCACGGGCGGTTGGTTCCTGACTAGTGACAGGGGCCCAAGTTGCTCTACCTAGACAGGGCCAAACACCTCAAGGCCCCTAAAGTGGGCAACTGCACCCAGTTCCACTCTGTATTGCAGGTCATTCCTGACCCCTGGGGAGGTGGTTGGTGCGTTCTCAACCCCAACTAGCTTTCCCGTGAATTCAGGCAAGCCACATGGGGTAGTGAAGGCTGACTCATCCTGAGCCTTCTGGGTTAGAGATGGTGGCCCATACCCCCTGCTCAGGTCCATGATGGTTAAACAGCGGGCACCTTCCGGATGCTTCATTACCTCATGGCCCCCGGGCATGGGGTGTGCCACACCCACAGGGCTGGCGCTCAGTTTTCCAAGGTCCTCAAAAAACCTGGTCATCAGATCCTGTTTGGGAATCAAGACTCCCGGGGATGCCCAGACTCGAGCTGACCCCTGGATTCCTGACTGCGCCATTCCCTCTGTCTCTTTGGCCCATTCAGCCCACACCTCCTGAATCCAGACACCATCTATCAGAGGCATTGCCAGCAGCTTCGGGACCTGAGTGGCAAGGAAGGGTGATTGGAGCTGAGGACAGCAGCCTTCTCTCTGAAATCTGACCATCAACCCCAATAAGGCCCCTTGCACTCCCAATCCAAGTGTGCTGTCCCTGCCTAGGACACATGTTTGTCTGCCTGATGACACTGTGACAGGTCAGATCAGATGACATGCTTTCAGGCTTCCAGCACCCTGCGGATAGGCCATTCTTCCTGTCAGGCCTGTGTTTACTCTTCCCAGCAGGGAAGTTCACATCTAGCCAGAGGCTGAAATCCCTGTGTGAATGGCTTTCCAGTGCTGGCCTGCATGTGGGACTACAAGGCCCAGCCAGCTGTTTACCCTCCTCAGCAGGGAAGCCCTCAGCTAGGTGACCTTTGAAGTTCCTTTGTGGATCGCTTTTCAGTGCTGCCTTATGCGTGGAACTACACGTCCCAGCCGGCTGATGTTTACCCTCAGCAGGGCAGCTCACAGCTAGCTGACCTCTGAAGTTCCTTTGTGGATCGCTTTTCAGTGCTGCCTTATGCGTGGAACTACAAGTCCCAGCCGGCTGCCCAGTACCATGCAAGGCCAATGGCTGGGCACTTATCAAGGCACGATCTTTTGGGCCTGGGCAATGAACAGGCCTATCCAGACCATCCCTTTGCTTAGCCCCCAGAGATTGTACCTCTGCCCCCTTTGCAGCACTGTGGGTGACCCCCAACACTGAAAATGCATCATTTGTTTCACCATGACCATCATAATCATCGTTAGCATTACCAAAATTCTCATCAACATTACTGCCGTTATCAATAACAGTGTCATCGTCATCATTATCATTATCAACAGTCACGTTTGTGATATCAATGACACGAGTTCGATACCTCACCAGGCAAGGGGATTTCTTCTCGTTCTCCAGCTAATGGAGAATCATGTAGCCCCACTCCATTCCCAGCCCCCTCCCTCTGTCCATCCACAGGTTGCCCAGACATTACCCCAATATCTGCACACAGTACCTTGGCATGTCCAGAGAGTTCCAGGGGGCCCTTCCGGGTATTCTCGGCAGGGGCATAATAAGAAACAAGAGTTCCTAGGTCAGCACCCAACAAAACAGGTGTGGGAATTTCATCTGAGACCCCCACCTCCCTCATCCCTCTTCCCACACCCCAATCTAGGAATACATTTGCACAGGGTATGCGTGAACGGGTCCCCCCCAACTCCTGTGAGGGTAAGGAACTTTCCTGGGATGAGGTTCCTTGGCTCGATTACCTCTGGCCGGATCAAGGTGACTTCTGCCCCAGTGTCCCGGAAACCGATTTCATCTGAGACCCCCACCTCCCTCATCCCTCTTCCCACACCCCAATCTAGGAATACATTTGCACAGGGTATGCGTGAACGGGTCCCCCCCAACTCCTGTGAGGGTAAGGAACTTTCCTGGGATGAGGTTCCTTGGCTCGATTACCTCTGGCCGGATCAAGGTGACTTCTGCCCCAGTGTCCCGGAAACCAGTTACAGACCGGTTGCCCACAGTGACTGGCTGCAAGTTGGCGGGGGTTATCCGCATCTTCCTGCGGACAAACAGCACAGAAGAAGAGTTGCTGGCCGGCTGGCCAGATGATGTCGTCTGCTTCTGCTCAGAACACTGCGTCCTGAGATGTCCAGCTTTCCCACAGGTGAAACATCTGCGGTTGTCAAGCAGGGATGGCTTGGCTCCAAGTGCTGCAGGTTTGGGCGGAGGGGAATCTTGACTCACTGATGTAGGAGAGGTTGCTAGGGGCAATTTTCCCCCCTTTCCAGCCGTTCGGAGGAGCCTTGAGATGGTCAGACACTCGCATTTGGATGAAGGTATCTGCCAAATCGGCTGCAGCTTTAGTAGATGCTGGCTCTCTCTCCAAGACAAACTGTCTGACGTCAGCCGGGCAGAGGTGTAGGAGTTGGTCTCGTATAATGAGATCTTCCAAAGACTCGTAGTAGTCCGCTTTCAGTCCCTTAGTCCACTGTCGGAATGTGGTGCGTAAGCGACTTGCCACATCCGTGTAAGAATCCCCAGGTCCCTTCTGCATGGACCTGAACCGCTTGCGGTACACTTCCGGGGTCATCTGGTACTTCCGGATGATAGCATCTTTTAAAACTTTGTAATCGTCGTCCTGCCCCTCTGGCAGTTCAACAAACGCGTCCAGGGTCTTGCCTCGTAGCCCTGGTGTCAGGTACCGAGCCCATTGCGCTTGGGGCACATGGTACTGACGGCACATTTTTTCAAATGACAGTAAATACGTGTCAATGTCACTATCTTTTTCCATCACTGGAAACTTGGCTGCTGGGCCCACGGCAAGAGTGGCTTCCCTGTGCTCTAGGGACCCGAGGTTCTGGCTCTGTCGCTGCTGCTGAAGCCTGACCATCTCCAGCTTGTGCTGACGATCAGCTTCTCTCTGCGCTTGGAGTTCTTCTCTCTCAGCCTGGCGTTCCTCTCTGGCAGCCGCTGCTTGGCGTTCAAGGAACTGCAAGTAGGCCAGAGGATCTGTCTCCTGGATGCGTTTCAGGGCTTCCTGTATCTGAGGAGAGTCTCTGCTAGTTACAGGCACTCCGGTGCTGGCCTGCTCAGGCGGTGGTGTGACGATACCATTTGGTGATCCTCCAGTGTCAATCTCTGTATGCCCATCCTGCGAGGCTGTCTCTGAGCCACTGGGATTGGAGATAGCGGGAACCCCGTCATGGTCAAGTTCCCCCGAGTTCTGATCTGCTTGGATATCATACTCCACTAGATCACTAGTCAAATCTTCACGATTTTTGCAACCGACGTCCAATCCTCGTGAGGTACATTCCGCACTCAAACCACTTTTGCTCATTTTCTTGTATTCTGCTGCACCAGGCATAATAGCAAGCAAAGATAGAATAGGAAGCACAAAAAGGAAGGAGCTGTTGCTATATGTCTCTCTCTCTCTCTATATATATATATCTAATAACCGCTTGTTTCTAAGGACTGTTTCCACAAAGGTTACAATCCTTCAGTGCAGAGCCAATTTTTAACACTGCACTGAAGTTCTTAATGCAACTATCCCACCGCTGCCGCCAATATGTCACGATCACGGCGTCAGACCCCAGACCTTCTCACCAAACTCGTGACCGAAGGACTAGCCAATCTAAAACCGCAATGTCACGTGCGTAACAATGCCACACCCAGCTGCACCCTGCACAACGATTTTCCAGCTAATTGGACCATAATCGATGTACCAGCAGCCTGAGCGATTGTTACTGGGTCAGGTTAATTACGCAATTAACCCTTCACACTGCCACCACCTCCTTTTTGTACAGAGAAAGAGGAA
Source organism: Staurois parvus (assembly GCF_062004578.1). Taxonomy (NCBI): domain Eukaryota; kingdom Metazoa; phylum Chordata; class Amphibia; order Anura; family Ranidae; genus Staurois; species Staurois parvus. Next base: position 3,422,551 of record NW_028318226.1, read on the forward strand.
ACTCGGCGATATCAGTTATAACACTATAATGGTTGAGGTAATCGTCTGTATAACATAAAACGCCAGAATAAATGCAGTGACTACAGTACCCAGTACCCGTTTTGTACTTTATTAATTATTGTGTGTTTTTATCCTGCACTTTTTTGCCGCAGCTACTTTATCACTTTGGGCCAGTTCACACCACGTGCAGTGCAGTGCTTTTTTCTGAATAAAAGAAGCATGGAAAATAGGTTATATGAGTTTCAATGGCATAGTTCACACCAGTACAGTGCATTCTAGTGCTTTTCATGTCTAGAAAACAGTACAACATGCTGCTTTTTTCCTTTACAGAACTGTACTGGAACGTGGTGAAAAGCATAAAAAAGGCATCAAAACCCAGTACAGTGAAAAAAAAGAAACAGGATAAAAGATGAAAAAAAAAACCTCTGGAATGCATCCAGATACATGCAGAAATGCATCCGGAACAGATCTGGAGGACTTTTTTGTGGTGTGAACTGGCCCTGTTAAAGAAGGATATTGCTTTGTTTATTAAACTCATGCTCTATGTATGTACTGACATATCTGTTTAATGCATTGTCATTCAACTTCGAAAAATTCAATAAACACATTGAAATGAAAATGCAGTGAAATGTAGCACATTACTATGAAACAAAAGAAAATTTTGCAGTAAAAAAAAGAACTTGGTTTAACCAGACATTTAATGTGCATTAATTCATGGTCAGCATAATTGGTCGTTACTGTCACGATCGTGGCGTCAGACCCCAGACCTTCTCACCAAACTCGTGACCGAAGGACTAGCCAATCTAAAACCGCGATGTCACGTGCGTAACAATGTCACACCCAGCTGTAACCTGCACAACGATTTTCCAGCTAATTGGACCATAATCGATGTACCGGCAGCCTGAGCGATTGTTACTGGGTCAGGTTAATTACGCAATTAACCCTTCACACTGCCACCACCTCAGTTATACAGAGGGTTAGACAAACACAGTAGCGTTCTCTTTAGAGGCAGGAATTCGTAAATTGCAATAAAGCGCTATAGAAACAGTTCAACACTTTCAGACGGAAAGATTTATTACTAAAAGGTCAAACGGGTGCACTAAAAATATTTACAGAAAAGATGTAACTAAGATATATATATATAAATATACAGAGACCAACAGCACAGCAAAGATATATCAGAGAGAGGTGAAAGGGTTAAGGTACTTGCCAAAGTCCTGGGTTAGCAGATCCAAGTTTCAGAGCAAAAGGGCACAGGTCTCCCCAGGTGGTATTGATGTTAAAAAATGGGAGAATTCTTCAACTCACACTCTTAGGCCTGACAGCCTATTTTGTATCCCCAGCAGGGGGTGTCTCTGAAGTCAAGGAATAATACCCCGTTTAGGACGTGGAGGTATGGGTGGATAGGTGGAATGCCATTTGTGCAGATGGAAAGTTATGGGCCAAAATATGAGTTATGGGAGATTTTGGCTCTAGTTGAGGTCAACTAGAGCCAAAATCTCCCATAACTCATATCTTGGCCCATAACTTTCCATCTGCACAAATGACATTCCACCCACGGGTAGATTATTAGGCAGACACGTCTGAAAATTGATTAGATATGAATTATGAAATTATACACTGAACGGTTCACGAGATCTATTTTTCAGCTTTCCTATGTATACGAGACAATGCGAGTGACCTACCAAACTGTTCGTCTTTTCGTGGACAATCTGAGGATATGTCCGGTTTTTATGCAAGTCTCTCATATTCCAAGATATGAGACATAGGGGAAAAATGGATTTTAACAAAGGTTATCTGGTCCTGTTTCCTGGGAATGTTCTTTGAACTACAGGGAAAGCTTGCCTTATCTTGTACGAGGTGTTACATTTTACAGGTTCTTCGGACAGCTAGGCCCCAGCTCTCTTGGGGACTTTATAGCTCCTAGCCCCCTGCTGGGCCCTGGCCTCCTGTAACACTCCTACACACATACACACTGGCCAAATGTTGCTGGGACTCTCAGAAAGGGAGGGGGAGAATGAGGGGGAAATATGTTTGTCAGGATGGTTAACCCATTTGCCAAGATGGAGGTTCTTAACAAAATGGAGGTCTGCGTCAGTCTCTGGGTATACGCTGTGACAGGCACCACTGCTGGGCACTTTTGGGGCTGCACTGATAATCATGTTGTCTGTGACACTTGCCAGTTATCGGCAGTACTTGCTCACGCTGTGACAGTAACCGGCAACTGTATTTACTTTGTGATCAGCTGTGTCATTGGACACAGCTGATCACGTGGTAAAAGGCCGCTGTGATTGGCCTTTTACCTTGTCATTTGATCAGCTGTGTCCATTTGACACAGCGATCACAGACAGCACTGGGGGCGTGTTCTGGGAGGATGTTATATGACACTCTCCCAGAACTGGACAACCATGCTGTAGCTGTCATTCGGCTTTAGCCCAGTTGTCAAGTGGTTAAATAGGCTCTCTGCCTGACGCAAGATTGCCAACCAAAGTCACATGGGAAGCCAGCATCCAATCAAATGCTACTTCTCTGTGACCAAGGAAATAATAGGAAACCAGGCTCCTCTCGACTTCCTCCTCCACCTGCATCACCACTGAGCATGAGCTCTACCTGCAGTGGAAAAATAGGATGCAGCTGCCTACAGACCCACTTCCAAAGCCATGTTGGACACCTCAGCTATCTGTGAACCCATCCCTAATCTCCTTCTTCCCGTTTCATTTTTTTTTTTTGGTCCTATTTTCCTCTCTCTGTCCAAACTCCCTCTTCTCCCTCTCCTTTTTGCCCATTCAACAGCATCCTCCTGCCTCCTCCCAAAAAAGTTATATTCACACTTTCCCAATTGATAGTACCTATACAGCCAACACATTGGTTCCTCTTTTTATTTAACTGGAAGGTGTTGTGCCCACAGCATATAACCATAACGGTTCTATATTCACTGACAATTAGCATAATTTCATTTTCATACTTCTAAGACTGCTCTCACAACGCAAAATGTATTATATGCATATTTCCATTCTCTTGGAGGAAATAGTTGTCCATGAGGAAGAATTTTGGAGGAAGCATTCACATCTTGGGAATTTATGTTTGAACAAGCAATCTACATCTAGATGGTAAGGATAGGAATTGCAGACACAAGACGTACATTGACACTTGGTGGAGTTTTTGTTGGTTATGAGCACTTTAATGTGAGTGGTTTGTAGTTTATTTTTTACGGTGTGGCAAAGATAGTGCACTATGTGTGGTTTATATATTTTCCTTGAGGATTAAAGAGGAAGACGAGGTCCCAGTTTTCAAGATTGATCAATTGAGAATATACAAGTTTTGGAGAATTAAGAAGTCACATAGGGATACTGATTGAGGACTTCATTTGATCCGAAGCTGAGATATTTACTATTTAATGGACTTCCTGGGGGAAAGGGACTTCTTGGCAACCAGGGGTATGCACATTATTGTATATGGTGGAATTGCATAATTTGGGGTTTAGTTGGTTCATTTTGGACATTTAGTATAATTTCATTTTCATACTCCTAAGACTGCTCTCACAACGCAAAATGTATTATATTCATATTTTTATTCTGCTGTAACATGGAATTGTATTCCTCTAAAGACTCTTTAACCTTACTTACAAATGTGTTACACCAAAACAATACAGTCAGTGATCAGATTTGCTGTAACAAAGAGTTTGAAAAGGTCAAAATGAGCCTCTAGACCAGGAGTGACACCTACAGTACTTTCATAAAGTATTCAGGCCCCTTTCACTTTTTTCAATGTTTCAGGCTGGTACTATAGTTGTTTCAATTAATTTTTCTCATTAATCTACACTCAGTACCCTGCAATGACAAAGTGAAAACAGAATTTTAGAAATGTCTGAACTGATTAAAAAGAAAAACTGAAATAAACACATGTATTCAGACACTTTACTCTTTGTTAAAGTACCTTTGGCAGCAATTACAGCCTGAAGTCTTTTTGGGTATGATGCAACAAGCTTTGCACACCTGGATTAGGGGATTTTCTGCCATTCTTCTTTGCAAATCCTCTCAAGCTAAGTCAGATTGGATGAGGACCATCAGTGGACAGCTATTTCAGGTCTCTCCAGAGATGTTCAAAAGGGTTTAAGTCAGGGGCCACTCTAGGACTTGGCTGTGTGCTTAGGATCATTGTCATATTGGAAGCAGTGATGTCTGCTTGATTTTCAAATGGCCCTGCTGATGATAGTACTGAGAGGGGAAATGACAGGTGCACTGTCACCTTAAAAAGGTGCAGGACCATACACCCATATGTTCTGACGAAGTTCATGGCTGAGTGGGCGAAATGCATTGACATAAGCAGCGTCAATGAGCACTGGCTCTGTTCATCCCAGTAGTGTTTCCATCTACTGGCCCCGCTGACTCACTGCCTTATGATGGGGAAACCCAAATGGGCTGAAAGCACTGCTGGAAAACATAAGATCTGTCAGACATTACGGACTTACGGATAGACTTACGGGCAGGAAACGGGCTGAGCTACAATATCTGATACCTGATGGGTGAGAGCCTTTGGGCAATGACTGTATGACATAGCGAGGGACTTTGGAGCTGACTTTTATATGCAGTTGAAGTTAAGTCTGCTGAAACTGATACCAAGTCTGTAGCTATGGAGCGGTACCATTTTCTCCACTGTGCATTACTCTTGACATGCTAAACTGACTGCTTGCTTGCCCGCTTTCTTAAAACTGTCTGCATCTGCTTAAGTCTGTACTTCAGAGGAATCGGGTTAAATGCTAATTAGCTGACACAATGGTCAATATCTCAGAACTGGTAATACATAACAGCTTACTTATGGACATTACTCTTGACATGCTAAACTGACTGCTTGCTTGCCCGCTTTCTTAAAACTGTCTGCATCTGCTTAAGTCTGTACTTCAGAGGAATCGGGTTAAATGCTAATTAGCTGACACAATGGTCAATATCTCAGAACTGGTAATACATAACAGCTTACTTATGGAATACCCCTTATAGTATATCAATGCATGCTAGTCGATATGAGGCTAACAATACTGAACTCTGCTGAATTGTGGGATTTGACCCCTACTGAATAACTTAAGCTCTATGCTGCTGGATACTACTGGTGTGTTTTACAGCCTATTTATTTAAAAAGAGACAATACTACCTATGAGTAAAATGAATGTAATTAGTGCTAAGCACATATATATCTAAAACTATGACAAGTTTCCTCTGAAGCATATGTCTCTTGCAATTTTGATATTTGCTGTCTAGCCTTAGTGCATTTGATTCCAAGTGAGCGGACCATGCACTATAATGATAATATTTATCTTTTAAATATACACTACAAATAAGCTTGCATTCAGGTTACTTTATTTGCATTGCCTAAGCATTGCCTAAGCATTATTGGACTAACAGCACTGTAGTTTAGTCCATGTTGATTCTACCATCTATTGCTTGTGTGTCAGTGTGGCTGTATGAGTCGGTGGCACGGGCTTCTGTTCCTTTAGGGTGACAACGTTGTCAGACCTAGGTCTTAAAATGGTGGTTGGAAGACTTTTAGGTCAATAAACCTTTTTTACAGTATTTTTGTATTACTTGGGAATTTAATAAAGCTTATTTTGTTATTTACACTGCAGTAGGTCCTTATATGAAACTCAGTTTTTGGGCTAGTATCCTATAGAACTACCTGTTTCTTGGTATTGTTTAGTCTTTAGCTTCAGAGGACCCTGCCAAAAATACAATAGGTGAGACGGTGCTGTAACATTAAAATAGACTCAGCCTTGAATACTACTCTAAGGATTTTTGCAGTCTTATTTTACTCTTTTTGGTTTTGCGTTAAGGTGAATCTGTGGCCCAGTCTAAGGTTCCTAAAGTGCTGTGGAACAGGTTTTCATTGAGGATATCTTTGTACTTTGCTTCATTCAGGTTTCCCTCAACCCTGACCATAATCCTAGTCCCTGCTGCTGAAAAACACCCTCACAGCATTATGCTGCCACCACCATGCTTAACTGTTGGATGGTATTGGGCAGGTGATGAGCGGTGCCTGGTTTTCTCCAGACATAACATTTAGAATTGAGGCCATACAGTTCAATCTTGGTTTCATTAGACCAGAGAACCTTGTTCCTCACAGTCTGAGAGTTCTTCATGTGCTTTTTTGCATACTCCAAGAGTGCTTTCATATGTTTTGGAGAGGCTTCCATTTAGGCACTCTGCCATAAAGCCCAGATTGGTGGAGGGCTGTAGTGCTGGTTGACCTTCTGGAACTTTGTCCCATTTCTGCACGGGATCTCTGGAGCTCAGAGTCACCATTGGGTTCTTGGTCACCTCTCTTACTAAGGTCTCTCGACTGAGTCCTAGTTGTGCCAAACTTCTTCCATTTGAGAATTATGGCGGCCACTGTGCTCTTGGGGACCTTTACTGCAGTAGCCTTCCCCAAACCTATGCCTTGCAATAATCCTGTCTCTGAGCTCTGCAGGCAGCTCCTTTGACCTCATGGCTTTTGCTCCGATACAGTATACATTGTCAGTTGAGAAGCCTTTTATAGAAAGACGTGTGCCTTTCCAAATCATGTCCAGACAATTTAATTTGCCAGAGGTGGACTCCAATCAAGGTGTAGAAACATCTCGGCAATGATCAAGAGAAATGTAATGCTAGTCGTGCCAACATAATAGTGCTCAGTGGAAAAAATTACAAAAAATGCAATTGAATGTTCACCAATATAAATGAAAAAAAACATTAAAATTATGTATATCCAGAAAATTGTGTAAGTGGTTCTTAAAAAAGGGGGAATCACATCCCCTGCTAGTATATCAATATCTAATATAAACACAATAAACATTAAATAATCAAAAGGAAAATATCTGTGTAATTATAAAACATAAAGTCCATGCAAGTGAAACTGTGCCAACGTGATCTTCACTCCAGTGAAAAAGAAATAAAGATCCTCAAATGGCAGCAATGCCTGCTCACCTCCACACACTGACCCGTACAGGGCCAAAAGGCTATGATTATCAATACCAGATCCTCTCAATTCCGCTCCTCATCACAGGGACCATGGGATTGAATATAAACTTCTCCCCAGTGCACCTTATCCACTCCACCTCCACTTAAGGCCACATACATGAGATACAAAACAAAGATCCTTCCATAGTGCAGTAATCTTTTTATTTGAAAAATGGAAATACTTGATACTGCACTCACATGAATTGCCAGAAAAAAACGCCTGTCACCACATCCTATGGGTGTACTGCATGGTTACTGGGTGTAGCAATATGGCCGCTGCATTCGGAAGTGCGTCACCTTGTACCGGAAATGGCGTACCGAAGCATTGCGTCACGTGCCTCGTGACTTCATCAGGGTCTGATCTGATGAAGTCACGAGGCACGAGACGCAACGTGTCGGTACGCCATTTCCGGTACGAGGTGACGCACTTCTGGACGCAGCGGCCATATTGCTATACCCTTCTGGACTCAAAAGTCTTCAGACCATGGGGGGGGGCGCCCCGGGATCAATGCAGGCTGATGCATTTCGAAGGAATCCACTTCATCATCAGAGCCAAACAGCAGATTCCTCTTATGTGTTTCTGGCGGGCTTATGATATCATTATGATGTCAGGGGGCGGGGTAGGGCCAATTCTTTGCTTACTGATTTGTGGATAGTTATTTAACCACTTTCCCATCGCCCTATAGCAGACGTACTGCTACAGGACAGCAGGACTGTGAAAAATCATGTATATATACGTGATTTGCCTTTCTGAGTAGGGGACATGCACACAAGGGTGCCAGCCTATCAACTATTGGCGGCTAGGGATGTCAGTCACTGGGTCCCGGATTCCCGGCCAGCATTCTGCAATCCTTGGGGAAAGTTGATAGGGGAGAGACCTGTGTGTAAACAACACAAGTCTTTCTCCTATCAGCATGGACATGCTGTTTTGTATCTCTCTGCACAGCAGAGAAATACAAAACAGCATGCCTTCCTAGTAAAACATAGCACACAGTAAAACACACACAGCACACAGTTAACCTTTTGATTGCCCCAGATGTTAACCCCTTCCTGCCCAGTGTCATTAGTACAGTGGCAGTGCTTTTGATCATTGTATTAGTGTCACTGGGATGTCAGTGGCAGTTAGTCAGTTCCCGACCAGTGTCAGAATATCCCGCAGTCCCGCTATAGGTTGCTGATCGCCACCATTACTAGTATGAAAAAAATAAATAAAAAGTCCAGTATATATACCACCATTTGTAGACGCTATAACTTTCACATAACCCAATTAATTTACACGTATTGGGATCTTTTGTTAGCAGAGACATGTTGGCCTAAATTTATGAAGAAATTTGATTTTTAAAATTTTTCATTGGATATGTTTTATAGCAAAAAGTCAAATATTGTTTTTTTTTTTCAAAATTGTCTTTTTTTTGTTTATAGGGCAAAACAAACACAGAGGTGATCAAATGCTATCTAAAGAAAGCTCTATTTGTGGGGAACAAATTACATAAATTTCATCTATGTACAGCTTTGCATGACCGTGCAATTGTCAGTTAAAGTAATGCAGCGCCGTATCGCAAAAAAAAGCCTGGTCAGGAAGGGGGGTAAATCCTCTGGAGGGCAAGTGGTTAAATATTTTTCTGTTCTGCACTGCCTTGTCACATACCTGATGAAGGGGTCCTGCAAAGCTTTGAAAGGTCACTTTTGTAACTATGATGTGATTACTGAATAAAACTTTGGACCTGTTCTGGAGATCCATGGTGTGTTGGTGACAAACTTCTCTGTGCTGTAACTGCAGGTATCTTCTCATGGCATCTGTTCCCATCTACTTGGTCACCAATCCATTTTGGAATTCTTATCATCCTCAAAGAAAGGCAAGATTCTCTTGTTTATCAGGAGCTCTTGGGTGTGGTAAAAAAATGTTCTTTCTTGCCTTCATTTCCTTCTGAACAATAGCTAAATTCATCCTATGTCTTCAAAGCACAAACACATAGGTAGCCCTTGTGGAGGCTTTAAAAGCACTTTGACAACATCTAAGTCTCCATGGCTTCATACAATGTAAAGGATGCTAGGGTTGGGTCTTGGACTGGAGATATAATTTCTCCACTATTTGGGTTGTGGTCAATTTAAGGGAGAGCTCAAGAGATATTTTTATCACCCATGCAGTTTAAAGGAGTTCCAGGGTAGTCCAGACAGAGGAGAGGACTGATTTTTAGTGCTCTCTGGTTTGGTAAATCCTTATTTGGAATATGGAATTCACAGGTTCTGAGAGACCTTTGGGTGGGAAGAAACCTCCAAACCCTGGATTTTGATCCTGAAGAGGTTAACCAATTTGCATCAGAGTCCAGAAAATTAAGGGGAAACAGCTAGCACCTGTATGTGAGCTGTAGTAGATCAGAAAACAGCTGAGTGACCCTAGGGGGCTACCTTGTGGATGAGACATTAGTGCTGAACTGTGACTTCATACCCCTGGGGCAGACAGGAGATTTCAAATACCTTGTTTAAGGGACAAGTGTGACTAGCAGTGAGCCAACCCTTTATTTGCTGTACCAACAATTTAAGATGTATATTTGTTCACTGAAGATAAGCTGTGATTCCAAGAACAACCTCAGACCCTCTAACATATCTGATTAAATAAAACTTACTGCAAGCACTTATAAGACGAGTATAGATATTTTTTTAATTTTGGCTGTGAATTAGCACCAGGAAATAGACACAAGACAGTTTAGTGGTAACTTTACTCAATGTATTGGTACGGGTTAGAATAAATGGTGGTTTGAGTCTAAATGGACATACAGAAAGTAGATTCAGACACAGTCCGTTAGACAGTATAATCACTATGTCAAGGTAACTTAGAATAGCTGGGATTCATTTATGAATCAGAAAAGTCAGCAATAAACAGTGCAAATAAGCATTAACTGAAATGTGAATATTAATACTATAACTAATCTAGAGGGCACTCTAGAAGAATGGGTAGGATATCGCGAAATGTCACCTGAGAGGTACATCCTAGCATAAATAGGTAAAGGTCTTTGTGTAGCAGCTTTAACTGTCTTAATCCCGGCTCTTCAGCCAGCTAGCACTGGGGCCCAGGTGTACAGTTGGTGCACATGAGAATAGTCCCAGTCAAGTCTGCAGGCAGCAATACAGCTACTAGATGGATGTACAGTCAGTTCCTAAAGATTTCAATCTCTAGCTGCCAATGGTAAATCCCCACAGCAGAAGCTCACCAGTCTCAGCAATATTGCAGCTCACCATCCAATCACACACTGTCAGGGCTGCACTCCTGCTACTTAACGAGCAGCTCCTTTCTTCCAGTGCTCAGAAGCTGCTCAGCTGTTAGTTAATTACCAGCCACTTATTGTCTCCACAGTGACTCACCTGGATACCATTACCTGCCTCAGTAGTCCAGCCCTTTTTGCTATTTTAGCAGCTTAGCTCATTTCCTCCTTGCATTTCCATGGTCTATGATCTCTAGTGTGTTGCTGCCTGTGTTCCTGTGTACAACTCGGTTTGGTTGACTTCTCTTCTCATTCCTGTTCCTGATTTTTGGCTTCTGACTATGCTGACTTCTGGTTTCCTGACCCTGGCTCATCTGATTACCTGCACTGGCATCCAAACCCTGGCTTCTGTTTTGACCTGATCTATGTTATATTTGCTATTTCATTAAAGATGTGATTTTAACTACACTTTGTCTCCACCTGGTTTATGTTGTCTAACACACACACAGCAATTAGTCCACTCTCTGCTCTTTACCTGTCAAGGTCCTACCTTTTCCCTGAGGTTATGTTACTCCATGTGCTGGCGTCCATCTTGGATTCTGCTGTGCATGATGGGAATCCTTTTATGTCTTCAGGTTTCTGTGGTCCATCCCCCAGAGGGGTGTGGCTGATGACATATAAGCCTGTGGCCCGCACATGCTCTTTGCACTCGTGTCTTGTGTCTTTGTGTTGCTATTACTCTGTTCTGACTCTCGTGACTCTCCTGGTATCTGATTCGGCTTGTGACTAGACTATTCTTTGTATTCTCCTTTGATCTGACCCTCTGTTGCTGAACCCGGCTCGTGACCTGTGATTCTCGTCTGCTGTCCTGTGCTGTTTTGTCCTGTTGTTGTTGACCCGGCCTGTCTGACTACTCTTTTGTCTCTTCCACCAGCTACACGCCATTGGCGGCGGCCATTATTGCAGCTGAGGTGTCTCGGGAGCCGTGACCTGGTTCCTGGCTGCGTCAAGTCCATCCCCACCATCAGGGGCCCTGGTGAAGGGCAGCCTGGGACTTAGACTCCGCGCCCTGAGGGACTTCGGTCTGTGGGTGGTGGTTGTCGTCAGCCAGTGCGTTACATTGTTAGGCCTGCCTGTCCGTTCCTCAGCTCCTGCCCTGACATTACACAAGTGCCATGAACCCTGACGGTGCAGGCACGCCTTCGCTCCCAATGCTAGTCGCCAGACTCGATCAACAGGATCACCTGTTGGATCAGTTCGCTCAGGCGTTGCAAACTCTGCTTGCACGCATTGCACACCTTGCTCCTGGTGCTATTAGGCCGGTAGTCGCTCCGGTGGTCTCTCCCGCTGCTTCTCCGCCTATTGCGTCCACCACCTCGACGGCTGCATCAGTGGCGCCCAGAGGTATGACTGGTTCTGCCCCTCTTCCACAGCGCTTTGGGGGTGAGCCGAGTCAGTGTCGTGGGTTCCTCAACCAGGTGGGTATTTATTTTGAATTAATACCCGACGCCTTTCCGTCTGAGAGGTCAAAGGTGGGGTTCCTAATTTCACTACTCTCAGACAAGGCCTTGTCCTCGGCAAATCCCTTATGGGAGAGGAACGACCCGGTGATTCAAGATTTTTCCGGTTTTGTCGATGCCTTCCGTGGGGTGTTCGACGTACCGGCTCGTTCCGCCTCGGCGGCCAAGCTGCTCATGACCATGCATCAGGGTTCACGGACCGTGGCCGAGTACGCTATAGAGTTTCGTACCCTGGCGGCAGAGGTCGGTTGGAACAATGAGGCTCTGGTGGCTGCGTTTTCCCATGGTCTTTCTGACACATTGAAGGACGAGATTGCAGCTAAGGAACTGCCTGTGGTGTTGGAGGAGCTCATCTCTTTCCTGATCCTGATTGACACCAGGCTCAGGGAGAGGCCTTCACTCAAGGAACGCCTGCGGAGGCCTTCCAATCGACTGGCACCTGCGTTTTCTGTCCCACCCGTTCCTCCCTCTCCTCCCACGCCTCCTGGGGATAGCTTGTCTGGTGGGGAACCCATGCAGCTGGGATTTGCTCGCCTTTCCGAGGGGGAGCGGGCCACTCGGCGTCGGGAGGGTCGCTGCCTGTACTGTGGCCTCGGTGGGCACTTTCGGCAGTCTTGTCCGGTCCGTCCGGGAAACGCTTGCACCTGAGATCATGTCGGGGACAGATCTTGGGTGGTGTTTCCTCGTCCCCGGCGTTCCGCAAGGATAAGCCACTGATCACCGTGGTCCTTTCTTGGATGGGGGGCTCGGTGACGGCCCAGGCGTTGGTAGACTCTGGGGCCGGTGGGTTGTTCTTGGACAGCTCGTTTGCTGCACAGCACTCCATTCCCCTGCAGGCTCGTGCTGCCCCATTGGTTCTCGAAGCAATAGATGGCAGGCCCCTGCAACCGCCGCAGGTTACCCACGAGACTCTGCCAATAGAGGTAGCCATTGGGGCTGTTCACAGGGAGTTGGCCTGTTTTCAGGTGATTTCTTCCCCACACTATTCGGTGGTTTTGGGGTATCCCTGGCTCCAGAGGCACAATCCAACCTTCAATTGGCAAACAGCCGAGATTCTCTCATGGTCTCCACAGTGTGGGGCCGGGTGCATCCGGTTAAGGTATTGTGTGCCTCCTCGGACTCTGCGTTGCCCACCGACTATGGAGAGTACCGGGACATGTTTGATAAGGTACGCGCTGGTACCTTACCACCGCATCGTCCTTACGACTGCGCTATATCCTTGCAACCCGGGGCCACTCCTCCACATGGCAGGGTGTACCCTCTCTCGGTTGCGGAGAATAAGGCCATGGAGGAGTACGTTGTGGATGCGCTTTCCCGGGGGCACATTCGTAAGTCTACTTCCCCAGCAGGAGCGGGTTTTTTTTTCGTAAAGAAGAAAGGTGGGGAATTGAGGCCCTGCATCGATTATAGGGGTCTCAATCGGATTACCATTAAAAATGCATATCCAATTCCTTTGATTTCTGAGTTGTTTGACCGCCTTAAGGGAGCAACAGTCTTTACCAAACTCGACCTTAGGGCGGCGTACAACCTCGTACGGATCAGACAGGGGGATGAGTGGAAGACCGCGTTTAACACCAGAACTGGGCACTACGAATACCTGGTGATGCCCTTCGGATTGTGTAACGCGCCCGCGGTTTTTCAGGAATTCATAAACGATGTCCTTCGTGATTTGTTGCAGCAGTGCGTAGTGGTTTACCTGGATGACATCTTGGTTTACTCTACCTCCATGGAGTCCCATGTCCAGGATGTCAAGCAGGTGCTGCAACGATTGCGTGAGAATGGACTCTTTTGTAAACTCGAGAAGTGCGAGTTCCATCGATCCCAAGTTGCCTTTTTGGGCTACATAATTTCCACGGAGGGATTTTCCATGGACCCTCAGAAGGTTGCGGCGGTTCTGCAGTGGCCTCGTCCCAATGGTCTTCGGCCCATTCAGCGCTTTCTGGGTTTTGCCAACTACTATCGGAAGTTCATCAGGAACTTCTCCACATTGGCAAAGCCTCTCTCTGACCTAACCAAGAAGGGGAGTAACCCTCACGAGTGGCCATCCGAGGCCATCATAGCTTTCGAGGCTCTGAAAGCTGCCTTTGCTTCGGCTCCGATTCTTTCGCATCCCAATCCTGGGTTGCCCTTCGTCCTCGAAGTTGATGCTTCCGAGACGGGAGTAGGGGCTCTCCTGTCTCAGCGTCGGTCGCCCGATGGACCCCTACTTCCCTGCGGGTTCTACTCCAGGAAGCTTTCCTCGGCTGAGTGCAACTACCAGATTGGAGATCGGGAGTTGTTGGTCATCATTCTGGCTCTCAAGGAATGGAGGCACCTGCTCGAGGGTTCCGCGGTTCCGGTCCTCATTCTTACCGATCACAAGAACCTGACTTATCTTTCGGAGGCCAAGAGATTGACACCCCGCCAGGCCAGATGGGCTCTGTCTTGTCACGCTTCAACTATGTGGTTTCATATTTGCCTGGTTCCAAGAATGTCAGGGCTGATGCGTTATCACGGCAATACTCTGAGTTGTCCAGGGAGGACTCTGAGCCAATCTCACTTATACCTCCAGATCAGATCCTGGCTGCCATTCGCACCAGTCTGACCTCTCCCCTTGAGGAGCAGATTTTGGCGGCTCAAACTGATGCTCCTCCCGGGAAGCCGGAGGGTAGATGTTTCGTACCCGAGGGATTGCGCACCCGCCTGCTGCGTACCTACCATAACGCCAAAACTGCCGGGCATCCGGGGAAGAACCAGCTGCGTTGGGTCGTCTCTCGCTTATTCTGGTGGCCAACCCTCCGTGCCGGCATTGCCTCTTATGTAGCGGCATGTTCGATCTGTGCCCAGAATAAGTCTCCACGGCATCTCCCTTTGGGTCTTCTGCAACCCATTCCCAATGGGGAGCGTCCTTGGTCACATCTAGGGATGGACTTTATTGTAGACCTCCCGGTGTCTCGGGGTCATACGGTCATCCTCATGATCGTCGATCGGTTTTCCAAGATGTGCCATTGCATTCCACTCAGGAAATTACCCACAGCGCAAGAACTGGCCACGGTCTTTTCCAGGGAGATTTTTCACCTGCATGGGTTACCTAAGGTGATTGTCTCAGACCGCGGGAGTCAGTTCGTGTCCAGATTCTGGCGCGCCTTCTGCTCCCAGTTGGGTATTAGTCTCTCCTTTTCTTCAGCCTACCACCCGCAGTCCAATGGGGCTGCGGAGCATTCCAATCAGGCCTTAGAACAATTCCTTCGGTGTTATGTTTCAGACCATCAGGACGATTGGGCCGATCTCCTGCCGTGGGCAGAGTTTGCCAGGAACTCGGCGGTCAACTCCTCCTCCGGGATGTCTCCCTTCATGGCCAACTATGGGTTCCAACCCGCGGTATTACCTGAGAGGTTCTCACCACAGGACATTTCGGCTGTGGAGAAGCATCTTGCTGCCCTGCGTTCTTCATGGGGGCAGATCCAGAGGGCCTTGAGGGACTCAGCTCAGCGCCAGAAGTTCCAGGCTGATCGCAGACGGTTGCCCGCTCCTTCATACCAGGTCGGCGATCGGGTGTGGTTGTCTACTCGCAACCTCAATCTTCGGGTGCCCACACCCAAACTAGCTCCCCGTTTTGTTGGTCCTTTCCGCATTCTCCGCAAAGTAAATCCGGTGGCCTATGCCCTTGCCCTTCCGTCTGGGATGCGGATCTCCAATATCTTTCATGTTTCCCTGTTGAAACCTCTGATCTGCAATCGCTTCACTACCTCTCTTCCTCGGCCCCGTCCTGTCCGGGTTGACGGTCATGAGGAGTATGAGGTGAGCCGGATCCTGGACTCTCGATTGGTGCGCGGTCAATTACAGTTCCTGGTTCATTGGCGCGGTTATGGTCCCGAGGAGCGTTCCTGGGTTCCTTCCGCGGATGTCCATGCTCCTGCCCTCCTCCGCGCTTTTCATACCCGCTTTCCTCGGAAACCTTTTGTTGAGCCGCGGAGGGGGAGGGGCCCTTGAGGAGGAGGTACTGTCAAGGTCCTACATTTTCCCTGAGGTTATGTTACTCCATGTGCTGGCGTCCATCTTGGATTCTGCTGTGCATGATGGGAATCCTTTTATGCCTTCAGGTTTCTGTGGTCCATCCCCCAGAGGGGTGTGGCTGATGACATATAAGCCTGTGGCCCGCACATGCTCTTTGCACTCGTGTCTTGTGTCTTTGTGTTGCTATTACTCTGTTCTGACTCTCGTGACTCTCCTGGTATCTGATTCGGCTTGTGACTAGACTATTCTTTGTATTCTCCTTTGATCTGACCCTCTGTTGCTGAACCCGGCTCGTGACCTGTGATTCTTGTCTGCTGTCCTGTACTGTTTTGTCCTGTTGTTGTTGACCCCGGCTTGTCTGACTACTCTTTTGTCTCTTCCACCAGCTACACGCCAATGGCGGCGGCCATTACCGCAGCTGAGGTGTCTCGGGGGCCGCAACCTGGTTCCTGGCTGCGTCAAGTCCATCCCCACCATCAGGGGCCTTGGTGAAGGGCAGCCTGGGACTTAGACTCCGCGCCCTGAGGGACTTCGGTCTGTGGGTGGTGGTTGTTGTCAGCCAGTGCGTTACATTGTTAGGCCTGCCTGTCCGTTCCTCAGCTCCTGCCCTGACATTACCCAAGTTACTCTGTCTGTTGGCACCCTCAAACTGAGCACTCCAGATCCTACTTAGGCCGTTGATATGCAGCAGTGGTGGTGCACTCTCCGACCTCCCTCATGGGCAGAGAGAGTTATGTCCTCTACAGTCTGGGAAATTCAGATCTTTCTCCTCCTCCTGGCAATCTCTCTCTGGGAAATGTAGTTCAAAAAGCTCTTGATTATACAGGAGTCTCTCCTCAGGACTACAGTTCCCACAGTGCAGTGCTGCCCTACTCAGACTATTGAACTCTTCCTGCACAGCAATTCTCTCCTCTCATTGATAACAGCTGTTGACTAGTTCAGCACTGCAGGGCATCAGCTACAGAGAGCAGCTGTAGCTAGAGTTTATTTCACTCTCATTCTTATCCAAGCACCTGGCTACAGCGGTTTTTCTATTTTCCTGTTTTTATTAACTAAAAAGGACTGTATGCTTTTACCAAAGTGCTTGGTTGATGATCTCGGGCTCCACATATGACAACAACAATTGGGTTTTCTAAGTATAACGAGTTAAAGTATTACTAAACCCAGGATCCTGCATTCACTCTATCCGGTCTCCCACAGTACACACAACATGGAAATCCAATTATTTTAGTAAATATAAACTGCTAAATACCTTTTCTCACCAGCAGTTAGAGCAGTATTGTGACTTCAGCTGAGCACTAGTTAAAGCTTGTAAGAGGAGTTCTCTAGGAGGATGGAAATGCCCTGACCTGTGTCTGGACAGTGCTGATTGGCCCTGTGCTGATCACAGAAAAAAAACCTCTCTAGCAATACACACTAAATTGAGAATGTGCAGAAGTGCATGGTTCAGTCTGTCTTATCAGCATTGGCATTTAAACAAGAGGAGGGGCAGAGAAGAAAAGATCAAACAGCCTTTTCACACAATGCACAGGATTACCCCTTAGGTTCCACAGTGAGTATAACAAGCATGCTTTACTGCATATACAGACTGATTTTACTGTTGTGGGTTTAGTAACACTTTAATCCGCCAGGTGTTGAATTCCCTATTCAGAAATATGCCTAGTGTTAAGCTGGGTATACACTACTAGATTTATGTTCAATATTTTTTGTTGTAAGAATGATTGGTCGTTTATCTAATCATTAGTGGGGTCAAATCGATTTTTGTTTTCAATAGCAATGACAAGAAAATTCAAAGGAGCAGGATGGAAAATGTTTCTCAGATGTACAAATTTCTAACAGCATATGTGATTTTCATTTGTTAAAGTATATTCATTCCAAAATTGAATGTTAAAAGTGAACACAATCTTGAACAATCTTCAAATGTTCTGAGGATTTGTGTGCAAATTTTATTCTAATTTCTATTAGTGTATACCCAGCCTTATACACACTGGTAAGTATTGTAATTTTCCTCTTTAAGTACTGCATGGCTGCTTGTGAGAGATTCTGTATACTGTATAGTCCTACAGGACTGACAGTGCACAGTCCACAAATGCTTTTCCACTTGCTTCACTGCAATCAGGAAACTTTATTATAGAGAAAAGACAGAGTTTACAGTACCATAGATGCGGCTGCAAACTTAGACACTGAATACTGATGTAGTTGTTGCCTGTGTGGTGCGATTACCGTTTACATATGCGTGCGGGACCTTCATGCGTGTGATCATTTGCACATGAGCACGGGGGGGGGGGGGGGGGGGAGGGCTGTGCTTTAAAAAAAAAGTATTTATTTTATGACTTTTTTGTTTACACTGCCTTTCATTTTTCTGTATCAATTTTATTGCTATCACAAGGGGCGAACAACATCCCTTGTGATAGCATGGGCCATGACAGGTCCTCTTTTTGGAGAACTCTGGGGTCTATTAGACCCCATATCTCTCCTCTGGCCTCCAAAGCATATGATGAAAACTAGACATCAGACATAAAGGGGTTTATTTACTAAAGCTGGAGAGTCCAAAATCAGACTCCCTTCTGCATAGAAACCAATCAGCTTCCAGGTTTCATTGCCAAAGCTTCATTGAACAAGCTGAGGTTAGAAGCTGATTGGTTTCTATACAGAAGGGAGTCTGATTTTGGACTCTCCAGCTTTAGTAAATAAACCCCAAATTGTCCACACTTTGGAAGAAAGAAAATAACACTATGATAAAGTAACAATAAGGTGATCTCAACATCACTTAAAAAATCAACATATCATTCTTGGGAGCTTAAAACAACTGTGATATTATGTAATGTATTGGCAACATGTAATATGCTTGCTGTGCTCAAAAAAGATCTACACAAAAAGCTAAAAATAAAATTTAAAACATTGTAACAAATAATTAAAAAAAAATTTTTTAAATTCCCTGCAAGGTAATGTCATAATGTGCTAGTGTGCATCACATACAGTACTAGAACATTATGAAGGACTTACCTTAAAATGAAGTCCTTCAGCGACACGCTGTCAGTGCTGCAGAGGCTTTCATCTTCACTCGGCCTTCTTTCTGGGTTTGCGATCTCCAGCCCTCTGACTAGCAGAGCCACAATGACTTCACTTCCATGCATGAGTCTAGGGCCACGGCACAATGCTCTGAAGGAACGGCACGGACATGCCGTTCCTTCAGGGTGCAAGCGTTGCCTGTCAAAAACAGCAAATATCTCCTAAACTGCACATTTAGGAAATATTCATTTTACCTACAGGTAAGCTTTATTATAATCTTACATGTAGGTAAAAGATACAAAAGTGGGTTTACTTGCACTTTAAGGCAGTTGAATGTGTCCCTCTCTCTGTTGCAAACCTGCTGTGGCTGAAATGCACTGACCGGCAGCTTATCACTAACCCAATATTGAAACCCTTCCCCAGGCTTCTAGGATAGACTTAGAACTACACGTGGTCTCTTTTCACATCATACACCTCTTCTCTTCTACCTTAAGAATCCATCTTTCTACCTGGCCTTTACCTCTCCTGCCTCTTTCCAGTTGTGGCGCCCTTGAAAAGTATTTTCAGTCTCAAGGAACCCCTGTCCAAAACTTGGTTCACGTCACTGCATGTCGAGGAATGCATGCAAAATTGCACTTGTTCCTGACACAAAGACAAATGCTCTCCTCTTTGGGAGTGCCATTAATTGTTAATGGTACTCCACACATTCCGTTGCACCAAAAACAGCCAATATTTGCCAGTTTTAAAAAAGGGGTTGGAGTTCTTTCCCTGTATTTCTGTGAAAAGGGCAGCCTATTGAAATGAATGGGCTGCCCTAAACGCAGCCACACAGACGTGAACTAAGGGCTTGTTCACATGTGAAATTGGTTGAGATGTTTTTATGACCCCCAATTGCTCTCACTTTAGCTGCAAAGGCAGCAGCTGGGGGGTACACATGATGTGGCTATTGCTGTAAGTATACCTCCAGGTGAATGGGGCTGCACTGCAACCACCCCGCAACTGTGTACATTGCGCACTGTTGTGGGGTAGAGATGCTGCATTTACAGGGTTAAAACTGGTGGTGGGGAAGCAACCTATTACCTGTTTACCACCTGTCAAATGTCTCTGAAAAGTGATCTGAGCATGGATTGCTTTTCAGAGGTGTAGCAGTCCTTGCTTGCTATTATGAACAAGCCTGAAAAAAGCAGTTCTGATAGTACAAGAATAGGAGGTCAGGATTAAAAGTAATGTACATACACACATACATATAAACACACACATAAATAAAAATAAACACACATACAAACGCATGTGTACAAACATGCGCACACACACACAAATACAGTCAATGTGTACACACACATGTCACATGTACAAATACATAGTATGTAAGCAAACAATAGCAAAAGAATGGAAAACCCCCACCCTTAATCTGGTTGAGAGACTAAGAACAGAGTGACATAAGCAATGGCCCATGCAAAAGCTGAGGCAGTGCTACAGGACAAAGTCGGATAATACACTAAAATTCTGGCAACCATGAGTTGATCATTACATTTCCCCACATTATACGACACACCTTTGCTGCTGTGCTGACAGTTTATATTCCTATGACATTCCTACAAAGACCCCTGGGACCCTACTCCTCTTCCTGCGCTCCTCTTTCTTCTTCCCCCCTCCCCCCTCTTGTTTATTCATTTGCAGTTAAAGATCCCCATCTAACTGTTCGTTAGCACTCGTTCGTTAGCACTCAAAAACCATTTATTGAGTTTCCTTGCAGTTTGCAATATTGTGTCTTACATACCTGTGAACTTCTTGAATTTATGTACATTTTAGTCCACCATTGCTGATCTGAGTTCACTACCATAGTTTCCCTTATTTGGGGCCATGCAGGATCCCTTTGTTAGGTGTGTGATGAAGGGAACCTAATTAATCTCTAGCATTAATGAAACTAGGACCTGATCGCTTTATTAAATTCTTGGACTTCTTAACAAGGATCCACTGTGTGTGACATATTTTTCTGTATGTTATATATTGGTTACCCAGTTGGTTGGTGCTGCAGAACCCTATTACTCAAGGCTTCTACCAGTAAGGAGTACGAGATGCAAAATGGGAAAATAACTAGTGAACACTCACCATGTTTTATCAGGCTGTTCATAAAACATTCTTCATGTAAGTCCTTTGCATCTTGGCATTTTTCTCCATCATTAGGTGGCACTGAAGAGTTGATTGATTCTGTTCTTTTAGGAGAGTCTTTGCCTTCTCCACAGGTTACACTAGGGAACAAAAAAGGGACCTTGACTAAAATGATTAGCAATATATGCAGGAGAGATGTCACATTTTTGGCACAACGTGCTATAATTTATTGCTTTTCATCAAAATTATTTTTAGATCTGCGACACCAAAAGCATTTAGATGAAATGCAGTAAAATAGCACTCAGCGTTTTTCAAAAACAATTTTGGCATTCACGAAAAAACGCTTCTAAAGTCCTTGCTGGTATTTTGTTGTGTTTTACGGTATTTAAAACATTTAACTATGTGGTAATTTACTGCTTGTCGTTATATCCAGTAGACAGGACTTCTAATTCAAACATCCTGGATCTGGTGGAGCACATGGCAAAGCACTTTTAATCCTTTCAACAGCCTCATTTGTTTTAGCAGTTATTTACTTTCTTGTTTTGTTTGTGGCACATGGTTATCCTTTCTTCTGGGATACATGGCATCATTTCTGCTTCATAGTTTCTTTGTGGCATATGTTTGTTCCTTATTCTGGGACGCATGGCATCATTTCTGCCTCATGGCTTGTTTATTGCACGTTTGTCCTGTAATCTATGACATACATAGCTCATTTTTGTATGTTAAGACCTGTTTTTAGCTGTACACTTCCGCTTTGTCCTTCAGTGCTTGC
Source organism: Staurois parvus (assembly GCF_062004578.1). Classification (NCBI taxonomy): domain Eukaryota; kingdom Metazoa; phylum Chordata; class Amphibia; order Anura; family Ranidae; genus Staurois; species Staurois parvus. The sequence continues at coordinate 3,444,152 of NW_028318226.1, forward strand.
TGCACACATTTCATGCTTGTTTGCCCAACAATGTCCAGTGTGAATGTTCAGCCTTTCTGCCCCATTTGTTTGGACTTGTGAAACATGCCCCAACATGTTTGCTGTGCAGTTGTGTGATATGGTTTAAAATAAGAAAAGTAGATAAGCACAAACTACATTTAACCACTTGTCCTCCAGAGGATTTACCTCCCTCCTGACCAGGCCATTTTTTTGCGTTACAGCACTGCATTACTTTAACTGACAATTGCGAGGTCACGCAACGCTGCACCTAATTAAATTTACGTCCTTTTTTTCCCCCACAAATTTAGCTTTCTTTCGGTGGTATTTGATCACCTGTGTGGTTTTTTATTTTTTGCGCTATAAAAAAAAAAGACCCACAATTGAGAAAAAAAAAACTTTTTGACTTTTTGGTATTAAACATGTCCAGTAAAAAAAAATAAAAAAAAATCAAATTTCATCATAAATTGATCCCAATACGTGTAAATTAATTGGTTTATGTGAAAGTGATAGCATTTACAAATGGCTGTATTTATACCAGAATTTTTTTTTTTAATTTTTACTAGTAATGGCCACGATTAGAGATGAGCGAATTATTCAAAAATTCGATTCGGCTGATTCGCCGAATTTCAGGAAGAAATTCGATTCGATGCGAATTAATTCGCTACGAAGTTAACTTATAAAAAGGGTTTCTAGGCTTCAGAGAGCCTTTAAATTAGTGCAGAACACTGTACCTTTAATTCAAATGCCCTTGGAGATGAGGAAGGAGAAGGAGAAGGAGAAGGATGAGAAGAAGGAGAAGGATGAGAAGAAGGAGAAGGATGAGAAGAAGGAGAAGGATGAGAAGAAGGAGAAGGAGAAGGATGAGAAGAAGGAGAAGGGTGAGAAGAAGGAGAAGGATGAGAAGAAGGAGAAGGAGAAGGATGAGAAGATGGAGAAGGAGAAGGATGAGAAGAAGGAGAAGGAGAAGGATGAGAAGAAGGAGAAGGATGAGAAGAAGGAGAAGGATGAGAAGAAGGAGAAGGATGAGAAGAAGGAGAAGGATGAGAAGAAGGAGAAGGAGAAGGATGAGAAGAAGGAGAAGGATGAGAAGAAGGAGAAGGATGAGAAGAAGGATGAGAAGAAGGATGAGAAGAAGGAGAAGGATGAGAAGAAGGATGAGAAGAAGGAGAAGGATGAGAAGAAGGAGAAGGAGAAGGATGAGAAGAAGGAGAAGGATGAGAAGAAGGATGAGAAGAAGGAGAAGGATGAGAAGAAGGAGAAGGAGAAGGATGAGAAGAAGGAGAAGGATGAGAAGAAGGAGAAGGATGAGAAGAATGAGAAGGAGAAGGATGAGAAGAAGGAGAAGGATGAGAAGAAGGAGAAGGAGAAGGATGAGAAGGATGAGAAGAAGGAGAAGGATGAGAAGAAGAAGGATGAGAAGAAGGAGAAGGATGAGAAGAAGGAGAAGGAGAAGGATGAGAAGAAGGAGAAGGATGAGAAGAAGGAGAAGGATGAGAAGAAGGAGAAGGATGAGAAGAAGGACAGTTCTGTGACAGTTTCTGTCTATTTCTGACAGTTCTGTGACATTCACTCCATACAGCGGTTTCAACCGCTGTATGGAGTGAATGTCACAGAACTGTCAGAAATAGGCTATTTCTGACAGTTCTGGGACATTCACTCCATACAGCGGTTGAAACATTGTATCTATTTGTTTCCATAAATGGATCCATTTATGGAAACAAATAGATACAATGTTTCAACCGCTGTATGTAGTGAGTGTCCCAGAACTGTCAGAAATAGCCTATTTCTGACAGTTCTGGGACATTCACTCCATACAGCGGTTGAAACATTGTATCTATTTGTTTCCATAAATGGATCCATTTATGGAAACAAATAGATACAATGTTTCAACCGCTGTATGGAGTGAATGTCCCAGAACTGTCAGAAATAGCGGAGCTCTGCAGATACACTTAGAGGAGCTCTGCAGATACACTTTTTGCCGGCTTGGAATTATTCTTATTTTCATCCTACTTCTTCTACTTCTTCATCCTCATCCTCTTCTTCTTCTTCTGAGGATGAGGATGAGGATGAAGAAGAAGAAGAAGTAGGATGAAAATAAGAATAATTCCAAGCCGGCAAAAAGTGTATCTGCAGAGCTCCTCTAAGTGTATCTGCAGAATAGAGGAGCTCTGCAGATACACTTTTTGCCGGCTTGGAATTATTCTTATTTTCATCCTACTTCTTCTTCTTCTTCTTCTTCTTCATCCTCATCCTCAGAAGAAGAAGAAGAGGATGAGGATGAAGAAGAAGAAGAAGAAGTAGGATGAAAATAAGAATAAATCCAAGCCGGCAAAAAGTGTATCTGCAGAGCTCCTCTAAGTGTATCTGCAGAGCTCCGCTATTTCTGACAGTTCTGTGACATTCACTCCATACAGTGGTTGAAACATTGTATCTATTTGTTTCCATAAATGGATCCATTTATGGAAACAAATAGATACAATGTTTCAACCGCTGTATGGAGTGAATGTCCCAGAACTGTCAGAAATAGTCTATTTCTGACAGTTCTGGGACATTCACTCCATACAGCGGTTGAAACATTGTATCTATTTGTTTCCATAAATGGATCCATTTATGGAAACAAATAGATACAATGTTTCAACCGCTGTATGGAGTGAATGTCACAGAACTGACAGAAATAGAGGAGCTCTGCAGATACACTTTTTGCCGGCTTGGAATTATTCTTATTTTCATCCTACTTCTTCTTCTTCATCCTCTTCTTCTTCTTCTGAGGATGAGGATGAGGATGAAGAAGAAGAAGAAGAAGAAGAAGTAGGATGAAAATAAGATTAATTCCAAGCTGGCAAAAAGTGTATCTGCAGAGCTCCTCTAAGTGTATCTGCAGAGCTCCTCTAAGTGTATTTGCAGAATAGAGGAGCTCTGCAGATACACTTTTTGCCGGCTTGGAATTATTCTTATTTTCATCCTACTTCTTCTTCTACTTCTTCTTCTTCATCCTCATCCTCTTCTTCTTCTTCTTCTGAGGATGAGGATGAAGAAGAAGAAGAAGAAGAAGAAGTAAGATGAAAATAAGATTAATTCCAAGCCGGCAAAAAGTGTATCTGCAGAGCTCCTCTAAGTGTATCTGCAGAGCTCCTCTAAGTGTATCTGCAGAATAGAGGAGCTCTGCAGGTACATTTTTTGCCGGCTTGGAATTATTCTTATTTTCATCCTACTTCTGCTTCTTCTTCTTCTTCATCCTCATCCTCTTCTTCTTCTTCTGAGGATGAGGATGAGGATGAAGAAAAAGAAGAAGAAGAAGAAGTAGGATGAAAATAAGATTAATTCCAAGCCGGCAAAAAGTGTATCTGCAGAGCTCCTCTAAGTGTATCTGCAGAGCTCCTCTAAGTGTATTTGCAGAATAGAGGAGCTCTGCAGATACACTTTTTGCCGGCTTGGAATTATTCTTATTTTCATCCTACTTCTTCTTCTTCTTCTTCTTCTTCATCCTCATCCTCATCCTCTTCTTCTTCTTCTGAGGATGAGGATGAAGAAGAAGAAGAAGAAGAAGTAGGATGAAAATAAGATTAATTCCAAGTCGGCAAAAAGTGTATCTGCAGAGCTCCTCTAAGTGTATCTGCAGAGCTCCTCTAAGTGTATCTGCAGAATAGAGGAGCTCTGCAGGTACACTTTTTGCCGGCTTGGAATTATTCTTATTTTCATCCTACTTCTTCTTCTTCTTCTTCTTCATCCTCATCCTCTTCTTCTTCTGAGGATGAGGATGAAGAAGAAGAAGAAGAAGAAGTAGGATGAAAATAAGATTAATTCCAAGCCGGCAAAAAGTGTATCTGCAGAGCTCCTCTAAGTGTATCTGCAGAGCTCCTCTAAGTGTATCTGCAGAATAGAGGAGCTCTGCAGATACACTTTTTGCCGGCTTGGAATTATTCTTATTTTCATCCTACTTCTTCTTCTTCTTCTTCTTCTTCATCCTCATCCTCTTCTTCTTCTTCTGAGGATGAGGATGAAGAAGAAGAAGAAGAAGAAGAAGTAGGATGAAAATAAGATTAATTCCAAGCCGGCAAAAAGTGTATCTGCAGAGCTCCTCTAAGTGTATCTGCAGAGCTCCTCTAAGTGTATCTGCAGAATAGAGGAGCTCTGCAGATACACTTTTTGCCGGCTTGGAATTATTCTTATTTTCATCCTACTTCTTCTTCTTCTTCTTCTTCTTCATCCTCATCCTCTTCTTCTTCTTCTGAGGATGAGGATGAAGAAGAAGAAGAAGAAGAAGAAGTAGGATGAAAATAAGATTAATTCCAAGCCGGCAAAAAGTGTATCTGCAGAGCTCCTCTAAGTGTATCTGCAGAGCTCCTCTAAGTGTATCTGCAGAGCTCCTCTAAGTGTATCTGCAGAATAGAGGAGCTCTGCAGATACACTTTTTGCCGGCTTGGAATTATTCTTATTTTCATCCTACTTCTTCTTCCTCTTCTTCTTCATCCTCATCCTCAGAAGAAGAAGAAGAGGATGAGGATGAAGAAGAAGAAGAAGAAGAAGAAGAAGAAGTAGGATGAAAATAAGAATAATTCCAAGCCGGCAAAAAGTGTATCTGCAGAGCTCCTCTATTCTGCAGATACACTTAGAGGAGCTCTGCAGATACACTTTTTGCCGGTTTGGAATTCTTCTTATTTTCATCCTACTTCTTCTTCTTCATCCTCATACTCATCCTCAGAAGAAGAAGAAGAGGATGAGGATGATGAAGAAGAAGAAGAAGAAGAAGAAGTAGGATGAAAATAAGATTAATTCCAAGCCGGCAAAAAGTGTATCTGCAGAGCTCCTCTAAGTGTATCTGCAGAGCTCCTCTAAGTGTATCTGCAGAATAGAGGAGCTCTGCAGATACACTTTTTGCCAGCTTGGAATTAATCTTATTTTCATCATACTTCTTCTTCTTCTTCTTCATCCTCATCCTCATCCTCTTCTTCTTCTTCTGAGGATGAGGATGAAGAAGAAGAAGAAGAAGAAGAAGTAGGATGAAAATAAGATTAATTCCAAGCCGGCAAAAAGTGTATCTGCAGAGCTCCTCCAAGTGTATCTGCAGAGCTCCTCTAAGTGTATCTGCAGAATAGAGGAGCTCTGCAGATACACTTTTTGCCGGCTTGGAATTCTTCTTATTTTCATCCTACTTCTTCTTCTTCTTCATCCTCATCCTCATCCTCTTCTTCTTCTTCTGAGGATGAGGATGAGGATGAAGAAGAAGAAGAAGTAGGATGAAAATAAGAATTCCAAACCGGCAAAAAGTGTATGTGCAGAGTTCCTCTATTTCTGACAGTTCTCCGACAGCTTCTTCACATGTACAGCGGTTGAAACATCTGTATCCTAAATGGAAACTAATAGATACAATGTTTCAACCGCTGTACATGTGAAGGAACTGTCAGAGAAATGTCAGAAATAGTGGAGCTCTCTGCAGGGACACTTTTGCCGGCTGATCGGGAAAAATCCGATTCGCGCACCCGAAGTAGGCAAATATTCGGATTCGACGCAAATCGAATTTTTCCTGAAATTCGTATCGAATTCCGGTTCACCTGGTTCGATTCGCTCATCTCTAGCCACGATCAGCAACTTATAGCAGGACTGTGGGATCCCCAGTGACACCAATACAGTGATCAGTGCTTAAAAAAACCCACTGACACTGTACTAATGGCACTGGGCAGGAAGGGGTTAACATTAGGGGCGATCAAAGGGTTAACTGTGTGCTGGGTGTGTTTTACTATGGGGCCCTGTGTTTGTGCTTCACTGTGTGTGTGCTGTGCACAGCCATGCAAAGTAGTGTGCACAAACTGACAGGGAAGAGAACTGTTTTGTTTACAGTATTTCTGATATAGGGCGGACGGGAAGCGGTTAATCTTACCAAGACTTTTTATGTATTACATTTGTTTTTTGTTCTCTTTACCGTCAATATACATTTCAAATCAATCACTGAAAAATGTTTTTTTCTCATTTTTAAATGTGCCCCAGAAGGTTTCTCTGCTCCTTCTAAGCATTGTATTCTCTCCTTTTCAACAGTGCAAAAACATGGAGCAGAAATCACCTGCTGCATCCTTAAAGCATCCATGGTTAAAAAAAAAAAAAAGATATTGGCTACTTTCGGTTACAAAAAACATCCAATAAATTCAAAGTTAGTCATAAATGTAGGCCAAAATGTATTCTGCTACATGTCTTTGGTAAAAAAAAAATCCCAACACATGTATATTAATTGGTTTACACGAAAATTATAGCATCTACTGTATATACTGGAATGTACTCAAATTTTACTTTATGACTGCCTATCCCAATTCTTGAGGTGCTAAAATGCAGGGCAGTACAAACACCCCCCCAAATGACCCCTTTCTGGAAAGTAGACATCCCAAGGAATTTGCTGAGAGGCACGTTGCGTCCATGGAAGATTTTTTTTTTTGCCTCAAATGTTTTAAAAATTAATATATTTTTTTTTTTTTACACAAAGTTGTGACTTAAATGATATATTGCTCATGTATGGCATGACTATATGTGGAATAACACCCCAAAACACATTCTGCTACTTCTTCCAAGTATGGTGATACAACATGTGAGAGACAGTTTGGCAGCCTATCCACATACAGGCCCCAAAAATCCAATATCCACCTCCAGGCTTTCAAAGGGCATACTTCCTCATATCACTTCCTCACTACCTAGCACAGTTTCGGAGCCCTAAAATGCCAGGATAGTACAAACACCCCCCAAATGACCCGTAGACAATCCATGGAATTTGATAAGAGGCATGGTGAGTATTTTGCAGATATAATTTTTGTCACAGGGTTTTGAAAAAGAAAAAAAGAAAAGAAAAAATACATTTTTGTTTTCTTTCATCATTTTCCAAAAACTTGTGGCAACAAATGTAATAAAAAAGACTTGCCATGCCCCTTACCCTATGTTCACACTTAAGTGTTTTCTGCAGTATTTTGCAGAAATGCAGTACAATCCATTTAACATGATTTCCTATGGGACATGTTGACATCTGCGTGTTTTCACCCGGTGCGTTTTTTTGGAAAGGGTCAGTGCCTTTTTTGAATGCAAAAAGTTGCGTTCTTGGTTCTATACCCTTCAATGGAAACGCTGTATTAAAGCATTTATTGCGTTTTTGATGTGTTTTTTAAATCTGCCTAGCAACAAGAAAAAGAAAATGAAACAAAAACGCAAACCACATAAAAAATGCGTAAAAATGCAGGTGAAAAAATGCAAAAGGAAACGCAATGCAGAAACGGCTCAAATGCAACTTGCATACGTTGGTGTGAACCTAGCCTTAGCAAATATCTTGGAGTGTCTATTTTCCAAAGATCATTTGGGGGGTGCTTTTACTATCCTACTATCCTGGCATTTCAGGGCAAACATTAGAAGCTTATGCCACACATCACCCACTCTGCTAACCACTTGAAGGCCAAGCCTTTTCTGACACTTTTTGTGCACATGAAAAAATCTTTTTTCTAGATAGCTACTTTGAACCCCCAAACATTATATATTTTTTTTTAAAGTAATAGCCCTAGAAAATACAATGGTGGGTTTTGACATTTTTTATGTCACACAGTATTTGTGTGGCGATTTTTCAAACACTTATGTTTTGGAGTTTTGGATGTGATCACTTACCGACCACAGTTGTTGTGATCTACCAGTGAGCCTAATTAATGTGAGAATACGTGCACGTGGAAGTAAGACACTTGCACAGAATGCAGTTTGCCAACTTCCTAATTTCTACTTTATTGAGGAAATAACAGTAACATTTATAAGTCTCATGACGCAGGCGAAGCATATACGATGATTGGGTGAAAAGTCCCCTAGGTTTCCTGCGTGTTCTTCCATCCGTGTTGATATCTTCCAATCCTTGTCACCAAAACGACTCATTCCCTTTTATGGGGGTTGTAAGATACTTTCCTTCTAATGAGTCACCTAGGGTGAGACTCCGTATGAAGGCGCCATCTTAATTATCATTGTTCCGTTGCCCTATATCTGATTGTTTTCTTAAGAGAGTAAGGAATTTAGAGAGCAAGAAGCAGAGAGTACCAAGACTATAAAATTGTCATTTTACTGATCATCTAATAGAACGTGGACTGTCTATCACAATGCACTACAATCCCCCCTTAAAATGGCTATTTTATTCCTGACTGTCCCTATGTCTTTCTGATGTCCTAACTGCCTGGTGCCCCCCCCCCCCCTTGGAACTCTTTTCCACCAAAGTGCCTCGCTTCACTGAATTAATAAATACTATACACCATAAATCAAAATGTGATGCTAGTGCATTATATAATCATCATCATAAACATAATGTTCATAAACATCAGGGTGTGGAAGTGTTTTCAAAGGACAGTTCATAACCACTTCGAAAACCTCTTCAGTTATGAATCAACTTCACAAATATAAAACTTCCACCACCGTTTGTGGCAAAATTATTTTTCCAGCACGGTGACACAACACCCTTCACCAGATGTGCTCTCACCTGGAATATATGACCAAACCATTAAGTGAGGTCATATAGCGCTCATGTCCCTACTATAGGACTAATATATGTTCCCAGTCAGGTCAGATGAAACTGCACTCCTTAAGTTTCTACCTCTCCTCCTCCTATCGATCCTCCTCAGCCATGTATGCATAAGAAAAAAAACACAGACATAGTGCTTATCGTTTTAAAATTTATTTGCATACAATAGTTTCCAATATATAAACTCACATTTACAAGGTGTCTTAGCACTCCACACTATAAATCGCAAGTATAATCCAACGATGTACATTCATCAGGGGGAAATGATTGGACGGCACAGCCCTCGCTCCTGTATAAAGGTGCTCAAGACACCATTTTGTTGTGGCACACAACATCATTATTGCATCTCAATGGACCTCAAGCGTCATGACATCAAGCCCCACACACTGATGTTTATGAACATTATGTTTATGGTGTTGATTATATAATGCACTAGCATCACATTTTGAGGTATGGTATATAGCAGGGGTATTGAATTAAAATTCAAGGAGGTCTGGTCGCTAAAATGTTCTTCTGGCCAAGGTCTGAAAATAAATGTCCCCATTAGTGTTCTCCCTTACATAAGGTTCCCCCTCCAGAGTAACTTATTATTATTATACAGGATTTATATATAGCGGCAACAGTTTGCACAGTGCTTTACAATATAAGGGAGACAGTACAATTACAATACATTTCAGTCCAGTAGGAATATGAGGGCCCTACTCGTGGAGCTTACAATCTAAAAGAAGGGGGAGGTGATACAAAATGTGATAGCTGCGGGGGATGATCTGGTGGAGGTGATTCAAGTACAGTTCTTAGGTGGAGGTGGGGTAGGCTTCCCTGAATAAGTTAGTTTTCAAAGATTGCCTAAAGGCAGACAGGGTGGGGGCTGACCGGACATACTGTGGTAGGGAGTTCCAGAGGATGGGAGAGGCTCTGGAGAAGTCCTGGAGGCAAGTGTAGGAGAAGGTGATGAGGGAGCTAGAGTGGAAGATATCTTAGAGGAGCGGAGTGGGCAATTTGGTTGGTATCTGCGGATGATGTTGGCGATGTAGCTGGGGGAAGTGTTGTGGATGGCTTTGTAAGCTGTGGTTAGTATTTTGAATTTTAGTTAGTGGAAGTCAGTGAAGGGATTGGCAGAGAGGGGCAGCAGTTGCTGATCGGTTGGTAAGTTGTATGAGTCTAGCAGCAGTATTCATAATAGACTGAAGTGGGGATAGCCTGTGTACCGGTAGACCAGTGTGGAGGGAGTTGCAGTAATCAAGGCGGGATAAAACCAAGGTGTGGATAAGTTGTTTTGTGGTGTCATTGGTCAGAAAGGGGCTGATTTTGGAAATGTTCCGGAGGTTGAGGAGGCAGGATTTAGCCAGCACCCTGGCATGAGGGGAAGGGCCAATGGTTGTGCTGTTAATCTTAATGGTAAAGTCATAAGTGGGGGATCGGGGAGGAGGAAATATTACATGCTAGGTTTTGGAAAGATTGAGTTTAAGGTAGTGGTGTGACATCCATGCTGATATGTCGCTTAGTAGATTTGTGATATGGGAGGAGATTGAGGGGGTGAGCTGGGGAGTGGAGAGATAGATCTGGGTGTCATCAGCATCGAGGTGGTATTGGAAGCCATGGGAGGTTATCAGTTGGCCCAAGGAGGAGGTGTAAAAAGAGAAAAGGAGAGGCCCAAGGACAGAACAAGGAGCGGAGGAGTTGTATGTGACACTGAAAGTGCACTGAGAAAGCTAATAGGAGAACCAGGAGAGAGCAGAGTCATGGAGGCCGATGGAGTGGAGTTTACTGAGGAAGAGAGGGTGGTTGACTGTGTCAAAGGCAGCGGAAAGGTCAAGGAGTATGAGTATGGAGTAATGGCCATTGGTTTTAGCAGTTAGTAGGTCGTTAGTGAGTTTTAGTAGAGCAGTTTCTGAAGAATGTTGTGGGCGGAAGCCAGACTGTCGGGGATCAAGAAGGTTGTTGTCGGTGAAGTAGCAGTTCATACGGTTGTGAACAAGGCACTTGAGAAGCTTGGAGGCAAACGGGAGCAGGGAGATGGGTCTTAAGTTATTCAAACAGGTGGGGTCCAGCGAGGGTTTTTTGAGAATGAGGGTAACCAGTGCATGTTTGAGAGGAGAGAGAAAGGTGCCCATGGAGAGAAGATGTGGGTTAGAGAGTTTAGGATAGAGCAGGAAGGAGGCTGCAACAGTTGAGAGGGGACAGAATCAAGGGGACAGGTGGTGAAGTGGGCCTTGGAAAAGAGTTCGGTAACTTCCTTGGTGGTAACAGGGTCGAAGGAGGAGAGTGTTGAGTGTGGTGTTGGGCCTGGTATGTTGGTTGGAGCAGGCAGCTTGACACTGGAGATCTCATCACGAATTATATTGATCTTCTTCTTGAAATGACTGGCAATCTCCTGTGCAGTAAGTTGGTGGGTGGAGGCAGTGGGGGGTGGAGTAAGGAATTAAGAGAAGAGTTGACGAGGATTGGATGAGAGGGTCTTGAAGAGTGTTGTAGTAGGTATGCGTAGCAGTGTGGAGGCTGGAGTTGTATTTGAGAAGAGAGAATTTGTAGAGGGTAAAGCCTTTCAGGGATTTAGTTTTATGCCATGCTCTCTCAAGAGTGCGGCTGTGTCTCTTGAGACTTCTGGTGTCATCTGTTTGCCAGGGTTGTGACAGGCGAGGCCTGGTGTAGAGAGAGGAGCAAGAGCATCCAGGGAGGATGATAGATAGTTGTAGGCAGATGTGGCCAGCTTTGGGCAGGACAGGGGTGCAATTTTATCATAGAGGTGCTCAGTACCAGAGTGAAGAAGGTCAGGGCTGAGGTGGTGGAGGTTTTTACAGGTGACGGTTTGCTGGTTGGAGGCATGGGAGGTAGGAGGCAGGGAGAGTGTGAAGCTGATAAAGTTGTGATCAGAGAGAGGAAAAGGGGTGTTAGTTACAGGGAGTGCATAGGTGGGTGAATACAAGGTCAAGGGTGTTGCCATTGGAGTGGGTGGTGGATTGTGACCAAGAGAAAGTTAGGTTGAGTAGGTTAAGAGGTAGCAGAGGTGTGAACATTGACTGGGATGTTAAAATCACTGAGGATGATGGCAGGCACCTCAGAGGAGAGGAAGTACGGTAGCCATGCTGAAAAGTCATCAAGAAAGCGTGAAACTGGGCTTGGGGGCAGGTAGATGACTGCGATCCTCAGACAAACAGGAGAAAAGACACGAATACAGTGCACTTCAAAAGAGCAGAGGGACAGAGACAGAGGGGCAGGAAGAACCTGGAACGTGCTTTGTGGGGAAAGAAGTCTGATTCCTCCCCCTTTTTCATCCACTGGGTCTGGACAAGTGAGTCTAGAGGAGGCCACCATAGGAGAGTGCAGCTGAGGAGACAGTCAGAATCTTGGAGCCAGGTTTCAATACTAGCAAGTAGGTTTTGGGAGAGGAAGAGGCTATTGATAGTAGAGAGCTTGTTAGAGGCTGAGCGGGCATTCCAGAGGGCACATAGGAGGAAGGGGCCAGCATTGTAGAAGCAGGGGAATTGAGATAAGAGAGTGAGGGTTGTGGCTGCAGCCAGAGAGGGGAGGCTGCTGCTTCTGTAGGTTGGAGCTTGATGGTAGAGGGCCAGTGTTTGGGGCGATGTCTCCGGAAGTTAACTACTCCTATTACTATAGGAGGGTGAGGGAGGTGAGGTGGGAGCGAGATTTATATGAGGGCAAATGCCGCAGTGATTTTGTAGTGGTGACATTATGTGGACAAAGAGAGAGCAGGAGATAAGTGCAATGATATTGAGAGGGCAGAAGTGAAGGTGATATGTACAGGTTGTGGGGTGGGGAGGAGAGGTAAACAAGAGAGAGTTTGAGAAGAGAGGGCATTATAGCAACAAAGAGAGTTAGCAAGAACATGCTGGAGAGAGGAGAAGTAACAAAGAAGGCTGACAGAAAGAGGTAAGAGAGAGAAGAGCACTTGCAGTCTACTTGAGGTGGAGCATTAATGCTTGTACTTGCCTTAGTCAAAGTGCCGTATTTAAAGTGTCATACACTTAGCACCGTAATGATACTTTGCAAGCAAGTATACACAGTAGTTACAAAAAAAAAACTAACAAAGCAGATAATTTCAGGCATGCAAAGTAGCTTAGCGATTGAGAGAGCAATGGAAGCAGTGGTTACCAAGGGCAACAGGAAGGCAGATGTCAGTTGCAGGCAGAGCAGGAAGTTTTAGAGGGCAATGGAAGCAGTGGTTACCTGTAGGAGCAGAGGAGAAATGATGAGAGGATGTTGAGATGTTGCCATGTTTAAAGTGCCATGTGCTTAGCACCGTAATGATACTTTGCACAAGGAATGCCAGCCTGTCCCCTCACCAGCCGTCCCAAGGACTGTACTATATTTATACTTGGATGGATGGGGGGGGGTTAGGCAATTGTTTAAATAAGAGCTAATAAATGACACATGGGGGATATGTTCTGCCCTTAACAGATTGCAAACAGGATGGACACAAGATAAGGCAAGGTATTTGATCTCAGCTAAGGCGCTATGAGGCTAAGTTCACTTAATACAGGCAAGTATATACAGTAGTTACAAAAAAAAAATCTGCATGCTTGAAATTATCTGCTTTGTTAGATTTTTTTTTTCAGGCATACAAAGTAGCTTAGCGATTGAGAGAGCAATGAAAGCAGTGGTTACCAAGGGCAACAGGAAGGCAGATTTTAGTTGCAGGCAGAGCAGGAAGCTTCAGAGGGCAATGGAAGCAGTGGTTACCAAGGGCAACAGGAAGGCAGACGTCAGCTGCAGGCAGAGCAGGAAGTTTCAGGGGGCAATGGAAGCAGTGGTTACCAAGTGCAACAGGAAGGCAGATGTCAGTTGCAGGCAGAGCAGGAAGTTTCAGAGGGCAATGGAAGCAGTGGTTACCTGTAGGAGCAGAGGAGAAATGATTAGAGGATGTTGAGATGTTCCCTTGTTACCGTGTTTAAAGTGCCATGCACTTAGCGCCATGATGATACTTTGCACAAGGAATGCCAGCTTGTCCCCTTATTAAAGTGACACCATCAGACTTCCCCCATAAATCAGTTGCCACCGTCAAAGTACCTCCCATATCAGGCATGCCCATCAGAGTGCCCCCATACATCAGCCGTTCCCATCAGAGTGTCCCCTTACATCAGGCATTCCCATCAGAGTGCCCCCTTACATCAGGCATTTCCATCAGAGTGCCCCCTTACATTAGACCTTCCCATCAGAGTGTCCTTACATCAGGTTTCTGCATCAGAAGGCCCCCTTACATTTGGTGTCTCCCATCAGTGTGACCTCTTACATCAGTTGTCCCCATTAGAGTGCCCCATTATATAAGGTTTCCCCATCACAGTGACACCTTACTTAGGGTGTGCTCATCAGCATACCCCCTTACATTAGGTGTTGCCATCAGAGTGCAACTTTACATCATGTATCCCCAGCACATCAGGTGTGCCCATCAGAGTGCTCCTTTACATCAGTTGTCCCCATCAGAGTGCTCCTTTACATCAGGTATCCCCATCACATTGCCACCTTACATCATGTATTGCCGTCAAAGTGCCCCCTTACACTCAAAGTGACCCCATCATATTCCCCATCAGAGTGCCCCTTTCCATCCCATGTGCCCATCAGAGTGCCCCTTTCTACAGTATGTGCCCCCTTAACATAACATGTGCCCATCAGAGTGCCCCTATAACATAAAATGTGCCCATCAGAGTGCCCCTAACATAAAGCAAGCGGCATGCTGATGGGCACATTTTATGTTAAGGGGCACTCTGATTAGCACATTTATATTAAATAAATGTTAAGGGGCACTCTGATGGGCACATTCTATGTTGTGGCCATCAGAGTGCCCCCTAACATTAAATGTGCCCATCAGCATTACACTTTAACATTAAATGTGCTCATCATAGTGCTCTTTAATATAAAATTACCCATCAAGGTCCCCCAGAAAGAACACACCCTACCTTGAGGGCAGACAGGTGCGGGAAGCAGGAGCTTGCCGGGATCATTGCTGAATGGTACGCTCTTGTGGACAGGTAGGGAGCAGGAGCCTGGAGAGACAGTGAGCAGCAAGGGGCGGGGTGCATGCGTGATATTATCGGTTGCCAGGATGACCGCCCTGCTGAGCAGTGGATCTGTCATTCTACTCTGACGATCCGGGCGGGAGCGCTGCTCGGTCCGTTCTCAGACCGCGGTCCACCATTTTGTGACCACTGGTATACAGTATTTATTAATTTAGTGAAGCGCTGCATTTTGATGGTTAGACATACAGTGAAGGAAATAAGTATTTGATCCCCTGCTGATTTTGAATGTTTGCCCACTCACAAAGAAATGATCATGAGGGAAATAAGTATTTGATCCCCTTCACAAAACATGACAAAATCCCTTGTTGACAATCACAGAGGTCAAACGTTTCCTGTAGTTGGCCACCAGGTTTGCACACATCTCAGGAGGGATTTTGGCCCACTCCTCTTGGCAGATCATCTCTAAGTCATTAAGGTTTGGTGGCTGACGTTTGGCAACTCAAACTTTCAGCTCCCTCCACAGATTTTCAATAGGATTAAGGTCTGGATATTGGCTAGACCACTACAGGACCTTCATGTGCTTCTTCTTGAGCCACTCTTTTGTTGCCTTGGCTGTATGTTTTGGGTCATTGTCATGCTGGAACACCCATCCATAAGCCATCTTCAACCCTTTAAGAGACTGCTTCTAATCTCAGATTGTTACTTGTATGAAAGACACCTGGTAGCCAGAAATGCTGCTGAATGATAGGGGATCAAATACTTATTTACCTCATGAACATGCAAATCAGTGCATAATTTGTTAGACATGCATTTCTTTTGTATTTTTTTGTTGCTATTCTGTCTCTGTGTTACAATACACCTACCATTCGATTTTTAGACTGATCATTTCTTTGTGAGTGGGCAAACATTAAAAATCAGCAGGGGATCAAATACTTGTTTCCTTCACTGTATTACAAACACATTTACATGGGAGTGTGATTAGTGTGGGCGATTCCCAATATTGTTAAGATTTATATATTGATAGCAGCTCGCAAGATTCACTGTATTTTGATTTTGTGTTTCTTTTTTCTCATACACTTGTTTGAAGCAGCTATGGAAGTTTTTTCACATTTAGAACAAAGACAGGTGGATTTGGCATATATTTTCAATGTAGAAGGTGTTAATGACACGAGTCTCACTGGTTTATTTAGGAAATTATGTCACACTATGGACAAAAGGATTAATTTGTGGTGGGATGTGGTTACCATGGAAAAGTATTTGAAAGATAATATGGTGCCCAGTGTCAGAATTTCTATGAGAGAAATTATATTTTATATTCTCTCCAACTCAAACGATAATTGTTTAACACTTAAGAGGCCAAAAAATCCAGTCACTTTCAGGTCTCAGTTCAAACAGGATACAATCATGTTCCCAACTGAGATAGTTTGTTTTTTCAAACAAAGCTATTTTACAGAGCTCATCTTGTTGAACAATGGATCTCTCCCCACATAAAGTCTAGAAGAGAATCATCTGATTGTCATACACATAGTATCTATTTGGCAAATACAGAATTGAGAAAAACAAGGGCACCTCAGAACAAGAACAATGGGTTTCTCTCCTTCTACTGCACCTGAAGAAAATTAGCAATATTTACCAGCCTTTCTAGGCCCCATAAATGTAAACTGTGGGAACATCTTGCACATAGACCTGGCTTCAGCAAATTAGCATTCTGAGCATTCAGGAACTACCATTGTTTAGCTCTGGGAAGAGTAAACAAACATCCCTCATGGAAAAGAGTTTTGGGAGGTTAAACCTTTGAACCTTATATATGTTTAACACTATCCACATAAATAAATTCCTTTTCTGGACAAAACCATTATAAGTATCACAGACATGTTTAGAAGTACATGATTTAAAAATATAACACAATGTCGCAAGATATCTATAAAAAAGCGTTTATCCAGACCAAGATCCCATTGTAAGAAAGGAATACTGCATGTTAACACTGGCTGTTATGTGTAATCCTATTATATTCAATGTGTGGAAAGTTATCTAGAAATAGTGTATGTGTGATGCCATATCTCTAACCAATCAGTAGTGAAGTACATGAATTAGTAGGTTTATATGGAGATATGTGTAAGCCGTGTACCGGGGTGGGCTCCCCAGGATACAGTGAAGTCACGAACGAGGAAAGCAACCTCAACACCAGCTCTTGCCACAACAGAATTTTACTTAGATGTGACAAATAAACACAACCACAAATGCTGGAAACATACAATACATTTACATACACCCAGCCCAAAGGCTGAGACCCTTGTGCTGCACAGCACGGCGCCCTCCGATGGACGTAGGTAGAAAGTGAAGTAATTTACCTACTGGCGGGCACAAATAAGCTGCCACACCTTACCTGTTATTACCCTAAAAGAGCAGGAATCAGTGTATGGGTGTATGGTATGGGCTAGCCCAGCAATGGGCAAACTACGGCCCGCGGGCCGTATACGGCCCGGCGGACCTTTTAATCCGGCCAGCAGAGCGTGATACATTGGCTGTCAGGATGTGTGTAGGCGGGGCAGCGTGACGAACATGAGGGGAGCTAGGCTCCTTTCTCAGTCCGCCCTGAAGACTGGAACGGCGCGGGATACATTGGCTGTCAGGATGTGTGTAGGCGGGGCAGCGTGACAAATGTGAGGGGAGCTAGGCTCCTCTCACAGTCCGCCCTGAAGACCGGAACGGCGCGGGAACACGGCGAGAGGAACGCGCGGAGCAAAGGTAAGTAAATTGACACAGGGGGGACTTGGCTTACTACTTGGGGGGGAATAGTACTATGGGGGATGAATTAATATGGGGAATGAATTACTATATGGGGGATGAATTACTATATGGGGGATGAATTACTATATGGGGGATGAATTACTATGGGGGATGAATTACTAATTGGGGGATGAATTACTATATGGGGGATGAATTACTATGGGGGATGAATTACTATATGGGGGATGAATTACTATGGGGGATGAATTACTATATGGGGGATGAATTACTATGGGGGATGAATTACTATATGGGGGATTAATTACTATGCTTACTATGGGGGAATATTACTATACTTACTATGGATGACACATACACATCATTCATCTACTCTTGGTCCGGCCCCTGGGTCCAATATATGAACCCATTGTGGCCCTCAAGTCAAAAAGTTTGCCCACCCCTGGGCTAGCCTGTGGTGCAGCACAACAGCTTACAATCTTACACAAATCTACAGTATTCCCCCTCTCATAACTGGTCCTGTAGCACGTGCCTGAGTATTCCTTCTTAGCAAAACGCCAGTCTGGCTTGAGTTTGTAGGATTTTATCAGCTCTCCAATGTGAAATGTCACTTTAAGTTGTAGAGTCCTTCCAATAATCAGTAACAACACTTGTGGCCTGACACAAAAAGAGACCCTAACTAACTCTAGGCCTGGTCTCAGTCTATAGGTGCCAACACTAAAATGAGGTGCGTGCGCGATCTTACTGACCCGGGTCTGCTTTGCATCCGCTGGTGACTCTGAAAAGAACAAATGTCTCTCCAACAGGCCTGCGATATTGCAGTGTATGCTGCGCTGTTCCTCTGCTCTCATCAGCTTCCTGGCAGCAATCTCATCAGCTTCACCCAGCTGCAGCTCTGTCGATGGAGGGATTCTCAGCTCACACAGCCCCCCTCATTCTCCAGAACATGGCTCCTGTCTCCTCTTCCTGTTTCCTCAACTCTCTGTATGAAAACTCCACCTCTTATGAATATACAAATATCTATGCAGTCTGAGCCTGTGTTAGAAAAACAGTGACATCTTGTGGCTAAACCGCAGAATGTCAATCAAAACATCAATTTACTCCACACAATAATTTACTGCACACAAACAGTGTTCAAACAATGAGAGCTGTTTCCTCATCTCACATATGAATATATAGATCTCTACATATAGTGTATCTTTCTGTCCTAAATGTGCATAAAAATAGTTTTAATCAGTATATTTACACATATGTATATATAAAACTACAAATCTTTTTGGTTAAGATTTTACATAATTTACCGTCCAAGACATTTATACAGCTGTCACAAAGTCCATTTTGTTATAGTGGAATATTAATCTTTCCCTATAATAGAGTTACTTCAATCTCAAGGAAACTCAAAATAGTCAGGACTTATCTTACAGTGACACTCAGTGGCAAAATGGTGGTAATACTAAAACAAACAATGGGTGTGAGACAAATTCATCAATCAAAGGAAGGGAACTCATATCAGGCTACCTCCTAGGCCAGTATATTCAAATTTTATGAATGTATTGTGTGCCGATAGATAAAAGGGAAAGTCAGGTAGACAGGAGGAGATCATCATATCGGAGATATCATCAGATCAGATAATCATATCACACACAGTAATCCAACACAGTCATCTGATCAGAACATTCCATCGGGACACTCCCTTCCATCTGACCATCCATTTTACTACATATCTGGCACACAACTCTAGCCTGTCCAGACGCCTTTTTGTGTGAGCTCAACTCCACCCATTAATCGGCAGTCATCTTTTTATTTACCTGAGACTTGAAGGGTAACTATAAACTATATCCTGGTATTTCTGATTGTCCACATTAATAAGCTTAACAACATTTGGTGGTAACTTAATTTTCTCCTTACAATAAAATAACCACCCACGTTTATATAGTTAGTTTTAGTAGTAATATTATTCTTATATTGTTCTCAGGACATATTAGCATCTGGTTTTGTGTATTTTGACGCTTATTCCTTCTGCAGGGGAATAACCTCTGAAATTCCATAAAACAAAAACTATTGTCTGATAGATAATATGGTTATTTTGTTTATGGAGAGAAATTAATTGTTGATTTTATTCATCCTATATATATCTATACATAAACGAGTGCTACAGAAACATTTTCTAAAGTTTATGCAAATTATCTTGATGTCTATGTGCATCACAATCGAGCTATTATATTATGTGTTTGTGTGTGACTTATTGTAAATAAATCATCATTTATTTCATAATCTGTAGTCCATGATTCCACTGATTTAATTTGTGTTTGTTAAAAAGGATTTTGGTTAGCTCTAAATTACTCAGAATTATTAATTAAGTCAGTTACATTATTTTAAAATTATTGCTATATTTGCAAGCATCTTTATCTGACTGAATTAATTTTCCAGTCTTTACCTGGCAGAACATATTATTTTTGAAGGTACCACTGGATGAATATTCATAATTCATCAAAAGCACAACATATTCTTATTGGTGGCACTTCTGAGAGCTATCATAAATTCTTGCACAGATAAGATCATAGTTTTGTGGTGACATTAGTAAAGGTATTTAGAATAAAACAATTGCTTAATATTATTAATTGCTGATTAATCAGAATAAAACCCCAAAATGTCTGTTAAAAGTGAAATTGCTTCTGCTAGCCCTTGCCCCGGGACAGTCAGTCCAAAGCCATAACACAACAGCTCCATTAGAATCATCAAGAAACCAGGAAATGTTGGGACCTATTTAGAAATATGAAATGGTTGACAAAGAGGGACATGCGGCGGACCGGACATGTGGCGGCGAGCTCCTGCGCCCCTGGCCCCAATCCGCTGCCATCTGGGCGGCAGCAGACCCTAGCGGGGCCCTCACGACTCTCCGGTCCCTGCTCGTCGGCCAGGGAAGGCCACTGGACCTTTTCCCGGAGCTCCGGGACTTGCGGCCTACCCCGCACCCGAAGCCGCGGCCTCGATTTTAGCCGCGGCCGAACCAGATCGCCGGGCATCGGCCCGGGCCGCCGCTGCTCCCTCCCCTGATCCCCGCCGACCTCCCAGCCTCCCCTGGGCCCTCCTCACCAGCCCTGGGTCCATCCCTGACCACCAGGAACCAGCTCAGGCCCACTGAACGCTGCTCAGGCCCACTGAATGCTGCTCCGCCACCCAGCCCGCTGGCCTGCCTGTCTCCCTTGAGCCCTCCCCATCGGCTCTGGGCCCACCTCAGGCCACCCTGCACCCAGCTACCGGCACCCAGCTACCACCTCTGGACACCCTGCACCCAGCTACCGGCACCCAGCTACCACCCCTGGACACCCTGGACCCAGCTACCGGGCACCCAGCTACCACTTCTGGACACCCAGCTACCAAGCACCCAGCTACTTGCACCCGGCACCTAGGGGCTGCTTCAGACCACCCAGCACCCTGCAGCAGCCGGCACCCAGCCTCGGACCAGGGACCTCTCCAGGCCAGCAAGCAAACTGAGACGTCGCCGCATCTCCGCCACCTGCACCGAGAGATTCACCCAGCACCCAACTACCGGCACCCAGCTACCACCTCAGGACACCCAGCTACTGGCACCCAGCTACCTGCACCCAGCACCCTGCCCCAGCCTAGGGGCTGCTTCAGACCACCCAGCACCCTGCATCAGCTGGCACCCAGCCACGGACCAGGGACCTCTCCAGGCCACCCAGCGAATCGAGACGTCGCCACACCTCCACCACCCGCACCGAGAGGGTAAGTCTCCACTACCAGTTGCCTCCCTGCTCCCCTCCGGGCACCTACCACCACACAGCCCTGAGCCCTATCCAATCCGGCGGAGTCAAGCTTGCCACGCGGCCTTCAGCACCCACTGACACCAGGCCCTACCACTCTCATAGATGCTGGGCCCCTAGCACCCTCAGTTGCTGACCCGCAACATCCGCATGCACTGGCTCACTTCGCCCACGGACGCCGAGCCCTACTGCACCTACCAACGCCTAGCCCACTCCACCTCCAGATGTCAGTCCACACCACCTCCTGACGACGACCCTTCAACACCTCCTGACGCTGCGCCCTTCAGCACCTTCCGACACCGAGCCCTCAGCACCTGACGCCTGGCCTCAACATCTCCAGTCACCGAGCCGCCAGCATCACTAGACGCTGTGCCTACCAACACCCCCAGACATCGCACCCTACGACCCCTCCGCTCGCCGAACCACTGGACCCACCGAAGACGTGCCGCAGCACCCACGGACGCCAGCATACTGCACCCACAGACTGCAGCCAGCCAGCTGCTGCCCTCCACTCTCACTCCCCCCCTACAGAAGGACTCAAATGGACTCCTCCACGGTGATACAGACTCTCCACATCACCTTGCCCTGACCTGTAACCCTTCACCTCCCCCGACCCGACCAGCACTCCACTCACCCCAACATGCCACCTGCACTCCTCCTCCTAGTTTTCCTCTCCTCCATCCCAAAACTCGCCTCCCTCTACCCGTCTACCCCCCCAAAACAGCTCTACATTGCCCCTTCACTTCTCCCCTCTCCCCACTACGGCACTCACCACCTCCTCCTGCTACTCCATTCCCCCGTCGACCCACGTGCCACCACTAGCAGACCCACACGCTTCGGCACTTCCCATTCCCATGCCACCTTCCTCACCCTTCTCCTTCTCCTATCTGCTGGGGACATCTCCCCGAACCCTGGCCCCTCACCACCTCACCCCTCCTCTAGGGGCCCCCCTGCTCCCGCCAGCCGCCGCAACCCCCTCAACCTCATACCTGTGCCCCTCCTCCCCGCATCCATCCCCCCTCTCTCGGTTGCACTCCTGAACGCCCGCTCGGTCTGCAACAAGCTTACCGCCATCCATGACCTCTTTATCTCCCACTCCCTCAACCTCCTAGCCATCACCGAAACCTGGGTACAGGCCACTGACTTCTACCTCCCATGCGGCACTCTCCTATGGAGGTCTCGTCTGGTCCCATTCACCAAGACTGAGCGGTCACAAAGGTGGTGGTGTCGGCTTGCTCCTATCAGGTCCATCAAGGTCCTTCCTAATCCCCCTCCCTAACCTTCTCCTCCTTCGAGGCTCACTGCATCCGGCTCTTCACCCCCACCCCCCTAAGGATTGCAGTGATCTACAGGCCTCCCGGATCCATATACTAAGATAATTATTTAAGAGGTTATTGGATAAATTAGCGTGTCACCCAATGTATGGTCTCCATTCAGTAGCCAAAAAGAGGCATACAAAAAAAGAGGGTTGTGAAAAGAGATTCACAGAAAAGCGGCTACATAATGAACAGAACGTGACACTCAGGAAATAATTTCCAAAAATTATGCTTTATTACACATATATAAATATGACATATGGGCATTTGCCCTGGTTTACCATCACCTCAGTATGAGACAATACACACAGACCTAAAACCATTTAAAATGACACCAAAACCGGTCTAAATGTGTGTGCACAGCAGGGAAAATGGCTACATGAGTCTAGTGTCCCTGTAGCACAAACACATAGGTGAACACTTCCCTAGGGAGGTGTATCCAAAAATTATGCCATGGGCATACCAAAAATAGAGGATATAAGGAATTAAGCAGTAACCATTATGGCAAATCCCTATCAAGGAATCCAAAAATTATGCTATAATGTGTATATCACATGTATGCAATAGAGCAAGCACAATATGCGTCAAAAAGGAGAGTAGCAAGCCTCAGGCCTGTATGAAGGAAGACATAAATGTCAAATATATTATACAATACAGTATAGTGTTCACCTATGTGTTTGTGCTACAGGGACACTAGACTCATGTAGCCATTTTCCCTGCTGTGCACACACATTTAGACCGGTTTTGGTGTCATTTTAAATGGTTTTAGGTCTGTGTGTATTGTCTCATACTGAGGTGATGGTAAACCAGGGCAAATGCCCATATGTCATATTTATATATGTGTAATAAAGCATAATTTTTGGAAATTATTTCCTGAGTGTCACGTTCTGTTCATTATGTAGCCGCTTTTCTGTGAATCTCTTTTCACAACCCTCTTTTTTTGTCTCCCGGATCCATACCCCGCTTCCTGGATGACTTCGCCACCTGGCTTCCCTTCTTCCTCTCCTCTGAGCTACCGACCATCATCCTTGGGGAATTTAATATCCCCATCAACGACAACAACCCGGCTACTTTCCAACTCCTCCACCTAACCTCCTCCTTCGCGCTCACACAGTACACTCAATCTTCCACCCACATCAATGGGAACACCCCGGACCTCGTCTTCTTCCACCTCTGTACCCTCAACCATTTCACTAACACCCCCTTCCCTCTCTCCGACCACCACCTCCTCACGTTCTCCATCTCCCCTTCCCTAACTCCCCCCCCCCCCGGAGCGCCAAACCATCACCAGCCGCAACCTCCGCAACGTGAACCCGGCCCCCCTCCACTCGGCTGCCGACCGCCTACACGACAGCATCCTTCCACTGTCATGTCCTGACCTAGCCACCACCACGTACAACGACTCACTATCAGCTACCCTAGACTCTCTGGAACCCCTAACCACATGCAACATCAAACCTAGACCACTCCAACCATGGCAGAACGACCATACTAAATGCCTCAAATGTCGCAGTCGCACGCTGGAGAGACTATGGCGCAAAACCAGGTCCCCTCGTGCGTTCTCCCTCTACAAATCTGCCTTCCTCACTTACACCTCCTCCCTCCTGATCAACACCCTCTCCACCTGCCCTCGCCGACTCTTCTCCACCTTCAACTCCCTACTCTCTCTCCCCCCTCCTCCACTCAGTACCTCGCTTACCGCCCACAGGATTGCCACTCATTTCCACAACAAGATTGACGCAATCCGTAAGGACATAGTCAACTCGCAATCTACCTCCCCACCTAGCCTCCCCCTCATCTCTTCCCTCTTCTTACCTCGCAACCGCACTGCCCACCACCACACCCAAGGCCCCGCTTACCGTAACCCCCCCAGCACTGCACTCCTTTAGCCCTGCTACCACTGAGGAAGTCACCAGGGTATTCTCAGAAGCCCGCCTCACTACCTGCCCCCTGGACCCTATCCCCTCTCAACTCCCCCTCTTCCCTCATCCGCTCCCTCACCCACATCTTCAATCTCTCCCTCTCTACCGGCATATTCCCCTCCCCCCTAAAGCATGCGCACATCACCCCCATACTCAAAAAGCCCTCCCTGGACCCCACTGACCCAAACAACCTCAGACCCATCTCCCTGCTGCCACTCACTTCCAAGCTCCTTGAGTGCTTAGTCTACGACCGCCTAAGCGCCCACCTAACTGACAACAATCTCCTTGATCCACTACAGTCCGGCTTCCGTCCCCTACACTCCACTGAAACCGCCCTCCTCAAAATCACCAACGACCTACATACCGCCAAAGCCAAAAGGCGACTACTCTGTCCTCCTTCTCCTGGACCTCTCCGCGGCCTTCGACACAGTTGACCATCCCCTCCTCCTTAATAAACTACTCTCCCTTGGCATCAGAGACACCGCTCTCTCCTGGTTCTCCTCTTACCTATCCCGACGCTCCTTCAGCGTTTCCTACAACTGTGCCACCTCCCCTTCCCTCCCCCTCTCTGTTGGGGTCCCCCAGGGCTCTGTCCTTGGACCCCTTCTCTTCTCCATCTACACCTCCTCCCTTGGCAAACTCATACACTCCCACGGCTTCAACTATCATCTCTACGCTAATGACACTCAAATTTACCTCTTCACCCCTCACCTCACCCCCACATTCTCCGCCCGCATCACTCACCTCCTAAACGACATCTCAGACTGAATGTCGCTCCATTTCCTCAAGCTTAACCTCTCTAAAACCAAGCTTCTCATCTTTCCCCCTGCCCGCGCCCCCCCCCCCATCCTATCCATCACTACCAACAGCACCACCATCAATCCCGCCCGCAAGCCAAAGTCCTTGGTGTCATTCTGGACTCAAACCTTTCCTTCCAACCTCATGTCAAATCACAAACACATACAGGCTCCACCTCCGCAACATCGCCAAGATACGGTCCTTCCTTACCCCAGACACCACTAAGCTACTCGTTCACTCCCTGATTATCTCACGCCTTGACTACTGCAACTCCCTCCTCACCGGCCTACCCCAGTGCAGGCTCTCCCTGCTTCAGACCATCCTGAACTCAGCGGCTAGACTCATCCACCTCACCAACCGCTCCACCTCTGCCACCCCCCTCTGCCTATCCCTCCACTGGCTCCCTATTGCCCAACGCATCAAATTCAAACTACTCACTCTGACCTACAAAGCCATTCACAACACTGCCCCTAACTACCTCACCAACCTGATTCCCAGGTACTACCCTACCCGTACCCTTCGCTCTTCACAGGACCTCCTTCTATCTTGCTCCCTGGTCTCCTCCTCCCACGCACGACTGTAAGACTTCTCCAGGTCCTCCCCCATCCTCTGGAACTCACTACCCCAATCCATCAGATTGTCACCTTCCCTCCTCACCTTCAGGCGCTCCCTAAAAACCCACCTCTTCAGGGAAGCCTACCCCACCCTCACCTAACAGCCGTTCTCCTTCATTCCTCCTACCACTCCATCCCCCACAGCCATTTCCTCCTGTACCACTACCCCCTCCCTTCTAGATTGTAAGCTTGAAAGAGTAGGGCCCTCTAACCCCTCGTGTGTTGTTTGTAGTTGCTGTACTGTTTCATGTATTGTCCCCCCCTCTATTGTACAGTGCTGAGCAAACCCTTTGGCGCTATATAAACTCGATGTAATAATAATAATAATTTCAGAAATAGACTGTGTATTGAGACTAATTGGGGTGTGTACTGTATGTTAAAAATCTTAAAGCTCAGGCCAGTCATTTGGTTAATTACATGTAGAACGAAGATGGTCAAATTTATGAGTGTATCGGCACCTTTTCCAACACAAAAGATGGTAAGGGGCGTGATTATTTAATTCTGCAATTATGGCCAATCTTTCTTTATCTGTGTGAATTTAAGCAACAGAATTAAGAGCAGAAAAGGGAATTGAAAGGTTAAAGATGAGAAGGCAGTGGAAAACTGGAACAAGAGATAGACCAGATCAGGTCAGAACAGGAGTTCCTCACTGAACAAATAATGGAACTGAAGGAAAAAATTTAGTTTATGCACCAGGGTAATTAGGCAACTTAGTAAGAGGGAATCATGGTGAATACATGAGTTAATTGCCTGGCACCAAGAGGCTAAAACAAAGACATAGATTTGACATGTTTTTTAATTATTGATATATATGTGGTCTGCTCAGTTATACTATATTGGCCTTCTGTTTAGTTGTAAGGTGGTCGGTGTAGATCATGAGGAAGACCCTTATTGCGGTTATAAATTCTATTTATGGTCTACACATTTAAAAATGTATGAATATGATGTAGTTTTATTAAGAACATGAGGTATAACACCGATTAATATTTTATTTTATATTGATTTTAGTTGTGATTTTAGTTTTTGCTCTAATATTGTAATTTTTTGCATGTATACTTCTGCTATATGTTATACACACTAATTTACAGAAGTAGTTTACACATGTGTCAGGGATCTCGGCTGCCCACGGGTTCGCGCATGCGCAGATCGCCAATGCGCACTAGCCGGCGAGCACTGAGACTTGGGCGATCGCGGCGGCCGCGCATGCGCACTCGCGATCGCGGAACGTGCGCCTGGCACCAATGAGAGCACAGGGCGCACTATTTAAACCAGCCCTGTGCATCACCAAATTGCCTTATGGTCTTGTTCCTGTGTTCCTGATTGTTCCTGTATTCCTGACTGCCTTGTTGCTGACCCAGCCTGATCCTGATACTGTTGTCCTCTCCTGCTCTGACCCTTGGCTCGTCCTGACTATTCTCTGCCTGACCCCGATTGCCTGACCTCCTGTTGCTGAACCTGGCTCGTGACCTGTTTATTCTTTGCCTGCCGCTCTGTACCGCCTGCTCCGCTGTTACAAACCTGGCCTGTCTGACTACATTATACCTCTTCACAACTGGCTCTTACCTGCTTTACGCCATTGGTGGATGCCTTTACCACAGCTGGTGTTACTCGGGGGTCGCGACCTGGTCTCAGGCTGCTTCAAGTCCATCCCCACCATCAGGGGCTCTGGTGAACCAGCAGACTGAGGCTTAGACTCCGAGCCCTGAGGGACACCGGCCAGTGGGTCACTAGAGGCTACCACCAGTCGGCTCCTGACAACATGTCTGAACATAGAGGCATAGGTCCATACCTGTAGTATCCCTATATCAACACCAGGGAATGTTATGAGTGATGCATACCGATATGATTAGTAGGAGGTTTTATACAAATTTTATTTTTTATGAGGGGAGGCGGTAGCATTACCTAAAGTCAAATGTATATATGTGAGATAAACATAGGTTTTAACAAACAGCACATTCAGGTACCGTTAATTATTTAGGAAGATCATAAACATTAGAGCATAGTGTTAGAATGAGACTCATGGGCCGTGAGAAAATATAGCCGATGATGTGGTGTCTTGATCGCCTTTATATAGGAGTGAGTGCCGTGTTGTCCAATCATTTTCCCCTAATGAAGCCGTGTGACCTGGTAGCGTAACACGTAGGGGAGGGGCTTGACCTCATGACGCTTAAGGTCTATTGAGATGCGGTAATTATCAACTGGCTGTATACTGATCAGTGTATGTACATCATTTGACAATACTTGATGTGCGATATAGTGTGGTGTGCTAAGACACCTTGTAAGTGTGAGTGTATATATTGGAAACTATTGTATGCAGATACATTTTAGAAGGATAAGCACTATATTGGTGATTTTTCCTCATGTATGCATGGCTGAGGAGGATTGATAGGAGGAGGAGAGGTGGAAACTTAAGGGGTGGGATTTCATCTTTTTTTTTTTTTAATTCAAATATTTATTGATTTTTCATACTTATAAATACATATAAAAAGAGAAAAAGGAAAGAAGAACATAACAATACATTTCTTCAACAATCTCATATATCATATAAAATTCTTATCTCCTATTTCCCCCTTTTTATTTCCCTTCCCTCTACCCCTATTCCCTGCCACATCCCACCACCCTCCCACTCTGCATTTCTCTCTTACAGCCTTTCCTAAAGAATCAAAAAGAAACTTCACATATCACTTCCCATTGCTTCACATATATTCGTTTGATGTACAAATTCTTCCCATTGCCTCCATCTCCTAGTGTAGATCTCCATCTTGTCTTCTTGGATATAATACAACTTCTCCATCTTACTAATCTGATTTACTCTCTCTACCCAATCCTTTTCTCTCGGCACTTCTGGACTATGCCAGAATTTAGGTATCAAACCCTTTGCTGCATTCACATAGTACCATATACCCAAGTCTTTGTATTTATTCACTGGTATCTCTGTACTATGTAACAGGCACGCTTCTGGATCTAGTCCTATCTTTATCCCTGATATTTTCCTTATTAAGTTGACCATTGTCTCCCAGTACCTTTGGATCTTTGGACACTCCCACCACATATGAAACCACGTACCAATCCCTCCACACCCCCTCCAACACTCCTGTGTTCTTTCTACTTCTATTTTATGTTCAACACTCGGTGTGATGTGCCACCTTACCAAACATTTATAATTTACCTCCACCTCTCTCATACTGACATTTTCATGTGTAAGTCTATATATTTTCCTCTGTTTATCCTCATCTATCTCTATCCCTAAATCTTTTTCCCATTTATCTATATAGATTGGTTTTACTTCCATGACTAACTCAGTGAGAATCCTATAAATTTTTGCCGTGCCCCGTTTCCCATCTCCTTGTGATTCCAACAATCTCTCAAACAAATTCCACTCCTTTTTTCCTCTCATAGGTTTCAGAAGGCCTTCTACAAAGTGTTTTAATTGGTGATATTTCCACTGATCAATCTTACTAAAAAGTTCCCCTCCACCTTTCTTTAAATCCTTCAGTGTTTTCAATTTGTGTCCGTCCATAATATCTCTCAGTTGAATATCTTCCTTTTTAATCCATTTTCCCATTCTCCCCTCTATACCTGGTGGAAAATACTCCATATTCCTTAGTGACATTAATTGTGAATTGAAATCCCATTTCATATATTTATGTAAATTATCCCAAACCTTTAAAACAATCAGTGTATATACACTCGTGGTGTCTCTTAAACCTCTATATTGTGTAGGTGCCCATATACTTCTACTCAAATCCACTCCACTCAATTCTTCCTCTATATTAACCCATCTTTTCCCCTCTACATTGTGTGTCCAGTCATAAATTCTTGTTAGAACTACAGCATTATAATATCTCTTGAAGTCTGGCACTCCCAATCCCCCTCTCTCTTTACTTCTAGTCATCAGGTCATAAGATATTCTAGATTTTTTATTTTTCCATATAAATCTTGTTATCATCTTTTTAATTTCTTTAAAAAAGGCCTCTGGGAGTCTAATTGGGATCATCTGAAATTTATACAGGACTTTGGGTACTATCATTTTTATCAGATTTATACGTCCTAACCAAGAAGGGTTTCCTCCTCCCAATTTCTTCATTTCCTCTTTGATCTCATTTAAAAGAGCAATATAATTTAATTTATACAATTTTGTATATGAAGCAGTAAGTTTAACCCCTAAATATTTTATCTCTTTATCTCTCCATATAAAAGGGGATTCTTTTTGTATCTTTTCTTTCTCACTATTCAGAAGATTTACATTTAAGATCTCAGTTTTTGTTGGGTTGATTTTTAAATTTGATAGTTTCCCATACTCCTTTAAGCTTTTTATTAAGTTCGGGAGTGTTATCCTAGGATTTCCCACATAAAATAACAAGTCGTCCGCAAAAGCTGCCACTTTATGTTCAGTTTCCCCTATCTGTATTCCCTTTATGTCTACGTTCTTCCTAATTGTTTCCAGTAAAGGTTCCAATGATAACACATATAGCAGTGGGGACAATGGACATCCCTGCCTTGTCCCGTTTGACATCTCTATGGGGTCAGATTTTTCACCATTAACCAAGATAACCGCAGAGGGCGCTCTATACAATTTTCCTATCCACTCCCTCATTCTACCACCTACACCCATGCTCTCTAGGGTATCCATCATAAAGCTCCAGTTTACTCTATCAAAAGCCTTTTCAGCATCGATAGAGAGTAACACTACCGGGGTTTTCCCCTTCTTAGATTTCTGGATCAATAGCATAGTTCTAATCCATTATCTCTACCCTCTCTCCCCGATACAAAGCCACTTGATCTCCATGGATCCATTCTGGTATTAAATCTTTCATTCTATTTGCTAGGACCTTTGCGTATAACTTCGTATCTATATTTAGCAGTGCAATTGGTCTATTAGTAATTCACTATATTTTTTATAATATCTCACGGTATATCCATCTGGGCCTGGACTTTTCCCCACCTTAGTATTTTTTAATGTTATTTTTATTTCCTCCTGCATAATTTCTAATTCCAGGGATTTCAATAGGTCTTCATCTACCTTTGGTAGTCCTGCATTTTTTAAGTATATTCTTCTTTTTTCTCTAATCTCATTTTCACCTTCATTCACGACATCTTGGGAATTAATGTTATACAACTTACTATAATATTCCTTGAACACCTTTACGATCTCTTTAGTAGAGTGAGCCATTTCTCCCTTGGTATTTCTTATTTTTTCTATATAATTTCTATTTTTCTTTTTCCTTAGGGCTTTCGTTAAATATTTTCCTGGTCGATCTCCCCATCTGTACCTCTCTCCTGCTACTTTATTAAGTACTCTCCTCCTCTCTTCTTCCATTAATAACTCCAATTCTCTCTTCTTTTTTATTACCTTCTGTCTTATCTCACTTGTTGTTATATTTTTATGGATCTGTTCTAGGTCATATATTTCTTTTAAGAGCCCCGTTAATTTCTGACTCCTTTCCCTTTTCTTTTTTGCCCCTAGCGCAATCAGTATACCTCTAATATATGCCTTATGGGATTCCCAAACTGTGGCCACTGACACATCCCCTGTTTCATTCACCTGAAAAAATCTTTCCATCTCCTTTCTGATCTTCTGATCAATCTCTTGGTCTTGTAGAAGAGCCTCATTTAACCTCCATCCTACCCCCCTTGTTAACTTCTTCCCCCATCTTACCTTCATTATAACCGGGGCATGGTCTGAGAGCGTCATTGTCTCTATTTCTACTTTAACCACCCTCTCAATAAGTTGATGATCTACCATTATATAATCTAATCTCGAGTAAGTCTCGTGTGCATTAGAGAAGAAGGTATAGTCTCTTTCCTTTCCATGCATTATTCTCCATATGTCCACTAGTTGACACTCGTGTATCTCCTTCTTTAAAATCCTCAGAGACCTACCTCCCTCTCTCTGCACACAAGAGGTTGTGTCCATCTGTGGATCCAAACTTAAATTCAAATCCCCTGCAACTATCAATCTTCCCTTTTTGAAATCCATCAATTTTCTTAATATCCCTTTCAGGTATGCCTCTGGTTTCTTATTTGGGCAGTAGATATGTGCTATTGTACATTCTATTTCTTGCAATCTACCTCTCAAAAACAAGAATCTCCCCTCAGGATCTGTCTCTCTCTCTTCCATCTCCTATCTTGTGTTTTTAGCAAACCCAATTACCACCCCCTTAGCTCTCTTAATTGGGGAATCCGCATAAAACCATGTTGGATAATTTCTGGTGTTCAATTTTATATTTGACTTAATCTCAAGATGTGTCTCCTGCAACAAAACTACCGAAGCTTCTCTATGTTGTAGTTCTTTAAATAGCTTAAATCTCTTCCCAGGACTATTCAACCCCTTTACATTATATGTTATAAATCTTATATCTTCCATATTTCTTGTATACATCTCCTCCCTATGCAGAGTGTTTTTAAAAGTTCCCCCTATACCCTCCTCCTCCCCCTCCCCTACTATACCCCTCCCCTCTTTCCTCCCCCCTCCCCAATATCCTCCTCCCCCTCCTCAACCCCCCTCACTGCCCCCCCCACTTCCCCTCCATCTCCCTCCTCACCCATTAGGCCTATTCTTTGCCATATAATCCTTTTGTGAGCCTAATGCCACGTTTGGATCTTAACCCTGAGGTAGAACTTTGTACGGTTCACCTACCCTCCATTTCCCCCGATGTTCCCCTATCTACTCATTATCTATTCCTTCTTCTAACTTGTTGCCACTCCTCTTTTCCCTCAGCATATATCCCTCCTTCTTCCTCCCAACCTGGAATCTCTATTCTTTGAATATTAAGTTTATCAAAGAAGTCTCTTAATTCCTCAGGAAATCTCAGGTATGCAGTAACTCCATTCTTCCATCCGATTAGACACATCGAGCTACTCCATCTATATTGTATATTCTGTTTTTTCATCTGTTCTATTAGTGGTCTCAATGATCTTTTTCTCTGTAATGTCTCAGGTGTCAAGTCTGCAAAAATTTGTAAATTTTTTCCTTCATACTCAATACTAGCTCTTCCTTATATCTTCTTCCATACTTCTTCTCTCTCTCCATTTTTATTAAAATGTACTACTACATCTCTCGGTCTCTCTTCCACCCGATCTCGCTGAAACCTTCCCAACCTATATACATTGTCCAATACAAATGTCTCAGTTCTAGGTATATCCATGATGGAGTTTAGAATTTTTTTTATTATCTCTCTTAAATCTTCTTCTTGTGAAGGCTCCGGAATTCCCTTTATCCTGAGGTTATTTTTCCTATGCATGTTACCTTGTATCTCCAACTTATATCCCAGCTTTTTCTGTTCTTGCCTAATCTCCATTATCTGATTTCTCAGTTCAGGAATGGCTTGAGCATGTTTTTTAATTTTTTCTTCTGTTTCTTCTACTCTGAACAAGAGATGTCCCAAGTCTTTCCGAATAATTCCCATCTCCTGTTTAATTGATTTTTCCAAATTACCAAACATTTCTGCCATCTCCTTTTTATTTGGGATTTGTAGTTCTCCTTCATTTTCTCTTAGCTCTATTCCTCCTATTATTTGTTGGCTACTATTATCCGTTTCCACAGGAGATCTGGCGCTCTTATCCATACTATTTTCCATTATATTTTTTTCACCTACCCCCTGAGTTCTTTCTGGGGTCACATTACCTTGAGATGTAAATTTTCTAATTGTTCCAGATTGGGACTGGTTAGAGCCACTCCCTTTGCTATTTTTACTCTTCATATTTTCTATATGTGTCCTAACCCTCTTCTTTAAGACTTTAGGGTATATGCTGTAATGGGTCCTTTAGAGAGGTTCTAATTTCTTCAGTCTGCTTGGTATTCCCCCCCCCCTTTTTTTTTTCTCTATGTATACTTCTCCTGCTGCATCAATAAACTGTCCATAAAACAGATTTTATATACAGTCCAGCCACTCTCACTCACCCTCTTTTCAGTTGCTTTTCCTGGGAGATTGTCCTTTGGGATCTCTGTCCTCTGTTCTGACTCCGCTCCTCCTCCCCTCAATTGGAGGAGGGGGGGTGGGGAAAAAAAAGGGGGGGTCTCTCCGGGTCTCCTTCTTCCTCCTCCGTCTACCTCTCTCACAGGTATCCGGCAAACAGACTCTTTCTCCCAAGCTGGCGTCTTCTCCAACTCCACTGGAGACCAGCCAGTTCTCTCCCCTTCTCCTCTCGCCGAGCCGGGACCACGTGTCCTATCTGTGAGAGAGCCGGCGTCTCCCCCTGCCTCGGGAAGCTGCCCGGCTTCTCTGTCTCCCAGAGCTCCCTTGCGGGAGATCACGTGACCGCCCCGTGTCACCTGCACTCCCAGCAGCCTCGGGTGGGAGGTTTCAACCGCCCCGCAGTCGTGGACTCCTGCAGCTCCGTCCTCTCAAATTCTCTTCGGGGAACCCCTCTCACCCGTGAGTTTTTGACCGGGCACCTTCGCAGCAATACTCGGGGAACATTTGGGGAGGGAGGGTGGCCTTCCTACGGAGAGCGCTCACATCGCCCTCTCTCCTACCGCCATGGTTGGGTGGGATTTCATCTGATCCGACTGGGAACATATATCAGTCCTATAATAGGGACAAGAGCGCTATATGACCTTACTTAACGGTTTAGTCATATATTCCAGGTGAGAGCACATCTGGTGAAGGGTGGTGTGTCACCATGTTGGAAAAATAAATTTTGGCACAAATGGTGGTGGAAGAAGTTTTATATTTTGTAAAGTTGATTCATAACTGAAGAAGATTTAGAAGTGGACATGGGACTGTCCTTTGGAATTACTTCCACACACTGATGTTTATGAATATTATGTTTATGATGTTGATGATTATATAATGCACTAGCATAACATTTTGAGTTATGGTATATAGTATTTATTAATTCAGTGAAGCGCGGCACTTTGATGGTTATATATGTATTACTAACGCATTGATATGGGAGTGTGATTAGTGTGGGTGATTCACATTATTGTTCAGATTTATATATTGATAGCAGCCCGCAAGATTCATTGCTTTTTGATTTTTAAAATGCAATTTTTTTGGAAAAAAGTTACTTTTTTGAACCTTAATGCACAAAAACATAATATATTGCCATATAATATAATCATAAATAGATACCAAACATGACATGCTTTAAAATTGCACATGCCTATGCATTGGCGACAAACTAATTTTTAATAATTGATAGTTGACACTTTAAAAGTCTTTACAGGTCACCACTTTATATTTACACAGGAGGTCTAGTGTTAGAATTACTGCCCTTGATCTGGCGCTTGTGGTGATACCTCACATGCATGGTGCGATCTCTGTTTACATACCAACACAGGACAGACGTTTGCGTTCGCCCTCGCACATGGTGGGCATAATGGGGGGATTTTTTTTATTTTTAATTTTTTCTATTTTTACACTGCCCCTTTTATCACAGGGAATGTAAATATCCCCTGTGATAGCAATAGACAATGACAGGTATTCTTTTATGAGAAATACGGGGTCTATTATACACTAGATCTCTCCTCTGCCCTTAAAGCATCTGATCATACCAAGATCGGTGTGATCAGATGCTTTCCCAATTTTAAAATGGCACTGTTAATATCCAGCAAAACGGAAATGATGAAATGCTTGTAGCTTCCGGTTTCTTAGACTATAGAGATAAGATAGACGGAACTACTGGCTGCATTCTTGGATTCCCCTGTGGGATGCGAGAGCCCAGGAAAGCCGTTGAATGCAGAGGGAGTGGGAACATCCCTTCCCACTGCTTGTAAAAACAATCCAGCAGCTAATTAGGCGCTAGGATTGCTTTTATATAAAAGCTGACCACCAGCTGGAAAAAAGGATACCAGGATGATGCCTGTAGCTGCAGGCATCATCCCAGTATAACCACTCAAAGTCCAGCAATGTACCAGTATGTTGCTGGTCCATGTTGGGCATATATGTAACAGCAGAGAACATGGCCATATGATGAATTCATTCTTTCTTGTAATGCCGATGTTGAAGGTAAGGCCAAAAAAGTTTTAAATTCAGAAACTGTGATAGATTTCCATGTGAATTGTCTGGCAAGAGCTGAATTTGGGTATGCATTGATGTATTGCTGTGTGTATAAATTGCTTTGGCCCAAAATCAATTGATACAAATCTTCTGTGAAAAACAGCGGAGGGGCTAAATCCTAGTGCTGAACGGGGCTGATCCTGCTAACTGCGTTTTTGGGGATACTATACAAAGGAGGCACTAGTATAGTTCTGTTCATGATCAATATAATGATTCCTACAAATGCTAGTATTAGCGGTGATCAGCAATCTATAGTGTGAGCGCAATCTAATGCTAGCTGACCCTAGCTGGGAGGGGAGCTTACAGACCTTGACATTATCTGAAGCCACTAGTAGCAGTCAGGCCTGGACTGGGACAAGAAATAGGCCCGGGCATTTTAGACTGAGCAGCCAATTTTTCTGGGGCGGGGGGTGCAAGGGTGTTCGCAGGGGCAGTTGGAGATGGAATAGTCGGTCCTCTGCACTGTAATGTAAAGGAACACTTTCACAGTCCCCTTTATATCATAGTGCCCCTTTACATTACAGTGCCCCTACAGATCTAATCACAGTGCCCCCTATATATTCAAAGAGATGGCCCAATCCAGCAAAAAGACATCCCAATCCAACAGAGACATCCCCATATAGCAAAGAGACTGCCCAGTCCAGCAAACATATAACGAAGAGACATCCCATCCAGCAAAGGGACAGCCTATCCAGCAAAGTGACAGCCCGTCCAGCAAAGTGACAGCCCGTCCAGCAAAGAGACAGCCCATCCAGCAAAGAGACATCCTGCCCAGCAAAGAGACAGCCCATTTAGCAAAGAGACAGCCTAATCCACCACAGAGCTGTAACAGTGTGCTGGTGGGTGAAGGAGAGAGGCCACCGTTGTCCCTTCAGTGCAGTTATGTGTGCAGTGGCCGGCCTGGGAGGTGTCTGTGTGTTAGCGGAGCTTCCTGCTTGTGACTGGAGCCTTCTCTGCTGGTCCTCCTGTGCACCCTGCTTTAGGCATAGCTGCACAGCGGGAGGTGAGAGGCGGCCACGGTCTGTGTTAGCTCTGTCCAGACATTGGTTGCCTTCTGCTGTGCGGCCGGTCATCAACAGTCCGCTCATCTTAAGCCCAGTGGTCCTGGCCTGGTAGCAGTAATACAGTGATCAGTGACAGAAACAATTGAGTACTGATGTGATACTTTTTTTATTTGCACTAACATACAATTTTGAGGACAAGCAGAGTACTGCCTGGACCTTGAAGAAGGGGACATACCTCGAAAGCTTGTCCTCAAAATTGTATGTTAGTGCAAATAAAAAAAGTATCACGTCAGTACTCAATTGTTTCTGTCGCAAGTGCACTAATACGGCTACAATCACCTCAAGTGATCAGTGAAAAATTCTATATAGTGACACTGTACTAATAACACAGGCTTGGTGACGGGGTGATCAAATGGTTATATATGCTAATTAGAGATGAGCGAATTATTCAAAAATTTGATTCGGCTACTTCGGCGAATTCGCGGAATAAATTCGATTCGAGTCGAATATATTCGCTGCGAATTTAACTTATAGAAAGGGTGTTTCTAGGCTTCAGAGAGCCTTTATATTAGTGCAGAAAACTGTACCTTTAATTTAAATGCCCTTGGAGTCTGCTGGGGAAGAGAAATAATACTGTCAGTCAGTATGACATGCAGATGAGTGCCGTCGATCTTAGAATCACCGCACACTTCACTCATTTGGGCAGTCACGGGGCCAAAACCAGAGTGTGGAGCCACAGTGTGGCGGTGGAGGCAGCAGCAATGGGAGGCCATACAGCACCCTATGAAAAAATGGAACCCACCAGCAGTGTGAGGAGACCTGAAAGTGGCACATGGCAGAGTGTGGTGATGGAGACAGCAGCAATGGGAGGCCGTACAGGGACCCATGACACACTCTGGACCTGGCAGCAGCATGAGGAGGCGGTACAGGGGCCCATGACAGATTACGGGCCTGGCAGCAGCATGAGGAGTCGGTACGGGGGCCAATGGCAGATTACGGGCCTGGCAGCAGCAATGGGAGGCCATACAGCACCCTATGACAAAATGGAATACACCAGCAGTGTGAGGAGACCTGAAAGTGGCACATGGCAGAGTGTGGCGATGGAGACAGCAGCAATGGGAGGCCGTACAGGGACCCATGACACACTCTGGACCTGGCAGCAGCATGAGGAGGCGGTACAGGGGCCCATGACAGATTACGGGCCTGGCAGCAGCATGAGGAGTCGGTACGGGGGTCCATGGCAGATTACGGGCCTGGCAGCAGCAATGGGAGGCCGTACAGGGACCCATGACACACTCTGGACCTGGCAGCAGCATGAGGAGGCGGTACAGGGGCCCATGACAGATTACGGGCCTGGCAGCAGCATGAGGAGTCGGTACGGGGGCCCATGGCAGATTACGGGCCTGGCAGCAGCAATGGGAGGCCCATAATCTGCCAGCACCCTATGACAAAATGGAACCCACCAGCAGTGTGAGGAGACCTGAAAGTGGCACATGGCAGAGTGTGGCGATGGAGACAGCAGCAATGGGAGGCCGTACAGGGACCCATGACACACTCTGGACCTGGCAGCAGCATGAGGAGGCGGTACAGGGGCCCATGACAGATTACGGGCCTGGCAGCAGCATGAGGAGTCGGTACGGGGGCCCATGGCAGATTACGGGCCTGGCAGCAGCAATGGGAGGCCATACAGCACCCTATGACAAAATGGAACTCACCAGCAGTGTGAGGAGACCTGAAAGTGGCACATGGCAGAGTGTGGCGATGGAGACAGCAGCAATGGGATGCCGTACAGGGACCCATGACACACTCTGGACCTGGCAGCAGCATGAGGAGGCGGTACAGGGGCCCATGACAGATTACGGGCCTGGCAGCAGCATGAGGAGTCGGTACGGGGGCCCATGGCAGATTACGGGCCTGGCAGCAGCAATGGGAGGCCCGTAATCTGCCAGCACCCTATGACACAATGGAACCCACCAGCAGTGTGAGGAGACCTGAAAGTGGCACATGGCAGAGTGTGGCGATGGAGACAGCAGCAATGGGAGGCCGTACAGGGACCCATGACACACTC
This sequence comes from Staurois parvus, assembly GCF_062004578.1. Lineage (NCBI taxonomy): Eukaryota > Metazoa > Chordata > Amphibia > Anura > Ranidae > Staurois > Staurois parvus. Next base: position 3,482,907 of record NW_028318226.1, read on the forward strand.
TGGACCTGGCAGCAGCATGAGGAGTCGGTACGGGGGCCCATGGCAGATTACGGGCCTGGCAGCAGCAATGGGAGGCCATACAGCACCCTATGACAAAATGGAACCCACCAGCAGTGTGAGGAGACCTGAAAGTGGCACATGGCAGAGTGTGGCGATGGAGACAGCAGCAATGGGAGGCCCTACAGGGACCCATGACACACTCTGGACCTGGCAGCAGCATGAGGAGGCGGTACAGGGGCCCATGACAGATTACGGGCCTGGCAGCAGCATGAGGAGTCGGTACAGGGGCCCATGGCAGATTACGGGCATGGCAGCAGCAATGGGAGGCCGTACAGGGACCCATGACACACTCTGGACCTGGCAGCAGCATGAGGAGGCGGTACAGGGGCCCATGACAGATTACGGGCCTGGCAGTAGCATGAGGAGTCGGTACGGGGGCCCATGGCAGATTACGGGCCTGGCAGCAGCAATGGGAGGCCCGTAATCTGCCAGCACCCTATGACAAAATGGAACCCACCAGCAGTGTGAGGAGACCTAAAAGTGGCACATGGCAGAGTGTGGCGATGGAGACAGCAGCAATGGGAGGCCCTACAGGGACCCATGACACACTCTGGACCTGGCAGCAGCATGAGGAGGCGGTACAGGGGCCCATGACAGATTACGGGCCTGGCAGCAGCATGAGGAGTCGGTACGGGGGCCCATGGCAGATTACGGGCCTGGCAGCAGCAATGGGAGGCCCGTAATCTGCCAGCACCCTATGACAAAATGGAACCCACCAGCAGTGTGAGGAGACCTGAAAGTGGCACATGGCAGAGTGTGGCGATGGAGACAGCAGCAATGGGAGGCCGTACAGGGACCCATGACACACTCTGGACCTGGCAGCAGCATGAGGAGGCGGTACAGGGGCCCATGACAGATTACGGGCCTGGCAGCAGCATGAGGAGTCGGTACGGGGGCCCATGGCAGATTACGGGCCTGGCAGCAGCAATGGGAGGCCGTACAGGGACCCATGACACACTCTGGACCTGGCAGCAGCATGAGGAGGCGGTACAGGGGCCCATGACAGATTACGGGCCTGGCAGCAGCATGAGGAGTCGGTACGGGGGCCCATGGCAGATTACGGGCCTGGCAGCAGCAATGGGAGGCCCGTAATCTGCTAGCACCCTATGACAAAATGGAACCCACCAGCAGTGTGAGGAGACCTGAAAGTGGCACATGGCAGAGTGTGGCGATGGAGACAGCAGCAATGGGAGGCCGTACAGGGACCCATGACACACTCTGGACCTGGCAGCAGCATGAGGAGGCAGTACAGGGGCCCATGACAGATTACGGGCCTGGCAGCAGCATAAGGAGTCGGTACGGGGGCCCATGGCAGATTACGGGCCTGGCTGCAGCAATGGGATGCCGTACAGGGACCCATGACACACTCTGGACCTGGCAGCAGCATGAGGAGGCGGTACAGGGGCCCATGACAGATTACGGGCCTGGCAGCAGCATGAGGAGTCGGTACGGGGGCCCATGGCAGATTACGGGCCTGGCAGCAGCAATGGGAGGCCCGTAATCTGCCAGCACCCTATGACAAAATGGAACCCACCAGCAGTGTGAGGAGACCTGAAAGTGGCACATGGCAGAGTGTGGCGATGGAGACAGCAGCAATGGGAGGCCGTACAGGGACCCATGACACACTCTGGACCTGGCAGCAGCATGAGGAGGCGGTACAGGGGCCCATGACAGATTACGGGCCTGGCAGCAGCATGAGGAGTCGGTACGGGGGCCCATGACAGATTACGGGCCTGGCAGCAGCAATGGGAGGCCATACAGCACCCTATGACAAAATGGAACCCACCAGCAGTGTGAGGAGACCTGAAAGTGGCACATGGCAGAGTGTGGCGATGGAGACAGCAGCAATGGGAGGCCGTACAGGGACCCATGACACACTCTGGACCTGGCAGCAGCATGAGGAGGCGGTACAGGGGCCCATGACAGATTACGGGCCTGGCAGCAGCATGAGGAGTCGGTACGGGGGCCCATGGCAGATTACGGGCCTGGCAGCAGCAATGGGAGGCCGTACAGGGACCCATGACACACTCTGGACCTAGCAGCAGCATGAGGAGGCGGTACAGGGGCCCATGACAGATTACGGGCCTGGCAGCAGCATGAGGAGTCGGTACGGGGGCCCATGGCAGATTACGGGCCTGGCAGCAGCAATGGGAGGCCCGTAATCTGCCAGAACCCTATGACAAAATGGAACCCACCAGCAGTGTGAGGAGACCTGAAAGTGGCACATGGCAGAGTGTGGCGATGGAGACAGCAGCAATGGGAGGCCGTACAGGGACCCATGACACACTCTGGACCTGGCAGCAGCATGAGGAGGCAGTACAGGGGCCCATGACAGATTACGGGCCTGGCAGCAGCATGAGGAGTTGGTACGGGGGCCCATGGCAGATTACGGGCCTGGCAGCAGCAATGGGAGGCCGTACAGGGACCCATGACACACTCTGGACCTGGCAGCAGCATGAGGAGGTGGTACAGGGGCCCATGACAGATTACGGGCCTGGCAGCAGCATGAGGAGTCGGTACGGGGGCCCATGGCAGATTACGGGCCTGGCAGCAGCAATGGGTGGCCCGTAATCTGCCAGAACCCTATGACAAAATGGAACCCACCAGCAGTGTGAGGAGACCTGAAAGTGGCACATGGCAGAGTGTGGCGATGGAGACAGCAGCAATGGGAGGCCGTACAGGGACCCATGACACACTCTGGACCTGGCAGCAGCATGAGGAGGCAGTACAGGGGCCCATGACAGATTACGGGCCTGGCAGCAGCATGAGGAGTCGGTACGGGGGCCCATGGCAGATTACGGGCCTGGCAGCAGCAATGGGAGGCCGTACAGGGACCCATGACACACTCTGGACCTGGCAGCAGCATGAGGAGGTGGTACAGGGGCCCATGACAGATTACGGGCCTGGCAGCAGCATGAGGAGTCGGTACGGGGGCCCATGGCAGATTACGGGCCTGGCAGCAGCAATGGGTGGCCCGTAATCTGCCAGCACCCTATGACAAAATGGAACCCACCAGCAGTGTGAGGAGACCTGAAAGTGGCACATGGCAGAGTGTGGCGATGGAGACAGCAGCAATGGGAGGCCGTACAGGGACCCATGACACACTCTGGACCTGGCAGCAGCATGAGGAGGCGGTACAGGGGCCCATGACAGATTACGGGCCTGGCAGCAGCATGAGGAGTCGGTACGGGGGCCCATGGCAGATTACGGGCCTGGCAGCAGCAATGGGAGGCCCGTAATCTGCCAGCACCCTATGACAAAATGGAACCCACCAGCAGTGTGAGGAGACCTGAAAGTGGCACATGGCAGAGTGTGGCGATGGAGACAGCAGCAATGGGAGGCCCTACAGGGACCCATGACACACTCTGGACCTGGCAGCAGCATGAGGAGGCGGTACAGGGGCCCATGACAGATTACGGGCCTGGCAGCAGCATGAGGAGTCGGTACGGGGGCCCATGGCAGATTACGGGCCTGGCAGCAGCAATGGGTGGCCCGTAATCTGCCAGCACCCTATGACAAAATGGAACCCACCAGCAGTGTGAGGAGACCTGAAAGTGGCACATGGCAGAGTGTGGCGATGGAGACAGCAGCAATGGGATGCCGTACAGGGACCCATGACACACTCTGGACCTGGCAGCAGCATGAGGAGGCAGTACAGGGGCCCATGACAGATTACGGGCCTGGCAGCAGCATGAGGAGTCGGTACGGGGGCCCATGGCAGATTACGGGCCTGGCAGCAGCAATGGGAGGCCGTACAGGGACCCATGACACACTCTGGACCTGGCAGCAGCATGAGGAGGCGGTACAGGGGCCCATGACAGATTACGGGCCTGGCAGCAGCATGAGGAGTCGGTACGGGGGCCCATGGCAGATTACGGGCCTGGCAGCAGCAATGGGAGGCCCGTAATCTGCCAGCACCCTATGACAAAATGGAACCCACCAGCAGTGTGAGGAGACCTGAAAGTGGCACATGGCAGAGTGTGGCGATGGAGACAGCAGCAATGGGAGGCCGTACAGGGACCCATGACACACTCTGGACCTGGCAGCAGCATGAGGAGGCAGTACAGGGGCCCATGACAGATTACGGGCCTGGCAGCAGCATGAGGAGTCGGTACGGGGGCCCATGGCAGATTACGGGCCTGGCAGCAGCAATGGGAGGCCCGTAATCTGCCAGCACCCTATGACAAAATGGAACCCACCAGCAGTGTGAGGAGACCTGAAAGTGGCACATGGCAGAGTGTGGCGATGGAGACAGCAGCAATGGGAGGCCGTACAGGGACCCATGACACACTCTGGACCTGGCAGCAGCATGAGGAGGCGGTACAGGGGCCCATGACAGATTACGGGCCTGGCAGCAGCATGAGGAGTCGGTACGGGGGCCCATGGCAGCTTACGGGCCTGGCAGCAGCAATGGGAGGCCCGTAATCTGCCAGCACCCTATGACAAAATGGAACCCACCAGCAGTGTGAGGAGACCTGAAAGTGGCACATGGCAGAGTGTGGCGATGGAGACAGCAGCAATGGGAGGCCCTACAGGGACCCATGACACACTCTGGACCTGGCAGCAGCATGAGGAGGCGGTACAGGGGCCCATGACAGATTACGGGCCTGGCAGCAGCATGAGGAGTCGGTACGGGGGCCCATGGCAGATTACGGGCCTGGCAGCAGCAATGGGAGGCCATACAGCACCCTATGACAAAATGGAACCCACCAGCAGTGTGAGGAGACCTGAAAGTGGCACATGGCAGAGTGTGGCGATGGAGACAGCAGCAATGGGAGGCCGTACAGGGACCCATGACACACTCTGGACCTGGCAGCAGCATGAGGAGGCAGTACAGGGGCCCATGACAGATTACGGGCCTGGCAGCAGCATGAGGAGTCGGTACGGGGGCCCATGGCAGATTACGGGCCAGGCAGCAGCAATGGGAGGCCGTACAGGGACCCATGACACACTCTGGACCTGGCAGTAGCATGAGGAGGCGGTACAGGGGCCCATGACAGATTATGGGCCTGGCAGCAGCATGAGGAGTCGGTACGGGGGCCCATGGCAGATTACGGGCCTGGCAGCAGCAATGGGAGGCCCGTAATCTGCCAGCACCCTATGACAAAATGGAACCCACCAGCAGTGTGAGGAGACCTGAAAGTGGCACATGGCAGAGTTTGGCGATGGAGACAGCAGCAATGGGAGGCCGTACAGGGACCCATGACACACTCTGGACCTGGCAGCAGCATGAGGAGGCGGTACAGGGGCCCATGACAGATTACGGGCCTGGCAGCAGCATGAGGAGTCGGTACGGGGGCCCATGGCAGATTACGGGCCTGGCAGCTCAATGGGAGGCCCGTAATCTGCCAGCACCCTATGACAAAATGGAACCCACCAGCAGTGTGAGGAGACCTGAAAGTGGCACATGGCAGAGTGTGGCGATGGAGACAGCAGCAATGGGAGGCCGTACAGGGACCCATGACACACTCTGGACCTGGCAGCAGCAAGAGGAGGCGGTACAGGGGCCCATGGCAGAGTGGCGAAGCGTAAGCAGCTTAAATTGAAGGCCATACAGAGGCCTATGTTAAAAATAATAACATGTTTGGGGCATGATTCATGGCGGATTTAGTCAGTTGTGTCAGGAACTGGTGGTTTGAAATCCAGACTAATCCACGCCTGATTCATTTTCACAAACGTGAGTCTCTCCACACTTTGGGTGGACAGTCTTGTCCTCCGTGGAGTTACAATACCTCCTGCCGCACTAAACACGCACTCCGATGCCACGCTACTGGCCGGGCATGACAGCCTTTCAAGGGCAAATTCAGCTAGTTGGGGCCAAAGGTCAAGTTTCGTTGCCCAGTAGTCGGTTGGCAGGGTGCTGTCCAAGTAGGCCCAAGCCTGTTGTTTGAGGTCCTGCTCCAGGTCCACCTGATGCTGCTGCTGCTGCGGCTGGTTAGTAGTTTCCTCACTGCGCTGGTGAAGAAAGCTACAGTTGTGACCAAAATTATTCAACCCCCACTGAAATTGAGTGTTTTGGCCAGTTTGACATTGCTTTTGATCATTCAGTCATCTTGCTTACATTTACATTAAAGAGGCACTTGTAGGTCAGACAAATATAACATAACAGTTATAATGAAATAACCACAAATGTCTTTTCTGTGCTCACAGCATTATCAGTTTTATTCAACCCCCAAGTGACATTCAATCTTAGTACTTAGTACAGCATCCTTTTACAGTTATAACAGCTTTTAAACGTGAAGCATAGCTTGACACAAGTGTCTTGCAGCGATCTACGGGTATCTTCGCCCATTCTTCATGGGCAAAGGCCTCCAGTTCAGTCACATTCTTAGGCTTGCGCACTGCAACTGCTTTCTTTAAGTCCCACCAGAGGTTCTCAATCGGATTTAAGTCTGGTGACTGCGATGGCCACTCCAAAATGTTCCAGCCTTTCCTCTGCAACCATGCTCTAGTGGACTTGGAGGTATGCTTGGGATCATTGTCCTGTTGAAAGGTCCAACGTCTCCCAAGCCTCAGGTGTGTGACGGACTGCATCACGTTTCCATCCAATATCTCCTGGTACTGAAGAGAATTCATGGTACCTTGCACACGCTGAAGCTTCCCTGTACCTGCAGAAGCAAAACAGCCCCAAAGCATGATTGACCCTCCACCATGCTTCACAGTAGGCAAGGTGTTCTTTTCATCATAGGCCTTGTTCTTCCTCCTCCAAACATAGCGTTGATCCATGGGCCCAAACAGTTCTAATTTTGTTTCATCAGTCCACAGAACACTATCCCACAACTTTTGTGGTTTGTCCACATGGCTTTTGGCATACTGCAGTCGACTCTTCTTATTCTTTGGAGACAGCAAGGGGGTACGCCTGGGAGTTCTGGCACGGAGGCCTTCATTACGCAGTGTGCGTCTTATTGTCTGGGCTGAAACTTCTGTACCCACATCTGACAAATCTTTTCTCAGTTCCTCAGCAGTCACACGGGGACTTCTCTCCACTCTACGCTTCAGGTAGCGCACAGCAGTCGAAGTCAGCATCTTCTTTCTGCCACGACCAGGTAGCGTTTCAACAGTGCCCTTTGCCTTGAATTTGCGAATGATGCTTCCTAAGGTGTCTCTTGGTATGTTTAACATCTTTGCAATCTTCTTATAGCCATTGCCCTTCCTGTGAAGAGAAATCACCTCTTCTCTTGTCTTCCTGGACCATTCTCTTGCCTTCACCATGTTTGTAACCACACCAGTAAATGTCTAGAAGGAGCTGAGTATCACAGTCATTTTAAAGCTGCCTAATTGGTGCTTATTATGCTTGATTGCTGCTCGGTGACATCCACAGGTGTTTTCAATACCTGATGGAAAGCACCTGTATGAACCTCTGTTCTTCAGAGTGGTAGTCTTTAAGGGGTTGAATAATTGTGGCAATGAAGAAACCACATAAGAACCATTTACTACTGTATTACATAAACAATTGATGTCATTTTAGTTGCATTTGGGTAGTTACAACGTCCTTGTAGGATTTGATTCTGAATACAATTCCAAATGTACACTATAGTCCCTAAACCCCTTTACAGCATTGGGGGTTGAATAATTTTGGTCACAACTGTACTCATCATCGACTGCAGACTGAGGCAGCCGCTGCTGGTGGAGCTACCACTGCTCCTACCACCCCACCCCTCCCCTGCTGCCATGGCAGCGGAACGCGAGCGCACAGGGCCCACAGTGTCTGAGGATGGACGTTGGCGCAGAAAGGCAGAGACCAACTGACTACATAGGTGGTTTTTATAGTACGTTATTTTGGCCTCCCTCTCAGCAGGTGTGAAAAAGGCCACCATTTTTGAACGGTAGCGAGGGTCCAACAAGGTGGACAGCCAAAAGTCATCCCTCTGTCTGATGGTTAGTATTCGGCAACCGAGCATGCTATGGGCCATTTGTGCCAAGGAATGCGAGGGACTCCCTGCCTCCATCTCCACAGCATACTGCCACAGTGCGTCTGGGTCCTCTGTCTCCTCCTCCTCCTCTACCAGATGCTCCTGCTCCTCCACTCCTGTCCGCTGAATGGAAAAACCACCCATTTCACTCAATAATTCCTGAGCACCAATGTCCTCCTCTACCTCCTCCTCTTCTTCCTGTCCTGCCCCCACAGGGGTCATGTGGCGTTGAGATCTGTGTGCCACGTCTACCGCACCCTGACCAGCCATTGTTAACAGCATTTGTTCCAGGACGTGCAACAGAGGAATGACGTCGTTCATCCCATAGTCCTGCCAACTCACGAATAGCGTGGCCTCCTCAAAGGGCCTGAGCAAGCGGCAGGTGTCACGCATGAGCTGCCAATGGCTGACATCTAAGTTACACAGGGGAGTACCTTTATCCGCTTGTAACATCAGGAAATCGGTGATGGCCTTTCGCTGTTCGTAAAGGCGGTCTAACATATATAGGGTTGAATTCCACCTTGTTGCAACGTCGCAGATCAGGCGATGCTGTGGAATTCCGTTCTGCCGCTGCAGCTCAAGGAGGGTGTGCTTTGCGGTGTAGGAATGGCTGAAATGCATGCAAAGTTTACGTGACATTTTAAGGATGTCTTGCAGTGGGATGGTGGATTTTAGGAACCGCTTGACAACCAGATTGAACACGTGAGCCATGCATGGCGCATGGCACAACCTTCCTTGACGCAGAGCAGACACCATGTTCTTTCCGTTGTCGGTCAACATGGTTCCGATTTTCAGTTTGCGCGGAGACAGCCATCTGTCGATTTCTCTGTTCATTACACTCAGAAGTTCCTCCCCTGTGTGACTACGTTCGCCAAGGCATACCAGGTGCAGCACAGCGTGACACCGTTGCGCCCTGCACATGTGATATGCCGGTCGGGTAATGGGACTTGGCACGGGGGTGGCGGCTGAGGACACGGCGGAAGAAGAGGTGGTAGAGGCGGACATCTTTGCTGGACCAAGGACGTGCAAACGTGGAGGCAAAAGCGGCGTGACCTGTCCAAGTTGCTGGTGCGGCTGTGTCGGCACCACTTTCACCCAGTGGGCCGTAAATGACATGTACTGTCCCTGACCGTAGTTACAGCTCCACACGTCGGCGCTGCCGTGCACTTTGGCAGAGACCGACATGCTCAAAGACTGGCCCACCATCTCTTCTACATGTGAATGCAGGGCTGGCACTGCCTTTTTGGCAAAGAAATGCCGGCTTGGCACTCTCCACCGCGGCACGGCACAAGCCATCATTTCTCGGAAAGGTGCTGAGTCCACCACTTGGAAAGGGAGGGACTGCAGCACCAGCAACTTGGACAGGAGGACGTTCAGCTTCTGCACCGTTGGGTGCGTGCTCGCAAACTGTTGTCTCTTGGAAACGGATTCCAAGAAAGACTGCTGACGGAATCCGTGAAGAGGAGTAGCAGGAGAAGGAGCATCTGAACGAGCGGAAGATGCCAACGAGCGACAACTCCCCTCAGCAGAGGTGTTGGAGCCTTGACTGGCTGATAGAGGGCGATTGACGTCGGGTGACGGAGCAAGTAACGGAGCGGGTGATGGAGCGGGGGCTGGGGCAGGCAGAACCGCCGTATCTTTATCACGGTTTTCCCAGGCCACCGAATGGCGACGCTGCATATGCTGACGCAACGCTGTAGTCCCAACATGGGCCCCCTGGCCACGCTTGACTTTCTGGCCACATAGTCGACATACGGCTACATTTACTTCCTCGGGCGGCTTGACGAAAAATTGCCACACCGCCGAGTAGGAAACTTTGCCCCCGCTACTCCTCACTGGCTGACTGCTACTTCCTCCATGCACACCGGCACCACTACTGGCCGTGGTGGTAGGCTGCAGTGGAGCTGGTGCTCTACTCCGTGGCCGTTTGCCTCCACTGACACTGCTGCGACCCTGCTGCCTCCTGGGCAACCCACCGACTGTTTTGCTCGCTGCCAAGCTGGCACCCTCTTCTCCTGATGATGCGGAAGCAATAGCCTGATGACGACGAGGCTGCCAAGTGCGATCAGCCTCATCATCATCAATTAGGGTCTCCGCCTCACTACTAGCCCCCTCGGCTGCGTGTGGGTCAGGAGACAGACCTGTCTCTAGACCGGCTACCGAGCCACTCTCCTCGCCAGTACTTCTTCGCCTGGCTGCTGAAGAGGCGGATGTCTCCCCCCGTTCCTGACCGCCCTCTGTTAGCTCTTCCTCACTGTACAGTGGGGCTGAGCCCACAGCATGCGATACTTCGCTTGGTGAGGGAACAGCAAAGGACAGGGGCAGGTAGAGGACACGTGATTTCAGTGGGCTTGCTCCCGGGACATGCCAACTAACGGTTGTGTCTGACGTACCCACCGACCGTTGGCTGTAGGTGTCAGAGGTGACCTGGGAAGAGGAAGACGACCGAGCCAACCAATCGATGACGGCAGGGTTGTCGGTGGAGACACGACCGCTGGATGACACCGGGAGCACTGGCCTCTGGCTGCGACTAGTGCTGCCTCGACCCCTTCCTCTGCTGCCACGTCTGCTCGCTCCTGAAACATTGCCTCCTCTGCCACTCCTCTGCGTGTTGTCTGACATACTCTTTAATTCAACGATTCTGTGTCCCTGAGTAACGATTCTGTGTCCCTGAGTAACAATTCTGTGTCCCTGAGTAACAATTCTGTGTCCCTGAGTAACGATTCTGTGTCCCTCAGTAACGATTCTGTGTCCCTCAGTAACGATTCTGTGTCCCTGAGTAACGATTCTGTGTCCCTGAGTAACGATTCTGTGTTCCTGAGTAACAATTCTTTGTCCCTGAGTAACGATTCTGTGTCCCTGAGTAACGATTCTGTGTCCCTGAGTAACGATTCTGTGTCCCTCAGTAACAATTCTGTGTCCCTGAGTAACGATTCTGTTTCCCTGAGTAACAATTCTGTGTCCCTGAGTAACGGTTTCTGTGTCCCTGAGCAACGATTCTGTGTCCCTGAGTAACAATTCTGTGTCCCTGAGTAACAATTCTGTGTCCCTGAGTAACAATTCTGTGTCCCTGAGTAACGATTCTGTGTCCCTGAGTAACAATTCTGTGTCCCTGAGTAACAATTCTGTGTCTGTCCCTAAGTAACAATTCTGTGTCCCTGAGTAACAATTCTGTGTCCCTGAGTAACGATTCTGTGTCCCTCAGTAACAATTCTGTGTCCCTGAGTAACAATTCTGTGTCCCTGAGTAACAATTCTGTGTGTGTCCCTGAGTAACATTTCTGTGTCCCTGAGTAACGATTCTGTGTCCCTGAGTAACGATTCTGTGTCCCTGAGTAACAATTCTGTGTCCCTGAGTAACGATTCTGTGTCCCTCAGTAACAATTCTGTGTCCCTGAGTAACAATTCTGTGTCTGTCCCTGAGTAACGATTCTGTGTCCCTGAGTAACAACTCTGTGTCCCTGAGTAACAATTCTGTGTCCCTGAGTAACAATTCTGTGTCCCCGAGTAACGATTCTGTGTCCCTAAGTAACGATTCTGTGGCCCTAAAGTCTCTGTGGCCCTAACTCTGTCCCTAAGAGGTCTGTCTCTCTTGAATGACCGGAGGCTAATGGAGAATTCTAAGATGGCCGCGATTTATAGCTCCACCATTACACTGTGCTGACTGGCTGGCTGCTGATTGGCTAATGCGATCACATGTCATGAATGAATGCATTATGGGTCAGCGCGCCTTGTCTGCGCGCCTTCCCAGAGATCCCTGCTCCGTCGCCACACATGTCGCCGCCATTTTTGGGAAAATTCGATTCGTGCATCCGAAGTTTGCTAATTTTCGGATTCGGCGCGAATCGAATATTTCCTAATCTTCGAAACGAATTCCACTTCGTCATGTTCGATTCGCTCATCTCTAATGCTAATCTAACGTGTGTGTAAAATGTAGTGCTCACAGTGCGGTGTTCTCTTTTTTCTCCCTAGATGGCATAAGGGGCAGCAGGGGGCAAGTAGTTAAAAAAAAAAAATATCAATACAATATTTAAATTTTTTTTTTTACTTTTTAAAATGATTTTATAAAAAACTTTTAACAACTTGTTATCATAGTAACATTGTATTAATCTTGGGGGGGGGGGGGGGGTGATAAGGGATTTTTTTTTCACTTTGTAAGAGCAAATAAAGATTATATTATAGCTTGCTTTGAACTGTCATGAATGAGTTAAGTTCATGACAGTTCAATATAACATTGGGATTGTTAAAACCAGCCAAGTTTATGCTAAACAATAGGTGGTACTTTTACATGTTAAACATAAAGTGAAATACTCAGCAACTTAAAGTATCTTTGTGGTTTTTTTTTATAGTCCCCCAAAGACAACGTTATCATAGAAGCTAGCAATCCTGGAACTGGCAGGTCGCCCACCAAGCCTCACTCATATGGAAGAAACACAAACAAGGTCAGTCTAAACCTTAGAATGCGACCGTCAAACAAGTAAACATGTTAATATCATGTAAATCTCTCAGCAGATCTGTCTTTCGCAAGATCTAACCACCTAGTAATTACATGACCTGCCCTCCCATCAGTAATGACATGACCTGGCCCCTCTCCCCAGTAATGACATGACCTCACCTTCCCTCCCCAGTAATGGTCAGTGCGCATGCTCCGAAACACCGCTGCTTCAATTCTTATGACGCGGTTACACCATACTCTGCGCTCCACCTGCGTTCCACTGCAGTACACAGCGGTTTTCCCATCCCATCTTCTGGCAGCTGGTCTCTGGACATAGGAACTGGACACCAATCACCTGCAGCACATGCTAACCGCTCCCGGATACCGTTACATTGGACTACAGATGTGCCTTAATTGATCTTTTAAAATGTGAGTGTTTCTTTATGCCATTGTTTACAATTAAATATTAATGGTCTGCACTCAGTGGTGCCTTCTTTCATTCTATTTTTACTAGTAATGACATGACCTGGCCCCCCCTTCCCCAGTAATGACATGACCTGGCCACCCTCCCCAGTAATGACATGACCTCGCCCCCTTCAGAGAATCCTCGTTAGGGGAGTGAGCAGAGCAGTATTTTACCTCAGGTCTCGGCTTTCAGGCGGCGCTCTCCTCCTGCCTCAGCACAGTGCCATTCTTTTCAGTCCCAGGCTGCTCTCTAAACAGCACTCTCCTGTCTCGTGACAGACATGGCCCAACCAAGCAGAGCAGAGGAGGCGTCTGGACAAAAGAGAAGGCAAACAACTGGAAACTGATTACTGGATTATAGAGCCTGGCTGGGGCCCTGGAGGACACAAGGTGGATTGGAGCTGGACTCCAACTTTGGGATTTTGTGGGGGAAATGTAATACGACAGAAGGGAGTGGAGCCGTGGGCTCCCTGGAGCTAGGGACGGGGTCACAATTGTTACCCCTGATGCTACGCCTATGCACATGAGTACAGTCTATGACACACATGACATTGGGAATCCAAGCTACCACATAGAAGTCGTTCTTAATCTGATCCTACTTTTGACGTGTGGTTGTCATATTAGGGAAAATTGTATTCCATACTTACCGTAATTTTCCTTTCCTGGATCTTCCCCATGTCAGCCTACCACAAGTCAGCTCCACATTCTCAGACCTCTTCAGGACAACTGCTTTCCTAGCCCATAAAAGCGGCTGTCTCCCCTCAGTATGGAATACAATTTTCGCTATTCCTGGACCTCCCCATGTCAGCCTACCATGGGATGTACCAAGCAATGCTAAATGGAAAAAAGGGAGGGGAAAAAACAAGACCCAAACAAATTGAATGCTGCATATAAACCTCTATTACTGACAGCCACTGCAATGACTGTAGATACATGACTGCACTGATGGAAAAGCCATACTCATTCAGTTGTGGTAAATAAATGCATTTACTGTGTTCCAGCTTGCTGACCTGCAAATCACCTTTGCTGAGATTGAGATGCTTTTCGTTGAATTAACTCTCACTTCCAAAGGTGGTGGCAAGCCTAGGACTTTGTAGGCAAGCTGGTCATGACAATCCACAAAGACATGACCTTGGGTAATACAGTGAAGCCCTTCCTTGGACCTTGATGGAAGGTATAAAGACTATCTTGTTCACAAATGTCCTCCATGCATTTCAAATATACTGAAAGTGAATAAACATATCTAAATTCTTCCACTTATCCTCTCACCCATCTTCCAGGAAAGGTGAAAGTACGGACTTCCAACTTATATGGAATGAAGTTTAAACTTTTTGGAAGAAATTTGGGACCTGTCTCAGAATGACCCTGTCTTGGAGGATCCTGCAGTATGGCTCTCTAGCTAAAAAGGCATACGTGTCAGATATTCTCCTTGTGGTAGCAATTGCCATCAGGAAATATGTCCTCCGAACCAAAGCCAAGCCATTCATTTCAGTCTCATGGGGTGCAGATGGAACACCCCATCCTGAACCAGGAGATCCAAACAAACTGGAAGTGAAATTGGTTGTTCTAGCTTCATCCTCTATACAAGGGGAAACCAAGGCCAGCTCGGCCAAAAGAGCAGGGCTATTATTTCCCCCACTTTGCGTTGTATCTTCAGGAGAACCCTTAGAATTAGAGGGATTGGAGGAAAGATGTGCACTAGGCAAAACCTCCATGGCCTGGAAAAGGCATCTTGGCCCAAGGATTGCAGGTCCTGAATTAGGAGAAGTAGAGGGAAGCTGGAAGTTCATTGCTGACACCATCAAATCCACATCTAGTGTCACCCAGGCTTTTTCCGCAACAATTTCGAATTGAGGCCCCATTTGCCGTGATCTACAAAACTCCGACTCTGGTTCATCAGAATGTTCTCCGTTCCTGGGAGGTATGAAGTGATGGTAAATTCCTTTCTACTCAAAGGAAGATTTGACAGGCTATTCTCAGGAGACGCAAGCTTCCTTGACAGGCCAAGTAAGCCACTGTAGTCCAATTTTCTGAAAGCCCCTTCACCACTTTTCCACGTAACAGATACTGAAACGCTAGCAGAGTGAATCAAGAAGCTATTAAATCTAGCAGACAGGAACTCTGCATAGTCCACCTCTTCCAACAACCTTAAACCTGGTGACCAAAGCTGTGGGCTCCCTCAACCAACCAGCCTGATTCTGGAGGAAGGAGAGGGACACTGCCTTTCCAATTGCGCAAAACCATCCACCAGGTTAATAAACGGGCTATCGGACCTGGTATGAGGATCCTCTGGTTCAATACATGATGATCCCACTAGTGAAGGAAACTGAATTGAAACTTCTTTCTTCAGCATCTGACCCAAGGAGCAAGTGGGATGGTGGATAACAGAAGGCCCAGGAACTGCATTCATTCTCTTGCTAATAAGCAAGCCCTGCTCATTATTTCCGTCACCTGAGTGTGGATTTTTTGGACTTTCTTCTGGGGGAGAAAGATATAGCAGGACCTGCATTGGTTGCAGTTGACTCTTTTGATAGTTGATTATCCACCCCAAGCTTTTGAGCGTGTTACAGGTTAGAGACACGTGATCCATCAGAAGACTCCTCGACAGGGCCAACAGAAGGATATCATCAAGATAATAAAATATCTAAAGACCCCTGAGTTGCAGAACAGCTAAGATGGCTGACAGCAGTCTTGTGAAGGTTCTGGGAGCAATGCAAAAGCCTGAATGGCAAAAAACGAACTGGAAAAGTGCCCCTTGTATGCAAACCAAAGAAATGATAAGCCAGAACTATGGGGGCATGCAGATAGGTGCCTGTCAAATGCACTGAGGCCATCCAGTCTCTGACTTTTACTACTGAAATGATGTTCAAGGAATCCATTTTGAAAGGAAGGGCCTTCATAGAGGAATTCAGATATTACAGACCTAGAACTGGTCTGAAGGTGCCTGAGGACTTGAGCACCAGAACGAAAGAGGAATACATGTCTCTGCCCCATTCTTGTCTTGGTACAGGAAAAGTAGCTTAAGCTGTTAACAATTCCTTTATATATGCGTGCAAACAATTCAGTTTGAATTTGTCACATTGGTAACCACATTCCCCCGAAGTAATACTGAGGGGCCTTTTTGCAAATTCTAACAGATATCCACTTTGGATGATATCCAGAATTCAAGCATCCTCCATTTCTTCCACCCAGACCTCCCTAAATAGAGTCAAATTTGCTCCCACTTGAGAGGGCTGGACGGAGACACCTTCCTGAAGAATTGTACTTCTCCTGAACCATAGGACTCCATTTCTGCCACCCAAACTCTGAGGGCCATAGGGGATGGTACCGCTACAGTATACATCCTCTTCAGATCTGTATCAGTATTGCGGTCCATTGGATCCCTACAATACACCAAACCTTCAAGTGAAAGCGTTATGTGGTTGTCCAATCTCTATAAAGAGGTGGCTACTTTGGGAACTATATTCCATAATTTGCCATCCTTTTGACAAAACGAGTATAACTTTGAAACTCTGTTATGGACATTTAATCTTTTGTTAGGTTTTTTGCCCATTTATCCTTAATAGCCTATTGGATTTCAAATATCAAAGGGAAAGAAGGAACTGTCTTTTTTTTTTTATCTGGGTAGTATTTTCTCTGTCTTTTGGGTGGAGAACTCTTTTTGCTGCGTCTCTAATGTACAATTTGACTTGCTGTGCGTCTGCAGCTTTGTCACGTGCCCCCTACCTAAGATAGGATGTGCACACCAATTTGCCTGGCAATGCCTCAGCTGAATAGCCCCAACAAGCCACCACTTCAGGCTGGGTTGGAGAAGAGGCTCTGGAAGAGGTAGAGGACCTTTTCCTGTGCTAGCCAGAGGATTTACTATTCTTGGAAGCGTTTTGGCAACATGGTTTTCCCCGTCCTGATTCTGTACGACTACAATGGGCCACTGGCGACGGTGTCCTAGAACACCACTTGGTGAATGTTTAATCCACTCTGGACTGTTCTGGTGAAGCAACTTGTCCTGAACAACGGGAAACAGGAGTGCTTTGGACCGAGCTCTTGGCGGACACTTTATTCCACGCTGGAGTCTTCTTTCTGCCATAAAGGTTTGCAGATAGCACTTTTAAAAAGTAGCAAAAAATAAATAAGATAAAAATGATAATTCCAGAAAGCAGGTAAAGAGAAGAAATAAATAAATAAAACAAATAAATAAATAAACAAATAAAAATAAAAAAATACCTCTCCATTAGATCTTCAGTGCTTAAAGCTGCAGCTTTTAGCAACTGCCTAAGGGGGAATATAACCTAACCCACATCTCAGAGTCACAATTACATGTGCATGTATCCAAGGCAAACATCTGAGGTGACCTACAGGAAGTAGAGCAGCAGTAGGACCCAGGCTGCAGCAGTTGAGTGACTAGGTAAACAGGTGCAGCTCATAGAGACACAGCAGCCTCTGCAGCAGACACAGAGCTGCAACATGAGAGAGAAAGAGCCAGCCTCTAGATAATGCAGTAGCTTCCTGTGTCACAGAGCATCCTGGCAGCTCCATGGCAAACAGGGAAGTTCAGCACCCACCGTATTTGCAAGTGTACCATCTAGCCTGCTTTGCAGCCAGAACAAACGCCACCGCCATGATGGGATTATCAGCCCCAGGCAGACCCCAGATGCCGGCCAGCCCAAAGACCTGCTGTGATATGAACTACAAGTGCCAGCCAGCCCACAGACATGCTGAGATATGGACTACAAGCCAGCCAATCTTTGCACAGGTAAGTCACCCCGCCTTCCCAGCAGTACTTTATACTGCCCCATGGAAATAACTACTGTAGGGTGGCATAATCAATGTGTAGAAAGTATGCATAACAATCCCTGCACCAAAGGAACCCACTGTACGGGGAAGTTTACAGTCCAAACAAGGGGTCTTCTTACCCAGGAGTGGCTGAACCTGGGAAAGCTATAGGAGAGAGATTTTTTTTTTTTAAGGTGTCCGGAGTGAGGACGAAAAAAGAACGCTGACTGAGGGGAGACAGCCGCTCCTATGGGCTAGGAAATTAGGTTGTCCTGGAGAGTTCAGAGAGGGCAGATCTGACCCGTGGTAGGCTGACATGGGGAGGTCCAGGAAATATACAGTATATTGGTCATGGGTGGAATAGCATGACTGCGCAGTGTGGTGGGCTCCAGAAAAGGGCACAATTACCCAAAGATCAGCATAATCATCTCCTTAGACAAAATTTAGTGAGCACGTCTGCTTCAGGGAAATCATCCAGCAAGGTGCGACACTTAAAGGAATGTCAATGCATGACAACCAGTCTTCTTCTCCTCGCCCTGCTTAGAATGGCCTGAAACTCCAGCAAATTTGCCTTAAAAAGCACCATTAGGGATGTGGAGAGCAATACAATGTCCAGCTGCCAAATGAGAGTGTAGACTAGCCAAATGCTCATTAGATTGTGAACAGATACCCTTTTTTTAAACACTTCCCTTTTTTTAAACACTTTTTTTAAACACTTCCATGCCATGCCCTTCTTTTGGTGGTATTTAATCACCACTGGGTTTTTTTTTTCTTGCACTATAAGCAAAAAAAGATTGAACATTTTATAGAAAAGTTTTTCTTTGTTTCTATTATAAAATTTTGCAAACAAGTAATTTTCTCCTTCACCAATGTGTGTTGATGAGTCTGCACTGATAGGCAAAACTGATGGGCACTGATAGGCTCCACTGCTGAGGAGGCACTGGTGGGCATTGATGAGGAAGCACTGATGAGGCTGCATTGATATGCGGCATTGATGGGCACTGATAGGCAGCAATGAAGGGCACTGACTGGTGGCACTGATGGGCAGCACTGATGGGCAGCACTGATGGGCACTTTTGTAATTGCACTGATAATCCCACTTCTTGATGATTTCTCCGCCTGGCTACCCTACTTTCTCTCCTCTGAACTACCCACTATCATTCTCGGAGATTTTAACATCCTTATTAATGTCAACAACCCGGCTACATCCCAACTCTTCAACATAACCTCATCTTTTGCATTAGCACAATGTATACAGTCCTCCACTCACTCTAATGGGAATACATTAGGCCTTGTTTTCTCCCGTCTTTGCACTCCCTACAACCACACAAACACCCCCTTTCCTCTCTCTGATCACAATCTCATCACCTTCACAGTCTCCTCGTCTTCAAACACCTATCCCTCCAAGCAACAAACAATTACCCGCCGAAACCTTCACAACTTGAACCCTGCTCCTTTCCACTCTGCAACTATGACAGAATCTCCTGCCCTGACCTGGCCACTGCTGTCTATAACAGTTCACTTTCATTCGCATTAGACTCGCTTGCTCCTCTAACAACACGAAGCAACAGGCCCCGACCGTTACAACCTTGGCAGACAGACGACAGCAGAAATCTTAAACGACATAGTCGTGCATTGGAGCGGTTGTGGCGTAAAACCAAATCCCACCAAGCATTCACCCGATATAAATCTGCTTTCTTAACATACAATTCCTCCCTTCATGCTGCCAAACAAGCCTACTTTGTCACTCTTATTAATACCTTCTCATCCAGTCCTCGTTGTCTCTTCTCTACTTTTAACGCTCTACTTTCTCTACCTCCACCCAGTACCTCACTCACTGCTCATGAGATTGCAAATCATTTCAAAAACAAGATTGATGCAATTTGTAGGGGCGTCGCCACTGCACAGACATCCATCCCACTTAGCATACCTTATACTAAACCTCCCTCAACACTTTCCTCTTTTGACCTCGCCACTACCGAAGAGGTGACTAAGGTTTTCGCAGAAGCCCGTCTCACTACCAGCCCCCTGGATCCTGTCCCCTCACAACTACTATGGTCACCCTCTTCTTCCATCCTATGCTCCCTCACTCACATCTTAAATCTTTCCCTCTCTACTGGTGCCTTCCCCTCCCCTCTAAAGCATGTGCACATCACTCCCATAAACTCTAAACTCCTAGAATGCTTAGTCTACAATCGCCTGAGCTCCCACCTCACCGACAACAACCTTCTTGATCCTTTACAGTCTGGCTTTCGCTCTGTACACTCCACTGAAACTGCCCTACTAAAACTCACTCTATTAACTGCTAAAACCAATGGCCACTACTCCGTTCTCTTACTACTTGACCTCTCTGCAGCTTTTAATATGGTTGACCATCCCCTCCTCCTCAAAATACTCTACTCTCTCGGCATGGATGTCACTCCACTTCCTCAAACTCAATCTTTCCAAAACTGAGCTCTTAGTATTCCCTCCAGCCCGTGCCCCCTCCCCTGACTTATCCATCAAGATCAATAACACAATCATCAGTCCCTCCCCTCATGCCAGGGTACTAGGTGTAACCCTAGACTCCCATCTGTCCTTTCAGCCCCAAATCCAATCACTGTCCAAATCTTGTAGACTTCACCTCCGCAACATCTCCAAGATACGCCCGTTCCTAACCTCGGAAACTACTAAGCAACTCTTTCACTCCCTTGTTATATCTCACCTTGACTATTGTAACTCCCTCCTCATTAGCCTACCTAATCGCAGGCTATCCCCTCTTCAGTCTATCATGAATGCTGCTGCCAGACTCATCAACTTTACTAACCGTTCTGTATCTGCCACCCCTCTCTGCCAATCCCTCCACTGGCTTCCCATTGCCCAACGGATACAATTCAGAACACTAACAATAACATATAAAGCCATTTATAACTCTGCCCCAAATTACATCACCGATCTTGTCTCTAAATATCACCCGAACCGTACTCTCCGCTCCTCGCAAGACCTCCTACTCTCTAGCTCACTTGTCTCCTCCTCCCATGCTCGTCTCCAGGACTTCTCCAGAGCTTCCTCCATCCTCTGGAACTCTCTACCCCAATTTATCAGACTATCGACCTACTCTGCTCACTTTTAGGCGATCTCTGAAAACGTATCTCTTCAGGGAAGCCTATCCTGCCCTCAGCTAATACTGGAATCTTCTACTCTTCCAACCAGTCCATCCCCCACAGTTACTACCTTTTGTACCACTAGCCCCTCCCTCCTAGACTGTAAGCTCCAAGGAGCAGGGCCCTCACATCCCTCTTGTATTGAACTGTATTGTTACTGTATTGTCTCCCGTTATATTGTAAAGCGCTGAGCAAACTGTTGGCGCTATATAAATCCTGTATAATAATAATCATCAGGGCACTGATAATCAGTGCCCTGATTATAAGTGTAGATCTCTCCTTTCACAGTTGTTGGTTATCAGCAGTACATTACGCACGCTGTGACAACATGAGGAAAGAGCTGCTCATAAATGGCAAGTGTATTTACACAGTGATCCGCTGTGATTGGACACAGCGGATCACATGGTAAAAGGCCGCTGTGTCATGTGATCATTTGTGTCCAAAGGACACAGTGAACACAGAGAGTACTGGGTATGCACCGCTGGGGGCGCATTCTGGGAGGACGTCATAAGATGCCCTTCCAGAGCTGGACGACTATGGTGCAGGCATCATTTGGCTATAGCGCGGTCAAGAATAGGTTAGTTACTGCATGCATTTTCTTAATTATTTCTATCTGTGAATTGAGTGTAATGTCTTTTCATGCGGCATTTACCAAGCAGTCTAAGAATTTTGCAATGAATACTGCCAAATGACATAGATGTGTGCATGTGCACAAAAATGCACGATCACGCACATGAACACGCACGGTGAAGATTGGCACCAGATGGACTATTTAAAAGGTGCCTGTGCTGAGTGCTGACTGGTCTTCAGCTGTTCCCCATTTCATGCTCGTTCCTGTGTGATTTCCTTGTTGCTGTCCTGGCTTGTTCCTGATCTGACTCTGATTACTCTCCTGCTTGAAACTGGTTCCTGACTTTGGCTGTGCTCCTGACTTTGGCTTGCTTCTGATTTGGTACCTCGCTGTCCACTCAATGATGACCCCGGCTGTTGCTATGACATTGCTCCTGTCTCCCATCTCTGCTTCCTGCCTTGCTCTGGTGCACACCTGGTGACCTACCATACCAGCTCTGCATATCACTACTGATCCTGAATCGGAGGTTCATCAGTCTTCCAAAGTCTCCAACTGCAAGAGCTGCAAACAACATCTGCTGGCGCTCTTGTCCCCCTGGTCCCTAGACACCCTCTGTTCCACTTCCAGTGGGGTCAGGGCTAGTGACACAAGTGAGGCCGACCTCGTCATTTCAGTCTCCAATCAGGTACGTGACAACTCCTTTGCACATCTCCAGAGGGGCTGCTTGCTGGAGTAAAGGACTGCAGGAAAGTAAGAAGCCATTGAGTCAGAAAGAGGCATGTGAACAGGTTTTACATGGAGCCCCAGTTTTAGAGCTAGAGGTGCACCAATGAATTTCAGCCACAGATCCTGAATCGATTGCAGGAACCGAATTGGACTGATTTCTGACTATGAGATGGACAACTAAAGTGGGTGAACACAGGGTGAAGAGGCAAAGAGGTTCTGTCCAGTAGACCCCGCTCCAAGACCAGAGAATTCCCTAGGCACTGGAGACATTGATTGAGGTAAGCTGAAGAGTTGGATAGAAGTCTTGCTGGCGTTTGCTCTCCAAGGTGTGTCCTTGAAACCTGATATTGATGCAGATGTTGAGGGAAATCAACTTATCCAAGGAGGGGGTGAATCTCTGCCAGCAGCTCATCCTTAACGCAATCAGGAAGTCCTTGCCAAAAAGTTGTTTTTGGGGAGTTGTTGTTCCAGGCCAATTTGGACGCCAGGGTCTGAAACTGTATGGAATATTGACCCACAGTCATACTAGATTGACATAAACTTAGAACAGAACTTAAAGCAGAGGTGGCATGTTCGTCATCAAAAACAGGAAATACCCAATCCAGGACCAATAGAGAAATCACATAAGCCACCTTGGCTATGTTATGACACCAGCAAATGCAGATAGGATTTGGGCTGTTCTTGTTAAGATCTGCTGCATTATTCCTTGCCACAATAAACCACTGGTATATAGCCTAGTCATGACCAGCTCTTTTTCAAGAAGCCAAGAATAAAGGTCACAGATCCAGAGAGAAGAAGCAGCATAGAAGTAGCAGTTGCCAACGGGAACTTATGTGGGGCATTTAATGATATGAGTATACACTATAATTTCAGTTAGTTTCAAATATTACTATTTAATACGTACCCATAGTTGTACCCCACAGGCACAGGGTAAGGAATGTGACCTTTTGGCAATAGAAAAAAAGTTCTCAGAATATGAATACCACTGCAGCATGTAAGGAATAGGAACAAAGTTCTCAGTGAAATTCCATTTTGATACAGAACCTACAAGAAAAAATTGGTTATAACGTAGCCTGGTTGTAAGTGCATGAAAACATTAATACATGAATAATGAATGGATATAACTACATTATTAAACAAATGAAAAATCATATAAAATTAAAAAATGAGCATGTAATAATAATTAACATTAAACAAATATACAAATAGGTGAATAAACAGGTAAATTAACAAAGTATAAGAATAAACTTATATTTAGATGACCATTGGGAGGCATTGTGGCTTTTGAAAGAACAGGTTGGAATCTCCTCTGGAAGCTGATTCTCTCAGTAAAAAACAACAAAAATTGTACTAGCCAACTCTAAATTTCATGTACTGAAATATTCTAATAATTTTGCTCCCTCTCACTCTGCCGTATTTGATAATTTACTGTTCTTACAAAATTAGATATATTTGAGTAATTTTAAAGATGTATTTTTGTTTAAAGATGCTCTATAGTCTTCCTATTAGTTTATACATGAACTTTTTGTTTGAATGGTTGACTACAAGTAAATATATCCAGTATAGACCAGCCACATGAATGGACTGAGCTTCAGCTTATTTATAATTTAAATGAAATTGAAATTTTTAGTTGTTTCTGTATATTTTCCCAATTACCTGCAAATATTATTTGTACTTGACTTTTTTCACATTATTGAGGAATTTAAAAATTTTCTCTCTCATTCATTAAGGGACACAATTTCAGTTATTTAGAGACAATGGGATATATTGCCTCCTACAGGAGGATTTGGACACTGGAGAACAAAATAGTAATTGCCCAGCCAGGTATAACCCTTCCCAGTCTGAGATTGCTTTTGCTTTTTATGAAGCTGTCTATTTTGTCATATACTTGGCAATAGTTTTGGATTGTATCCACACCTTGGTGGATTGAAGATTGCAGGGGTTGGCGGCAGGGCTGGCGCTACCGCTAGGCGAACTAGGAAGCCTCCTAGGGCACTGCTATGGCCACTGTAAATTGGTATGACACAGATCATTTGTTGGCTGGTGCTGATCCACCTCTGGTGGCGATGATGAGGTGACCCAGTGGACAATTCTGGGTGTGTTCAGGTCCTCCGGGCCACATGACATCACGGAGTGGGCATTCTCTCACCTTGAATTATATAGTTGGAGTGGGCATGTCCTGGCTCTTTGGATCCTCCCTTTCTGGCCCCTCCCCCAGGCTCGCTATCACTGTCAGCTCATCCTCCAAACGCAGACAGAGCCGTTGGCCAGTAGTGACGGGTTTCCTCTCAGTGAAGACCAAGTGCCATTCGGACACATCCCAGCACCCCTCCCCGCATTTAGCCTGACCTGCTGAAGATCCAGTCCCATCTCTTACAGTGGGGCTTCTGCTGATGAGAACTGAACAGGGCATGAGCCAGCTCCCGGACCTCCTGACAGCCTAGCCATGGGTACTCCCCGACGGAATAATAGCTGCGGCACCCGGGCGGTGTGCCTTCTGGCTGTAGGTACCATCAACTGTTCCCCTCTTCCTGCAGGGCCAGGATCCCTCTGTGTTCGGTGCTGCTTACACTCCCCTCTCTGCTGCTTTGCTGCTCCTCACCTGACCCTGCATCCTTCAATAGTTCATGGTGTCATTCCATTCATCACGGGTGGAAGTATCAGGACACCAACACAGCTAAGTCATGCAGGTGGCATGCCTGTATGAGTCTGCACATGTCCAGCACACAATCCAGGGTGGTAGCTGCCCCTCTTTGGGTTTCATAGTTCCCAGTACTTATGGTCCTGACCCTATATACCTCTGATTGTCTGCTGATCCTCATAAAAGCCATCTACCACATAGATCTAAGTGTAGTTCCCTATACTCTCTCATAATGTGGTGTTGAAAACCCCAAAAGGGTTATTCCAAGTCCAGGTAATCAGTGAAGACTTCCTACCGGGGTCTCAGCAGTTCACAATACTAAATTCCTGTACTCTACAGGGGTACAAAGGTTGAGAACAGTTGTTCTAGATCATACTTTCTAAGCCAGGTTTCTGTGGGATCCAAGGGCTTCTCTAGAGGTTGCTGGGGGTTCCTGGAGGGCTGGGGGTTAATGAAAATTATTTTAGGGGCACCTCTATTTTAGGGGCACCTGGGGGTTCCTAGAGGGCTGGGGGTTGCAGAAAATTATTTTAGGGGATCCTCTATTTTCTATTGTTTTTAAAAATGTTGAAGTTTTATTTTTTTTATAAAGTAGCCGGTCTGTAATCTTGAGACACTGGGATCTGCTTATGGTGCATTCCAGTCTTTTTGTCTACTGTGTTTATTAGCTGCAGATTGCCTTCCCGGTCCAGAGCTTTGGCACAGCCTCTGGTGTGACCCAGTCTCTGAAGATTTTTTTTTTTTTTACTCCATATGGACCGAGCATTGGTGGCTATTACATTTATTGGTACTGTTTAGTGGCATTATTCCACAGATAGGGTTAACCCACTGGGGAACAAAAGTGCTGTGTCAATATCTGCAGTCACTCAATCTCCTTGTTCTGTTCACGCCTTCTATTTCAAGAGACACAAGGTCTTACCTTGGTTAGTCCTTGCTGCAGTGACTTGGTCAATTTTTGATAGTTAAATCTATCCTGCTTTCAGTGTATGAATAAAATATATGCCTGCTCTACCTTATTTGGCTTTCTTTCTAGGGAAACACTGGTGCACAGTAAGGCATCCACGTGCCATGCAGCAAAGTGTAGATTGTAATGATCATGTGACTGGTGTGATTGTTTGTCGCAAGTAGAGATTAGGAGCTTTCAATTACCCGCCGGTCATTCTGCTTTCTCAGCACAGGATTGTTTACATTTTGGTACTCATATATGCGGCATCTTGGCATTAAGGCCCACAAGCCTAGAGGTCGCATATATGCATACAGCTGGCGGGAAGAGGTTAATGAACCCCAAGAAATAAATTTCAAGGTATGTACAAACAAATTTAGTTTTTTGATATGTGTTTAGCTATGGATGTAACAAACCATTCCTGACAAAATGGCTAAACGCACCACAAAACGCATTAAAAGCGATTTAAACAATTTTTTTTAATATTTAAATATTTGAAAAAAACTTCCAAAATTATTGTTTTCAACCATACTATGAGAGTATTCTTTCATGAAGCCTATACATTTAAATAATTTAACACTTATCCATGATGTAAAATGAACAATATCTGGTGGAGCAGTGGAGAGGAGTTCAAAACTAGACGTGCAAAATGAAAAAAATTGGTTTCATTTCTATTGATTATTTGACTAATTTCGTTTCATTCGATTAGTTACATTTGTTTAATTCATTTTTCAGAATTCGTTTTGTTTATACAAATTCGACCGAATTTGAAATTTCGAAACAGATACGAAAATAATTTTAAAGGATTTGAAAATACCTAATGGATTTGAAAACAGTTCTAACAGATTTGAAAATAATTCTAACAGATTCAAAAACAATCCCATTGGATTAGAAAATAAACAGATTTGATAATAATTGTAACTTTACAATCCATAAATCCATAAATGCTTTTGATAGTATATAGGCTATATGAAGAGTTGCGTGACTATATTGGTAATTTAGTCTTTTATAATCTATTCTATTCTTTTCTTATGTATTCTGTTTGAATTCAAATTTATTCTGTGCAAAATTCGGATTTCAGAAATACAGTTATGTCCCATTTTATTTGATTCTATTGTTTTTCTATACTATTCTATTATTCTCTATTCTAATCTTTTCTATTCTTTGATTTTCTATTCTAAACTTTTTTTATTTTTTTCTTATTGATTCTATTCTTTTCTATTCTAATGGATTCTATTCTTTTCTATTCCTTTATTTTCTGTTCTATTTTGTTCTGTTTTACTCTATTGTCTTCTGCTGTATTCTGTTCTATTCTTTTATTTTCTAGTCTGTTTTTTTTCCTCTATTATTTTCTGTTCTATTCGTTTCTATTTCTTTTTTTTCTGTTAGGTATATTTTATTCTATTTTTTGTTTTTTTTAATTTGAATCTGTTTTTTATTGTGTTTTTGAATTCAAATCTATTTAAATTTTGGCCAAATTTAATTTAGTTATTTCAGATTAATTCAAATTAAATTTGATACTATTGTAATTCAAATACATTCGAATTTCGGAATAATGGAAAATTCATCCAAATTTCAATTCGGAAGGAAATGAACTGCACGTCCATTTAAAACAACTGCAAGGTATCTTGCCTCTAGACTCTCAGAGAAATATAAGAGCTCACTCTTAAAGTAAATTTCAACAATAAATTCTTACCTTAACTATCAGAAGTATGACAGAAGAAGAGTCAAAGGCTCCATTGTAGAGAGTTATAATTGTGGAACGCTGAGCACCAAAGAGATTTCCCACCTATGAAGAGAGAGAATGTAATTCCACAGACTGAACATAAAGTGAGAACTCTTGCAAAGTCACAGAACACAATAGGGAGAGTTTGGGTGCATGCTAATTAATAGGTTTGTTGTAAAATTATTTTGTTTTTGTGGTAAAACTAACCTGCATATTAGTCAAAATAAAGATAATTCCAGCAACTGCCAGAAAGGAAAGGGCAGGAAACAACAGCATAGCCGTTTCTGTGAATAAATAACACAGATTAGGAAATCAACCAACCAGAAGTGTGACAACATAGTTACATACGTAGTTACTAAGGTTGAAAAAAGACAGTCATTCTAGTTCAACCACAATAAAAAAAAAAAATAAACAGAATAAATAAAAAGCCTTTATATACAAAATCCAGAAAACACAGTTGATCCGGAAGAAGTCTCAAACCCTATATAAAGCATTTACTCCAGCAAGGGAAAAATCAATTCCTTCCTGATCCCCCAGAACGTAATTGGATATTTTCTGGATTAACAATCCAAGGTGCTATTACCTATAAATGTTAATATCCAGCCCATTCTTAGAACAATCTACTAAGCTGCTCAGAGTTAGCTCTTGAGGGAGCCTAGTACGCATACCAACAGCTCAGTTCACACTACTGCGACCCGAAAGTCACGTGACTTGCAGTGTGACTTTTCCTGGGGACTTGAGTACTACTTTGATGCAACTTGATGTGACATTGAAGCGACTTTCAGGGAATGCCTGGGTAATTGTACTATAATGTCGAATCCAAATCACATGAATATAGATGAGGACCCAACTTGGAGGCAACTTCCATTAAAGTCTATGGGAAGTTGGATAGAAGTCACCTTGAAGCAGTACAGGAACCTTTTCTAAAGTCGGAACTGGCGTTCAAAACTGAATTTTATATTTCAAAATGACTGCAAATTTTAGAATAAACACCATATGATAGGGCCACAAACCTGTAGTGTATTGTAAGTGTAATTTTATATATATATATATGTAGCAGTACCCCCACAGGGGTCACTTGATCATGCACAGGGCTTGCCCTGACCTTGCAAGCCTCCCGACACCTCTGACACTCTGGGTTCAAACATATTTCAACAGTATAGGATAATAATGTAAGAGACACAATTCTTTAGTAACACCTCTATATTAGTCTTGTTCAAAAGAGTAGACCACAATAATAATGGGTTTAAGATACACAACCCCAGTCAACACATACAAATGGAACACTGGCAAAATAGGAATAATCAGTTAACAACGTTTAACAAATTATACAGTCATGAGTAGTAAGGTTCAACTATTAAACTGCAACAACAGCAGTAAGAGGGGGAAGAAAGGGCTTGTTGACTCATCAGCTCCCTCTAGGCCACCAGCGCCGCAATGGTGGATGCAGAGAATTATGTAGATGTATGCTCCGACAAAAATAGATATACGTATCCTAATTTGAAAATGAATGGTCTTATAAGGGAAGAGGTCCCTTTAACTAGAGACTGCAACTTGTCCTGTGATGTTTAAAGTTCTTGATAATGCTGGTGTTTTCTGTCTTCTGCTAGCAATGGTGGGGCCCATAAACAGTAATGAATACTAGTAGTTCATATAAGTTAAACAGGCTGTACTACTGCTCAAAGCAAATATCTCCTAATACTGGAGTGTAAAGGTGTCTGCATGCAGCGTCTCTAGAGTGATGACAGAAAGAGGTTGGGCATCCTCCCACTCAATAATCCCATGGATAGCACGTCCACCTAGGAACAAGAGTTATTATACAGGCTCTTGGCTGCTTGCAGGGATGTGCATGTGTCTGATCGCTTGTCAGTGCAGCATGCAAAGATGTCTGTGTGAATAGTGACAGCCCCAATGCTGATGTAATCCTGGTGTGGTGATCAGTGTCACAGCTGTACTTAACTGATGTGCAGAGTCCCACAGCAGTTTGCAAATAATCTGTCTCTGGAGAGGAACGGCAGTCACACTGTGTTCAGCTCTGAATCCCACGCCAAGAAAGCAAGCCGGTTCTTTGCTGTACAATATATCTATTCTCCCATCAACCTTCTAGTTCCCCGCTCTATGCTAGTTGTAGCACTCAGACATACAGTATGTATTGGTTATAGGACTATAGGGCCCAAGGTCCTCTCTGTCAGAAGAAATGGATCCACTCTGCTAACAGGAAATGATATAGCAGTCCCATTATTGAGCACTAGGGGGAAAAGGATTCATCTCATCTGTAAATATCCCTCAAAAGCCTAGAGCCGACACCCGGCTATGTATTCTTAAATATTGTTTCATACAGTCAGTGACAATAAAAAAAATGTATGTGGTATGGCAAAGAATTTAGCTTTTATGTATTTTGGTATAATAATGACAACCTTTTGAATGTATAACTTACAAAAATTGTATATGCAATGCCTATAAACACTTTGAGTTATGATAGCTGTAAAGGTCACATACAAGGGGAGGATGGACATGAGGGGGTTAATGTGCAGGATAAGGGAGGTCATGACATGGAGGTCACTACAGGGACAGGATGGAGATGGGATACACAGGAGGTGTGTGTGTGTGTGTGTGTGTGTGTGTGTGTGTGTGTGTGTGTGTGGGGGGGGGGGGGCAGTGATAGGGTAATAGGATAATGCCTATAATCCCATAATCAAATGAATTAAAACTTACCCTGCTGCCTCCATTTTGATAGGAAGGGGAGAGCACTTGCAGCATATACATTGGTGATCGCTGTGACAAGCCACAGCTATCACAAGGCAAAGAACCACTTCACTCTGATTAGCTCTCTGCCTTTTGCCGGTGATCTGAACTGTTCAATGAGCAGTAGACAGAGCACCGTTTTTAAATACCTGTCTGCCCCTGCTTAACTATACAGTAGTATTGAGGTGGTTAAAGTGGTAGTAAAGGCTGAAGGTTTTTTACCTTTACGCATTCTATGCATGAGGGTAATGTGCAGTTTCCCCCCGCAACCTCCCTAATACTTACCTGTGCCTGATCTGGACCCAGCGATGTGCAAAAAAGCTGAGGCTTCCCTGGGTCTTTCTCTCCTCATTGGCTGAGAGCAGCAGGAGCCATTGTCAATCACAGCCACTGATGAGGGAGTGAGGGGGGCGGCTTGCTTTGGGGCACTTAGTATGGGGGGGGAGAGCAGAAACCCTGACCTGAGAAGACGAGGATTGGAACTGCTCTGTGCAAAACCACTGTTATTTTAAAGAAAAAAAAAGAAGGAAACTTTATAACCAAGTAACATAATAAAAACATGATATATATTTGTGTCATATTATACAGTATATACATCGTATGCATATTGAATGGTCTCAGGTTGTTGCTGTTGGACTTATTTTTACATGTACACAAAAGGGCTGATTTACTAAAACTGGAGAGTGCAAAATCTGGATAGCTAATCGGTAGCATGGTAGCTAATTGGCTTCTAACTTCAGTTTGTTCAATTAAGCTTTGACAAAATAAACTTGGAAGCCAATTGGTTTCTATGCAGAACTGCACCAGATTTTGCACTCTCCAGTTTTAGTAAATTAACCCCAAAGTGAACTTCTTCTCTAACACAAGCTGATTCTGTTGCTGGCAGGCCATGCAGAACAGGCGCTGCAAGTTGTGACAGATTGACACACAGTGCTACAATGCGATATTGTTTGTGTTGCCGCACACCTAAAGTGACACTGGACAAACATCAATACATATATTGCAGTTGGCATTGGGTGTCCTTTAAAATCGTCTGAAAGCAGGTGTCCCTATGATAATGGCACTCATGCATGAGTTTAGTGTACCTTTACAAAGCCCTAGTCTAATAGCATCCCAGTGGGTTAATATATAAGAAGGACAAGTGCTTGTCAATTATTCTTAGAGATGAGGACTACAGAGAAGTAGAATTACTGTCAATTATTCTTAGAGATGAGGACTACAGAGAAGTAGAACAACATAGGAATCTGGATAGAATAATAGATTAGACCCATAACACTGTTCAACAGGTAAAAAGTTTTGGGCATAAAATTAGCTAATCTTACATAATTTTGGGGTGCTGAAAACGAAAATGACCCTAAAAAATGTTGATTGGCTCTAGTTTCCATGATATATTCACCCATCTAATGACGTAAGCCATTCAAAATTATGATGCAACTTCAGCTGCATATTGCGCAATTGATACTGGTGACCAATAGAAAATTGCATGTACAGTTGTGACCAAAATTATTCAACCCCCACTGAAATTGAGTGTTTTGGCCAGTTTGACATTGCTTTTGATCATTCAGTCATCTTGCTTACATTTACATTAAAGAGGCACTTGTAGGTCAGACAAATATAACATAACAGTTATAATGAAATAACCACAAATGTCTTTTCTGTGCTCACAGCATTATCAGTTTTATTCAACCCCCAAGTGACATTCAATCTTAGTACTTAGTACAGCATCCTTTTACAGTTATAACAGCTTTTAAACGTGAAGCATAGCTTGACACAAGTGTCTTGCAGCGATCTACGGGTATCTTCGCCCATTCTTCATGGGCAAAGGCCTCCAGTTCAGTCACATTCTTAGGCTTGCGCACTGCAACTGCTTTCTTTAAGTCCCACCAGAGGTTCTCAATCGGATTTAAGTCTGGTGACTGCGATGGCCACTCCAAAATGTTCCAGCCTTTCCTCTGCAACCATGCTCTAGTGGACTTGGAGGTATGCTTGGGATCATTGTCCTGTTGAAAGGTCCAACGTCTCCCAAGCCTCAGGTGTGTGACGGACTGCATCACGTTTCCATCCAATATCTCCTGGTACTGAAGAGAATTCATGGTACCTTGCACACGCTGAAGCTTCCCTGTACCTGCAGAAGCAAAACAGCCCCAAAGCATGATTGACCCTCCACCATGCTTCACAGTAGGCAAGGTGTTCTTTTCATCATAGGCCTTGTTCTTCCTCCTCCAAACATAGCGTTGATCCATGGGCCCAAACAGTTCTAATTTTGTTTCATCAGTCCACAGAACACTATCCCACAACTTTTGTGGTTTGTCCACATGGCTTTTGGCATACTGCAGTCGACTCTTCTTATTCTTTGGAGACAGCAAGGGGGTACGCCTGGGAGTTCTGGCACGGAGGCCTTCATTACGCAGTGTGCGTCTTATTGTCTGGGCTGAAACTTCTGTACCCACATCTGACAAATCTTTTCTCAGTTCCTCAGCAGTCACACGGGGACTTCTCTCCACTCTACGCTTCAGGTAGCGCACAGCAGTCGAAGTCAGCATCTTCTTTCTGCCACGACCAGGTAGCGTTTCAACAGTGCCCTTTGCCTTGAATTTGCGAATGATGCTTCCTAAGGTGTCTCTTGGTATGTTTAACATCTTTGCAATCTTCTTATAGCCATTGCCCTTCCTGTGAAGAGAAATCACCTCTTCTCTTGTCTTCCTGGACCATTCTCTTGCCTTCACCATGTTTGTAACCACACCAGTAAATGTCTAGAAGGAGCTGAGTATCACAGTCATTTTAAAGCTGCCTAATTGGTGCTTATTATGCTTGATTGCTGCTCGGTGACATCCACAGGTGTTTTCAATACCTGATGGAAAGCACCTGTATGAACCTCTGTTCTTCAGAGTGGTAGTCTTTAAGGGGTTGAATAATTGTGGCAATGAAGAAACCACATAAGAACCATTTACTACTGTATTACATAAACAATTGATGTCATTTTAGTTGCATTTGGGTAGTTACAACGTCCTTGTAGGATTTGATTCTGAATACAATTCCAAATGTACACTATAGTCCCTAAACCCCTTTACAGCATTGGGGGTTGAATAATTTTGGTCACAACTGTATACTGAGATGATGCAATATTAGCCTTTAATTGCATCACTTCACTGCATAAAAGCTGCAGTATCTGTAGCTGATTGTAGTTCGACAGCGTCTTTACATTTCGTTTTATGCTTATATAGGCTACTCAGTAATGCCTCGAACTTGTGTGAATAAAGCAGATAATTTCTGCTATATCTGCGGTGCAATAACTTTTATCTCACAAAAAAGGAGGATAACAGGAATGATTAAGAAAGCCTACAACTTGTATTTTGGCTGCAAGATAGGAGACCAGGACAAGAGCTGGGCACCACATATATGCTGCAATTCTTGTGGGACGGCACTGGAGCAATGGTTGAATGGAAAAAAGGCATCTATGCCTTTCGCTGTGCCAATGATTTGGAGAGAGCCAACAGATCATGTTAGTAATTGTTACTTTTGTATGGTGCCTCCAATTGTAAAAGGGCTAAATAAGAAGAAAAAGTTATCTTTGCACTATCCAAATATTCCATCGGCAATACGTCCAGTTCCTCATGGAGAGGGGCTACCAATTCCTAAAGCACCAGAATCCTTCGTGGTTGAGTCAAGTGAGGAAGAACCTAAAGCGTGTAGTCACGTGCAGTTGTAAGAGATAGCCCTTTCCTCGAATACAAGAGAAAAGCCAAGAGAAGCAAAACCGACACAAACTGAAGACAAAACTAGTGAGAATCCTAAGTATTAAAATGATTCAACTTAGCTTATGGCTATAATTTTTCTTGGTACTCCTATGCAATATATTATGCCATTTAGGCTTTGTTATGTAGTCAATATCACTTGCTTTATATTTGTGGAAAGACATCTATCTATATAATTATTGTGCATTATGTAGTCATTACGCCTATAGTAGAAAACTTTCCGTTTACAGAAAAACTAGAGCCAATTGACAAATTTCATTGTTATATTTGAACTCAGAATGTGAAATTCATTAAGAAATGGATCCTTTTGTTTCCAAAACTGGCAAAAAATAAAAATTTGTTGAACAGTGTAATAAGTCTGAAAGAGAGATCAGAATTAATACAGTGGTTATAATCCTCATACATGAAATATGAACAAAGCACATCATTCTGTAGCACTCTCTAATGTGCTACTAGAATAGTGTAGTGTATTATAGGCAAAATCATTGTGTATGGCTCATGGTAGTTGGGTGAGCCATGTGATTAGGGTTGGGTTATTGCAGGTCAGCTGGATGACTCAACAGGTTGTAGCTCTATTGCCTCCTCCTGACTCTGGAAAACCATAGAACCTTCCAGCAGTTGGTAAGCAGGAAGGGATGAAGACTTGATCTGCATGTTCATGGGAGTCCAGCCAATCCCAGGTTTGGAGGCCCTGGTAGAACGGTGGACTAGCCCATAAATATGGAAGACTCAGGCTGACAGGGGAGTCAGGTGGAAGATGGAGTGCTGAGGAGATCGTCAGAGTCTTGGAAGGGTCCCCTAGGTCTGGGGGGGGGGGGGGGAGGTCTTTTGGCCTCCAGGCTGGGCTCAGGCTAGCTCAGGAGGATACATTCAGCTGAGAGGCATGGTAGGATCAAAGCATGGAGCAGCAGGAAGCAAAGAGGACATTGTGAGTACAGCAGCACACTCTGAGATCTACAAGGGGAAAGACAGCCACTCGTAGCAACCTTTCTAAGGACAGCACTGGGCTCAGTCCTTAATCCTTGTACTGAGAGATCATCCAAGAAGCCATGAGGGCTGGGAGTGCCTGCAGGCTGTGGAGCTGGGAGCAGCTTTATAGGGGGAGAGAAGACATTTCTGCATGTAGCTACGAGAAGTGAAGTAGATTTTTGAGGGGCTGCTAGTTCCTTGCCCATAAAGGGCAGCTGCTACTGATCTTCAAGTACTGACAGCATTCAGGCAGGGAGCTTAGGGATACCCAGTACACAGTGGCCCTCACAAGGGTAGCACTACAATTCTATAATGTATACTGAAATTAAGAGCACTGTCTTTTCTCTCTGCCGCTTCCATCCTCTACTATCACCATGCACTTTTCCTGATACCAAGAAGTAAAAATATGACAGGGGTGGGATCTTCAGCAAACAGCTTGTGATTGACGACCTCAGCTCTGTTCATGTGTGCTTTGTGGAGGGGGTGTCTTTTCCATCCAATCAGCTCTCAGAGCTCTCCTCACTAAGCTCTGCAGAGTGTAACTTCAGCTCTCTGCCCCCTTTTTTCTGACAGCTCAGACAAGCTTTATAAATTCTGGACTTTGAAAGAATGTAGAGAAGAGAAGACTGCAGACAAACAAGTACAACTTATGTAAGAGGATTTGTTACATCTCTGTGCATCACCTGAGGTGTGTCGCTTCACTGGTTAGATGTAAGGGTTAACAACCACTTTAAGTATACTGTAGCTCCAAAGAGTAATGCAAGAAAATAAAAGCTTCTCTCTCAATCGATTCTCATGTATGTTAGGCGGCCAGTTTTTGAACTGAAAATTATGGTCATTATATAACAAGTAGTCGTCTCCTGGTTTATATGAATCCAGGGACATGGATCATAGCACTCAATGGCTTTCAGCTGAGGAATCATTTTCCTGTAATTCCGCTAGGTGTCACTACTGCACCAAACAGGTTCAAGCTTGAAATCCTCAGTAACAGGAAAAGATATACAATTAAACAATTCATTAATTGTGATACAAAATATGTTATTTAGCCAGTTACATGTATCATTTGCCAGCTCCAGTATGTTGGCTGCACTAGCAGACTATTATAAAGAAGGATAAGAAATCATATTATTGAAATAATCCTTCAACTACTAATTCATCTAATGCTGCAAAACGTTCTGTACAAACACATGGCCAGAAAATTTTATGATGGCTTTAACTGGTAAACACTGAATCAAATTTTATATTTTTTATTGTTAGATTTTGTGTGGGTACCTCAAAAGTCTGCCTCTCTATTTTCACAGGATATTCTCTGTATTTTTTTAAAGATGTGGTACCCCTAAACATAGATAGTCTGGCTGAAAAAAGATAAAAGTCCATCCAGTTAATAAAAAAAAAAAGTTATAATCCTACACCCACAGTTGATTCAGAGGAAGGCAAAAAACCCACCCAGCAAAACATGATCCAATTTGCTCCTGCAGGGGAAAACAATTTTTTTCTGATCCCTCAAGAGGCAATCGGATCTTCCCTGGATCAACTTTACATATAAATGTTAGTATCCAGTTATATTATGTGTATCTAGGAAAGAATCCAGGCCTTTTTAAAGCAATCCACTGAGCTGGCCTGAACCAACTCTTGAGGGAGTCTAGTCCATATTTTTACAGCTCTCACTGTGAAGAAACCTTTCCTTGTTTGGAGATTAAATCTCTTTTCCTCCAGACATACAGAGTGCCCTCTTGTCCTCTGTGATAACCTCAGGATGAATAGCTCTACACCGAGCTCACTATATGAACCACTGATGTATTTATACATGTTGATCATATCCCCCCTTAATCTCTTCTCAAGAGAGAATAAATTCAGTTCCTCTAATCTTTCCTCATAGCTGAGCTCCTCCATGCCTCTTATCAGTTTGGTTGCCCTTCTCTGTACTTTCTCCAGTACTCCAATGCTCTTTTTGTGAATTGGTGCCCAAAACTGAACTACATATTCCAGATGAGGTTTTACTAATGATTTGTACCGGGTAAAATGATATCTCTCTCTCTGGAGTCGATACCTCTTTTAATACAAAAGATAATTTTGCTTGCTTTAGAAGCCGCAGCTTGGCATTGCATGCCATTATTACGCTTGTGATCTACCAGAACTCCCAGATCCTTCTCCACCATTGATTTCCAGAACCAAATCTGCTTTAAACATGCTCTACCACCTCTCATTAAAGAGGTAATAAACCCAAAAATGTATTATATTGTGGCTTACCAAACATTAGATTTGCCGGCTGCATTAGTTTTCTCTTCTTCCCTCTGCTATTACCTGGTGACCTGGCCAGTAACACACCTCCTATATTAGTACCTGCACTCTGGAAGAAGGAGCAAAAGAGACACCCTTGGACAGCAGCATTGTCAGTCGGGGGGGGGGGGGGATATTTTAATACCCTAACAAATTGAACACAAATTCTATCTAACACTTTTGAGCAGTTACAGCAACATTGTTGTTCCTTTTGGGATAAAGGTTTTATATAAATAAAAGTTAATTATTGTAAGCATCCATGTATGTGGTAAATGGTTTGTTTCAACCCTCTAACGGCTACATCTGCAGGGCAGCTTGTTCTGTCTGGGAAAAATAGAAGAAAGCCTAAAAAAGAAAGCTAATGCAGCCATCACATCTAAAAATTGGTAAGCTGCATTATAATAAATTGTTTGCTTCTGGGTTTATTATTGCTTTAAGGACGGCAAGACAAGGAAATCAGTGAAGTGTGTTTTATTGTATTTGCAAAGCTATGAAGATCTTTTACAGACAATCTCCCTGCATTTTGCTGAGATGTGAGAAGTTTAGAAATCATCACTTACAATTGTCTCCCATATTGCTGGTGGTCCATCTAAACGTGGAACAAAGTTAAGCTACACCCAAAACACATACTGTATATGTTTTCAGTTTTACCTGCCAAAAGACTTTTCAATTCTGTGCAGCTAATTTTGTGATTCGTACACATTTTGCACAGTTCACAGCCAGACAAGATGACACTAGTAGTTCTAATTACACGTTCATATACTTGAGTAACAGAAACCATTTTGACCAGACAGAAGTTTGAAGTTTTGGTATGCAACAGTTTGCGTAATACCTTTTATAAACCACTTTATTTCACACCATTTTTTAGCACACATGTAGCTTTTATGTATCAACTTGCTTTTAAGAATTCTTTTAAGGCCTCATGCACATAAACATTTACATGCTGAAAAGTTTTCTAGTGTAAAATCTCTGGTACTTTTCCCCTACCCAGGTAGCCAAAGGTTTCGTGTAAAGCCACTAATACAAGTGAATGGCTGCAAGTGGCTGTATTCATGTAAACATCGATTCCTTCTGCATCGGTATTTACCTCTGCATGTGCATATGTCATATTTCCCCAAATGTGAAAGTGGTGTGTTTGGGGAAATGCTGTTGCAGAAGAGATCAGCGTTTACACGAGTACAGCCACATACAGCCATTTACCAGTATCGGTGTTTGTACACGGCTCCCTGAGTGTGGGAAAGCACCTTCGATTTTACTCTAGAAGACTTTTCAGCATGTAGACATCCATGCACTTGAGGGCTAAATATATATTTTATAATAAGCAGACAAAATTGACAAATTTGACTTAAAATTTAGTTTTAGCATATTTAATTCATAATATTAATTTTGTATAGTAAACACTATTCTAAATATTTTCAAAAAACATTTTTTTCTCCTATTTATCCTGAATACAGGGACCCCTAAAATGTGTAGGTTTTGATATGTATGTCAGTGATGTTTGGTCAATAAATTTGTACAAATTTTGATTTCTGGATAATACTGTAGGCATTTCCAATCAAATTGATGTAATTCACTGACCAGCCTGGAACAAAATTAATGCAAAGTTGGACCATTCTGAATAGGTTATATAAAAAAGATAAAGACTGTATTCACCTAAAAAAATAAATATTTCTGCACTCAAAAATTGCATGTTCTAGCCCAATTCTAGCCCATCAATTCAGACTATTAAACTATCAATTGAACTAAAATGGCAAGTTTATTATTATTCTACTTCTAGTGTGTGTAACATGTCAATTACTCTCCTATTTCTAGTGTGTGCAGGATATATAATGCGTACTAGATGTTAACAGTGTATATGTATGTATATGTAAGAAGGGGGATTTTAATTATTTTTATTATTTACTTAATTAGATTTTAGATTTGTTTAATGTATTACTATTACATGGGGACTGATGTGCCTCTCATATGACAGGATTAACAGGTACTCTTTACTGATAAATCAGGGGTCTGTTGATTCCTTCTGTATATGCAGGCTATAGACAGTCCCCCAATCTACTGCCTATCCAGCTTCTGTGCCAGTATTTCAATAGCTTTGAACCCAAAAGTGCTCAGGGCTTCAGTTTCAGCAGTTTCCTGATTTGAATGAGGGAATGTTCGAGGGGGAACCTTACCATTAACATGTAGCGCTCAACCCCGAAGGAGCCGCTGGAATTAACGCGCATTTCTGTCCTTACTTCAGTGATGAACCATATACTGTATATTTTGGATCCACAGCACACCAGTACACCTTGTGGGGCATTTTATAACAGGTTTAATAAGACAGGTAAAACACTGCAAAGTAACTTGGAAAATAGCAGGTAAATGCACTAAATACACAAACCTTCTAGAATTGGCACAATAACATCAATAAACACAATATTCATGTATATACTGGTATAGCTATAGATCAGAATTAATCCCCTGCAACTACAGCAGTAATATGTCCCCAGCTAAACTGATGTCTCTTTAGGCTCAGTCCCAAATTCACTTGTATGCTGTAGGAGTTGCATAGGCCTGTGCTAATGAATCGGTAGAGAGCACTTAAGGGTGGACATGTCACTGGTTAGCAGTTGCTCACCACATCCAAGAATAACAGTCTCCAGGGGTTAACTCCTTGAAGGGATGATGAATGGGGCTCTCTCTCTCTGACTAGTGTTTCCTGTTGTCAGGTGCCTCACCTGGGATGGTCAGACGCCTCCTCTGCGATTTCCAACACTCTGACCTCGCTCTGCGGTGGGAGATGTCGTTGCTGTCGGTAACTGCAGTCGCTGGTGACTAGTACAAATGATCACAGTTGCCGCTGACTTCAGCTGCTGTAGATGTCCTCTGCAAAGGCACACATTGCTCTCCTCTCCCTTCTCCTTGCAAAGCATTCTGGTCCTGTAGTCCTGTGCAGTATAAAGTTACATTGTCTGCCTCTGTGATGAAACTGCAACTCCCACAAATACCTCAGTACTGCTGAGAGTTGAGCCAATCAAACCCTTTCTGACAACATGCAGTCTTAAAAGGGAAACGGTTCTTTAAAAGGGAAACAGCAATGGCTCCACTACACTCTCCCCCCACTTAAATCTTTGGGTCCTCCCAAAGGATAACTCTGTATATACAAATTTCAACAGTTTTGCAAAAATTACACGACCTTTCAAATTATACACCCTTTGTATGAGAAGGTAGACTCAATTTGTACCACCTCTTAACAAATGAGGTGGGTAGGGGGACCTTCCACCAAGGTGTGCTGATGGCCTGGGGAAGACTAAAGTCCTTTGATACGTCTATGGACAGGGTGGACACCTCAGGTGATCTTCGCACAGTAGTTACAGCTTCTTCTGCGCTATTACCGGATAAGTCGTAAGTGAGTCTCTGAGGAGGTCGCACCGGTTGCTTAGACCTTGATTCTAGAAGCCATGAGGGACCTTCATCTGCAGAATTATATTCTAGTTGTACAAGTTGAGGGGACTCAATTCCCTCTTCTGGAGAAATAGGGGTTTCTTCTGAGCTGGTTCCAGGGGGTGTCATTTATTATTCTAAGTGTGGGTCTCACTGTTCTCTTAACTCTCTGTTTTTTGGGGTCAAGGTGCGTCTCTTCACAGGGTTCTTCATCAGGTCCAAGGTGGTTTTCCTCAGAAAGACCTCCTTCAAGTTGAGAGGCATTCTCATCCAGAACTTCCTCATCCGGTTCAGAGACTAATGGATAGTCTTCCTCTACTAGCTCTGTTTTCCCGAGGTATAAATTCAGGTGCATCGGGCCGAAGCATGCCTGAGTGCTGGTTAGCAATAGACGAGGATAGAGTGGCATCCGGGGACGGA
This sequence comes from Staurois parvus, assembly GCF_062004578.1. NCBI lineage: Eukaryota > Metazoa > Chordata > Amphibia > Anura > Ranidae > Staurois > Staurois parvus. The sequence continues at coordinate 3,523,894 of NW_028318226.1, forward strand.
GATGGCCACAACCATCCAACCTCCAGATCATCCTCACTGTCATCTTCTCCAACTGCAGCCTCATCCGATGGTAGAGATTGAGACCTGGTGACTAGAACTCGCCTGGAAGAAGATGGTTTGGATAATGAAATTCTCACAGGTATTCTGACAGCTTCACTCAGGGGCAGTAGATGGTTTCAATGCCAGGTCTTTAAGAGCCCTGTCTTTCCATCAGGCCAGATTTGGTATACAGGCAGGCCAGAGAGCTGCCTGCAAATTACGTATTGTTGAGAACTCCACCAATCAGCTAACTTATGCTTTCCAGAGGGGCCCAGATTCTGAAGCAACACCTTGTCACCTGACTGTAAATCATGGATCCAAACTTTTAGGTGATAATTCTTCCTGTTCCACTGACCTCTGTTATCAGAAGATTCCTGTGCCTTTTCATAGGCTGTCTTCAGGTTATTTCTGAGCCTATCCACATAACCCCTATGGGACATAGCTGAAGTTCTGTCTATCGAGATTCCGAACGCCAAGTCCACTGGTAGACGAGCTTCTCTTCCAAACATAAGTCTATATGGTGAGTAACCTGTTGTGTCATTTTCAGTACTGTTATAGGCTGTCAGGGATCCTACCACGGTAGCCTCTAGCGCTCCACAGACCGGATTCCCCCAAGGCGCAGAATCTAAGCCCCTACCTGCTTGTTCACCAGGGCCCCTGATGGTGGGGATGGACTTGGAGTTGGCCGAGACCAGGTCGCGGCCCCTGGGTTCACCCAGCTGTGGTAGAAGCACCGTTGGAGGTGTATAGCAGGTGAGAGTCTGATGTGAGGAGGTCACAAGAGCAGCATCAGGCAGGCCGGGTCGGTAACAGTGGTGGCGGCGTGGTACAAAATCAGCAGGCAGAGGAATAAACAGGTCACAAGCCGGGTTCGTTAACAGGAGATCAGAACGTGCAGGGTTAAGAAGGAGAATGGTCAGACAAGCCAGGGATCAGAACAGGAGACAGACAGCAAATCAGGGTCAGGCAAGGTCGGCAACAAGACAATCTACTAATCAGGAACTTCAGGAAACAGGTAAGACCATACGGCAATTCAATGCAGTCCTAACCTGTTTTAAGTAGGGCGCCCTGCGCCCTGATTGTTGCCCGGCCCTCGCCCTCGCGAGCACCGGTGCAATCGCGGGTGCCCTGGTCCCAATGCTCGCACGCTAGTGCGGCCAGGCACACCACGCATGCGCAGACCCGAGCGCGATCGTGGCAACCACTGGGGTCCCTGACATTGCCCCCCCCCTTACGGGCAGCCTCCGGATGCCCACCCGATCCGTCCTTTGAGGCTGGTTACGACGGAATTCCCATATTAATCTGGGGGCATGGACATTCTGGACAGGTTCCCACAAATTCTCCTCGGGCCATAAGCATTCCACTTGATCAGGTATTGTACCTGACCACCCCTCTTCCTACAATCCAAAATTGCCTCCACCTCGAATTCTTCCTCCCCGTTGATACAGTGGGGCAAAAAAGTATTTAGTCAGCCACCAATTGTGCAAGTTCTCCCACTTAAAAAGATGAGAGAGGCCTGTAATTGGCATCATAAGTAGACCTCAACAATGTGAGACAAAATGAGAAAAAATATCCAGACAATCACATTGGCTGATTTGGAAAGAATTTATTTGCAAATTATGGTGGAAAATAAGTATTTGGTCAATATGAAAAGTTCATCTTAATACTATGTTATATATCCTTTGTTGGCAATGACAGAGGTCAAACATTTCCTGTAAGTCTTCACAAGGTTGGCCCACACTGTTGCTGGTATGTTGGCCCATTCCTCCATGCAGATCTCCTCTAGAGCAGTGATGTTTTGGGGCTGTCGCTGGGCAACACAGACTTTCAACTCCCTCCAAAGGTTTTCTATGGGGTTGAGATCTGGAGACTGGCTAGGCCACTCCAGGACCTTGAAATGCTTCTTAAGAAGCCACTCCTTCGTTGCCCAGCGGTATGTTTGGGATCATTGTCATGTTGGAAGACCCAGCCACGTTTCATCTTCAATGCCCTTGCTGATGGAAGGAGGTTTGCACTCAGAATCTCACGATACATGGCCCCATTCATTCTTTCCTGTACATGGATCAGTCGTCCTGGTCCCTTTGCAGAGAAACAGCCCCAAAGCATGATGTTGCCATCCCCATGCTTCACAGTAGGTATGGTGTTCTTTGGATGCAACTCAGCATTCTCTCTCCTCCAAACACGACGAGTTGTGTTTCTACCAAACAGTTCTATTTTGGTCTCATCTGACCATATGACATTCTCCCAATCCTCTTCTGGATCATTCAAATGCTCTCTAGCGAACTTCAGATGGGCAGGGGGACACGTCTGGCACTGCAGGATCTGAGTCCTTGGCAGTGTAGTGTGTTACTGATGTAGCCTTTGTTACGTTGGTCCCAGCTCTCTGCAGGTCATCCATTAGGTCCCCCGTGTGGTCCTGGGATTTTTGCTCACCGTTCTTGTGATCATTTTGACCCCACGGGGTGAGATCTTGCGTGAAGCCCCAGATCGAGGGAGATTATCAGTGGTCTTGTATGTCTTCCATTTTCTAATTATTGCTCCCACAGTTGATTTGTTCACACCAAGCTGCTTGCCTATTGCAGATTCAGTCTTCCCAGCCTGGTGCAGATCTACAATTTTGTTTCTGGTGTCCTTCGACAGCTCTTTGGTCTTCATCATAGTGGAGTTTGGAGTGTGACTGTTTGAGGTTGTGGACAGGTGTCTTTTATACTGATAACGAGTTCAAACAGGTGCTATTGATACAGGTAATGAGTGCAGGACAGAGGAGCCTCTTAAAGAAGAAGGTACAGGTCTGTGAGAGCCAGAAATCTTGCTTGTTTGTAGGTGACCAAATACTTATTTTCCACCATAATTTGCAAATAAATTCTTTCCAAATCAGCCAATGTGATTGTCTGAATTTTTTTTTTCATTTTGTCTCTCATAGTTGAGGTCTACCTAAGATGCCAATTACAGGCCTCTCTCATCTTTTTAAGTGGGATAACTTGTACAATCGGTGGCTGACTAAATACTTTTTTGCCCCACTGTATCTATGGCTTCTGCAGGTCTAGACCTGCGGTCTAAAAAGGGGTCTGGAACTGTAGGTTTTAACAACGATACGTGGAAAACTGGATGTATTTTGAGGGATTCGGGGAGAGTCAGTTTAAATGCCACTTCATTAACCCTGCGTTCTACTGGGAAGGGTCCCACAAATTTGGGTGCCAATTTTCTGGATGGGCATGTCAGTTTTAGGTTGGCTGTTGACAACCAAACCCGATCCCCAGGGTTTATGACCAATTCAGAACTTCTTACTGTCTTCTTGGGCCTTAGCCATTGTTTCCTGTAATACCTTGTTATTGGTAGTAAAGAATTCTAAGGTGTCCTGGGCTGCTGGGACTGAGTCCTCAGGAACCAGGTCTGGCAGGAAGGTAGGATGGAACCCATAATTGGCGAAGAATGGGGATTGGTTGGTGGCGGAATGATTCACATTATTCTATGCGAATTCTGCCATTGGTAGAAGTGTCAGCCAGTCATCCTGCAGGAATGATGTGTAGCATCTCAGATATTGCTCGAGTGTCTGATTGGTTCGTTCTGTCTGCCCGTTTGTCTGGGGGTAATATGCTGACGAGAAAGATAACTTAATCTCCAGCCCCTCACATAGCGCTTTCCAGAATCTGGATGTAAATTGCACTCCCCGGTCTGAGACAATCTCTCTTGGCACTCCGTGAAGCCTCACAATCTCTCTAATGAACACTTGGGCTGTTTCGGAGGCAGATGGTGTCTTGGCTAGTGGAAGGAAATGGGCCATTTTAGAAAGGTGATCCACTACCACAAAGATCACGGTGTGATCTTGCGAGGGTGGCAATTCTATAATAAAATCTAAGGAGATCAAACTCCAAGGTCGGTCAGGTAATGGTAAAGGTCTCAATAGGCCCAAGGCCTTGTCTCTGGTAGGTTTATTCCGGTTGCAGATGGGGCAAGATCTCATGTACGCTTCACAATCCTTGGCCATGTTTGACCACCAAAATGTGCGCCGTGACAGATCTATAGTCTTATGTATCCCAAAGTGCCGCACTAGGGGATGGTCATGGCAGTAACCTAACACCAGGGACTGGAACTTCTTGGGTACCAAGATCTGTTCCCCCTTCCAAAAGAGCCCCTCCTTATTCAGTATTGAGACTCCAGGCAGGTCAGGAACCCAGGTGGAAGCAACCTGCAATTTAGACAACAGCTCAGATTGAAGCAGTAGGAAGCTACCTGCTGGCAGGATGGTGTCTGGCTGGGGTGTCTCTCCACGGTCCTCAAACATCCGGGAAAGAGCATCTGGCTTAGTGTTTTTTGACCCAGGACGATAAGTTATGTGGAGATTAAACCTTACAAAAAACAGTGCCCATCTGGCCTGGCGTGGACGGAGGCATTTAGCTGTTTTCAAGTACTCAAGGTTTTTGTGGTCGGTATAGACCAGAATGGGATGTAGGGCCCCCTCTAGCAGATATCGCCATTCCTCCAGAGCTGTCTTAATGGCCAGTAATTCCCAATGCCCGATATCGTAATTTCTTTCCGAAGGGGAGAGCTTCCTAGAAAAGAAAGCCACTGGGTGCATCAGCTCCTTGGCCCCTACCCTCTGTGACAACACCGCTCCTACAGCCACTTCTGATGCGTCTACCTCTACTATGTAGGGAAATGATGCATCAGGATGGCTCAGAATGGGAGCCGTTGTAAATAGCTTTTTCAATGCCTCAAAAACTGCCTGTGCTGCTGGGGTCCCTTGGAAACATACTCCCACTTTGGTGAGCTGGGTAATGGGCGCTACCAGTTGTCCAAGAACATTGTTCTCTCCCCCTTATTCACTATGTGATGCCTGTTTATGTGTCCTTGCTTCATAAGCCAGTTATAGACTTGGGCGGGTGGCCACTTTTATTGCATGTTTGAGTTTTTGGTACGTGGGTTCATTAGGACCCTGGTTGCCATTGTGCTACATGCTGGGGTCCAGTGCACTCCTTTGCCTTTAAGTGGGGTGGCTCCCTCGGGTTCACCTGCCCTTGATCTATCCATTAAATGCATGTGCCTCTACTATAGGGACTCACAAATTGTAGAGTTAGGACCACAGATTATCAGGGTGTCGTGTCGTGGCTCTGTGGCTTACGTATGTATTTGCAAATGTGCGCTAACTAAACCCCTGTTATAAACGCATACTGTTAGACAGGTTAATTTGGTTGTTAGCAAGCTGGCTGGCAAGTTGTCCAAGAACATTGTTCTCTCCCCCTTATTCACTAATGGGCGCTACCAGGCCTGAAAAGTTCTTTATAAAAATTGTCAAACCCAATAAACCTCTAGACTCCCTTCTTATCCGTGGGGGCAGGCCATTCCAGGATGGCCGAGATCTTTTGAGGGTCCATAGCAATCCCCGTGGTGGAGATAATTAGACCAAGAAATGAGATGCTTTCCTGCTCAAAACAGCATTTCTCAGCTTTAGTGTAGAGTACATGCTGACGGAGACGTTCTAGCACACTCCTAACATGTCCCCGCTGTGCTTCCAAAGACGAGGAGAATATCAAGATATCGTCCAAGTAGACGATTACAAAAATGTCAAGGAAGTCCCTGAAAATGTAATTGACAAAGTGCTGGAAGGTGGCTGGTGCATTACATAACCCCAAAGGCATGACTAGACACTCAAAATGCCCGAACCGAGTGCAAAACGCTGTTTTCCACTCGTCCCCCTCACGTATCCTTACCAAGTTATAGGCACTCCTGAGATCCAGTTTAGAGAAGATGGATGCTGATTTAACCTCTGAAACAACTCTGGAACCAAAGGAAGGGGGTAGCGGTTTTTGACCATAATCTTGTTGAGGTCCCTGTAGTCAACACAAGGTCTCAGGGATTGGTCCTTTTTCTCGACAAAGAAAATCCCTGCCCCGGCCGGTGATGTGGAAGGGCGGATAAATCCCTTCCGGAGGCTCTCATCAATGTATTCTTTTAGTGCCCCTAGTTCTTGTTCAGATAGTGGAAAAATGCGGCCGAAAGGGATTTCTTAACCTGGGAGCAGATGAATGGGGTAATCATATGCTTGGTGTGGGGGAAGAACCTCTGCCCCTGTGGACTAAACACATCCAAGAATTGGTGGTAGGCCGCAGGCACAATTTGGGCTAACTCGGCATCAGGGCTTACAGCCAGTAGGGCCGGTGTATCTAGTGATAACCTACATAAACAATGTTCCTGACAGTATTGTGAGGGGAACTGGACTGACCCGGTCTTCCAGTCAATCTGGGGGCCGTGAGCTCGTAGCCAGGGGAGCCCCAGAATAACTGGAAATAGGAGGGACGCGATGGCGTCCAAACGGAGGAGCTCCTGGTGATGTCCCGCCACCGTGGTGTGTATAGGAGGGGTCTCCCGATCTACCGTCCCAGATTTTATTTGAGTCCCATCAGCCAAGAAAATATTCAACCCATGTTCTTTGACGAGTAACGGTATCTGATGCTGGGCAGCGAAACCGAGACCGACAAAGCAGCTACATGCTCCGGAGTCAATAATAGCCGTCACCTGTATGCTTCCTCCGGGGAGCTGAAAAGACACAGGTACAGCCAAGTGAGTGGGGTTGCCTGTGCACACAGTAGATATATTAGAAAAAATAGAGGAGGACTTACAGTATTTCTCCGGACAGGAGCGCACCATATGACCCGCTGCTCCACAGTACAGTCACAGGTTGTTTGCCCGAAGCCTCTGTCGTTCCTCAGTAGAAAGGGACAGCCGCATCAAGCCGAGTTGCATAGGCTCGGCTCCCTCTGACGGCTCTGGGCTCCGATTGCTGACACTGACCCTTGGCATGACTAGTACTCTTGGCAGCATCCATGAGGTTCTTTGCCCCTGGCTGGACCTCTCCTGTCTCCTTTCCTGCAGTCTGCGATCGATTTGGATCGCCCGATCTATTAGGCCTTCCAAGGAGTCCGGGACTCCTATTCTTGCCATCTCGTCCTTCAGCGGTTCCGATAGTCCCAACCGGAATTGGTGGCGTAAGGCTGCGTTGTTCCATTGTGTATCTCCACTCCAGCGCCTAAACTCAGCAGCATAGTCCTCCGCAGCCCGGCGTCCCTGTTGTAGGGAATAGAGGGCTGCCTCAGCCGAGGCAACTCAATGCGGGTCATCGTACAGCTGTGCCATTGCCTTAAAGAAGGTGGCTACAGTGTTCAAATGTGGGTGGTGGGCCTCCATCAGGCAATGGGCCCATCCCTGAGGTTCGCCCTGCAACAGGGATATAACAAATCAAACCTTCACCAATTCTGAAGAGAAGGTCCGGGGTTGCAGGTCAAAGTACCGGTGGCAGGAGTTCTGGAAGGCCCTGAACTTCCCTCGGTCCCCGTTGAACCGCTCAGGGGTCTGGTTCTGGCAGAGGAATGGTAAATGCTGCTCCAGTGGAAGGCCCTGCTGAACCTGTAGCGGGAGGTGTTCCCACTGAGCCCGATGTTGTGGGTGCCGGTGCGGCCAGGCTCTGAACCTGTCCCTCCAGGTGCTTGTAGCCCTCTTCCAGGGTTTTCACAGCTCGTGTGAGTGCCGCCAGATGTTGGCACATCTCTTCCCAAGGTGTAGGTCCTCCTCCAGACTCTGTCATGGCCGTATAGTTTTGTCAGGGATCCTACCGCGGTAGCCTCTAGCGCTCCACATACCGGATTCCCCCAAGGCATGGAATCTAAGCCCCTACCTGCTTGTTCACCAGGGCCCCTGATGGTGGGGATGGACTTGGAGTTGGCTGAGACCAGGTCGCGGCCCCTGGGTTCACCCAGCTGTGGTAGAAGCACCGTTGGAGGTGTATAGCAGGTGAGAGTCTGATGTGAGGAGGTCACAAGAGCAGCGTCGGGCAGGCCAGGTCGGTAACAGTGGTGGCGGCGTGGTACAAAATCAGCAGGCAGAGGAATAAACAGGTCACAAGCTGGGTTCATTAACAGGAGATCAGAACGTGCAGGGTTAAGAAGGAGAATGGTCAGACAAGCCAGGGATCAGAACAGGAGACAGACAGCAAATCAGGGTCAGGCAGGGTCGGCAACAAGACAATCTACTAATCAGGAACTTCAGGAAACAGGTAAGACCATACGGCAATTCAGTGCAGTCCTAACCTGTTTTAAATAGGACGCTCTGTGCCCTGATTGATGCCAGGCTCGTGCCCCCGATCGCGAATGCGCATGCGCGAGTGCCACTGCAATCGCGGGTGCCCTGGTCTCAATGCTCGCAAGCTAATGCGGACGGGCACACCGCGCATGCGCAGACCCGAACACGATTGCGGCAACCACTGGGGTCCCTGACATAGGCATAAACCACCGCAGAGATATGTCTACTCCAGTGCTGTTTTCTGTCAGATGGGAGGGTTCCAAGCATGTCAAGGAGTGTACGATTAAACCTCTCTGGTTGAGGATCCCCTTGAGGGTGGTAAGGTGTCGTTCTTGATTTCTTAATGCCCAAGATATTGAATAGCTGTTTAATGAGTCTGCTTTCAAAGTCTCTTCCTTGATCGGAATTAATTCTCTGGGGCAGCCCATAGTGAACAAAGAATTTCTCCACTAACACTTTGGCGACTGTAACAGCTCACTGATCCCTCGTTGGATAGGCCTGGGCATAGCAGGTGAAATGGTCAGTCACTACCACTATGTTCCCTTGACCACTCGTGTCAGGTTCCAAACACAAGAAATCAATGCACACCAGGTCCATGGGGCCTTGACTTTGTAGGTGGCCCATTGGGGTAGCTTTGGTGGGCAAAGTCTTCCTTTGGATGATTAGAGAAAAGTGCTCTGCACTGTGATCTGTTATTAGTGCGTATAAACTGTTAATGTGTTGCAAAGTGCCTGTAACTATAAGAAATGTGCTGGAGAGGAGTTTCACAGTAAAGCAGTTAAAATGCACTTGGACTGGTCATTTATATAGGCCTCTGGCCCGGAATGTGAGCAGCATAGAAGCTTGATCATGGGTCTCCAAACTGCAGCCCGTGGGCCTAATGTGGCCTTTAGCTTGCCTTTATCCGGCCCTTGGGGCACTACACCTCCCACTGATACAAGGCACTTCATCTTCTACTGACACCAAAGACAGGGCACTATTCCTCCCACTGGCACTAACAATGGGGCACTATTCCTCCCACTGGCACCAGAGATGGGGAACCAATTCTCCCACTAACACCAATGGGAAAGAACCAAGCCTGGGAAAAAACCAGCCCCGCGGAAGTCCTGAAAGCAGTTCTGTCCACAGCTACAGGACAAGGACAGTGTGAGTACCTCTACACCCCCAGGGCTTATAAGGGAGAAGTCGGCTAGATGCATGTTCTTGGCAAGTCTTCAGGGGACAGTTTATTGCCTACCCAATCCCTTGGTACCTGGGATCAGATACCGTAGCCAGGTGGGCTGGTATTTCGTTCACTAAATGGACCAGGAGCTCCTACAGGTTGACACTTTACTAAAAATCCACTCAGGGGACACTGAATTCCTAGAAGGGGATTACTTTGCTAAAGACTGTTGTGGTTCTGGCTAGAACACAGTCAAATATCTGTAATTTTTTGCAGTATGCTAAAGAAGGAAATTGTCCTCATTTTGTTATTCTTCAATCAAGTTGGGCATCTCATAATCCATTTACCCTATCCAAGTTGGACTAACTAATAAATCCAAAAAAACCCAAGCCCATAGACTGTTTGTGTTTGCATACAAGTTTTTGAAAAATGCAGGTTGCTTGGCTGTGCAGGAAGTAAATGGGGACTCCAAGCCAGCGGCTCTCAAGAGGGTAGCGCTACACTAACATCTTTAAAACATTTTTAGAATGGTATATGATCTGAAGACCAATTTGCACAGACCTCAGCCAACATCTATCAAAATAAATAACTTTCTCCATTCTGTGCATCTAATGACTTTAAAGCCTGGTACACACAAGCTGAAAATCAGCAGCTAAGCAACATCTAGCATTTTTATCTCATCCGTTTGCACCAAAGCAATTATCAGACCAAAGATTCCATCCCTTCTCAGAAATCACCTGGCATAAATGGCTTCCAAAATTAATGTTAGCAGTGATACAGAAACACATTTGACCCTTCCTTTACAGCAGTATTTGAACAAAATGTATATAGCCACCAATGCATTTTTCACTTTCACATACACGTCTCACTTTCTGCTCGCATTTCATTGCTTTTTGTTTCAGCAAAAGCATGTGCTGTATAATCACCATTCTCAACACAGTTTTGGTGCTTGGGTTCTTTGTGCATTGTTCTGGCTTACATCTGTCCAGGCGCCGATTACCATAAAACATAAAAACTCAATACTCAAATTGTAATCACCAGTGTTGGTGGTGGGTGTGCATGGAATTCACTACTGACACAAGTGGATGTAGAAAGAAGAGTGGTACAATTTAACCAACATGGCATTGGCTTAAGCAGCCAGAGGGGTTACAAGAACCAACAAAATAAATAAGATGAAAGGGCCATTTTTGCTTGACTGAGAATACTGAAGCATTTTGAGGTTCCCAATCTGTGAATTTGTTTATTTTTAATGTGGTTGGGAGGATTTGCTTTTATCAAGCCATGTCCTCTGATTCAATGCCTAAAGAGATGCTCCAAGCAGTGACTGTATCTATTTCAACTCCACAAAAACTCACTGGCACTGAACAATTACAGATCAATTTCCCTGCTCAATTCTGAGAAAAATCCACATGACAGCCCTGTTCCGTAGACTACTACAAGCATTCCCATGCCTGGTAGCACCTGACCATGTGGGATTTGTGAAAGGCTGACAATTGCCTAATGACACTAGATTCTTAATTAACATATTTAGGCATCTTGAGATTCATGAAGTACAATCTCTGCTTCTTTCTTTGGGAGCAGAGGACGCAGTTAATAGGATATACTGTGGATTTCTTAGAGCTGTTCTTGTAAAATTTGGCTTTTTTTTTATTTGATGGGGGGGGGGGCAATTATCTCATTATATTAGCCCTACTGATGGAGCTATTAGCTAATTCCATATGAACTACACCCAATATCCATGTTCTTAGGGCAAGGGATACACATAATAAAATCAGCTTATTTTATGATGATGAGTTAACCCCTTTCTGCCGGCGCCTCCCGGCCCTTTAAGAGTTGCAGACGCCGGGAGGCGGGGCGGGTGGGATGTGGTTTAGGGATCATGTGATGCGTCGTCACGGCAGTCACATGACCGGGAAAGGTCCCAATCAAAAAAGCAAACCGGGACCTTTCCGTGAGTAACGGACATGTGTGCTGAGAGCACGCAGGGCGCGCGCTTTCAGCACATATGTTTTTTCTTACCTGAACGCAAATGTGAGGCCGCTCGGCATCTAGGCCGGCGTGAAGGGGTTAATCCTTATGGAACATTTCACTTCCCTACCCACAGCCCAGAAAGCACTGGTCTCTTTTAGTGGGGTTTCATACTAAAAAGTAAACTAAATTAAATAAATACTAAAACTAATTATACAAACCAAATTCCCATATACGTGGACCATTTTTACATTACTTGTGTATGCAGTTACACTAATCTACCTCTAAACTCTTTGACCCTAATTACAGGAAGCTTCTTAATGACCTTCCACAGGAACCAAAAGATCTCTCTAAACCAAAACTTTATCTGGTTAGAATAGCGTTGTTTAAAATTATGATACTCTTTATAATTCTTTACCTTTTAAGAACAGTACCTATAGTAATACCTAACACCTATTTCACCAAATTACACAATGGGCGTAGTTCCCCAACAACACATATGAGCTTTGCATATACAGTATATTGTACATTCACAGTCCGCGCCCTTAAGCAGTTTACAATTTAAAGTCCCAAACTCATATTAATACATACACATATTATGGCCAATTTTGACAGAAGCCAGTTGTCCTACCAAAATATCTTTGTAGTGTGGAAGGAAATGAAGTACCCAGAGGAACCCCACACAGAATAGATGAACATGCAAACTCCATGCAGGTTGTGCTGTGGTTGGGATTCAAACTTATGACCCTAGTGCTGTCAGTCGGAAGTGCTAACTGCTTAACCTCTGTGATGCCCTCTACATGTTCCTCTGCTCCTCTCCCTCAGGACCCAGTAATCACCAACTTCCTCAGAGTCCCCATAGCCGTTAGCAATTTGAATAATTATTATTATTATACAGGATTTATATAGCGCCAACAGTTTGCTCAGCGCTTTACAATATAATGGGAGACAATACAGCAACAATACAGTTCAATACAAGAGGGATAGGAGGGCCCTGCTCCTTGGTGCTTACAATCAAGGAGGGAGGGGCTAGTGGTACAAAGGGTAGTAACTGTGGGGGATGGACTGGTTGGAAGAGTAGAAGATTCCATTATTAGCTGAGGGCAGGATAGGCTTCCCTGAAGAGATAGGTTTTCAGAGAACAGAGTAGGCGATAGTCTGATAACTTGGGGTAGAGAGTTCCAGAGGATGGGGGAAGCTCTGGAGAAGTCCTGGATATGAGCATGGGAGGAGGAGACAAGGGAGCTAGAGAGTAGGAGGTCTTCGAGGAGCGGAGAGTACGGTTTGGGTGATATTTAGAGACAAGATCTGTGATGTAATTTGGGGCAGAGTTATAAATAGCTTTATATGTTATTGTTAATGTTTTGAATTTTATCCGTTGGGCAATGGGAAGCCAGTGGAGGGATTGGCAGAGAGGGGTGGCAGAGACAGAACGGTTAGTAAGGTGGATGAGTCTGGCATGAGGGGAAGGACTGATTGTGTTATTGATCTTGATGGAGAAGTCAGGGGAGGAGTCACGGGCTGGGGGGAATACTAAGAGCTCAGTTTTGGAAAGATTGAGTTTGAGGAAGTGGAGTGACATCCATGCCGATATGTCACTTAGTAGGATAGTAATGCGAGTGGAGACGGAAGGGGTGAGGTGAGGGGTAGAAAGATAGATTTGTGTGTCATCAGCATAGAGATGGTACTTAAAGTCATGGGAGTTTATCAAGTGACCAAGGGAGGAGGTGTAGATGGAGAAGAGAAGGGGTCCAAGAACAGAACCTTAAGGAACCCCTACGGAAAGAGGGAGTGAAGAGGAGGAGGCAACGTTATAGGTAATGCTGAAGGAGTGCTGCGATAGGTAGGAGGAGAAACAGGAGAGAGCAGAGTCTCTGAGGCCAAGAGAGTGGAGTTTTTTGAGGAGGAGGGGATTGTCAAACGTATCAAAAGCCGCAGAAAGGTCAAGAAGTAAGAGTACAGAGTAGTGGCCATTGGTTTTAGCTGTTAGTAAATCATTAGTGAGTTTTAGTAGGGCAGTTTCAGTGGAGTGTAGTGAGCGAAAGCCAGACTGTAAAGGGTCAAGAAGGTTGTTGTCGGTGAGGTGGGAGCGCAGGCGATTGTAGACTAAGCGTTCTAAGAGTTTAGAGGTAAATGGCAGCAGGGAGATGGGTCTTAAGTTGTCCAGGTTGGTGGGGTCCAGGGAGGGCTTTTTAAGTATGGGAGTGATGTGTGCATGCTTTAGAGGGGAGGGGAAGGCACCAGTAGAGAGGGAAAGATTAAAGATGTGAGTGAGGGAGCACAGGATGGAAGAAGAGGGTGACTGTAGTAGTTGTGAGGGGACAGGATCCAGGGGGCAGGTAGTGAGACAGGCTTCTGAGAAAACCTTAGTGACCTCTTTGGTAGTAGCAAGGAAAAGTGTTGAGTGAGGTTTAGTATAAGGTATGCTAAGTGGGATGGATGTCTGTGCAGTGGCGATGCCCCTACGAATTGCGTCAATCTTGTTTTTGAAATGATTTGCAATCTCGTGAGCAGTGAGTGAGGTACTGGGTGGAGGTGGAGAGAGTAGAGAGTTAAAAGTAAAGAAGAGACGATGAGGACTGGATAACAAGGTATTAATAAGAGTGACAAAGTAGGCTTGTTTGACAGCATGAAGGGAGGAATTGTATGTTAAGAAAACAGATTTATATAGGGTGAATGCTTGTTAAGATTTGGTTTTATGCCACAATCGCTCCAGCGCACGACTATGTCGTTTAAGATTTCTGGTGTCGTCAGCCAAGGTTGTAACGGTCGGGGCCTGATGCTTCGTGTTGTTAGAGGAGCAAGTGAGTCTAATGTTGATGAAAGCAAACTGTTGTAGACAGCAGTGGCCAGGTCAGGGCAGGACGGGGGAGAGATTCTGTCATAGAGTTGGTCAGTTGCAGAGTGGAAAGGAGCAGGGTTCAAGTTGTGAAGGTTTCTGCAGGTAATTGTTTGCTGCTTTGAGGGATAGGTGCTTGAAGACGAGGACACTGTGAAGTTGATGAGATTGTGATCAGAGAAAGGAAAGGGGGTGTTTGTGAGGTTGTAGGGAGTGCAAAGATGGGAGAAAACAAGGTCTAATGTATTCCCATCAGAGTGAGTGGAGGACTGTATACATTGTGCTAATGCAAAAGATGAGGTTAAGTTGAAGAGTTGGGATGTAGCCGGGTTGTTAACATTAATAGGGATGTTAAAATCTCCGAGAATGATAGTGGGTAGTTCAGAGGAGAGAAAGTAGGGTAGCCAGGCGGAGAAAGCATCAAGAAAGCGGGACACCGGTCCAGGAGGCCAATAGATCACTGCAATCCTCAGAGAAATGGGAGAAAACAGCCGGATGCAGTGAGTCTCGAAAGAAGAGAAGGATAGAGAGGGAGGGTTAGGGAGGACTTGAAAGGTGCTCAGTGGGGATAGGAGCAAACCAACTCCACCACCTTTCCAACCACTGGGTCTGGGTGAGTGGGTCCAGAGACAGCCGCCATAGGAAAGTGCTGCGGGAGAAGCAGAATCTGCTGCTTGAAGCCAGGTTTCTGTAATTGCTAGTAGGTTAAGGGAGCTGGAGACAAAAAGGTCATGGACAGAGGTGAGCTTATTACAGACAGAGCGGGCATTCCATAGCGCACATGAAAAAGGGAGGGTGGTTTTTGGGAGCACGGGGACCGATATTAAATTGAGGGTATTGCGGCTATTCCCAGAAGAAAGAGGATTGCTGGTGTGGGGGTGAGATACTGGAGGAACAGGGTTTGGGGAGATATCCCCAGAGGTTAGGAGAAGAAGGGTGAGGAAAGTAAGATGGGAGTGGGATGTACACTAGTGCACATGCCTTCCAGTCCTGGTTTTTGGGTCAGCAGAGTAAAGTATCAGCAGGAGGTAATGAAAGCAGTAGTAGGGAGATGGTAGCAGTGAGGGTGAGATGTACAAGTTTTTGGGTGGAGCAGAGGGGTAAAGAAGTGAGATTTTGGGAACGCAGGATAGTACTATGAAAAGGAGAAGTAGAGGGGACATATTAAAAGGTACACGGAGTGGGACTCAGACTTATAAAAGATGTTTCCCATAGTGTTTGCTTGCAGTCTCTCCAGCGTGCAGTAGAGTTTCTTGCTATTGTTGTATCTTCCTGCTGCTTGAGTTATCCTGCTTTAGTTAAACTGCTGTGTTCAACTGCTCCTTAGCACTCTATCACAAACAGCATTCATGCAGAAACAGCACCCCATCGGTGACTATGCCCCCCGATCTGTGAACAACATTAATCTGTTCTGTTCCAAAATGGTTACTGCCTATTTTGAAGTCACTTTTTAATTAAAAGCTGTCTCCCCCAAAATGGCTGCCATCAATGTTTATGGTGATTGTCAACTAATGCAAGAAGGGAACAGAAAACTTATGACAAGAAGATACATTCTGCAAGCAAATTTAAAAGCCCACAGTCCAGGCTAGATCTATAAAATTAGCACTTCTCAGATTGCTAAATAATATTCAAGTCTTCGCAAGGGGTGCTCAACCTTTTGAAGAGAGAGGGACACTTAAATGATTTGGCAACTGGTCATGGGCCACAATGAAATGAGATGTTTCAAATTTTTTATTTTGAATAGCATAATGAACTTTTTCCTCCTGCAGGTGCTGGATGTGGGTGGGAGGGAGAGGAGGAGAAGCCGGCTTTCAGCAGTTGCAGGAGGTAAATGGAGAGGATCTGTGCCTGTATATGCTGCCCCTCCTGACCAAGAGTAAAACAAAATGTAACAGGGAGGCCACACGGGCCCCCTGGAGCATGGGTCAGGGTCACCATTGTGACCCCTGACACTACACCAGTGATTTGGGAGTGTGGTAAAAACACATCTCAATTATGGGGTTTTACTTCCTCCAAACCACAAATGTAAACAAGCCCTTACTGTCCTGGGTTCCCTATAAGGCTGCTTTCACATTGTTGCACTGCGGTTCAGCCTCACCGCAGGTGCAGCGCAGTGCACCTGCTGGTTAGCTGCACTTTTTCATATACTTCTATTATATCTTGTGGGTGTAGTGCACTTTATGAAAGTGCACCAAAACACCTCTATTAAGATTGAGGTGGAGGGCCACTTCAGAGGGCTGTGAGGGCCACAGGTTGAGCACCCCTGGTGTATGCCATCTTGAAAGCCTAGCAAATTTTTCCAGTAGCTGGTTCCAGCTTTTGAAGCTTTATTTATTATTTTTTAATTTAAATATTTATTTTTCAAAGAAATACAAAAATACATATTTCTACTTCCATTTCCATACATTTAAGAACATCCCCTCTCCCTTTCTATCACAAACCCCAACCTTCCCTCCCCCTTCCTCAACCCCCCCCCCCCCCACCGCAATTTTATCCTACGTTTTCCACCTTATCACAAAATAAATACTTAAATTCTTGAAGTAAGGAAAATATTCTCAAAAATAATCATTATTACTTCATACATTTAACCTTCAGTCTATATTCTTCCCATTTATTCCATTTCACATAATATGCTCCTAATCTATCCTCTTGAGTGTAAAACAATTTTTCCATCCTACTAATCTGTTCCACTCTATCCATCCAGTCCTCCTCCCCTGGCGCCTCAACTTTACGCCAAAACTTGGGTATCAATCCCTTTGCAGCATTCAAGTAGTGCCATATTCCTGTTTCTTTATATTTCTTAACTGACAAATCTGTACTATGAAAAAGACAGATTTCTGGGTCCAATCTCAACTCTACTTCCGTTATCAACCTAATTTGATGTAGTATTTTCTTCCAGACTATCTGTATTTTTGACACTCCCACCAAATGTGACATGTCGTGCCAATCTCTCCACACTCTCGCCAACACCCAGAAAATTTCTCCACACTCGGTGTAAAATGCTATCTTATCAAACACTTATAATTCATTTCCACCTCACACATACTTACGTATATTCTCGTGAATCAATCTATATATTTTTTTCTGTTTATCTTCTCCTATCTCCACCCCTAAATCTCTTTCCCAATTTGCTATATACATGAATTTAGTATCTATATCTAATTCAGTGAGAATTTTATATACTTTAGCTGTGCCATGTTTTCCATCTCCTCGTGATTCCAACAACCTTTCAAACGCATTCCAATTTTCCCTCGATCTCAGAGGTTTCGGAAGGGTCCCAACAAAATGTTTCAACTGATTATATCTCCACACATCTAATTTAGTAAATATCCCTCCCTCTTCCTTCACCAAATCCCCATATGATTTCAATTCTACTCCTACCATTATATCCCCCAATTGTGCATCTTTCTTCTTAAACCAGCTTCCCATAATCTCCTCTCTACCTGGGGGAAAATACTCTGAGTTTCTCAAAAGCATTAAAATTGAATTAAACTCTCATTTCATCTGCTTATGCATTTTATCCCATACTCTAAAAACATTTAAAGTGTACAAACTTGTGCTCTCTTCTAAATTTCTATATTGTGAAGGCACCCATATACTTTTACTTAAATTATTTCCACTGAGTGTATTTTCAATTTTAACCCAACTTTTCCCATTTGGGTTATGCGTCCAATGAAATATTCTTGCCAAGATTACCGCTCTATAATATCTCCTAATATCTGGCACTCCCAAACACCCCTCTTTATTTCTACTTAACACCTCATATGCTACTCTAGGCTTTTTATTTCTCCATATGTATCTTGTTATCAATCTTTTCATAACTTTAAAATATATCTCTGGAAGCTTAATAGGAACCATTTGGAATTTATATAGGATTTTAGGAACAATTAACATTTTTACCAAGTTTAATCTTCCCATCCAAGACATGCTACCTCCTCTTAATTTCTTTATTTCTTCCTTAATTTCATTTAACAGGGGAATATAATTTGATCTATACAAATATTTATATGTAGAAGAAAGTTTCACCCCCAAATATTTTAATTCCTTCTCTTTCCACACAAAGGGAAATTCACTTTGTATCTTTTCTCACTATTTGGGAGGTTTATATTAAATATCTCCGTCTTATTAGGGTTGATTTTTAAATTAGACACCTCCCCATATTCCTTCAACGCTCCCATTAAATTAGGGAGTGTTATTCTAGGGTTTCCAACATAAAACAATAAATCATCAAAAGCAGCTACCTTATGTTCAGTACTTCCTATACATATTCCTCTAATATCCACATTTCTCCTTATTGTTAGCAGCCAGGACTCCAAAGATAAGACATACAACAAAGGGGACAATGGGCAACCCTGTCTTTTTCCATTTGACATCTCAAAAGACTCTGACATTTCCCCATTTACCAAAACCACTGCAGAAGGTTTTTATATAATTTTCCTATCCACTCTCTCATTCTACTTCCTATTCCCAAGGCTACCAAAGTATCCATCATAAAACTCCAGTTAACTCTGTCAAATGCCTTTTCCGCATCAACAGAAAGCACAACCACCGGGAGCTTCTCCTTTTTACATTTCTGAATAAGCAATAGCGATCTTAACCCATTATCTCTACCTTCTCTACCCTGGACAAAACCAACCTGATCTCTATGTACCCATTCAGGCATTAGGTCTCTCAACCTATTTGCCAAAACCTTTGCATACAGCTTTGTATCTGTGTTTAACAACGATATGGGTCTATAACTTGAACATTGAGAAACATCCTTTCCTTCCTTATGAATAAGGACCACCTGAGCCTGCAAGGATTCTGTTAGGGATCCAGGTATGACCAGAAATGTGTGGACGGACACAGGGAAGTAGCAGGCTTCAGGAACACAGGCGTATTCAGGCTGGACAGGTGGAATGGTCAGGCAGGCCGTAAGGCACCGTTAGGTGCCGCCTGGCGGTGTCTCTAGCAGCCCACAGCACAGATTTCCTCAGGGCGCGGGGTCTAAGTCCCAACCTGCTATTCACCAGGGCCCCTGATGGTGGGGATGGACTTGGTGCAGACTGGAACCAGGTCGCGACCCCTGAGTGGTTCCGGCTGTGGTAGAGAGCACTGGCAGGGGAGTGCAGGAACGGAGTCTGATGGGAAGAGGCAGGCAGACTTACTAAAGGTGATCCGTGCGGGATGGATGGATCGTTGGGTGAAGTAGGCGTAGTCAGACAGGCCGGGTCGGTATCATGCGGGCAGCGTGATACAGGAGGAGCAAGCAGAGAATGTTCGGGGCCACAAGCCAGGTTCAGCAGGTAGCGGGCAGCGCGGTACCGAGGATCAGGCAGAAGGATGGTCAGGCAAGCCAGGGGTTCAACAGGAGACGGTTAGCAGAGGTCAGGATCAAAGCAGGGTCAGCAACGAGGCAGGAACACAGGATACCAGGTACAGGGGCTCATGGGAAACATACACCAAGGACCTGATCACAGGCCTGGTCATTCCTTAAATACACTTCATGCAATCAGCTTCAGGTGTTGGCTGACTGCAGGAGTGAGCTTCTGGCTGCTGAGAGCACCCGCTGGTCAGCCCTGGCACTGCAGCCCACACGGCAGGTGAGTCCCATCACCAGTGCTGAGTCCATTCCTGACAGTACCCCCCCTCAAGGAGCGGCCTCAGGATGCTCCAAAAAGTCCTTAGTGGGCAAAATATTCCACCGCCCGGGTCAGGTAACTGGCTGGATATCTTACTGCCGGAGTCAACCGGCTGGCTGGGTTTCCTGCTGGCAGACTTCTCTTTATGTAGGGGAACCCAGGAAGGCAGGTCGCTGCACACAGGATTTCCAGGAGCAGGCTGGGAATCAGTTATTGGCCAGTTTAGCTGGACATCAGGGGCTGGCACGTCTGGCTGGGCAGCGGGCAGAGGCACGTCCGGCTGGGCAGCGGGCAGAGGCACGTCCGGCTGGCCACCGAGTCATTTGGCACGACAGCGGGCACTGAGTCATTTGACAGGACAGCGGGCACAGTCACCGGGCAAGTCAGCGGGCACCGAGTCACCGGGCACGTCACCGGGCACCGAGCCATCTAGCAGAACCACGGGCACCGGGTCACCAAGCTCGACAGCGGGCACCAAGTCATCTGGCACGACAGCGGGCGCGGAGTCATCGGGCACGTCAGCGGGCACAGAGTCATTTAGCAGAACCGCGGGCACCGGGTCACCAAGCATGACAGCGGGCACGGAGTCAGCGGGCACCGATTCACCGGGCAAGTCAGCGGGCACGGAGTCATCGGGCACCGAGTCATCTGGCACGACCGCGGGCACCGAGTCACCGGGCAAGTCAGTGGGCACCGAGTCATCTAGCAGAACCACGGGCACTGGGTCACCAAGCTCGACAGCGGGCACCGAGTCACCAGGCAAGTCAGCGAGCACCGAGTCATCTGGCACGACAGCGGGCACTGATTCACCGGTCAAGTCAGCAGGCACGGAGTCATCGGGCACCGAGTCATCCGGCACGACCGCGGGCACCGAGTCACCGGGCAAGTCAGCGGGCACCGAGTCATCTAGCAGAACCACGGGCACTGGGTCACCAAGCTCAACAGCGGGCACCGAGTCATCTGGCACGACAGCGGGCATTGAGTCATCTGGCACGACAGCGGGCACCGAGTCATCTAGCAGAACCACGGGCACTGGGTCACCAAGCTCAACAGCGGGCACCGAGTCATCTGGCACGACAGCGGGCACCGAGTCATCTGGCACGACAGCGGGCACCGAGTCATCTAGCAGAACCACGGGCACTGGGTCACCAAGCTCAACAGCGGGCACCAAGTCATCTGGCACGACAGCGGGCACCGAGTCATCTGGCACGACAGCGGGCACCGAGTCATCTGGCACGACAGCGGGCACCGAGTCATCTAGCAGAACCGCAGGCACCGGGTCACCAAGCTCGACAGCGGGCACTGAGTCACCAGGCACGACAGCGGGCACCAAGTCACCGGGCAAGTCAGCGGGCACTGAGTCATCGGTTACCGAGTCATCTGGCATGACCACGAGCACCGAGTCATCTAGCAGAACCGCGGGCACCGGGTCACCAAGCTCGACAGCGGGCACCGAGTCATCTGGCTGGATCGGGTCATCAGGCCGGATCGGGTCATCGGGCATCAGGGCATCAGGCTGGACAATGGAAGGCGGGTCCTCAGACAGCAGGCTGACCGGTTTGGATACTGGTAGGATGGTACTGGTTGGAAAGAATTTTCGCTCCTTCTTGGGTTTAGTTACCGGAGCACTGTAAGTGAATGCAGGTCTGTAAACGGATGGAGCAGCTGAAGACAGGGAAGAGCCGGAGGATGGAACAAAGGAGGGAGCAGTTGCTACAGAGGGCTTCTTTACAGGGTAAAAGGCAGGGTAGGTGCAGCGAGTGGGAGCAGGGGACTGACATGTGGTAGCTAGCAGGGTATACTGGGCTGTCACTGGGGGTGCTGTGGGAACTGGAGGAAGAGAGCTTTGAGGAGAGTAATGGTTAGAAGCAGGACTGGGTTGTTGCAAGCTGACTGAGGCTGGATGTAACAAATCCGACCATGTCTGCAGTACTTGCTGAACAAAGCTCAGCTTACACAAAGCCCATCTGGTCAAAGACTGCACTGCGTTTATACAATCCCTAAGCACCTGTTGTGAACATGCAGAATAATGCTCCAAGAAGCAATCCACATCATCCTCTAATAACCATACCAGGGAGAAAGCTGTTCACTTGCAAGTGGACCTTGTGGCTACACTGAAAGCTGCGAGTGGTGCATTGAAAGAGAAATACGCAAACGAGGAGAGATTCAAGCAAGCAAGAGATAAGTCAGTAGTAGTGATGAGGGGCCATGATGGTGGTGTTATTTCTTCAGAAGATTCGTCTGATCCTGCTGGAGGGGGCTCTGCAGCAGGGAGCAAGCAAGATGGCGGAGCTATGGCCACTGGAAATGTGGTAGGAGAGTCTGCTCCCATCCCTCCCAGGCAGCCTGAGCAGGACTGGGTGGCTCAGGTGGTGCAAGGTGAGGAGGAGGGGGCTATGGAGTTCATTACTGAACTAGAGTCTCCACTACAGGGAAGGAAGTTTGCATTTATCTCAGATGACACTGACGCAGAAATGGATGTCTGTCCCAAACCCATGAGGACAAAACAGAGGGAGAAAGCGGTGTATGTCCAGCTGGAAAGGATGTCCAGTGAAATAGAAAGGGCTGCTGGCTTGGGGACTGTGAGAGGAGTTGTGGTAAAGCCGCAGGACTTACACAAACCTGGGACTGTGAGTAACATGGACGGTTCTGAGGGAATAATTGTCAGTATGTCTGATAGTGCAGCTGCTGTCAGGGCGGTGTCTGCAGTCTCTGACCCTGTGTGTGTGTCCAGCTTGGCTGAAGCTGAGCTCATGGCTGCCTCTGTGTCCATCCCTGCTCCTTCCATCCCAGGTCACGTCTCTATTCCAATCAGTGGTCCCGCCTCTATACCTGTCTCTGTCTTCTTCCCTGTTTTCACCTCTATGTTCGTTTCAGCTCCTGGTTCAGTGCCCGCCCATGGCCCTGCCCCGTCCCCTGGCTCGGTAACCGGTCCGGGTGTAGGCTTTGCTCCCGTGTCGGGTGCCGTCTCTGCACCTGCCCACGATCTTGTCACTATCTCTGTCCCGCCCCTTGGTGCAGTGTCCGTGCTTAGTGCGGTCTCTACTCCTGTTTTGGGTGCCATTTCTGCACCCGCCCATGGACGCGTCATTGCTCCGCCTCCTAGCTCCAGTGTCTGGTTCCAAGACAGTCTCACATCCCGTTTTTGGGTACCTCCCATGCACACGGTCAAGTCATGGTCCCGCCCCTTGGCTCTGTGTCTGACTCCAAAGCAGTCTCGGATCTTGTTTCAGATGCCGCCCCTGCCATGGTCATGTCATTGCCCCGCCTCCTGACCCTGTGTCTGGCCTGAATACAATGTCTGCTCCCTTGGGGGGTTCCTCCCAAGCAACCACCCATAGTAATGTTAATACTTCTGCCCCGCCACCTGTTTCAGAGTCTATCCTTAATGTAATCTCTGCTTCTGCCTTGGGTGCCGCCCCTACACCTGCCATTGGTCCACGCTCTGTGACTGCTCAGGGTCCCGCCTCCACTCCAGTCCCAGCTCAGAAGCCAGTGCTCAGCTATTCAGCTGCCCTGAGGGGCGGTCAGAGTATGACAAGACTATCTGAAGTGCTGGCTGGAGGGTTAGGGACCATAGTAAAACGTAGGAACGTGGTTCAAATCAGGTGGAGAGGGGGAAGTTCGCCCCCCAGTAGGCGAGAAGTTATTGATAGGTTACTAGAGATGGGCTTTAAAACCCAAGAAATATTCGCCTTCATAGCGCCTGTTGGTACAGGGGAATTCGATGTTTCTTTTGTGAAGCCAGAGAGCCTGGATCTCTTCTGGCAGAGATACGAGGGGGGGTGGAAGGATACTCCCAGGTGGGAGGGGTTGGAGCCCAAGGTGGTCTCCAGGCAGTCCCTGATTAAAAAAATAACTATCCTTGTCAGAAATGAGTCTATACCTGCTGCTGACCTGATGATTTGGCTGAGTCGGTTTGGGGATGTGATGGGTCCCATGAGGAAGCAGCTAGATGACAGGGGAATATGGACGGGTGGGTGGTCCACAACTGTGAGGCTGAAAGTAGTGGGGAATGTCATCAGCCATATCCCATTATCAGCCTTCCTAGGTAAGGATAGGCTGGTGATATTTTATGCTGGCCAGCACAAGCTGTGTCACAAGTGTGGTAGCAAAGGGCATTTTGCATCAGGTTGTAGTGTTTTAAAATGCTCATTGTGTCAGGAGATTAGTCATGTGGCCAGAGACTGCAACCAAATCAGATGCAATCTCTGCCAGGAGCTTGGCCATTCTTACACTAGTTGTCCAGAGGCCCTGCACAACATACCTGGGATAGTGGAGGAATTGGCCAGAATGGAGGCTGAGGATGCCAGTGAGGCAATTGCAAGGCAGGTTTCTGTTGAGTCGGTGGCTGCTCCAGTTTCAGCAGCACCTAGTGCGTCCCCTGATGTGTCTGTCTCTCCTCCTGTTGTAGTGTCTCACCCTGTTTCTGTACCTTCCCAGGTGTTGTCTGCCCTCCCTCCCTCGCGTATCCCCCTCTTCAGGTCAGTCAAAAATCCAGGAGGCAGCTAAGGGTGCTGGTGTTGGATGGCCCTTGGTGCCTGCTCCCCCCGGTGTTGCTCTCCCATCGCCGTTTGAGTCGGGAGAGGGACTCTGTGGCTTTGGGTGGTAATCAGGAGGCTTTGGGTTCAGGCCCAGGGGTTGAGGGGGTAGGGGGACAGGACAAGGGAGATGGGTGGTCTGTGGTGGAGAAGGGGGTAGGAACAAGCCTGTGCTCTCCTCCGCCTCATCTTCCTCCTCATTGGAGGTGGAGGAGGTTTCTTTGTCTAACAAGTTTGGGACCTTGTCGGGGGAAGATGGGGATATAGGTGAGTCCCTTTCCCCGTTGGAGGATGAGGAACAAGGGGGCTCTCTCAAGAGGGCGAGGCCCCCTTCTAAAGTTGGGAAAACAAAGGTTAAGAAACGACCATCTCAAGCATCTTAATGGCAGTTCCCACTTGCCAGCATCAAATCTGTAAGAGCTCATAGTACAGCTTTATTTTTGCTCAGCGTGATTGGAGCTGATGTTTTGTTTTTGCAGGAGACCCGGCTTAATTGCCTGGCCGATTTACATCTGGCAAAAAGAGAGTGGAGGTGTGGCCCCTCTTTTTGGTCTCTTACGGCTGAGCCTTACAGCAGAGTTGTGGTACTTTTTTCCGGCATGGTAACGTGCCGGCGGGTTCTTGAGGTGGAGATTGGAAGGCGTTTGGTCGTGGACGTCCTTGTGAATGGGCAAGAACTGCTTTTAATTAATGTATACGGTCCCCAGTCAAAGTGGGACAGGAAATGCCTTTTTACAAAGATTAGGCCATTTCTTTTTACGTCCCGGCAGGTTGTCTTTGGAGGTGATTTTAACACCATCACTAGGCCCAAAGACAGGAAAGGCTCCAATGACAGGCTGGGATATGACAGCGTTTTTCTAAATGCGATAGTTAGGGCAGCAGGTCTAGAGGACGCCCTAATTAAGTGCAGCCCGGACAGCATGGGGTTCACATATAGGAGAGGTAGAAGTGAGAGCCCGATAGATAGGTTTTTTTTGAAGGGGGACTCTGCCTTCTCGGCACCTGAGTGTCAGGCAGTGGAGTTTTCCATCCACCTTTTATAACTGTGACTTTGAATGCCTCAGATACGCCACTGAGAGGAAGGGGTGTCTGGAGGATGAATTCGGCTCTGCTAGAGGATGAAGAGGTGAGATGATCCTTTGAGGATTTTCTTCAGGCTCAGGAGACCATCCTGGATTTTTGTGGCAGTAAGTCGGAGTGGTGGGAGCTTACCAAAGTGCGGATCGGCAGGTTTTTCAAGGCCCTAGGTAAGAGAAAACAACGAGAGATATATTGCCTATCAGCAGTTATGGAGGAAGCTTGACCGCCTTGTCTCTGAGGGTGGAGATTCTGGGGCAATCTCAGAGGTTAAGCTGCTCTTAAAGAAGCATCAGTATGATCGGCATGCCTCTTTGGTTCTGGAAAGGGATTATGGGAAGTACCATTTGCCCGACCCTTACCAGAGCTGCAAACAGAGCATAGTGGTTAAAACGATCAGCGGTCTGAGAGATAGTACAGGTTCCATGACGAAATCCAGGTCGGGGATCCTGGAGGTCTCAAGGGCTTTTTTTGAGGATCTTTTGAGAAAGAAGCACCTTGACCGGGCAGGGATGTCAAGCTTCCTGGATTCTACACCAGGTTTGGAAAATAACACTCCGCCTACCAGCTTGACAGGTGAGTTCACGGCTGCAGAGGTTGCCAAAGCGATAGTTTGGCCATTAAGAAGACGCCAGGGCCAGACGGTTTAACAGCTGACTTTTTTAAGACCTTTAAATCCCGCTTGGCACCTCACCTAGCGGAAGTTTTTAATTGCTGTTTAGAGGAGGGTTCACTTCCTCCCTCCATGAGGAAATCAGCTGTGATTTTGCTGTCAAAAGGTAAGGACTCTTCGATGATTGAGAATTGGCGCCCCATTAGCCTGCTCAATGTCGATAGAAAGATTCTGGCCAAGATTCTTTTCTGGCGCCTGTCGTCAGTGGCAGACGGTCTACTTTTGCAGCAGCACCACTGTTTGGTCCAGGGCAGGAGCACCTTTTCAGCGGTGTTAGCTGTCCGGGAGGCTTTGGTTGTGGGAAGTACTTGCTGGCGTTGGATCAGGCTAAGGCTTTTGACCGGGTTGATCATGAGTACCTCTGGCATCTCCTTGGCAGGTATGGCCAGGAGTGGAGGTTCATTGGATGGCTGCAGACACTGTATAAAGGGGCTGAGAGCTTCATGTTGGTCAATGGTTGGGTTGGGCGGCCCTTTGGGGTTGGCCAGGGGTGTCCGCTGAGTCCTTTGCTTTATGCCTTTGCCATCGACCCCTTCGTCAGGAGGCTAGATGGTGGGGTGTTGGGCGGGGGTGTCGGGGGGCACTACTGGTGAGTCACCTCTGAGGGTCGTGGCCTATGCTGATGATGTGTCTGTCTTCATCTCTGGGACTAGTGAGGCACAGGAGGTGGTCTCGGTGATGGAGCAGTATGCGGAGGCATCAGGCTCCAAGATTAATCACGACAAATGTGAAGTTTTCTGGATGGGCAGGGAAGGTGAGAGTTTCGAGCTCCCGGATGCCTTCCCAGAGCCCCGTCAGAAGATCAAAGTGCTAGGCATCGAATTTGGACCTGATGATTACAGTAAAACAAATTGGGAATCCAGGTTGTCGGATGCCGATGTCAAAGTGAGATGCTGGAAGGGTTGGCAGTTGTCCCTAAGGGAAAGGGTCGACCTAATTAAAACCTACTTGGTCCCCATTTTCTTGTACGTCAGTTTCGTTTGTCTCTTGCCAGAGTCTCTCTATACGAGAGTTTACAGTTGTCTCTTCCAGCTGTTATGGGGGAACAGACTGAACCTCGTGAAGCGGAATGTGACTTACCGATCCAGGCGGGAGGGTGGCCTAGGTATGGTCAACCTGATTGTTTTTTTTCTTGTTGATGTTTATAAAGCACAATATTGGTAGTATGCTAAAAGAGAACCCGCCTGCATGGGTAAGTCTTTTCCAAGTTTGGTTTAGACCTTTTCTGGGCTGCTGGGAGAGTGGCGGGTCGGTGAGAAGTTTGCGGGTCAAGCATGGTAAGCTCCCGGCTTATGTCGCCCCGTGTCTGAAGATTCTTAGGCAGTGGTGTGTGACTTCGGAGGAGGTCAGGTCGCTCCCTGGGAGGCTCCTAAGGGAGAGGATTGTGGCCGCTGCGTTTCATGCACCGCTGGCCTTGAAGGATTGCCCGGGCCATATCTTGAGGGAGGGTCTGCGTTTATTAAATATGGAAAGGATTCCCTTAAAATTTAGGGACCAGGCCTGGCTTGCGTTCCACGGTAGGCTCTATGTGAGGGGAAACTTGAAGCACCATTCTCTGGATGACCGTGGTTGTCCGAGGACGGAGTGTGGGGGTGAAGTGGAAAGTATGGACCACTTCTTGCTTTAGTGTCCCTTCAATGTAGAGGTGTACAAGGAGGTGGGGAGGGCTCTAGACATCCACTTCCTGCACTGCATGTCTTATGCAGAGTGGGTATATGGGGCATTAGAAAGTCATACTGGGTATGATTTAAATACACTTTTTCTAGTTTATCTAGTTGTTCGTTATTACACGTGGAATGCATGGTGTCAGGTCTCCTTGCGGCAGAAGGTCCTTCCTGTCCAGGTGGTGGTGCGTGACATCCTTGGTGAGGTTGGGAAAATTTGGGGTCTTGAGAAAGACAGGCTGCGGTGAAGGGTCTGGATAAAGATGTGGAGGATTATCAGGCCTGTAGCGGCAGTCTGTTGATCTCTTGGTGGGGTTGCTGTCCTGTGTTTTCTCCTTTTTCACCCCCTCTAGATTTTTGTTTGTAGGTTATTTTTTAATAGATGGCTACACATGCCTGATGGTCTAGGTTTCTTAACCTTTGTTGGGTAATGTATTAGGTTTTTTGTTATGTTTTCTAAAAGCCGTAGAGGCTAATTTATAATATATAAGGCTTCCCCGGGTAAGGGGTAAGTTGTTGGTATAGAATGGTAGGCCAGAAAGGCCGGTACGCTTGAAACAAGTGTGTCTTCCCCTGTAAAGGGCTAAAAGCTGTGGAAAGCATGTATAGAAGGATAATAGTTAGGCTGTTAAAGCCTTCCTTTGTTGTCTTGTTTACTTTTTCCTGTAAAAATTGAGGTTTATAAAGACAAGATCCTTAAGTAGGTAAAAATTACATGTCCTGGTCCTAATGATCAGGTTTTTCTTTGTCTGTTATGGGTATTATTTATTATAAATTTTTTTTATATATTTGTATAAAAATTGTTGCTGGTTGAAAGTTTTTTTTCAAATAAAAAAATTTCAAACTTCTTTTGCAATTACCTTTTGAGGCTTTCCCTCTTAATGGAGGGTGTCAATGATGGTTTTCTGCACAACTGTCAGGTCAGCAGTCTTTCCCATGATTGTGATTCCTACTGAACCAGACTGAGAGACCATTTAAAGGCTCAGGAACCCTTTGCAGGTGCTATGGCTAAATTAGCTGATTAGAGTTGGACACTTTGGCCCTGATTTACTAAGACTTGAGTCTACCAGCAGACTCTGACTCATTCAGGTAGACTCAATGAAGACCTGTCAGTCTTCTGAGCGGCGTCTAGCAATCTCATTGATGAACGTCTACTTTGCTATTAGTAAATGTGGAATCGCGCCTGGCACATTTTTAGGTGCAATACCGGATATGTTCGCTAGATGGCGCACAAGCATGGGCATTGTAGCATTGGCGTTTTTCTCTTAGTATAAGAGAATATTTAGAATGTAATTTTGCTGTTTCTCCAAAATGATCAGACAACTAATGCATTTACTAATGAATGTCATACATTCTATTTTCAAATGTTAAACATTTTCACACTTATATCTCAAATAATTTGGATAGTTCTAGTTTCCCAATATAATGATATATCTTCATTCTCTTTAATCACGTAACTATTCTATGTTAAAGTCAAATGCAGCGCTATAAATGCATGTGATCAATAATGAACGCATGTAAAAACCAAAAAGTGCAAATAATTGCAATAATGATGTAAAATGATAAATGGTGCTAAAATAAGTTCATATAATCATTCCTGAATAATGGAATGTCCTTCGTGTGAGAGTACCAACTCAGAGAGTGCCTATGAATGGCACGTGTGGTTTCTCCGTGATGGACAGTAGTGCATGAACTTGTGAAAGATAAACCACCCTTGGGACTGGTCTACACTCACCAGAACAAAAGTATTAATGCGCATGGGTTATACACATCACACATCTGGGGGTGCAGCGGTATGCTGGCAGCTATGGGTTAGTCATCCAGCTCCATCCATCCATCCGGGTGGGTGCCCAAATGGTCCTGGGGAGGAATTAGCTCAGCCACAGGAGCCAGAAAGGTGCTTAATAGTGTAGTACACTGTCACAAGGGTGGATGACCTTTCACGAGTTCATGCACTACTGTTCGTGGTTATATTTATCTTGTGTAATATCATTTTAGTAGTCTATATAATTTTACCAGCGCTCGCTTTATCATTTTTAAACAATGTAACTATTCTACATTGTATCTCAAACTGTGTCTCCCACAGTGGTTTAGTGGTTAGAGCTCAGAATTTACAGTGCTTGGGTCATGGGTTCTAATCCCAGTCATGGCTGCATGCTTTCCGTGTATGGATGTGTTTCTGCCAACACTCAAAAGACATGCTGTTAGGTTCATTGGACCTAGTTACATGGCTGAGTTTCTGCCCTTGGATTATAAGCGCCTTGACATTTATGAACGTTAAAAAAAATGGAGATCAATTTTCTGGGTTGTGTCAGTGCCAGGAATATTGATCAATCAATTATGATTTTGCCTAATGACTAGAAAGTGGATGAATGTTACCTGCGTCCTGTTCTTCTGCCAATTAGGAAATGTGCAAGTTTCATGCTGTGTATATTTCATTGTAACTTTTTTTTCTCTTCTTTTAAATCTGTCTCCTTATACAACTTGACCCCCTCCCCCACCCCATCATCACCTGTCCCATATGCAAATCTATGGATCACCGCCCCACTCTTTTTAACTATTTACTGA
This sequence comes from Staurois parvus, assembly GCF_062004578.1. Classification (NCBI taxonomy): domain Eukaryota; kingdom Metazoa; phylum Chordata; class Amphibia; order Anura; family Ranidae; genus Staurois; species Staurois parvus. The sequence goes on from NW_028318226.1 coordinate 3,554,122, forward strand.
TCAAGTGAATGTGTCTCATTTTCTATCAGCTACAGCTCAGATCTCACATTATTATACGATTGCTGATTGTATATCACCACTAGTCTGATTGAATTCACAAACCCTGGTCAGTCCCGTTCCCTTACCTCTAATAATCTTTAGGACCAGTTCACACTACATGTGTTTCAGTTGCTTTTTTGGCATCACAAACGCACAGAAAGAAGGTTATATGGTTGTCAATGTCATAGTTCACATCAGCGCTTGCATTTTCAGTGCATTGCAGGTGCTGTAAACAAAGCTGACCACGCTGCATTGTTTCTGCACAGAACTGTACTGGAACACATTGAAATGTCCTTGAATGTACTAAAACGCACATGTCCCTAATTAAATTAAATAAAAAGAAAGTAGAAAAAACTAACTGGAAGGGATACAAAAATGCAATGCAACGTGTCCAAAATGCATCCAAAATGTACTGGAACACACTAAACATGCATGCCAAAAGGGCATGCAAAAACGCATCAGGAACACATCTAGACTGTTTCTATAGTGTGAACTGGCCCTTAGGACTTTTTCACAGCAGTGGTGGTGCAGAAACGCATGCAAGAACACACACTTTCCAGCACAGCAAAGAAATGCAATGCCCTTTGCAGATGTGCACGGTTAGGTGCAACACACTTTTAAAATAATATGCCTGCAGTATTTTTGCATGTTCCCACACATTAGGCAGGCCATTGAAATTAACGAGCTGAGGAAAAAAAAAAGTAAAAAATGCCCCATTCACACAGGTCCTCTGGCCTGTACAGCATGAATGAGTGGGTTGTTTATGTGGCTAGAGCCACCTGTTACACTATGGGAACACAGCAGCTGTATGAACACAGGTTTTAATCTGACAGGTGTGAAGGCATGGGGAAGTGGCCCTGAATGCTGACTGTCTGTGTTCAGGGCTGTACACCTGCACCCATATGCTTGTCAAATTATGACCTGCAGCAATTCCATAGTGTAACATAGGTTGCTTGCAAACCGCGATAGCAACAAAAACAAACCACTGATTCCCACTCTACAGGCCACAGCACCCATGAGCCCCAAAACCTCAATTACACCTCAATTACACACACAGCTTTATTTATGAACTCAGTTTTATCATTTAGATTTCACAGGAATATGGTTGGGATTATGTCCATTAATAATGTTTTTAGTGTATGTTTACCATAAATATAATTTGGATATTTTCTCTGGCGGTGGGGGGCTGTCAGGTATGCTGTACGGGGCACCATGATATCTAACAGTGGCCCTGGGTGTATGTTTGTGTCTGTGCCACCTGTATAGTTAGGAAGAACCTTGAACCTCTGCTATGTACCTCAATGGATCTAGGAATTGGACATGTCTTCAACTGAAAATACAACAATTATTAGTAATGTTTCCCCAGCAAATGAGGATCAGCTCCTCGGTGGAGAACAGCGATTTCGCCATGTCCAGATGTGGTCTGGAATTCCACAAAAGAACAATTCACAAAACTAAAAAATAGACCTACAAATTACCACTAAACTCTCCTAACTACACTCCCATCCACTCACACTTCCAGGTGTGTGCAAACATCCTTCCGCAAACGTCATGACGTATTTCAGGTATGACAGCTGCTCTAGCGCCTCCTCTAACAGTCGTCTTGGCGTTTATTTGTGCACCATAGCAATTTTACATGCGGCTCCATTGTGTATATGACATTCGCAAATATATGTTTGCAGTTCTATTGTAGATTTGGCATTGGTGAATGTATGCTTGCAGCTATACTGTGTATATGACATTGGTGAATATATATTTGCCAGTTAAGGCCCAAAGTCAACATAAATTGGGGGCCCAATTTATTACTGTTAAGAGGATTGTAGAAAAAGAATAGCTAGCTGCACATTGAACACGACCTATTCATTGGTACAGAACATGGTCTTGTCGTGCAATAGGGGGCTTTTGGTTTGTTATTTTGGACATACTTGAACATGTGCGCTCTAACAAGGAAGATTTGGGCATATTATATAGCTAGCAAAAATAAGTGTTAGGGGTGCTAGTACATTTCAGATACTTATATAGCGCTGTCAATTTACGCAGCGCTTTACATATAGATGTGGTAAATTCACATCAGTCCCTAACCCTCAAGGGGCGTACTAAGAGACCCAACGTATATTCATACATATACTAGGGCCAATTTTGACAGGATCCAATTAACCTACCAGCATGTCTTTAGAGTGTGGGAGGAAACCAGAGTACCCGGAGGAAACACAGGCACAGAGAGAACATGCAAACTCCAGGCAGGAGGTGCCGTGGCTGGGATTCGAACCAACTACCCTAATGCTGCCAGGTGGAAGTGCTAACCATTTAGCCACTGTGCAACATTCAACTAGAACATGAAATAATCCCCCCAAAAAATACATAGTACAAATGTTTATTGATCAAATACACATTCCACATTTATTTGGACAGCAACAAAAAGCTACATTCAATATCTTGGTGTGGAAAAAAAAACAAAAACCACACGATTGATGTTGCTAAAATAGAATGGTCCTGCTCATAAGAGCTTACAATCTAAAAGATTATACTTATAATGAACTGTGCTTTCACAGGTTACAGCAGGAAACACACGGTTAATATCACTTGGGCTTATTCACAAAACAAGCTGCAGATCGAAATATCAATATAAAAACACCTCCTACCTCCCCAAATCCCCCACACATACATTTCTCTCCATATTTGTCTGAAAACTGCATTTCATTCTAAATAAAGCAAACTTGGAAGAGCAGAGCAATGGACATGTTTTAGGATTACAATGCAAAGATAATAAACACACAATCATTGTACAATAACACACAAACACACCTTAGAAGGAAGAACATGCAAAACATTTACAGCCCACATCAAAACACAGTGTGAGTGTGGCCTGGAGAAATTCACCACAAATATCTCTTCCTCCCCAAACCACCACAGACAAGGACTTGCAGAAATAATGTGGCCTGTACAAGGCAAAAACCAGCCACTACTGCATCTCTTTATATAAGGTAGGCCACACCCATCACTGTCATTCATTTGGTCAGAGAAAGTGTTTGCACCTGATTAATTCTCTTCCCACCTGCGTTAAACCTTGGTATACAGGCCCCACAAATCAGAGTCAGAAAGAAAGCCACAGTGAAGTGTACCTGTGCAGCATACAACAGAACATTGAACAGGGATGTGAAAGGGAACCCTATTGGCAATACTTCTTGTCCCTATGGGCACAATTCACTCCAGATTATCGCATGAGTTAAGGCAGTCACATGACCACATCTCGCATGCAATACTGAAAATGTCAATTCACTTTTGCTAGTATGCGGCATTTCCCATAAATCGGAAAAACACTCAGGAAATCAAACATAAAAAGGCCTTACACTGCGGTCACATCAAAGCCGATTTAGAAATTGTGCAACGTACAGTGAAGATGCTGATTTCCTTATGATTTGCAAGACATCTGACACAGATATCTATGCAAATCGTCACAAAAGTAATACATGTACTACTTTAGAAATCAGTGTCAGAAACGCACCCATGTGACTGCTCTAATAGCAGACAATAGGGTGCGACTTGGCATATGATTTGCAAGTCGCATGCCATGCAAATCGCATGCCAAGTCGCATCCAGGGTGCACGATTTCAGGTGCAATTTGGGAATTGAAATTGTACCTAATATCCGATCTAATGAATGTGGATGTGAGTGTCTTAACGTAAGCAATTTGATGCAGCACAATTTCAAAAGTAGTTCTCATCTAACTTTTTCGGCATTTTGTAGTGATTTCACATATAGACTACAATAGAAATCGCAATGCAAAACACAATTGAAAACGCAATAACTCATTGGTAAATCTACAGAAAACATGGTGAAATTGCCAACAAAAAGCACAATTTCACATCTAGTGTGAACCAAGCAGGCAATTCAACAAAGGAAATAAATCTTTGAAGGCATGCAGTATCTGCATGCTCAGATAAGGGTCTGTTATGGATTTGGGGGGGGCACGCTGTTTACCAATGCCTCGGTTAACGTAATTTTCGGTTTACGAATGAAAATCCATTGAAAATAATGCCTCGGTTTACACAATTGTTAATAATTTTTTTCGCAATACAAAGTGTATGTCGGCGCTGATTTTAAAATGCAAATGACAGCCTTTTTTTTTTTCTTTACTATAGTTCACAAGCTTAGAAGTCACTTTCCCCGAAGTTACAGAAAACTTTGTATCTTTTAATAAACTCAAAGCAAACATTGTTTCCTTTAGGGATATAAATTCCAAGAAAACTCTCTTTTAGCTGGGGAAGTGACGGGTGAATTTCTGAGCTATAGTGAAGAACAAAAAGTGAAAATTACATTTAAAAACCAGCACCATAATAAATAAAAAACGGCATGGGGTCCCCCCTCCCATCCACACCAAGCCCTTCGGGCCTGGTATGGATATTAAGGGGTAACTCCACGCTGAAATTAAATAAACAGCTTGGGGATCCCCCCAAAATCCATACCAGACCCTTATCCGATCATGCAGCCCAGCAGGTCATGAAAGTGGGGGGGACGAGCGAGCACCCCCCCTCCTGAACCATACCAAGCCACATGCCCTCAACATGGGGTGCTTCGGGGCAGGGGGGCTCCCCCCAAAGCACCTTGTCCCCATGTTAATGGGGACAAGGGCCTCTTCTGTTAGTGGGATAATTGGTCGGCCATTTTTCGGGATTTTAGCATATTTTGTTTATCAGTAAAGTTGGAAATTTTTTTTCCAAATTTACTGATAAAAAAAATGTGCCAAAATCCCGAAAAACGGCCGACCAATTAACCCACTAATGGCCTGAAAATCGTTCGATTTTTTTTCAGCAGAAAAATCGGTCGATTTTAGACCCATCTATGACCTGCTTTAGATGGGTCTAAAATCGGATGAAAAAAAAAATCGGCTGATTTTCGGGCCATTAGTGGGTTAATTGGTCAGCCATTTTTTGGGATTTTGCCACTTTTTTTAATGGGTAAATTTGGATAAAAATCGCCGATTTTGGAGTTCGGCCGATTTTAGCGGCAATGATCGGCAAATTGGCTGATCTTTATACAGATAAAAAATCTGCGCATGAGCCATGACCTGCAAGAAAAAGAAGAAAAAGAAAATGAAAAAGAAGAATAAAAAAAAGAATAAGAAAAAGTAGCAAAAGAAAAATGCAGGCCATAGATGGAGCGAAAACTGACCGTTTAAAAAAAAAAAAAAAAAAAAAAAATCGGTTGTTTAATGGGCCGACGTTACCACCAACGGTAAAAAAAATTGTACGATTTTCGCCCTGTCTACGGCCGGCAAATATAATAGCGAAGTAATTACTTCTGTCCCTGCAGAGAGCTGCGCTATTATATTTGACATTAAAAAGTATAAAGGTTGCAACATTGTATCTATATGTATCCGAATTAAAACCTCTATATCCGAAATGGATACAAATAGATACAATGTTGCAGTCTCTATACTTTTTAATGTCAAATATAATAGCGGAGCTCTCTGCAGGGACAGAAGGAATGTTTCAGCTGTCATCGGGGTTTCCCACTGGCAGCTGAATTTTAAATTATTTCCATGAATTAAATAAATAATAATAAAAAACTGTGTGGGGTCCCCCCTCCCATCCATACCAAGCCCTTCGGGTCTGGTATGGATGTTAAGGGGTAACTCCACGCCGAAAATTTTAAAAAAAACAGCGTGGAGTACCCCCCAATATTCATACCAGACCCTTATCCGAGCATGCAGCCCGGCAGGTCAGGAAAGGGGGGGGGCGAACGAGCGCCCCCCCTCCTGAACCATACCAGGCCACATGCCCTCAACATGGGGGGGGTGCTTTGGGGCACGGGGGGCTCCCCCCCAAAGCACCTTGTCTCCATGTCGATGGGGACAAGGGCCTCTTCCCCACAACCCTGGCCGGTGGTTGTGGGGGGTCTGTGGTTAGGGGGCTTATCAGAATCTGGAAGTCCCCTTTAACAAGGGGGCCCCCAGATCCCAGCCCCCCCCCTATGTGAATGAGTCTGCAGTACATGGTCCCGGGACTCATTCACAAAAAAACAAAGTGTGGTGTAAAAAAAACACAGTACAGGGTCTTTGACACGTCCTTTATTAAAACAATGTCCCCCGAAATAGCCGCCCCTTACCTATTTAAGAACTGTCACCCTGTCTCTCCACTGAGGCTAACTAGCTGAATGCAGGAGACAGTCTGACAGTTCTTATATAGGTAAGGGTCGGGGTCAGCCGGGAACAGCAAGCATGTGACATGGGGTGGGGTCACTCGGATGATGTCCCCGGCTGGCCCCACCCCCATACCTATATAAGAACTGTCAGACTGTCTCCTGCATTTAAGCTAGTTAGCCTCAGTGGAGAGACAGGGTGAAAGTTCTTAAATAGGTAAGGGGCGGCCATCATCAACAGGAGGCTTGGCAAGGGGCTGGACTCCCTTAAAAAGCATTGGGGCCTGCTCAGTATCGGGAAAGTCGGGTGGAAGAAGGAGAGAGAAAGATGTGAGGTTGCGGCAGAAGGCTGCCAGTAGGCCTGGTGGGATGGGGCCTGCCTGTGAGCCTGGAGCGGAAAAGGAGGAAAACTCAGGACTCAATGACTCCCTGAGAGAGGACCACATGTTTGGCAGGGAAGGAGCAGCCCAGCTGGCATGGTAGCAGCAGCCATTCTGTAAGCAGTACAGGAGAGGATCAGAGTGAGTACACCTGCACCCCCTGGGTGGATAGGGGAAGGAGCACTCTGGTGGGAAACCAAATTAGCCATCTGCTAGTGAGTGTACACCTTACTTAAAGGAACAGGAACCAGATCCTCTTCTCAAGAAGAAAGTCTTCAGATTGCTGGCTGAAGAGGAGTTCATCTAGGGTCTAGGGTGGTACAACTGGAGCTGTTGGCTAGCACTCCAGCAGAGACTGTCAGAGAAAAGAAGCTGTGAATAGTTCAGGAAGTTGTCCTCAGATTTCTGTTCCCTTAGGCATCCTATACACCCCTTATCCCATCCTAGTTTAATCCCCTCAAAATACCAAAACCAACGCTCAACTTCTTCTATTGAGAGCCCAGCAAAATCTAAACCTAGAATGACAGATATTAACCCACAGCATGCTGTAACAGATTCTCACACTAATACTTCACATTCTGCAAGTAATTTCTCAGATCCAGTGGCTAACTTTCCTACTAATAATCAGCCTATTTCTGATACGTTAATGAAGGAGAGGTTTCTTTCATTAAGATCATCCATACAGTCAGATCTCTATGCAACAAATCAAATCAGAGATTAATGGTCTTGGCGACAGAGTTGACCATGTTGAAACAAAAATGGGAGAATACGCCACTTCCTTTAACACCCTAGTAGCCGCCCACAACTAAAGGGATGAAGAAATTGAATGGCTCAAAAATAAAGTTGCAGATCTGGAGGATAGAGCACAGCGTAACAACATTAAAATAAGAGGCATTCCAGAATTGATACAACCTGACCAATTGAGAGCATATACCCAAGAGCTCTTTCGTGCCCTCCTACCTGATAATACAAACACAGATCTGACCATTGATAGAATACATCACCTTCCAAAACCCTCCTATCTGCCAGTTACAATACCTCAAGATGTTTTGATGAGAATTAATTTTTTTCATGTCAAAGAAAAAATCATGGAAATTGCAAACTCCAAAATTTGCCTGTGCAATTCTCCTCTTTACAGCTTTTCACAGATTTATATAAGCACACCATGCCACTCAGGAAAAATCTCCTCCCAATAACAAGAGCTCTACAAAACCACAAAGTTATTTATCATTGGGGTCACCCCCACTAAATTGATCGTCACCAGAAATGACTCAATCATCACAATCGACAGCTTAGAGAAAGGTCTGCGTTGTCTTAGAGAGTGGGACATTCTCCAAGAAAGCAACCCACAACATTCTACCGTCACCAGAGCATCTCCAGAGTGGAACCTGGTCACTCACAAACGCCAAACTAAACATTGACTGTATATTTGCAATCTTGTCTCCTGGTCCCCGCTTAGATGTAATTTCACATGTTTAAGCAAGGCACTGAGGGTACTACCATTACTGAACACATTACCTGTAAGTATGCCTGCCAATAGCAAGGTCACTTGTTTTGTTTTTGCCCCAAAAGTACTACACAATTTTTATTGCGTTCAGATCTTGGCTAAGATCCTATTTTTTACTGATTTTTTTATCTGTTCAGTTATCTGTATTTATTTTTTTCCTTTTTGTTTCTACTACCGTGTAATTCCTGACAGTCTAAATGGTTTAACTGACATGCATAAAAATGTATTATTGCTTTAGGGCCCCTTGGTTAAGCCCCAATATATACTGCCAAGGCCTCTGAAAAAAAAGGAGGAGTACTCACTGCTATTAGAGATACACTAAACTTTGTTCTTCATAAAAATATCTCAGACCCCAAAGGCTGGTACCTGATTCTTATATGTGCTATAGATAATACAGATTACACTTTTGTAAATTCATATGCACCTAATACTCAGATACTTTACCAATCTCTTCAAACTAATCTACAAAAATCGTTCTGGTTCCCCTATACTATGCAGTGACTTCATCCTCATAGTTGACAGAAACCTAGACTCAACAAAATCTAAAAAAAAGACTACCCCAACCCTATACCCCTTTTTAATAAATTAAGATGTCTTTGATGTTTGGAGGTGTCATCATGCAGGTGAAAGAGATTACACCTTTTTTTTCAGCTAGACACCAAACTTATTCGAGAATTGACCTTATATTAGTAGATAAATGGCTACTGCAAAATGTTACCACATCAACAATAGGCAATAAAACGTGGTCAGACCACACGCCGGTTTCAGTTACTATTTCAGATAACCACTTATTGAAACCACACTACCTCTGGTGCGTAAATTCGTCTATTATAAAAAATCTCCAACAATAACATGATGGTTGAAAAGCATCTTGAGGAGTTCTTTAGAGATGAGCGAATTATTCAAAAATTCGATTCGGCTGATTCGCCGAATTTGCGGAATAAATTTGATTCGATGCAAATTTATTCGCTGCGAATTTAACTTATTAAAAGGGTTTCTAGGCTTCAGAGAGCCTTTATATTAGTGCAGAACACTGTACCTTTAATTTAAATGCCCTTGGAGTCTGCTGGGGAAGAGAAATAATACTGTCAGTCAGTATGACATGCAGATGAGTGCCGTCGATCTTAGAATCACCGCACACTTCACTCATTTGGGCAGTCACGGGGCACGACGAAGAAGATGAAGAAGAAGATGAAGAAGAAGAAGAAGAAGTAGAATGAGAAGAAGAAGAAGAAGAAGAAGAATGAGAAGAAGAAGAAGAAGAATGAAAAGAAGAAGAAGAAGAATGAAAAGAAGAATGAAAAGAAGAAAAAGAAGAATGAAAAGAAGAAGAAGAAGAATGAAAAGAAGAAGAAGAAGAATGAAAAGAAGAAGAAGAAGAAGGAAAAGAAGAAGAATGAAAAGAAGAAGAAGAAGAATGAAAAGAAGAAGAATGAAAAGAAGAATGAAAAGAAGAAGAAGAAGAATGAAAAGAAGAAGAAGAATGAAAAGAAGAAGAAGAAGAATGAAAAGAAGAATGAAAAGAAGAAGAAGAAGAATGAAAAGAAGAAGAATGAAAAGAAGAATGAAAAGAAGAAGAAGAAGAATGAAAAGAAGAATGAAAAGAAGAAGAAGAAGAATGAAAAGAAGAAGAAGAAGAAGAATGAAAAGAAGAAGAAGTAGGATGAGGATGAAGAAGAAGAAGAAGAAGAAGAAGTAGGATGAGGATGAAGAAGAAGAAGAAGAAGGATGAGGATGAAGAAGAAGAAGAAGTAGGATGAGGATGAAGAAGAAGAAGAAGAAGAAGAAGAAGTAGGATGAGGATAAAGAAGAATTCCATTCCAGCAAAAAGTGTATCTGCAGAGAGCTCCGCTATTTCTGACAGTTCTCTGACAGTTCCTTCACATTTACAGCGGTTGAAACATTGTATCTATTTGTTTCCGAATAAAAACATCTGTATCCTAAATGGAAACAAATAGATACAATGTTTCAACTGCTGTAAATGTGAAGGAACTGTCAGAGAACTGTCAGAAATAGCGGAGCTCTCTGCAGGGACACTTTTTGCCGGCTGTAGAAGGGATGAAAATCGGCGGATCGGGGAAAATTCGATTCGTACATCCGAAGTTTGCTAATATTCGGATTCGACGCGAATCGAATTTTTCCTAATATTCGAAACGAATTCCACTTCGCCAGGTTCGATTCGCTCATCTCTAGAGTTCTTCCATATAAATTTGTAATCTGTATCAAACTCTGGCACCCTTTGGTGCACTCACAAAGCATATATACGTGGTGTAATTTTACAAATGTGCGCTAAAGCTAAAAAGCAAAGAAATAAACAGTTTAATGACTTACTTCAGGATATTCGCAAACTAGAAACGCAAAATAAAGCTCAAGTCGATCACACCACCTCGAATACACTCTCCAGACTAAGGAACAAATTACTCTCCTTACTAATGTACCAATTTGATAGAAGTACACAAAGATTAAAACTCAACTACTACTCTAATGGAAGCAAAGCAGGGAAATACCTTGTGAATAAAATTAAATCCCTGCATAAAAGAACTAAAATACCATATCCCAAAAGATAAAACTAAAATCACTAATCCTCAAGAAATAGCAAATTTGTTTGTTAGTTACTACGACTCGTTTTAAAACCTAAATCAAGACAAATCCACTCTCCAACCTTCTAAAGAAAACATACAAGCATTTTTATCACAAATTCACATACCCACGCTTTTGAAATCACAATTAAGTATCTTAAACTCCCCTATCACAATAAACTAAATAAATAGCACAATAGAAAAACTACCAAATGGCAAAAGTCCGAGACCAGATGGATTTTCCAGAGAATACTATAAAATTTTCAAAAATACCGTGAGTCCTCATTTAAACCAACTATACACTGCCATGTTTTCCCTCGCCTCATTACCTTCCGAAATGCTACAAGCATTAATCATAACAATCCCCAAATCAGGTAAAGATCCAGACAACCCACAAAATTTCAGGCCTATTTCTTTATTAAATACTGATATAAAGATTTACGCTAAAATTATAGCGTGCAGACTGGCCAATATACTCCCAGATTTGATCAAGCCTGATCAATTATTATTATACAGTATTTATAAAGCGCCAATGGTTCGCTCAGCGCTGTACATTACAAAGGGGGACAGAACATGTGACAGAACAATACCAATACAATGCAAAACATGAGGGGATCGAGGGCCCTGCTCTTTGGAGCTTACAATCTAGGAGGGAGGGGATAGTGGTACAGGAGGAGATAGCTGTGGGGGATGGAGTGGTAGGAAGAGTGGAGGAGGTCAGCAGATAAGCAGGGGTTGGGGTAGGCTTCCCTGAAGAGATGGGTTTTCAGGGTGCACCTAAAGGAGAGGAGAGTAGGTGATAATCTGATGGGTTGGGGCAGGGAGTTCCAGAGGATGGGTGACACCCTGGAGAAGTCCTGGAGGTGGGCATGGGAGGAGGAGACCAGGGAACTAGAGAGAAGGAGGTCTTGTGAGGAGCGGAGTGTGCGTGCTGGTCGGTACTTGGATATTAGGTCAGTGATGTAGTACGGGGCAGTATGGTGGACAGCTTTGTACGTCAGTGTTAGGATTTGGAATTTGATCCGTTGAGCAATCGGAAGCCAGTGGAGGGATTGGCAGAGGGGGGTGGCGGAGATGGAGCGGTTGGAAAGGTGAATGAGTCTGTCAGCCGTATTCAGGATCGACTGAAGCGGGGATAGCCAGCGGCGAGGCAGGCCAGTGAGGAGGGAGTTGCAGTAGTCGAGTCGTGATATGATGAGGGAGTGGATGAGCGGTATAGTGGTTTCTGGGGTTAGGAACGTGTGTATTTTGGCGATGTTGCGGAGGTGGAGTCTGCACGAGTTTGTTAAAGATTGGACTTGGGGCTGGAAGGCTAGGTTGGAGTCCAGAATGACACCAAGTACTCTGGCTTGCGGGGCGGGTTTGATGGTGGCGTTGTTGGATGTGACAGAGAAGTCAATGGGGGTTGGTGTCCGGGCTGGGGGGAAGACAAGAAACTCGGTTTTGGAGAGGTTCAGTTTAAGGAAGTGGAGCGACATCCAGTCTGATATGTAGCTCAGTAGGTGTGTGATTCGGGCGGAGACCGAGGGGGTGAGGTGGAGGGTTGAGAGATAGATTTGTGTGTCGTCGGCATAGAGGTGGTAGTTGAAGCCGTGAGAGTGTATGAGTTGGCCAAGGGAGGAGGTGTAGATGGAGAAGAGAAGGGGCCCAAGGACAGAGCCTTGAGGGACCCCAACAGAGAGGGGGAGTGAGGGGGAGGTGGTAGCATTATAGGTAACGCTGAAAGAGCATTGTGACAGGTAGGATGAGAGCCAGGAGAGAGCAGAATCTCTGAGGCCGAGGGAGTGTAGTTTTTTGAGGAGGAGAGGTCAAGGAGTAGGAGCACTGAATAATGGCCATTAGCTTTAGCGGTTAGCAGGTCGTTGGAGAGTTTGAGTAAGGCAGTTTCAGTGGAGTGTAGGGGACGGAAGCCAGACTGTAGGGGATTGAGGAGGTTGTTGTCATTGAGGTGAGAGCTTAGGCGGGTGTAGACTAGGCGCTCGAGGAGTTTAGATGCAAATGGGAGCAGGGAGATTGGTCTGAGGTTGTTCAGGTCACTGGGGTCCAGGGAGGGCTTTTTAAGTATGGGGGTGATGTGTGCATGTTTCAGAGGGGAGGGGAAAGTGCCGGAGGAGAGGGAGAGATTAAAGATGTGGGAGAGGGAGCGTAGGATGGAGGGGGAGGGAGGTTGTAGGAGTTGTGAGGGGATAGGGTCAAAGGGGCAGGTGGTGAGGCGGGCATCAGAGAGGATCTTGGAGACTTCCTCGATGGTAGTAAGGTCAAAGGTGAGGAGTGTTGGGGGGCTTCAGTATGAGGAATGTAGGGTGGGGTGGAAGTGGGGGTCAGAGCAGTGGTGGGGCCGTGGGAGAGGGGTGATGAGGGGGTAGTTGAGTGAGGGGGAACGGGGTTGGAGGGAGTTTGAGCAGCGACGAAGTCCCTGCGGGTTATGTCGAGGGAGAGGGGGGATGAGGGGGTAGCTGTGTGAGAGGGGACAGGTTGAGAGGGCGTGTGAGTTGCGAATTGTGTCAATCTTGTTTTTGAAGTGATTGGCAATCTCAAGGGCAGTGAGTGAGGTGCTGGGTGGAGGTGGGGGTGGCGAGAGTAGAGAGTTGAAGGTGGAGAAGAGTCGGCGAGGACTGGAGGAGAGGGCCTTGATGAGGGTCAGGAAGTAGGCTTGTTTGGCTGCGTGGAGGGAGGAGGTGTAGGTGTGGAAGGCAGATATGTAGCGGGTGAAGGCTTTTTGGGATTTGGTTTTGCGCCATAGTCGCTCCAGGGCACGACTGTGTCGTTTGAGGGTTTTGTTGTGATCAGTCTGCCAGGGCTGGCGCGGTCGGGGTCTGATGTTGCGTGTGGTTAAAGGCACTAGTGAGTCAAGGGCTGTTGACAGCGCATTGTTGTAGGCAGTCATAGCCAAGTTGGGGCAGGACAGGGGGAGGATGCTGTTGTGGAGTTGATCAGCTGCTGAGTGGAGGGGGGCAGGGTTAAGGTTGAGGAGGTTACGGCTGGTAGTAGTGTGACATTTGGAGGGGTAGGCGTTGGGGGACGAGGAGATAGAGAAGGTAATCAGGTTGTGGTCAGAGAGGAAAGGGGGTGTTAGTGAGGTTGTGGGGAGCGCAGCGGTTGGAGAAGACGAGATCAAGGATATTACCGTTGGAGTGGGTGGTGGATTGTATGCACTGTGCAAGTGCAAAGGAGGAGGTTAAGTGGAGGAGATGGGATGTGTCTGGGTTGTCGAGGTTGACAGGGATGTTGAAATCCCCAGAGGAGAGGAAGAAGGGTAGCCAGGAGGAAAAGTCATCCAGGAAGCGGGATATGGATCCAGGAGGCCGGTATATCACAGCAATCTTCAGGGGGGTTGGGGAGAATAGTCGGACGCAGTGGGTCTTGAAGGAGGAGAAAGATAGGGAGGGGGGGTTTTACTAAAGGTATTAGTAAAACAATTAGGCTTTACTAAAGGTAGACAAACATCTGACACAACCCGGAGACTAGTCAACATATTCATTACGCAGACTCACAAAAAATTCCCTCCTTATTACTTGCTCTGGATGCCGAAAAGGCTTTTGATAGGATACACTGGACATACATGTTCCAAGTAGTGCATTAATTTGGATTTTCAGGAACCGTTATTAATGCTATTTCAGCACTTTACTCAAATCCTTCCTATGCATCTAACATGCTATCCAAACCATTCTTAATTACAAATGGTACCAGACAAGGATGCCCATTGTCGCCACTAATTTTTAACCTATCAATTGAACCTCTTGCTGAAACTATAAGAAACAATCCAGATAAACATGGCTTCTATATAGGTAAAAACCACCACAAAATAATGCTCTTTGTGGATTACATCATTTTAATGCTAACTAATCCGTCTACTTCTTTAGCAGCAATTCAACAAACTCTCATACAATTCAGTAATATTTCATATTATAAAATAAATGCATCCAAATCTAATATCCAAAATCTGGGTGTAGATCACATTCTAAAAATGCACCTCCAAAACAAATTTCCCTACATCTGGGAAAATGAAGCCATTCCTTATCTTGAAATATTGTTGACAAAGAAAACCTCTGACCTCAATTATTCTAAATTCATTCCAAAAATTCAAAAACACCTTAATTAAATGGCTAAACATGAACTATCCTGGTCTGGCTGACTGGCCGCATTTATGTTCATATTGCCACAGATTTAATATCTATTTAGATCAATTCCAATCCCAATTAAATCTTCATATCTAACCAAACTACAATCTATGCTTAAAAAAAATGTCTGGGGAATATGAGACCTAGGTGCTCACATAATATATTAATCAAACACAAAAAAATAGGAGGAAGGGGATTTGTTGACATTAGGGACTATCACAAAGCATCATTATTGGACCAACTAAAACATTGGTTTATAGTGGAAGATGATACAAAATGGGGTGACATTGAAAAAACTCTAGCCTCTACTACAGATTTAAGCGCCATACTACTAGCAAGCTCGTGGCAAAGGATTCCCACTAGTAAAACAACATCAACTGTACAAGCCTCAGTTGAAGCCTGGAAATCCTTAAGCTCCATGCCTATATATAAGTCCTCTTCCTATACCTATAACAGCCTTAGAAGTAGTAATGCCTAGCATAGATATCTCAAATTGGAAACATAATGGCATACGCACAATACAAGATATTTGTGTTAAAAACAACATAAAAATTTTTGAATTCCTTATGAAAGAATTTAACCTCCTCCCTTCTGAAAAATCAACCTATACATGCATCTGTCGTTGCCTATCGAAACATCCAGTAAAAACAATATATATACCCAAGACTGAAATCTCTAATGAGCAGTGAGAATGTGCATTCAGGAATGTGTTTTCAGCTACTAGATGTGTTAACCTTTGGGAGCGAACGCACAAAATTTCCACAAGATGGTATCGAACTCCTTACCAAATGGCCAAATTCTCAAAACAACATAGTCCTCAATGCTGGAGAAACTGCGGTCAGATTGGTACTCTATTACATATATTATGGACATGTAAAAATATTAGAAGCTATTGGTATAAAGTTCTCCACATGATATCGGAAATTACTGGGATATTAAAGCAACCTGATCCTACCCTAGCCATTCTGAATATAAATATAGACACATATCTAATCCATTATTGACTTTTAGTGACACATATTCTTCTAGCATCAACACTTACCATTACTAGACACTGGAAAAAAGACTTAGCCCCTTCTCTAAAAGACGTCATTGAGCTAGTCCAGACCCACTTTATCTATGAGAAATCTTTAGCTTACCTAAACGATAGAATTACCAAATTTGACAAAGCTTGGAAACCCTGGTCCGACTGGTTCAGAACTGTAACCTAAAATATTATTATGTTTAACCTTTTCTTGGATACTCTAAAATGATTATTTCCTTTTTTGTCTTTGTTAAACTTTACCACAGCACCTATACTGTGATATTGTGTAGCTTTCACTGTCCTATTTTTTTTTTTGTTTTTTGTTTTTTGTAACTATATTTGTAACACCAAATAAAAATGTATTATGGAAAAAAATATCACCCAAAATGATTTACTGTACGCAGAGTTTATTTGTTTTTGCAGTCCCGTTGTAAAGATATAGAGCTTTAAAAGCTCATCTGGCTACCTAATGCTCTTGATTCTCAGAATTGAATGTGAATAGTAAATTATACAAAAAGAGTCAAAATCATATTGGAACTGCAAAGGTAATACAAATATTCACACAGATTGTCACATCACTCCTTCCAAAAATCAGAAGATTCACAATGTTTCGGATTTTATTGGACAGGTTTTATAACTGAATATCATAGAGATGAGCGAAGAAATGAAAAATTCGATTCGACTGATTCGGCGAATTCGTGGACAATATTCGATTCGAGTCGAATAAATTCGCTGTGAATTTAACTTAAAAAAGGGTGTTTCTAGGCTTCAGAGAGACTTAATATTAGTGCAGAACACTGTACCTTTAATTTAAATGCCCTTGGAGTCTGCTGGGGAAGAGAAATAATACTGTCTGTCAGTATGACATGCAGATGAGTGCCGTCGATCTTAGAATCACTGCACACTTCACTCCTTTGGCCAGTCACGGGGCCAAAACCAGTGTTTGGAGCCACAGTGTGGCGGTGGAGGCAGCAGCAATGGGAGGCCATACAGCAACCTATGACAAAATGGAAACCAGCAGGAGCGTGAGGAGACCTGAAAGTGGCACATGGCAGAGTGGGAGCAATGGGAGGCGGTACAGGGACCCAGGTCACACTGTGGGCCCAGCAGCAGCGTGACCAGGCGGTACGGGGGCCCATGGCCGATATGGGGCTTGGTGGCACCTATGGAAGGCCTGTAATCTGCCAGCAACCTATGACAAAATGGACAACCGCAGGAGTGTGAGGAGATTTCAAAGTGGCACATGGCAGAGTGGAAGCAATGGGAGGCCGTACAGGGACCCAGGTCACACTGTGGGCTCAGCAGCAGCGTGACCAGGAGGTACGGGGGCCCATGGTCGATATGGGGCCTGGCGGCACCTATGGAAGGCCGCTAATCTGCCAGCAACCTATGACAAAATGGACAACCGCAGGAGTGTGAGGAGATTTCAAAGAGGTACATGGCAGAGTGGAAGCAATGGGAGGCCGTACAGGGACCCAGGTCACACTGTGGGACCAGCATCAGCGTGAACAGGCGGTACGGGGGCCCATGGCCGATTTGACCTCATTCATCCCATAGTCCTGCCGACTCACGAATAGCGTGGCCTCCTCAAAGGGCCTGAGCAAGCGCAGGTGTCACACATGAGCTGACAATGGCTGACATCTAAGTTACACAGGGAGTACCTTTATCCGCTTTTAACATCAGGAAATCTGTGATGGCCTTTAGCTGTTCGTAAAGGCGGTCTAACATATGTAGGGTTGAATTACACCTTGTTGCAACGTCACAGCATGAGGAGTCGGTACGGGGGCCCATGGCAGATTACATGTCTGGCAGCAGCAATGGGAGGCCCGTAATCTGCCAGCACCCTATGTCAAAAAATTTAACACACCAGCAGTGTGAAGAGACCTGAAAGTGGCACATGGCAGCAGAGTGTGGCGATGGAGACAGCAGCAATGGGAGGCCGTACAGGGACCCATGAGAGACTCTAGACTTGGCAGCAGCATGAGGAGGCGGTATATAGGGGCCCATGGCAGATTAGGGGCCTGGCAGCAGCTATGTGAGGCCCGTAATCTGCCTGCACCCTATGTCAAAAAATTTAACACACCAGCAGTGTGAAGAGACCTGAAAGTGGCACATGGCAGCAGAGTGTGGCGATGGAGACAGCAGCAATGGGAGGCCGTACAGGGACCCATGAGAGACTCTGGACTTGGCAGCAGCATGAGGAGGCGGTATATAGGGGCCCATGGCAGATTAGGGGCCTGGCAGCAGCTATGTGAGGCCCGTAATCTGCCTGCACCCTATGTCAAAAAATTTAACACACCAGCAGTGTGAAGAGACCTGAAAGTGGCACATGGCAGCAGAGTGTGGCGATGGAGACAGCAGCAATGGGAGGCCGTACAGGGACCCATGAGAGACTCTGGACTTGGCAGCAGCATGAGGAGGCGGTATATAGGGGCCCATGGCAGATTAGGGGCCTGGCAGCAGCTATGTGAGGCCCGTAATCTGCCTGCACCCTATGTCAAAAAATTAAACACACCAGCAGTGTGAAGAGACCTGAAAGTGGCACATGGCAGAGTGTGGCGATGGAGACAGCAGCAATGGGAGGCCGTACAGGGACCCATGACAGACTCTAGACTTGGCAGCAGCATGAGGAGGCGGTATATAGGGGCCCATGGCAGATTAGGGGCCTGGCAGCAGCTATGTGAGGCCCGTAATCTGCCTGCACCCTATGTCAAAAAATTTAACACACCAGCAGTGTGAAGAGACCTGAAAGTGGCACATGGCAGCAGAGTGTGGCGATGGAGACAGCAGCAATGGGAGGCCGTACAGGGACCCATGAGAGACTCTGGACTTGGCAGCAGCATGAGGAGGTGGTATATAGGGGCCCATGGCAGATTAGGGGCCTGGCAGCAGCTATGTGAGGCCCGTTATCTTGCAGCACCCTATGTCAAAAAATTAAACACACCAGCAGTGTGAAGAGACCTGAAAGTGGCACATGGCAGCAGAGTGTGGCGATGGAGACAGCAGCAATGGGAGGCCGTACAGGGACCCATGAGAGACTCTAGACTTGGCAGCAGCATGAGGAGGCGGTATATAGGGGCCCATGGCAGATTAGGGGCCTGGCAGCAGCTATGTGAGGCCCGTAATCTGCCTGCACCCTATGTCAAAAAATTTAACACACCAGCAGTGTGAAGGAGACCTGAAAGTGGCACATGGCAGCAGAGTGTGGCGATGGAGACAGCAGCAATGGGAGGCCGTACAGGGACCCATGAGAGACTCTGGACTTGGCAGCAGCATGAGGAGGCGGTATATAGGGGCCCATGGCAGATTAGGGGCCTGGCAGCAGCTATGTGAGGCCCGTAATCTGCCTGCACCCTATGTCAAAAAATTTAACACACCAGCAGTGTGAAGAGACCTGAAAGTGGCACATGGCAGCAGAGTGTGGCGATGGAGACAGCAGCAATGGGAGGCCGTACAGGGACCCATGAGAGACTCTGGACTTGGCAGCAGCATGAGGAGGCGGTATATAGGGGCCCATGGCAGATTAGGGGCCTGGCAGCAGCTATGTGAGGCCCGTAATCTGCCTGCACCCTATGTCAAAAAATTAAACACACCAGCAGTGTGAAGAGACCTGAAAGTGGCACATGGCAGAGTGTGGCGATGGAGACAGCAGCAATGGGAGGCCGTACAGGGACCCATGACAGACTCTAGACTTGGCAGCAGCATGAGGAGGCGGTATATAGGGGCCCATGGCAGATTAGGGGCCTGGCAGCAGCTATGTGAGGCCCGTAATCTGCCTGCACCCTATGTCAAAAAATTTAACACACCAGCAGTGTGAAGAGACCTGAAAGTGGCACATGGCAGCAGAGTGTGGCGATGGAGACAGCAGCAATGGGAGGCCGTACAGGGACCCATGAGAGACTCTGGACTTGGCAGCAGCATGAGGAGGTGGTATATAGGGGCCCATGGCAGATTAGGGGCCTGGCAGCAGCTATGTGAGGCCCGTTATCTTGCAGCACCCTATGTCAAAAAATTAAACACACCAGCAGTGTGAAGAGACCTGAAAGTGGCACATGGCAGCAGAGTGTGGCGATGGAGACAGCAGCAATGGGAGGCCGTACAGGGACCCATGAGAGACTCTAGACTTGGCAGCAGCATGAGGAGGCGGTTTATAGGGGCCCATGGCAGATTAGGGGCCTGGCAGCAGCTATGTGAGGCCCGTAATCTGCCTGCACCCTATGTCAAAAAATTTAACACACCAGCAGTGTGAAGAGACCTGAAAGTGGCACATGGCAGCAGAGTGTGGCGATGGAGACAGCAGCAATGGGAGGCCGTACAGGGACCCATGAGAGACTCTAGACTTGGCAGCAGCATGAGGAGGCGGTATATAGGGGCCCATGGCAGATTAGGGGCCTGGCAGCAGCTATGTGAGGCCCGTAATCTGCCTGCACCCTATGTCAAAAAATTTAACACACCAGCAGTGTGAAGAGACCTGAAAGTGGCACATGGCAGCAGAGTGTGGCGATGGAGACAGCAGCAATGGGAGGCCGTACAGGGACCCATGAGAGACTCTAGACTTGGCAGCAGCATGAGGAGGCGGTTTATAGGGGCCCATGGCAGATTAGGGGCCTGGCAGCAGCTATGTGAGGCCCGTAATCTGCCTGCACCCTATGTCAAAAAATTTAACACACCAGCAGTGTGAAGGAGACCTGAAAGTGGCACATGGCAGCAGAGTGTGGCGATGGAGACAGCAGCAATGGGAGGCCGTACAGGGACCCATGAGAGACTCTGGACTTGGCAGCAGCATGAGGAGGCGGTATATAGGGGCCCATGGCAGATTAGGGGCCTGGCAGCAGCTATGTGAGGCCCGTAATCTGCCTGCACCCTATGTCAAAAAATTTAACACACCAGCAGTGTGAAGAGACCTGAAAGTGGCACATGGCAGCAGAGTGTGGCGATGGAGACAGCAGCAATGGGAGGCCGTACAGGGACCCATGAGAGACTCTGGACTTGGCAGCAGCATGAGGAGGCGGTATATAGGGGCCCATGGCAGATTAGGGGCCTGGCAGCAGCTATGTGAGGCCCGTAATCTGCCTGCACCCTATGTCAAAAAATTAAACACACCAGCAGTGTGAAGAGACCTGAAAGTGGCACATGGCAGAGTGTGGCGATGGAGACAGCAGCAATGGGAGGCCGTACAGGGACCCATGACAGACTCTAGACTTGGCAGCAGCATGAGGAGGCGGTATATAGGGGCCCATGGCAGATTAGGGGCCTGGCAGCAGCTATGTGAGGCCCGTAATCTGCCTGCACCCTATGTCAAAAAATTTAACACACCAGCAGTGTGAAGAGACCTGAAAGTGGCACATGGCAGCAGAGTGTGGCGATGGAGACAGCAGCAATGGGAGGCCGTACAGGGACCCATGAGAGACTCTGGACTTGGCAGCAGCATGAGGAGGTGGTATATAGGGGCCCATGGCAGATTAGGGGCCTGGCAGCAGCTATGTGAGGCCCGTTATCTTGCAGCACCCTATGTCAAAAAATTAAACACACCAGCAGTGTGAAGAGACCTGAAAGTGGCACATGGCAGCAGAGTGTGGCGATGGAGACAGCAGCAATGGGAGGCCGTACAGGGACCCATGAGAGACTCTAGACTTGGCAGCAGCATGAGGAGGCGGTTTATAGGGGCCCATGGCAGATTAGGGGCCTGGCAGCAGCTATGTGAGGCCCGTAATCTGCCTGCACCCTATGTCAAAAAATTTAACACACCAGCAGTGTGAAGAGACCTGAAAGTGGCACATGGCAGCAGAGTGTGGCGATGGAGACAGCAGCAATGGGAGGCCGTACAGGGACCCATGAGAGACTCTAGACTTGGCAGCAGCATGAGGAGGCGGTATATAGGGGCCCATGGCAGATTAGGGGCCTGGCAGCAGCTATGTGAGGCCCGTAATCTGCCTGCACCCTATGTCAAAAAATTTAACACACCAGCAGTGTGAAGGAGACCTGAAAGTGGCACATGGCAGCAGAGTGTGGCGATGGAGACAGCAGCAATGGGAGGCCGTACAGGGACCCATGAGAGACTCTGGACTTGGCAGCAGCATGAGGAGGCGGTATATAGGGGCCCATGGCAGATTAGGGGCCTGGCAGCAGCTATGTGAGGCCCGTTATCTTGCAGCACCCTATGTCAAAAAATTAAACACACCAGCAGTGTGAAGAGACCTGAAAGTGGCACATAGCAGCAGAGTGTGGCGATGGAGACAGCAGCAATGGGAGGCCGTACAGGGACCCATGAGAGACTCTAGACTTGGCAGCAGCATGAGGAGGCGGTTTATAGGGGCCCATGGCAGATTAGGGGCCTGGCAGCAGCTATGTGAGGCCCGTAATCTGCCTGCACCCTATGTCAAAAAATTTAACACACCAGCAGTGTGAAGAGACCTGAAAGTGGCACATGGCAGCAGAGTGTGGCGATGGAGACAGCAGCAATGGGAGGCCGTACAGGGACCCATGAGAGACTCTAGACTTGGCAGCAGCATGAGGAGGCGGTATATAGGGGCCCATGGCAGATTAGGGGCCTGGCAGCAGCTATGTGAGGCCCGTAATCTGCCTGCACCCTATGTCAAAAAATTAAACACACCAGCAGTGTGAAGAGACCTGAAAGTGGCACATGGCAGAGTGTGGCGATGGAGACAGCAGCAATGGGAGGCCGTACAGGGACCCATGACAGACTCTAGACTTGGCAGCAGCATGAGGAGGCGGTATATAGGGGCCCATGGCAGATTAGGGGCCTGGCAGCAGCTATGTGAGGCCCGTAATCTGCCTGCACCCTATGTCAAAAAATTTAACACACCAGCAGTGTGAAGAGACCTGAAAGTGGCACATGGCAGCAGAGTGTGGCGATGGAGACAGCAGCAATGGGAGGCCGTACAGGGACCCATGAGAGACTCTGGACTTGGCAGCAGCATGAGGAGGTGGTATATAGGGGCCCATGGCAGATTAGGGGCCTGGCAGCAGCTATGTGAGGCCCGTTATCTTGCAGCACCCTATGTCAAAAAATTAAACACACCAGCAGTGTGAAGAGACCTGAAAGTGGCACATGGCAGCAGAGTGTGGCGATGGAGACAGCAGCAATGGGAGGCCGTACAGGGACCCATGAGAGACTCTAGACTTGGCAGCAGCATGAGGAGGCGGTTTATAGGGGCCCATGGCAGATTAGGGGCCTGGCAGCAGCTATGTGAGGCCCGTAATCTGCCTGCACCCTATGTCAAAAAATTTAACACACCAGCAGTGTGAAGAGACCTGAAAGTGGCACATGGCAGCAGAGTGTGGCGATGGAGACAGCAGCAATGGGAGGCCGTACAGGGACCCATGAGAGACTCTAGACTTGGCAGCAGCATGAGGAGGCGGTATATAGGGGCCCATGGCAGATTAGGGGCCTGGCAGCAGCTATGTGAGGCCCGTAATCTGCCTGCACCCTATGTCAAAAAATTTAACACACCAGCAGTGTGAAGGAGACCTGAAAGTGGCACATGGCAGCAGAGTGTGGCGATGGAGACAGCAGCAATGGGAGGCCGTACAGGGACCCATGAGAGACTCTGGACTTGGCAGCAGCATGAGGAGGCGGTATATAGGGGCCCATGGCAGATTAGGGGCCTGGCAGCAGCTATGTGAGGCCCGTTATCTTGCAGCACCCTATGTCAAAAAATTAAACACACCAGCAGTGTGAAGAGACCTGAAAGTGGCACATAGCAGCAGAGTGTGGCGATGGAGACAGCAGCAATGGGAGGCCGTACAGGGACCCATGAGAGACTCTAGACTTGGCAGCAGCATGAGGAGGCGGTTTATAGGGGCCCATGGCAGATTAGGGGCCTGGCAGCAGCTATGTGAGGCCCGTAATCTGCCTGCACCCTATGTCAAAAAATTTAACACACCAGCAGTGTGAAGGAGACCTGAAAGTGGCACATGGCAGCAGAGTGTGGCGATGGAGACAGCAGCAATGGGAGGCCGTACAGGGACCCATGAGAGACTCTGGACTTGGCAGCAGCATGAGGAGGCGGTATATAGGGGCCCATGGCAGATTAGGGGCCTGGCAGCAGCTATGTGAGGCCCGTTATCTTGCAGCACCCTATGTCAAAAAATTTAACACACCAGCAGTGTGAAGAGACCTGAAAGTGGCACATGGCAGCAGAGTGTGGCGATGGAGACAGCAGCAATGGGAGGCCGTACAGGGACCCATGAGAGACTCTAGACTTGGCAGCAGCATGAGGAGGCGGTATATAGGGGCCCATGGCAGATTAGGGGCCTGGCAGCAGCTATGTGAGGCCCGTAATCTGCCTGCACCCTATGTCAAAAAATTAAACACACCAGCAGTGTGAAGAGACCTGAAAGTGGCACATGGCAGAGTGTGGCGATGGAGACAGCAGCAATGGGAGGCCGTACAGGGACCCATGACAGACTCTAGACTTGGCAGCAGCATGAGGAGGCGGTATATAGGGGCCCATGGCAGATTAGGGGCCTGGCAGCAGCTATGTGAGGCCCGTAATCTGCCTGCACCCTATGTCAAAAAATTTAACACACCAGCAGTGTGAAGAGACCTGAAAGTGGCACATGGCAGCAGAGTGTGGCGATGGAGACAGCAGCAATGGGAGGCCGTACAGGGACCCATGAGAGACTCTGGACTTGGCAGCAGCATGAGGAGGTGGTATATAGGGGCCCATGGCAGATTAGGGGCCTGGCAGCAGCTATGTGAGGCCCGTTATCTTGCAGCACCCTATGTCAAAAAATTAAACACACCAGCAGTGTGAAGAGACCTGAAAGTGGCACATGGCAGCAGAGTGTGGCGATGGAGACAGCAGCAATGGGAGGCCGTACAGGGACCCATGAGAGACTCTAGACTTGGCAGCAGCATGAGGAGGCGGTTTATAGGGGCCCATGGCAGATTAGGGGCCTGGCAGCAGCTATGTGAGGCCCGTAATCTGCCTGCACCCTATGTCAAAAAATTTAACACACCAGCAGTGTGAAGAGACCTGAAAGTGGCACATGGCAGCAGAGTGTGGCGATGGAGACAGCAGCAATGGGAGGCCGTACAGGGACCCATGAGAGACTCTAGACTTGGCAGCAGCATGAGGAGGCGGTATATAGGGGCCCATGGCAGATTAGGGGCCTGGCAGCAGCTATGTGAGGCCCGTAATCTGCCTGCACCCTATGTCAAAAAATTTAACACACCAGCAGTGTGAAGGAGACCTGAAAGTGGCACATGGCAGCAGAGTGTGGCGATGGAGACAGCAGCAATGGGAGGCCGTACAGGGACCCATGAGAGACTCTGGACTTGGCAGCAGCATGAGGAGGCGGTATATAGGGGCCCATGGCAGATTAGGGGCCTGGCAGCAGCTATGTGAGGCCCGTTATCTTGCAGCACCCTATGTCAAAAAATTAAACACACCAGCAGTGTGAAGAGACCTGAAAGTGGCACATAGCAGCAGAGTGTGGCGATGGAGACAGCAGCAATGGGAGGCCGTACAGGGACCCATGAGAGACTCTAGACTTGGCAGCAGCATGAGGAGGCGGTTTATAGGGGCCCATGGCAGATTAGGGGCCTGGCAGCAGCTATGTGAGGCCCGTAATCTGCCTGCACCCTATGTCAAAAAATTTAACACACCAGCAGTGTGAAGAGACCTGAAAGTGGCACATGGCAGCAGAGTGTGGCGATGGAGACAGCAGCAATGGGAGGCCGTACAGGGACCCATGAGAGACTCTAGACTTGGCAGCAGCATGAGGAGGCGGTATATAGGGGCCCATGGCAGATTAGGGGCCTGGCAGCAGCTATGTGAGGCCCGTAATCTGCCTGCACCCTATGTCAAAAAATTTAACACACCAGCAGTGTGAAGGAGACCTGAAAGTGGCACATGGCAGCAGAGTGTGGCGATGGAGACAGCAGCAATGGGAGGCCGTACAGGGACCCATGAGAGACTCTGGACTTGGCAGCAGCATGAGGAGGCGGTATATAGGGGCCCATGGCAGATTAGGGGCCTGGCAGCAGCTATGTGAGGCCCGTTATCTTGCAGCACCCTATGTCAAAAAATTAAACACACCAGCAGTGTGAAGAGACCTGAAAGTGGCACATAGCAGCAGAGTGTGGCGATGGAGACAGCAGCAATGGGAGGCCGTACAGGGACCCATGAGAGACTCTAGACTTGGCAGCAGCATGAGGAGGCGGTTTATAGGGGCCCATGGCAGATTAGGGGCCTGGCAGCAGCTATGTGAGGCCCGTAATCTGCCTGCACCCTATGTCAAAAAATTTAACACACCAGCAGTGTGAAGAGACCTGAAAGTGGCACATGGCAGCAGAGTGTGGCGATGGAGACAGCAGCAATGGGAGGCCGTACAGGGACCCATGAGAGACTCTAGACTTGGCAGCAGCATGAGGAGGCGGTATATAGGGGCCCATGGCAGATTAGGGGCCTGGCAGCAGCTATGTGAGGCCCGTAATCTGCCTGCACCCTATGTCAAAAAATTTAACACACCAGCAGTGTGAAGGAGACCTGAAAGTGGCACATGGCAGCAGAGTGTGGCGATGGAGACAGCAGCAATGGGAGGCCGTACAGGGACCCATGAGAGACTCTGGACTTGGCAGCAGCATGAGGAGGCGGTATATAGGGGCCCATGGCAGATTAGGGGCCTGGCAGCAGCTATGTGAGGCCCGTTATCTTGCAGCACCCTATGTCAAAAAATTTAACACACCAGCAGTGTGAAGAGACCTGAAAGTGGCACATGGCAGCAGAGTGTGGCGATGGAGACAGCAGCAATGGGAGGCCGTACAGGGACCCATGAGAGACTCTAGACTTGGCAGCAGCATGAGGAGGCGGTATATAGGGGCCCATGGCAGATTAGGGGCCTGGCAGCAGCTATGTGAGGCCCGTAATCTGCCTGCACCCTATGTCAAAAAATTAAACACACCAGCAGTGTGAAGAGACCTGAAAGTGGCACATGGCAGAGTGTGGCGATGGAGACAGCAGCAATGGGAGGCCGTACAGGGACCCATGACAGACTCTAGACTTGGCAGCAGCATGAGGAGGCGGTATATAGGGGCCCATGGCAGATTAGGGGCCTGGCAGCAGCTATGTGAGGCCCGTAATCTGCCTGCACCCTATGTCAAAAAATTTAACACACCAGCAGTGTGAAGAGACCTGAAAGTGGCACATGGCAGCAGAGTGTGGCGATGGAGACAGCAGCAATGGGAGGCCGTACAGGGACCCATGAGAGACTCTAGACTTGGCAGCAGCATGAGGAGGCGGTTTATAGGGGCCCATGGCAGATTAGGGGCCTGGCAGCAGCTATGTGAGGCCCGTAATCTGCCTGCACCCTATGTCAAAAAATTTAACACACCAGCAGTGTGAAGAGACCTGAAAGTGGCACATGGCAGCAGAGTGTGGCGATGGAGACAGCAGCAATGGGAGGCCGTACAGGGACCCATGAGAGACTCTAGACTTGGCAGCAGCATGAGGAGGCGGTATATAGGGGCCCATGGCAGATTAGGGGCCTGGCAGCAGCTATGTGAGGCCCGTAATCTGCCTGCACCCTATGTCAAAAAATTTAACACACCAGCAGTGTGAAGGAGACCTGAAAGTGGCACATGGCAGCAGAGTGTGGCGATGGAGACAGCAGCAATGGGAGGCCGTACAGGGACCCATGAGAGACTCTGGACTTGGCAGCAGCATGAGGAGGCGGTATATAGGGGCCCATGGCAGATTAGGGGCCTGGCAGCAGCTATGTGAGGCCCGTTATCTTGCAGCACCCTATGTCAAAAAATTAAACACACCAGCAGTGTGAAGAGACCTGAAAGTGGCACATAGCAGCAGAGTGTGGCGATGGAGACAGCAGCAATGGGAGGCCGTACAGGGACCCATGAGAGACTCTAGACTTGGCAGCAGCATGAGGAGGCGGTTTATAGGGGCCCATGGCAGATTAGGGGCCTGGCAGCAGCTATGTGAGGCCCGTAATCTGCCTGCACCCTATGTCAAAAAATTTAACACACCAGCAGTGTGAAGAGACCTGAAAGTGGCACATGGCAGCAGAGTGTGGCGATGGAGACAGCAGCAATGGGAGGCCGTACAGGGACCCATGAGAGACTCTAGACTTGGCAGCAGCATGAGGAGGCGGTATATAGGGGCCCATGGCAGATTAGGGGCCTGGCAGCAGCTATGTGAGGCCCGTAATCTGCCTGCACCCTATGTCAAAAAATTTAACACACCAGCAGTGTGAAGGAGACCTGAAAGTGGCACATGGCAGCAGAGTGTGGCGATGGAGACAGCAGCAATGGGAGGCCGTACAGGGACCCATGAGAGACTCTGGACTTGGCAGCAGCATGAGGAGGCGGTATATAGGGGCCCATGGCAGATTAGGGGCCTGGCAGCAGCTATGTGAGGCCCGTTATCTTGCAGCACCCTATGTCAAAAAATTAAACACACCAGCAGTGTGAAGAGACCTGAAAGTGGCACATAGCAGCAGAGTGTGGCGATGGAGACAGCAGCAATGGGAGGCCGTACAGGGACCCATGAGAGACTCTAGACTTGGCAGCAGCATGAGGAGGCGGTTTATAGGGGCCCATGGCAGATTAGGGGCCTGGCAGCAGCTATGTGAGGCCCGTAATCTGCCTGCACCCTATGTCATAAAATTTAACACACCAGCAGTGTGAAGAGACCTGAAAGTGGCACATGGCAGCAGAGTGTGGCGATGGAGACAGCAGCAATGGGAGGCCGTACAGGGACCCATGAGAGACTCTAGACTTGGCAGCAGCATGAGGAGGCGGTATATAGGGGCCCATGGCAGATTAGGGGCCTGGCAGCAGCTATGTGAGGCCCGTAATCTGCCTGCACCCTATGTCAAAAAATTAAACACACCAGCAGTGTGAAGAGACCTGAAAGTGGCACATGGCAGCAGAGTGTGGCGATGGAGACAGCAGCAATGGGAGGCCGTACAGGGACCCATGAGAGACTCTGGACTTGGCAGCAGCATGAGGAGGCGGTATATAGGGGCCCATGGCAGATTAGGGGCCTGGCAGCAGCTATGTGAGGCCCGTTATCTTGCAGCACCCTATGTCAAAAAATTAAACACACCAGCAGTGTGAAGAGACCTGAAAGTGGCACATGGCAGCAGAGTGTGGCGATGGAGACAGCAGCAATGGGAGGCCGTACAGGGACCCATGAGAGACTCTGGACTTGGCAGCAGCATGAGGAGGCGGTATATAGGGGCCCATGGCAGATTAGGGGCCTGGCAGCAGCTATGTGAGGCCCGTTATCTTGCAGCACCCTATGTCAAAAAATTAAACACACCAGCAGTGTGAAGAGACCTGAAAGTGGCACATGGCAGCAGAGTGTGGCGATGGAGACAGCAGCAATGGGAGGCCGTACAGGGACCCATGAGAGACTCTAGACTTGGCAGCAGCATGAGGAGGCGGTTTATAGGGGCCCATGGCAGATTAGGGGCCTGGCAGCAGCTATGTGAGGCCCGTAATCTGCCTGCACCCT
The DNA here is from genome assembly GCF_062004578.1 of Staurois parvus. Lineage (NCBI taxonomy): Eukaryota > Metazoa > Chordata > Amphibia > Anura > Ranidae > Staurois > Staurois parvus. Next base: position 3,583,415 of record NW_028318226.1, read on the forward strand.
ATGTCAAAAAATTTAACACACCAGCAGTGTGAAGAGACCTGAAAGTGGCACATGGCAGCAGAGTGTGGCGATGGAGACAGCAGCAATGGGAGGCCGTACAGGGACCCATGAGAGACTCTGGACTTGGCAGCAGCATGAGGAGGCGGTATATAGGGGCCCATGGCAGATTAGGGGCCTGGCAGCAGCTATGTGAGGCCCGTAATCTGCCTGCACCCTATGTCAAAAAATTTAACACACCAGCAGTGTGAAGAGACCTGAAAGTGGCACATGGCAGCAGAGTGTGGCGATGGAGACAGCAGCAATGGGAGGCCGTACAGGGACCCATGAGAGACTCTAGACTTGGCAGCAGCATGAGGAGGCGGTATATAGGGGCCCATGGCAGATTAGGGGCCTGGCAGCAGCTATGTGAGGCCCGTAATCTGCCTGCACCCTATGTCAAAAAATTTAACACACCAGCAGTGTGAAGAGACCTGAAAGTGGCACATGGCAGCAGAGTGTGGCGATGGAGACAGCAGCAATGGGAGGCCGTACAGGGACCCATGAGAGACTCTAGACTTGGCAGCAGCATGAGGAGGCGGTATATAGGGGCCCATGGCAGATTAGGGGCCTGGCAGCAGCTATGTGAGGCCCGTAATCTGCCTGCACCCTATGTCAAAAAATTTAACACACCAGCAGTGTGAAGAGACCTGAAAGTGGCACATGGCAGCAGAGTGTGGCGATGGAGACAGCAGCAATGGGAGGCCGTACAGGGACCCATGAGAGACTCTGGACTTGGCAGCAGCATGAGGAGGTGGTATATAGGGGCCCATGGCAGATTAGGGGCCTGGCAGCAGCTATGTGAGGCCCGTTATCTTGCAGCACCCTATGTCAAAAAATTAAACACACCAGCAGTGTGAAGAGACCTGAAAGTGGCACATGGCAGCAGAGTGTGGCGATGGAGACAGCAGCAATGGGAGGCCGTACAGGGACCCATGAGAGACTCTAGACTTGGCAGCAGCATGAGGAGGCGGTATATAGGGGCCCATGGCAGATTAGGGGCCTGGCAGCAGCTATGTGAGGCCCGTAATCTGCCTGCACCCTATGTCAAAAAATTTAACACACCAGCAGTGTGAAGAGACCTGAAAGTGGCACATGGCAGCAGAGTGTGGCGATGGAGACAGCAGCAATGGGAGGCCGTACAGGGACCCATGAGAGACTCTAGACTTGGCAGCAGCATGAGGAGGCGGTTTATAGGGGCCCATGGCAGATTAGGGGCCTGGCAGCAGCTATGTGAGGCCCGTAATCTGCCTGCACCCTATGTCAAAAAATTTAACACACCAGCAGTGTGAAGAGACCTGAAAGTGGCACATGGCAGCAGAGTGTGGCGATGGAGACAGCAGCAATGGGAGGCCGTACAGGGACCCATGAGAGACTCTAGACTTGGCAGCAGCATGAGGAGGCGGTATATAGGGGCCCATGGCAGATTAGGGGCCTGGCAGCAGCTATGTGAGGCCCGTAATCTGCCTGCACCCTATGTCAAAAAATTTAACACACCAGCAGTGTGAAGGAGACCTGAAAGTGGCACATGGCAGCAGAGTGTGGCGATGGAGACAGCAGCAATGGGAGGCCGTACAGGGACCCATGAGAGACTCTGGACTTGGCAGCAGCATGAGGAGGCGGTATATAGGGGCCCATGGCAGATTAGGGGCCTGGCAGCAGCTATGTGAGGCCCGTTATCTTGCAGCACCCTATGTCAAAAAATTAAACACACCAGCAGTGTGAAGAGACCTGAAAGTGGCACATAGCAGCAGAGTGTGGCGATGGAGACAGCAGCAATGGGAGGCCGTACAGGGACCCATGAGAGACTCTAGACTTGGCAGCAGCATGAGGAGGCGGTTTATAGGGGCCCATGGCAGATTAGGGGCCTGGCAGCAGCTATGTGAGGCCCGTAATCTGCCTGCACCCTATGTCAAAAAATTTAACACACCAGCAGTGTGAAGAGACCTGAAAGTGGCACATGGCAGCAGAGTGTGGCGATGGAGACAGCAGCAATGGGAGGCCGTACAGGGACCCATGAGAGACTCTGGACTTGGCAGCAGCATGAGGAGGCGGTATATAGGGGCCCATGGCAGATTAGGGGCCTGGCAGCAGCTATGTGAGGCCCGTAATCTGCCTGCACCCTATGTCAAAAAATTAAACACACCAGCAGTGTGAAGAGACCTGAAAGTGGCACATGGCAGAGTGTGGCGATGGAGACAGCAGCAATGGGAGGCCGTACAGGGACCCATGACAGACTCTAGACTTGGCAGCAGCATGAGGAGGCGGTATATAGGGGCCCATGGAAGATTAGGGGCCTGGCAGCAGCTATGTGAGGCCCGTAATCTGCCTGCACCCTATGTCAAAAAATTTAACACACCAGCAGTGTGAAGAGACCTGAAAGTGGCACATGGCAGCAGAGTGTGGCGATGGAGACAGCAGCAATGGGAGGCCGTACAGGGACCCATGAGAGACTCTGGACTTGGCAGCAGCATGAGGAGGTGGTATATAGGGGCCCATGGCAGATTAGGGGCCTGGCAGCAGCTATGTGAGGCCCGTTATCTTGCAGCACCCTATGTCAAAAAATTAAACACACCAGCAGTGTGAAGAGACCTGAAAGTGGCACATGGCAGCAGAGTGTGGCGATGGAGACAGCAGCAATGGGAGGCCGTACAGGGACCCATGAGAGACTCTAGACTTGGCAGCAGCATGAGGAGGCGGTTTATAGGGGCCCATGGCAGATTAGGGGCCTGGCAGCAGCTATGTGAGGCCCGTAATCTGCCTGCACCCTATGTCAAAAAATTTAACACACCAGCAGTGTGAAGAGACCTGAAAGTGGCACATGGCAGCAGAGTGTGGCGATGGAGACAGCAGCAATGGGAGGCCGTACAGGGACCCATGAGAGACTCTAGACTTGGCAGCAGCATGAGGAGGCGGTATATAGGGGCCCATGGCAGATTAGGGGCCTGGCAGCAGCTATGTGAGGCCCGTAATCTGCCTGCACCCTATGTCAAAAAATTTAACACACCAGCAGTGTGAAGAGACCTGAAAGTGGCACATGGCAGCAGAGTGTGGCGATGGAGACAGCAGCAATGGGAGGCCGTACAGGGACCCATGAGAGACTCTAGACTTGGCAGCAGCATGAGGAGGCGGTTTATAGGGGCCCATGGCAGATTAGGGGCCTGGCAGCAGCTATGTGAGGCCCGTAATCTGCCTGCACCCTATGTCAAAAAATTTAACACACCAGCAGTGTGAAGGAGACCTGAAAGTGGCACATGGCAGCAGAGTGTGGCGATGGAGACAGCAGCAATGGGAGGCCGTACAGGGACCCATGAGAGACTCTGGACTTGGCAGCAGCATGAGGAGGCGGTATATAGGGGCCCATGGCAGATTAGGGGCCTGGCAGCAGCTATGTGAGGCCCGTAATCTGCCTGCACCCTATGTCAAAAAATTTAACACACCAGCAGTGTGAAGAGACCTGAAAGTGGCACATGGCAGCAGAGTGTGGCGATGGAGACAGCAGCAATGGGAGGCCGTACAGGGACCCATGAGAGACTCTGGACTTGGCAGCAGCATGAGGAGGCGGTATATAGGGGCCCATGGCAGATTAGGGGCCTGGCAGCAGCTATGTGAGGCCCGTAATCTGCCTGCACCCTATGTCAAAAAATTAAACACACCAGCAGTGTGAAGAGACCTGAAAGTGGCACATGGCAGAGTGTGGCGATGGAGACAGCAGCAATGGGAGGCCGTACAGGGACCCATGACAGACTCTAGACTTGGCAGCAGCATGAGGAGGCGGTATATAGGGGCCCATGGCAGATTAGGGGCCTGGCAGCAGCTATGTGAGGCCCGTAATCTGCCTGCACCCTATGTCAAAAAATTTAACACACCAGCAGTGTGAAGAGACCTGAAAGTGGCACATGGCAGCAGAGTGTGGCGATGGAGACAGCAGCAATGGGAGGCCGTACAGGGACCCATGAGAGACTCTGGACTTGGCAGCAGCATGAGGAGGTGGTATATAGGGGCCCATGGCAGATTAGGGGCCTGGCAGCAGCTATGTGAGGCCCGTTATCTTGCAGCACCCTATGTCAAAAAATTAAACACACCAGCAGTGTGAAGAGACCTGAAAGTGGCACATGGCAGCAGAGTGTGGCGATGGAGACAGCAGCAATGGGAGGCCGTACAGGGACCCATGAGAGACTCTGGACTTGGCAGCAGCATGAGGAGGTGGTATATAGGGGCCCATGGCAGATTAGGGGCCTGGCAGCAGCTATGTGAGGCCCGTTATCTTGCAGCACCCTATGTCAAAAAATTAAACACACCAGCAGTGTGAAGAGACCTGAAAGTGGCACATGGCAGCAGAGTGTGGCGATGGAGACAGCAGCAATGGGAGGCCGTACAGGGACCCATGAGAGACTCTAGACTTGGCAGCAGCATGAGGAGGCGGCTTATAGGGGCCCATGGCAGATTAGGGGCCTGGCAGCAGCTATGTGAGGCCCGTAATCTGCCTGCACCCTATGTCAAAAAATTAAACACACCAGCAGTGTGAAGAGACCTGAAAGTGGCACATGGCAGCAGAGTGTGGCGATGGAGACAGCAGCAATGGGAGGCCGTACAGGGACCCATGAGAGACTCTAGACTTGGCAGCAGCATGAGGAGGCGGTATATAGGGGCCCATGGCAGATTAGGGGCCTGGCAGCAGCTATGTGAGGCCCGTAATCTGCCTGCACCCTATGTCAAAAAATTTAACACACCAGCAGTGTGAAGAGACCTGAAAGTGGCACATGGCAGCAGAGTGTGGCGATGGAGACAGCAGCAATGGGAGGCCGTACAGGGACCCATGAGAGACTCTGGACTTGGCAGCAGCATGAGGAGGCGGTATATAGGGGCCCATGGCAGATTAGGGGCCTGGCAGCAGCTATGTGAGGCCCGTTATCTTGCAGCACCCTATGTCAAAAAATTAAACACACCAGCAGTGTGAAGAGACCTGAAAGTGGCACATGGCAGCAGAGTGTGGCGATGGAGACAGCAGCAATGGGAGGCCGTACAGGGACCCATGAGAGACTCTAGACTTGGCAGCAGCATGAGGAGGCGGTATATAGGGGCCCATGGCAGATTAGGGGCCTGGCAGCAGCTATGTGAGGCCCGTAATCTGCCTGCACCCTATGTCAAAAAATTTAACACACCAGCAGTGTGAAGAGACCTGAAAGTGGCACATGGCAGCAGAGTGTGGCGATGGAGACAGCAGCAATGGGAGGCCGTACAGGGACCCATGAGAGACTCTGGACTTGGCAGCAGCATGAGGAGGCGGTATATAGGGGCCCATGGCAGATTAGGGGCCTGGCAGCAGCTATGTGAGGCCCGTTATCTTGCAGCACCCTATGTCAAAAAATTAAACACACCAGCAGTGTGAAGAGACCTGAAAGTGGCACATGGCAGCAGAGTGTGGCGATGGAGACAGCAGCAATGGGAGGCCGTACAGGGACCCATGAGAGACTCTAGACTTGGCAGCAGCATGAGGAGGCGGTATATAGGGGCCCATGGCAGATTAGGGGCCTGGCAGCAGCTATGTGAGGCCCGTAATCTGCCTGCACCCTATGTCAAAAAATTAAACACACCAGCAGTGTGAAGAGACCTGAAAGTGGCACATGGCAGCAGAGTGTGGCGATGGAGACAGCAGCAATGGGAGGCCGTACAGGGACCCATGAGAGACTCTGGACTTGGCAGCAGCATGAGGAGGCGGTATATAGGGGCCCATGGCAGATTAGGGGCCTGGCAGCAGCTATGTGAGGCCCGTAATCTGCCTGCACCCTATGTCAAAAAATTTAACACACCAGCAGTGTGAAGAGACCTGAAAGTGGCACATGGCAGCAGAGTGTGGCGATGGAGACAGCAGCAATGGGAGGCCGTACAGGGACCCATGAGAGACTCTAGACTTGGCAGCAGCATGAGGAGGCGGTTTATAGGGGCCCATGGCAGATTAGGGGCCTGGCAGCAGCTATGTGAGGCCCGTAATCTGCCTGCACCCTATGTCAAAAAATTTAGCACACCAGCAGTGTGAAGAGACCTGAAAGTGGCACATGGCAGCAGAGTGTGGCGATGGAGACAGCAGCAATGGGAGGCCGTACAGGGACCCATGAGAGACTCTGGACCTAGCAGCAGCATGAGGAGGCGGTATATAGGGGCCTATGGCAGATTAGGGGCCTGGCAGCAGCTATAGGAGGCCCGTAATCTGCCAGCACCCTATGTCAAAAAATTAAACACACCAGCAGTGTGAGGAGACCTGAAAGTGGCACATGTTTGAGGCATGATTCATGGCGGATTTAGTCAGTTGTGTCAGGAACTGGTGGTTTGAAATCCAGACTAATCCACGCCTGATTCATTTTCACAAACGTGAGTCTCTCCACACTTTGGGTGGACAGTCGTCCTGCCGCACTAAACACGCGCTCCGATGCCACGCTACTGGCCGGGCATGACAGCCTTTCAAGGGCAAATTCAGCTAGTTGGGGCCAAAGGTCAAGTTTCGTTGCCCAGTAGTCAAGGGGATTGTCTACCTCGGTTGGCAGGGTGCTGTCCAAGTAGGCCCAAGCCTGTTGTTTGAGCTCCTGCTCCAGGTCCACCTGATGCTGCTGCTGCTGCTGCGGCTGGTTAGTAGTTTCCTCACTGCGCTGGTGAAGAAAGCTACTCATCATCGACTGCAGACTGAGGCAGCCACTGCTGGTGGAGCTGCCACTGCTCCTACCACCCCACCCCTCCCCTGCTGCCATGCCAGCGGAACGCGAGCGCACAGGGCCCACAGTGTCTGAGGATGGACGTTGGCGCACAAAGGCAGAGACCAACTGACTACATAGGTGGTTTTTATAGTACGTAATTTTGGCCTCCCTCTCAGCAGGTGTGAAAAAGGCCACCATTTTGGACCGGTAGCGAGGGTCCAACAAGGTGGACAGCCAAAAGTCATCCCTCTGTCTGATGGTTATTATTCGGCTGTCGCTACGCAAGCAACCGAGCATGCTATGGGCCATTTGTGCCAAGGAATGCGAGGGACTCCCTGCCTCCATCTCCACAGCATACTGCCACGGTGCGTCTGGGTCCTCTGTCTCCTCCTCCTCCTCCTCTACCAGATGCTCCTGCTCCTCCACTCCTGTCCGCTGAGTGGAAAAACCACCCATTTCACTCAATAATTCCTGAGCACAAATGTCCTCCTCTACCTCCTCCTCTTCTTCCTGTCCTGCCCCCACAGGGGTCATGTGGCGTTGAGATCTGTGCGCCACGTCTACCGCACCCTGACCAGCCATTGTTAACAGCATTTGTTCCAGGACGTGCAACAGAGGAATGACGTCGTTCATCCCATAGTCCTGCCGACTCACGAATAGCGTGGCCTCCTCAAAGGGCCTGAGCAAGCGGCAGGTGTCACGCATGAGCTGCCAATGGCTGACATCTAAGTTACACAGGGGAGTACCTTTATCCGCTTGTAACATCAGGAAATCGGTGATGGCCTTTCGCTGCTCGTAAAGGCGGTCTAACATGTGTAGGGTTGAATTCCACCTTGTTGCAACGTCGCAGATCAGGCGATGCTGTGGAATTCCGTTCTGCCGCTGCAGCTCAATGAGGGTGTTCTTTGCGGTGTAGGAATGGCTGAAATGCATGCACAGTTTACGTGACATTTTAAGGATGTCTTGCAGTGGGATGGTGGATTTTAGGAACCGCTTGACAACCAGATTGAACACGTGAGCCATGCATGGCGCATGGCACAACCTTCCTTGACGCAGAGCAGACACCATGTTCTTTCCGTTGTCAGTCAACATGGTTCCGATTTTTAGTTTGCGCGGAGACAGCCATCTGTCGATTTCTCTGTTCATTACACTCAGCAGTTCCTCCCCTGTGTGACTACGTTCGCCAAGGCATACCAGGTGCAGCACAGCGTGACACCGTTGCGCCCTGCACATGTGATATGCCGGTCGGGTAATGGGACTTGGCACGGGGGTGGCGGCTGAGGACACGGCGGAAAAAGAGGTGGTAGAGGCGGACATGCTTGCTGGACCAAGGACGTGCAAACGTGGAGGCAAAAGCGTCGTGACCTGTCCAAGTTGCTGGTGCGGCTGTGCCGGCACCACGTTCACCCAGTGGGCCGTAAATGACATGTACTGTCCCTGACCGTAGTTACAGCTCCACACGTCGGCGCTGCCGTGCACTTTGGCAGAGACCGACATGCTCAAAGACTGGCCCACCATCTCTTCTACATGTGAATGCAGGGCTGGCACTGCCTTTTGGGCAAAGAAATGACGGCTTGGCACTCTCCACCGCGGCGCGGCACAAGCCATCATTTCTCGGAAAGGTGCTGAGTCCACCAGTTGGAAAGGGAGGGACTGCAGCACCAGCAACTTGGACAGGAGGACGTTCAGCTTTTGCACCGTCGGGTGCGTGCTCGCAAACTGTTGTCTCTTGGATACGGATTCCAAGAAAGACTGTTGACGGAATCCGAGAAGAGGAGTAGCAGGAGAAGGAGCATCTGAACGAGCGGAAGATGCCAACGAGCGACAACTCCCCTCAGCAGAGGTGTTGGAGCCTTGACTGGCTGATAGAGGGCGATTGACGACGTCGGGTGACGGAGCAAGTAACGGAGCGGGTGATGGAGCGGGGGCTGGGGCAGGCAGAACCGCCGTATGTTTATCACGGTTTTCCCAGGCCACCGAATGGTGACGCTGCATATGCTGACGCAACGCTGTAGTCCCAACATGGGCCCCCTGGCCACGCTTGCATTTCTGGCCACATAGTCGACATACGGCTACGTTTACTTCCTCGGGCGGCTTGAGGAAAAATTGCCACACCACCGAGTAGGAAACTTTGCCCCCGCTACTCTTCACTGGCTGACTGCTACTTCCTCCGTGCGCACCGGCACCACTACTGGCCGTGGTGGTAGGCTGCAGTGGAGCTGGTGCTCTACTCCGTGGACGTTTGGCTCCACTGACACTGATGCGACCCTGCTGCTGTCTCCTGGGCAACCCACCGACTGTTTTGCTCGCTGCCAAGCTGCCACCCTCTTCTCCTGATGATGCGGAAGAAATTGCCTGATGACGACGAGGCTGCCAAGTGCGATCAACCTCCTCATCATCAAGTAGGGTCTCCGCCTCACTACTAGCCCCCTCGGCTGCGTCTGGGTCAGGAGACAGACCTGTCTCTAGACCGGCTACCGAGCCACTCTCCTCGCCAGTACTTGTTCGCTTGGCTGCTGAAAAGGCCGATGTCTCCCCCCGTTCCTGACCGCCCTCTGTTAGCTCTTCCTCACTGTACAGTGGGGCTGAGCCCACAGCATGCGATACTTCGCTTGGTGAGGGAACAGCAAAGGACAGGGGCAGGTAGAGGACACGTGATTTCAGTGGGCTTGCTCCCGGGCCATGCCAACTAACGGTTGTGTCTGACGTACCCACCGACCGTTGGCTGTAGGTGTCAGAGGTGACCTGGGAAGAGGAAGACGACCGAGCCAACCAATCAATGACGGCAGGGTTGTCGGTGGAGACACGACCGCTGGATGACACCGGGAGCACTGGCCTCTGGCTGCGAATACTGCTGCCTCGACCCCTTCCTCTGCTGCCACGTCTGCTCGCTCCTAAAACATTGCCTCCTCTGCCACTCCTCTGCATGTTGTCTGACATACTATTTAATTCAACGATTAGGTGTCCCTGAGTAACAATTCTCTGGCACTCAGTAACAATTCTGTCTGTCCCTGAGTATGAATTCTGTGGCCCTGAGTAACAATTCTGTGTCTGTGCGAGTAACAATTCTGTGTCTGTGCGAGTAACAATTCTGTGTCTGTGCAAGTAACAATTTTGTGTCTGTGCGAGTAACAATTCTCTGGCACTCAGTAACAATTCTGTCTGTCCCTGAGTAACAATTCTCTGGCACTCAGTAACAATTCTGTCTGTCCCTGAGTAACAATTCTCTGGCACTCAGTAACAATTCTGTCTGTCCCTGAGTAACAATTCTCTGGCACTCAGTAACAATTCTGTCTGTCCCTGAGTATGAATTCTGTGGCCCTGAGTAACAATTCTGTGTCTGTGCGAGTAACAATTCTGTGTCTGTGCAAGTAACAATTTTGTGTCTGTGCGAGTAACAATTCTCTGGCACTCAGTAACAATTCTGTCTGTCCCTGAGTAACAATTCTCTGGCACTCAGTAACAATTCTGTCTGTCCCTGAGTAACAATTCTCTGGCACTCAGTAACAATTCTGTCTGTCCCTGAGTAACAATTCTCTGGCACTCAGTAACAATTCTGTGTCTGTGCGAGTAACAATTCTGTGTCTGTGCAAGTAACAATTTTGTGTCTGTGCGAGTAACAATTCTCTGGCACTCAGTAACAATTCTGTCTGTCCCTGAGTAACAATTCTCTGGCACTCAGTAACAATTCTGTCTGTCCCTGAGTAACAATTCTCTGGCACTCAGTAACAATTCTGTCTGTCCCTGAGTATGAATTCTGTGGCCCTGAGTAACAATTCTGTGTCTGTGCGAGTAACAATTCTGTGTCTGTGCAAGTAACAATTTTGTGTCTGTGCGAGTAACAATTCTCTGGCACTCAGTAACAATTCTGTCTGTCCCTGAGTAACAATTCTCTGGCACTCAGTAACAATTCTGTCTGTCCCTGAGTAACAATTCTCTGGCACTCAGTAACAATTCTGTCTGTCCCTGAGTAACAATTCTCTGGCACTCAGTAACAATTCTGTCTGTCCCTGAGTAACAATTCTCTGGCACTCAGTAACAATTCTGTGTCTGTGCGAGTAACAATTCTGTGTCTGTGCAAGTAACAATTTTGTGTCTGTGCGAGTAACAATTCTCTGGCACTCAGTAACAATTCTGTCTGTCCCTGAGTATGAATTCTGTGGCCCTGAGTAACAATTCTGTGTCTGTGCGAGTAACAATTCTGTGTCTGTGCAAGTAACAATTTTGTGTCTGTGCGAGTAACAATTCTCTGGCACTCAGTAACAATTCTGTCTGTCCCTGAGTAACAATTCTCTGGCACTCAGTAACAATTCTGTCTGTCCCTGAGTAACAATTCTCTGGCACTCAGTAACAATTCTGTCTGTCCCTGAGTATGAATTCTGTGGCCCTGAGTAACAATTCTGTGTCTGTGCGAGTAACAATTCTGTGTCTGTGCAAGTAACAATTTTGTGTCTGTGCGAGTAACAATTCTCTGGCACTCAGTAACAATTCTGTCTGTCCCTGAGTAACAATTCTCTGGCACTCAGTAACAATTCTGTCTGTCCCTGAGTAACAATTCTCTGGCACTCAGTAACAATTCTGTCTGTCCCTGAGTATGAATTCTGTGGCCCTGAGTAACAATTCTGTGTCTGTGCGAGTAACAATTCTGTGTCTGTGCAAGTAACAATTTTGTGTCTGTGCGAGTAACAATTCTCTGGCACTCAGTAACAATTCTGTCTGTCCCTGAGTAACAATTCTCTGGCACTCAGTAACAATTCTGTCTGTCCCTGAGTAACAATTCTCTGGCACTCAGTAACAATTCTGTCTGTCCCTGAGTATGAATTCTGTGGCCCTGAGTAACAATTCTGTGTCTGTGCGAGTAACAATTCTGTGTCTGTGCAAGTAACAATTTTGTGTCTGTGCGAGTAACAATTCTCTGGCACTCAGTAACAATTCTGTCTGTCCCTGAGTAACAATTCTCTGGCACTCAGTAACAATTCTGTCTGTCCCTGAGTAACAATTCTCTGGCACTCAGTAACAATTCTGTCTGTCCCTGAGTAACAATTCTCTGGCACTCAGTAACAATTCTGTGTCTGTGCGAGTAACAATTCTGTGTCTGTGCAAGTAACAATTTTGTGTCTGTGCGAGTAACAATTCTCTGGCACTCAGTAACAATTCTGTCTGTCCCTGAGTAACAATTCTCTGGCACTCAGTAACAATTCTGTCTGTCCCTGAGTAACAATTCTGTCTGTCCCTGAGAATGAATTCTGTGGCCCTGAGTAAGAATTCTCTGGCACTCAGTAACAATTCTGTCTGTCCCTGAGTAACAATTCTCTGGCACTCAGTAACAATTCTGTCTGTCCCTGAGTAAAAATTCTGTGGCCCTAATAACGTTTCTGTGGCCCTAAGTAACAATTCTCTGGCACTGAGTGAAAATTCTGTCTGTCCCTGAGTATGAATTCTGTGGCCCTAACTAGCGTTTCTTTGTCCCTAAATAACGATTCTGTGGCCCTCATTAACAAGTCTGTGTCCCTGAGTAATGGTTCTCTGTCCCTAAGTAACTTCTCTCTGTCCCCAATTCTCGTTTCTGTGGCCCTAACTCTGTCCCTGTCCCTAGTACAGAGCGGTCTGCCTCTGTTCAATGACTGCAGGCAAATGAAGATTTCCAAAATGGCCGCTATATATACCTCGACCATTACACAGTGCTGGCTGGCTGGCTGCTGATTGGCTGATGCGATCACATGTCGTTGAGGAATGCATTATGGGGCAGCGCGCCTTGTCTGCGCGCCTTCCCCGACATCCCCGCTCCGTCGCCGCACATGTCAGCCGCCATTTTCGGAAAAATTTCGATTCGCGCGTCCGAATTAGGCTGTTTTTCGGATTCGGCACGAATCGAAATTTTTCCGATATTCGACTCGAATTCCACTTCGGATACTTCGATTCGCTCATCTCTAATCATTGTTAAAAGGTATGGACCCTTAAATATGTGTGCTGTCTCTAAACGTCTGAAATATGTGCCAGCTATAAAGCTGTCCAGATACTATGCAAATTTTGGACAGTTCCTTTCCAGTTTTATTTTTTAAATCTAACAGCGTATGGTCAGCTCAGAAAGATATGTTTGGGAAATGTTGGTATGACATGGACAAGATCATAACAAAAACTTACCTGCTGTAGACAAAGCAATAAAAAGGGTGGCTACTGTATAACAGAATCTGGAAAACAAGAATTATGTGTCAGTTCCATAACCACGAAAAAGCACTAACCATAAATATTACTTAGCCTATAGCCTACATCTAACACAGCCTTTGTACTTTGAATTACTTTATTGAGCAGTGTTGATTAATAAAATGACGGAAATCATATGACCAATCAAATTTACCTGGAATTTACTGAGTTAATATGAACCTCTCTCTTTCTCTAAAATGTATACTTCACATTACTCAAGCGTAAATGTCAGAATTACCAAGTTATATAATTATCCTAAATGTTAAAATTTAAATAAAGGATCCCTCTCCAAAAGGTGAGGTAACATGTTCTCTAATTACTGCAGTATGAGCATTGGTTGGGATTTTACATATTTCCCCTCACTGCGCCCTGTGGAGTATGCAGTAATTATATGAAAAACTGCTGTAAAGATAACATGCAGTGTTTAACAGTGTCTTAATACAAACAAAATTATAATTTGTCCAAAGTAAACATTTTTTTAAATGCAGTCCTCATGTATTTGAATCAAAGTGAAAAAAGTTCTTTTTTTCCCAGAAATCCCCAGTTAAATTACAGAACATTCCACTGCCAGCCACAAGATTTCACTACCATTGTTAAATTATCCAAATTTTGGTGCTCTCTTTGTGTTCTCTGTCCACCTTCAGAAAAATATGCTCAGCAGATATGAGGGACCTTGAATCATATTTTTATGATTCAAGGTCCCTCATATCTGCTGAGCATATTTTTCTTAATGTGCTCAAAATTCTCCATTTATCTCACACATTTAACCAAGACAGGGCTTCCACCTCCTTGTAACTCTAATCAGCATATCAGAAAGAAATTAAACAGCAAACGCATGGTATATTACCGCTTAATAAAACCAGCTCTATGGCTTGCAATAAAGCAATATCACCCCAGCAAGTGTGTCAGATATGAAATAAAACTGTATAAGCTCTGTGAATGGGGAACAGGCTACATATACCGCCTTAGAATTTATGAGGGAAAAGACAGTGAAATGGAGCCCCCTGGATGTCCAGACTACATGGGGAGCAATGACAAGTTAGTATAGGACTTGGCGTCACCCTTTTTCCCTAAGGAGTACCATTTGGACAATTTTTATACAGGTGTAGCCCTACCCTTGTGAGGGCCGCTGTGTTTCTAGGTACCCCAAAGCTCTGCACAGCCAGACAACACACATTTTCCATATTTGCATCCACAGTCAGTGAACAGTCTGTGAGCTTGGTTTTTGTTATTTTATTAGGAGAAATAACTTGGATAGGGTAATAGGGATTATGGGGTGGCCAATTTAACTGAATCAATGCACGGGCAGAACTCCTTTTCTATGTACAGAAACAGATCCTGGACTGTTCTTTCCCTTGAAAGCCATCAGTCTTTGCAGATCAGTAGCAACAGCCTCTATGAAATCAACTTAGCTTCTTGTAAACTACTTGTCTCCTCTCCTCTGTAGAACTGCTCCCAGCTCCACAGCCTGCAGATACTACCAACCATCCTGGCTTCTCTGAAGATCTCCCAGGACAAGCATATAGCATTAAGCACAGCGCTGTCCTTTGAAAGCTTGCTACACGTGGCAGTCTCTCCCCTTGTGAATCCAAGGGTGTGTTGATGTACTCACTCTGTCCTCCTTGCTCCCTCTGCTCTCAGGCCTTGATCCCACTCATGCCGTACTGCTGAATGGACCCTTCTGAGCCAGCCCAAGCTCAACCTGGAAGCCAGCCCCCTAGATCTATGGGACCCCTCCCAGGCCACCAACTGTCTCCTCAGCACTCCATCTTCCACCTGACTAAATGCCAGCCTGGCTATTCCATATTTATGGGCTGGTCCATCACTCTATCATGGTCTCCAACCCTGGAATTGGTTAGACTCCCATAAACATGCAGATTAGGTCTCCATCCCTTCCACCTACTAGTTTCTTGAAGGTTCTATGGTCCTCCAGAGCCAGGTGGAGGTGATAGCGTCCCGACCTCTTAAGCCATCCAGCTTGACCTGCAGTAACCCAACCTCAATCGCAGACTCACACAGTTACCATGAGTCATACACAATAAATTTACCTACAATACACTACACTAGTAGCACATTAGAGGGTGCTACACAAGTGTGCCACTTTTTAGATATTTGTTCAGTAAAGAAATTTGCTGCTGTGGCACCATGTAACCTAATCATCTAGGCTTCCCCCAACGACTCGTTAAAGTGGTAGTAAAATCATTTTTTAATCTTGTACCTACAGGTAAGCGTATAATAAGGCTTACCTGTAGGAAACTATTTCCTAAACGTGCACTATTTAGGGGATATTTACTTTAACAGCACCAGTGATGCCACTGGCGCATGCGTACTGCACTCACAATGGACAGCATGGTGACAGACACAAGTTAGCTGATGCAGGTGCAGGAAGGAGAACCAAGGCAGGGTCCAATGGTGCAGGTCAGCAACTAGCGAGCAGATCAGGTACAGACAGCAGGCAGAGGAGTAGTCAGGAGTCAGGCCTGGGTCAGTAACAGTGAGACAAATGAGCAGATGAAGCAGGCAGTAGCATAGTCCACAGGCAAGCCATGGGTCAGTACAGGTGGTGTTCAGGCGGAGACAAGAGAAGATGAGGTTGGCAACAGAAGATCAATACAAAAACAGAAGCACAGATGCTCAAGGAACATAGTAGACCAAAAGGCACTGACACAGGGGACTAGAGCAGTTTTAATAGCCCATCTAGCACCAATTCTCCTGTATGCAGTCATGAACAGAGTCCCTTGGGTTCAGGCACCTATGCACATGTATGCGCCTTTCCTGACACACCATTTTTTGTTATTTTCCAAACCTTATTACAAAAAATAAAATCTTCCATGGACTCAACGTGCCTCTCAGCAAAGACCTTGAGGTGTCTAGTTTTCAAAAAGGGGTAATTTGGGGGGAGGGGGTGTGTTTGTACTATTCTGGGATTTCAGGGCCTCCAAAACCTTGATAGGTAGTCAGGAAGTGAAATGAGTAAATTACACTCTTTGAAAGCCTAAAGGTGGTCATTGGTTTTGGGCCCCCATATGCAGCAAGACTCCCAAAAATTCTCACATATGTGCTAACCTCATACTCGGGAGAAATAGCAGAATGTGGTTTGGGGTGTAATTTTACATATACCCATGACATGTGTGAGAAATATCTCGTTAAAGTGACAACTTTGTTTGAAAAAGAGACTTTTTTTTGTCGTTTTTCCAAAAACTTGTGGAAAAAAATAAAGTCTTCCATGGACTCAACATACCTCTCAGCAAATACCTTGGGGTATCTACATTTCAAACAGGGGTCATTTTGGGGGGAGGGGGTGTTTGTACTGCCCTGGCATTTTAGCACCTCAAAAATTGTGATAGGCACCCTATTGGACCTGTAGTATCTGTGTGGAAAATTTATTTTGTTTCTTCCTGGAGCAAAATTCAACCTCAATCTCCTCCTCCAGACATAGGACTGACAGTTTTTCAGTCCCATCACCTGCCTTAGGTTTCATATCATTCCCATAATATTTTTCCAATATAGTACAACATAGTATGCACATGTACAAACTGCATACTACATATTGAGTTCAATATGTATTAAAAGGATAAGTTCACCTTTCCACAAAAAATAATAAATGCACTTTTTTTCAGGTAACAAAAAATGTGCATTCATTATTTTTTGTGTTAGGAGCCTCTAAATCATTGCACCAGTGATCAGCAGATCGCTGATGCCATACAGTCTCCTGCAGACTGGCAATGTACCTGCTTGCTCATAAATCCAGTACTAGCAAGCCAATACTTCTGACAGGAAGAATCAATTAAATACCACAGCGCCGTAGTAGTTCACTGAGGACTACAAAATGATAGCCGCTAAGGATGTTGGGACTTGTAGTCCATTCATTCACAGAGGACAGGTGGCAGCTGCAGAATAGGGAACATGTTACATTTCCCACCCTAAAAATGGGTGGAACATGTAACATGTTCCCAAAGGTGAGCTTATCCTTTAAGTTTATTAAAGTGGTTGTAAACCATCACATGTACCCAGTGGAGTGACTAGCATTAATGATACACAGAGATGAAACAAATTTCTTCTGACAACACACAGAAGAAAGAGCAGGGTGTGAAGATCTGAAGTCTTCACACATCCAACAGCTCTAACTCTGAATGGAGGGAAGGGACGCACCCCGCTTCACACAGTACAGAGAACAAGCACAGCTGTGGCTAACAGTTACAGGCTGTGCTTCAGCTCCTTCTCTGTCACCATTTTAACTCTCTCATGAAAAGATGCCAGAACAGCAGGGAGAAATGACACTCAAAGCTTTGAAGAGAGAAAAGTACACAGTAAAGAAAGATGTGCTTTTTCATATTCTATGTCTTTAACCACTTGCCTACAGGGCACTTATACCACCTTCCTGCCCAGGCCAATTTTCAGCTTTCAGCGCTGTCACACTTTGAATGACAATTGTGTGGTCATGCAACACCGTACCCATATGATATTTTTATCATTTTTTTTCACACAAATAGATCTTTCTTTTGGTGGTATTTAATCACCACTGGGTTTTTTATTTTTTGCTAAACAAACCAAAAACAACTGAAAATTTTGAAAAAATAACGTTTTTTTCTTAGTTTTTGTTATAAAAGTTTGTAAATAAGTGATTTTTCTCCTTCACTGATAAGCGCTAATGAGGCTGCAGTGGTGGGCACTGATAGACTGCACTGATGGGCACTGATGAGGAGGCACTGGTAGGTGGTACTGATGGGCATTGCCAGACATCACTGATGGGCACTGAAAGGCAGCACTCATATATGGCACTGATAGGCAGCACTGATAGGTGGCTCTGATAGGCGGCACTGACTGGCACTGATAGGCGACACTGACTGGCACTGTTAGGCGGCACTGATAGGCAGCACTGACAGGCACTGATAGGCAGCACTGACTGGCACTGATAGGCAGCACTGACTGGCATTGATAGGTGGCACTGAAAGGCAGCGCAGATGGGCACTGATTATGTGGCATTGATGTGCACTGGTAGGCACTGATATGTGGCATTGATGTGCCACTGATGGGCGCTGACAGCTGGCATTGATGGACACTGACAGGTGGCACTGCTGGGGCTACACTGATCATCAGGGCACACTGATGATCAATGTACATGTCCCCTCTGAGGAATGCCGATTACCGGCTCTCCTCTCCTCACGAGCTGTCAGCGTAACAGCTCATGAGGAGAGAAATGCCGATAACCAGCATTTCCTTATTTACATGCGCTCAGCTGTGATTGGACACAGCTGATCACATGACCGTGCCGACATCTTCTGCTCTTTCCATTGATTGGTGATCCGCTGTGTCCGAGGGACACAGCGCACACACCGATCGCCGCGTGCACGGCTCCGGTGGTTAGAGTGGGAGGACGTCATATGACGTCCTCCCAGAACGAGAGAATCGCCTTGCGCCCGTCATTTCCGTATATGGTGGGCGGGAGACGGTTAATGCAGTAAATATAACTCCCTAATCCTACTTTTTTATCCTTCTTCAGTTAAAGGATAAGTTCACCTTTAGGAGCATGCTACATGTTACACCCATATTTAAGGTGTCACATGCTCTTATACCATCAGCACTCTCTGCTCTGTAACAGCGGACAGGGGATTTTCTCCCCACACCCGCTGTCACAATTTGAAAACAGCGTGGCCATATGAGGCTCTGACCATCTGGCCACATCATTCATTCACAGTTGCCTGTGAATGAGTAGACTACAAGTACTTTCAGACATTGTGGCTGATAACTTGTAGTTCTCAATGAACTTAATAAAATTGTATGCGAGCGCAAAGATCAAGAAAGCAGCTGACATAAAAGGTGAAAACTCTTAACCTCCAAAACAAACCAATATATATAAATGCAGTACTAAAAAGTAACAATAAATAAATGATAAAAGACAATAATAAAAATGATAATAATACTAATGAAGTTAAATGAGGTGGGTGCTATGAAGCGCTAAAAGGTGTCAAATAGTGAGTCATCAAAAATGACATATCCAACTAATACAGTCAACTGATATAAAAGTGACTAAAGTGCGTTTTCTTATAACAAAGCAAACAAGTCCAGAAATAACGGTGATCTGTGCTGGTGATCTCTAGGACGTGGACCAGTAAAATGAATGCACTCACCAGAAGCGCAAAAGATATGCGCATATATATAAATATCCAAATGTGGTCATCTAGGTCTAGGCAAGGATGGCAGAATCGACTGGCACACCATAGGCACACAAGGCAACTCCAATCACTCACAGGACACTCTCTGCTTCCAGGGACAGCTCCAAGCAAGCGTCAGACCACCGGATCAGTATCATCAAGAATTGGGGTAATATCCACCTTAGAGGTTCCTTTGGTGGCCGGCACAACATCTAAGGAAGGTCTCATTCCATGTCGCTCATTTTTGTTATTCTGAAGAAAGAGATGGATGTTTGTCTGTGTCCATGTGCAAATGGACACAGACAAACATCCATCTCTTTCTTCAAAATAACAAAATATCTGGGTTTCACTCTAACCAAAAGTATGCGCACTGTGAGTAAGTCAAAGATCCAAGCCATTCTGGGTTTGCCCCGCCCAGTGACTAAGAAAGACATGCTTTCCTTTCTTGGTATGGTAAACTATTGCAGGCAATGGATACCTGACTGTTCACACTATGACAACATACTGAGGCAAAGTACTAAGGTCGAGGCACCCGACCAAATAAAATGGACCCAAGATTTAATAGATGCCTACAAAACCTTGAAGTCCTCTTTAGTTTCCTCTCCTGCATTGGGCTTGCCTTCTTACAAAGTTCCTTTTCATGTTTATGCAAGAGACAATTGTAAAACCATGGTGGTGGTAGTCGCCCAGGAACATGGGGGGGCCATGCACCCAGTAGCCTATTTTTCCAAAGTAGTCCATGTGCCGCTGCAAGGCATGCCGGCGTGTCTGAGAGCTTTGACGGTGTGTGTGTAATGGGAGTAGAGGCATCTATGGCTATTACATTGGGACATAATACAGTGTTACATACCACACATCATGTACTACAAATTCTGAAGAATCTTATTACACAACACATGACAGCTCAAAGAGCCAGTGGGTATGAGGTTATTCTCACTTCCACTGTTAATTTATCTATTAAATACTCCTCTCCAAGTTCAGGACCAATTGCTGTTTTAAACGGCATGCTTTGTTTGAAGTCAATGTAAAATAAGGTGCAGCGCTAGAACTCCAATCATAAATGTGAAAACTCCATACGTTAAATATATCAATAATCATATAAATATATAAATAAGTAAAGTGAATTGTGACAAGGTGCCAAATAAATCATTCAAATTAAAGTGACTCAGTGGTAATGTGAAGTCCGTCACTGTATAGTGATCGATGGTGCTTTAAAGTGTTGACATATTGTCCCATTATAAGTGTATGGAAGATCTGATAAACTTCAATAATAGGTGTTCCATCTGGTATTGTGGTGATGTGACCAATGGTATAAAGACTGCGCACTCACCAGATGCGCAATCAGTGAGCGCATTTAGAGACAATACTCTCAGTAGATCAACTGGAGGCCCCTTTACGGATGGATATGGTCTGGTCAGGTATTCCCCTCTCTGCTCACTCCACTGTCAATATGGCTCTATCACTCCTTTCATGTAGCTCATGAGCAGAAATCAAAGATGGCCGCCGGGACCCACGTGCTGCCGGGGCGTGATGTCACAACGCTGTATCTCCTCCCTGACGCTTTTCATGCTATTGCACATAATCATAGGGGGTGTGCTTCAGTGTCAGACATCTAGCAGCGTGTTTATATAGCAAAAATGGGCATGCGCATTACATGCGTGCCATTTTGTCGAAGGTCCACGTCTCCATATCGGGTGCCATTTTGTTATAGATCTTTATGTTTCAATATTTTTATTGAGTTTTTCAAGGATAAACAGGGAAAAAACAGGGAAAAACAGGGAAAAGAGATAAGGTTCAGTCATACATTACAGTAGACAAATATGGTTAATGATTTTGTTGTCGATCAGCCCTCTGGAACGATGGGGTGTTGATCTTGTTTAGCAATATCATCAGAGGTATTCGTGGGTATTTGAAGAACCTTGGTGAGGAGTTTGGGGAATTAAGGGATGTGGGATGTTAGCGGAGAGGTGGGGGAGGGTATGATTGGGGAGGGAGGAATACAACTGAGGAATTGAGGAGATACCAGTCTTGGTGTGGAGTGTGAATTCATTTCTTGAGATGTCATCAGGGTTGTATATAACATTTTGGGTGGTTTAGCCATCGGGTCCACTGGATATTGAATTTGTGGTAGGAGGAAGTATTGATTGCGGATAGTTTTTCCATTTGGCATTGAGTGTTAAGGTATGTAATTAATGATGAGATTGAGGGGGTATTATTGGTGTTCCATAATCTAGTAATATTAATTTTGGCGGCAAAGAGTATGTGGGTAATAATTGTTCGGGAGCGTGGATGGAGTTTCTCGGTTCCGATGTGTAAGAGTGCTAATGAGGGGTTCGGCACTAACGGAATTTTGTTTATTTCAGAGATTAATTGGAATGTAGTATTCCAGAAGGAGCGAAGTGATTTGCATGACCACAAAATGTGGATTGTTGAGCTGGGCTCACCACAGAGTCTCCAGCATGTAGGGGACTGTTTTGGGTAGTAGATGGAAAGTTTAACCGGGGTCAGGTACCATTGGTGGAGTATTTTTAGATAAGACTCCCAGTGGGAGCTACATCTGGTAGCTTTATAAGTGATGCTGAAGGTATTTTCCCAACATTTTAAAGTTATTTGGGCTGAAAGGATTTTTTCCCAATTGGTTAGGGAGGTTGTTTGTAGAGTAAATTGAGAGTTTATGAGGAGTGTATAGAAGGTGGATATACCTTTACCCGGGTATTGGGGTTTGGTGAAGAAGATGTAGGCTGCAGTTGGTATTATAGTATTGCGGGGTAAGTTAGTTGTTAGTAGACAATGAGCGATTCTGAGGTATGTAAAATTTTCAGTAGTAGGAATATTGTATTTGGATTGAAGAGTTTGGAATGGGTGTAAGGATTGATTGGTGTAGAGGTCTTTTATGTTGGTTATCCCTTGTTTTGTCCATTGAGATAGATCTAGTGAGGGAATGAGGAGATATAGTATATTGGTTGTGGTAGGTACAGTATATGTTTAATGTCTTTGAATTTAGTGGAAAGAAGGTCCCTCCAAGCTTGTAGGGAGGCTACAATGCAGGGATGATTTAGTTGGGGTTGTATACGTTTGGACGGTGGGGTCAAGAGTATATTTTGAGGTTTAAGTGGTTGAAAAGGGAGGGTTTCCATTATGGACCAAATTTTTTCCCTTGAAGGATTCCACCAGAAGTATAATTGGTCTAAGAGGGTAACTGTGTAATAGGATTTGAGGTGTGGGAATCCAGCTCCTCCTTTAGTTGTAGGTCTAATGAGAAGATTGGTGGTACATCTCGGTTTTTTCAAGTTCCATATGAATTTTGTGAGAATTGTTTGTAGTTTAGAGAAGAATGAATTAGGAACTGGTAAGGGGAGTGTGCGGAATATATACAAGATTTTGGGTAAAATATACATTTTTAGGGTCGCCACGCGGCCTAGTTTGGAGAGTTCTGAGGTGCGTAGAGTTTTCAGTTCTCAGGGTATAGTTTCAAGCAATATTTTGTGGTTTGCTGTGTATAGATGGTCTGTCGCTGGTGTAAGTCTGATTCCTAGGTAAGGAATGATGTTTGTTTCCCATGAAAATGGGAATTGTTTGGTTAGTTGGGTTTGAAGTTGGGTGGAGATGTGAAGGTTAAGTATGGAAGATTTGGGTTCATTAAGTTTGTAGTATGAAACTGCTGAGTAAGTGAATAGGTGTGAGCGGATCGTTTGGAGGGATTTTTTAGGGTTGGTCACCATTAGTATTATATCGTCCGCAAATAGGCTGATTTTGTGTTCCATGCTAAGGTGTGTAATTCCTGTAAATGTTCTGTCCTTTCTGAGTTTGGAAGCTAGGGGTTCAATAAGGAGTGTAAATATTATCGGGGAGAGTGGGCAGCCTTGTCTTGTACCGTTTGTTATGTCGAAGGGGTCTGATAATGTGCCATCTGTCAGAACTCTAGCAGAAGGGTGAGAATATAATGACAAGATGGCCTTCATCATCCAACCTGTGATGCCAAATTTATGAAGTGTCAGTTGCATGAATTGCCAATGTATCCGGTCAAATGCTTTTTCTGCATCTAAAGATAGGAGTAAGGAGGGAGTCTTGGTATTTTCTAAATTGTGCAGGAGGGAGATAATTCTTCTGGTAGCATCGGGTACTTGTCGACCTGGGATGAAACCTACTTGATCCGGGTGTATTAGAATGGGTAGGTAGGGGAGAATCCTTCGGGATATGATTTTCGCGTAAAGTTTTATGTTGGTATTGAGTAGCGAAATTGGTCTATAGTTCTGGACTAGTTGGGGGTCTTTGCCAGGTTTTGGTATGGTCGTTATGATAGATTGCAACATGTCTTTGGGGAATGAGCCTGTGGTGGCAGCGTAATTGAAAAGTTTGGTCAGATGTGGTGATAGGTCTGTGGCAAGGTGCTTATAGTATTTGTTAGTGTATCCGTCATTTCCTGGTGATTTATTAATTGGTAATGTTTTGATGGACGTTTCTATTTCTTTGGGTGATATTGGGCTGGAGATGGCGTCAAGTTGCTCTGAGGATAGCTGAGGAAGATTGGTCGTTTGGAGAAATTGTTGTATGGGCTCTGTTGTAGGTTGAATGGTATTCGAGTCATTTTTAAGGTTGTAAAGATTTTGGTAGTATACTGTAAAAGCGTTCGCTATATCCTGGGGGTTTGTGTTTAGGGTATTCGTAGATGGGTGTTTAATTGAAGCTATTTTGGATTTCAGACGTTTTTGTTTTACCGATTTGGCTAACAACGAGCTGGCTTTGTTACCTAGTGAGTAGAATTTCGCTCTCATTTTCTGGAGGTTTAGATTGTATTTGTGGAGTAAAAGGGATATTAATTTATTTCTATCTGCTGTCAAAGACGCAGAGATTACTGGATCTTGAGATTTTTTGTTTTTTTTCTTCGTTTGTTTTGATTGATGTTAGGAGGTTATCTATTTGTTGGGTTCTGTTTTTGTTAATGCGGGCGTTTAGTTGTATAAAAATACCTCTCATGTATGCTTTATATGCTGACCATAAAGTGGTTATGGATACAGTTGTGACCAAAATTATTCAACCCCCAATGCTGTAAAGGGGTTTAGGGACTATAGTGTACATTTGGAATTGTATTCAGAATCAAATCCTACAAGGACGTTGTAACTACCCAAATGCAACTAAAATGACATCAATTGTTTATGTAATACAGTAGTAAATGGTTCTTATGTGGTTTCTTCATTGCCACAATTATTCAACCCCTTAAAGACTACCACTCTGAAGAACAGAGGTTCATACAGGTGCTTTCCATCAGGTATTGAAAACACCTGTGGATGTCACCGAGCAGCAATCAAGCATAATAAGCACCAATTAGGCAGCTTTAAAATGACTGTGATACTCAGCTCCTTCTAGACATTTACTGGTGTGGTTACAAACATGGTGAAGGCAAGAGAATGGTCCAGGAAGACAAGAGAAGAGGTGATTTCTCTTCACAGGAAGGGCAATGGCTATAAGAAGATTGCAAAGATGTTAAACATACCAAGAGACACCTTAGGAAGCATCATTCGCAAATTCAAGGCAAAGGGCACTGTTGAAACGCTACCTGGTCGTGGCAGAAAGAAGATGCTGACTTCGACTGCTGTGCGCTACCTGAAGCGTAGAGTGGAGAGAAGTCCCCGTGTGACTGCTGAGGAACTGAGAAAAGATTTGTCAGATGTGGGTACAGAAGTTTCAGCCCAGACAATAAGACGCACACTGCGTAATGAAGGCCTCCGTGCCAGAACTCCCAGGCGTACCCCCTTGCTGTCTCCAAAGAATAAGAAGAGTCGACTGCAGTATGCCAAAAGCCATGTGGACAAACCACAAAAGTTGTGGGATAGTGTTCTGTGGACTGATGAAACAAAATTAGAACTGTTTGGGCCCATGGATCAACGCTATGTTTGGAGGAGGAAGAACAAGGCCTATGATGAAAAGAACACCTTGCCTACTGTGAAGCATGGTGGAGGGTCAATCATGCTTTGGGGCTGTTTTGCTTCTGCAGGTACAGGGAAGCTTCAGCGTGTGCAAGGTACCATGAATTCTCTTCAGTACCAGGAGATATTGGATGGAAACGTGATGCAGTCCGTCACACACCTGAGGCTTGGGAGACGTTGGACCTTTCAACAGGACAATGATCCCAAGCATACCTCCAAGTCCACTAGAGCATGGTTGCAGAGGAAAGGCTGGAACATTTTGGAGTGGCCATCGCAGTCACCAGACTTAAATCCGATTGAGAACCTCTGGTGGGACTTAAAGAAAGCAGTTGCAGTGCGCAAGCCTAAGAATGTGACTGAACTGGAGGCCTTTGCCCATGAAGAATGGGCGAAGATACCCGTAGATCGCTGCAAGACACTTGTGTCAAGCTATGCTTCACGTTTAAAAGCTGTTATAACTGTAAAAGGATGCTGTACTAAGTACTAAGATTGAATGTCACTTGGGGGTTGAATAAAACTGATAATGCTGTGAGCACAGAAAAGACATTTGTGGTTATTTCATTATAACTGTTATGTTATATTTGTCTGACCTACAAGTGCCTCTTTAATGTAAATGTAAGCAAGATGACTGAATGATCAAAAGCAATGTCAAACTGGCCAAAACACTCAATTTCAGTGGGGGTTGAATAATTTTGGTCACAACTGTATGTCAGGGGTATCGTTAAATTCGAAGAATGTTTTGTGTGCATCAATTATCTGTTGCTTGTAGTCTTGGTTTTTCAGCAGGAACGAGTTCAGTCGCCATAATCGGGGTATAGACGAGTGTTGTTTGCTGTCAAGAGAGATTGTGATCGGAGCATGGTCTGACCACGTGATAGTGCCAATCTTGGAGGAGGTGATGTGTTGCAGTGTCCATTTATCTGTGATGAAGAAGTCGATTCTAGAGTATGATGAGTGGGATGGAGAAAAGTAGGTATAGTCCTTTTCTGTACTGTGTTGACATCTCCAGACGTCGTAGAGATCGTTGGAATGGAGAAATTTGTTGAAAGTCCGTCTTGGAGTTCTTTTGTTGGATGAGGAGTCCAGAAGAGGATTACCGATGATGTTAAAGTACCCGCCAATGAGTAGTCTGCCTTTTCTGTGTCGATTTATGGTGGAGATAAGTTTGTTGAAGAATTGAATTTGATTGGTGTTAGGGCCATAGATGTTCACCAATGTATATGTGGTATCGCTGATATTGCAGATCAATATATGGTAGCGACCTTGTGGGTCTGCTGTTTCCGAAATAGACTGGAACTTCAGGGAGTCTCTTATAGTTGTAATGACGCCGTTCTTTTTTTTAGGATTCGTTGCCATATACATTGTGGAGAATTGAGGAATGTTGAATTTAGGGATTTTAGAAGAGGCAAAGTGGGTCTCTTGTAGGAATACAATGTCAGGTTGAATGGGCGGACTTCTCTCAAAAGCAGGGACCTTTTGAAGGGGGAGTTGAGGCCTCGAACATTTAGAGAAGATATAGTTATCATTTTGTTGATTGTAGATGGTTTGAATGTCGTAGCTTCGGTAGTTCAAATGCACTGAAAAGGAATGGACTTCTCTGTGGTGGAGGCGATGGACCATTAGGTGTGCGGTTCTGTGAGGCTAGGACTGCTATCTTTGTGGATTGGGTGTTCAACTGTGCGGAGAGAGTTGTTGAGAGGGGCAATTCTAGTGAACGATGACTGGCAGCTTGGAATAAAAACAAGGGTAGAAACAGGTAAAAAAGACTTGCAAACAACGCAAGTGACATGTGTAGCAGTATCTGCTACTGTGTATAGTGGAGGCGTGAGAAAGCATGACTCTTTTGAGAGCTCATGCTTGAGATGGACTTGGACGATCAGTTTGTTCAATCGGGGCTGATTGCCAGCTTGTGTATTAAAAATTGGTGCCCAGGGAATTGAGCGTGGAGATAATAATGTGCTTGAGTGGGGGCTATGCCCGTTCTGTTTCCATCTGTTGCAGCCGGTTGGATACTGATTGACAGGGGTCTGTTGGTATAATGCTCCATGATTTCAATAATTCAATGCCTGCTTCTAGGGAACGGATTGTAAAGAATCTGCCTTGGTGTTTGACATTGGGTTTCGCAGGGAAGCTCCATTGATATGCAATGTTGTGGTACCGTAATGCTTTGGTTATGCTGATGAGCTTCTTACGTTTATTTAGTGTGGCTTTAGACAGGTCTGCGAACAATTTAATATTTGCTTGGGGTGAAGGGATGGAGGACGGATTCCTGGCTGCAATCATCACTTTTTCCTTCACGTGGTAAAAATGTATGCGCGCCAATATGTCTCTGGGAATCGTCGCCGGCAGAAATGATGGTTTAAGGATTCGATGTGCTCAATCTATAGCCAATTCCACGTCAGTGAGGGTGAGAATAAGATTTTTTATATATTTTTGTATGAAAGGGACAATGGCGTCTGTGGCTATGGATTCTGGAGTCCCACGGAATTTAATGTTGTTCCGCCTGGAGCCATCTTCTAAGTCTGCCAGTTTGAGCTTGATTTGTTCGATGTCTGTCGTATGGTCTGTATGTGCATCTATAAGATCGTTATGTGTGGTGCACATTTCCCCTAATTTGTTCTCAATATGGCGGATGGGTTTTTCCTGGTTTTGAATCGTATTGGAAATTTGGGATAATGAAGCCGTCAGGTCGTTTTGTAGTGCAGGTAAAGGAGTATATTCTTCATGGAAATCTCTGTGATAGGTTGGTCAGAAGCAGGATAGGATTCAATTAAAGATGGAGCAGTATCAGAAAGTATAGTAGCTGAGAGAGAAGGTAGATGTCTGTCAGGGGGTGATCCCATATCCAGCCTAGGTCTGGATTTTGCCGGGCTGCTAGTTGTAGGAGACAGGGGGGAGAGGACTCACTGGGGTCTCCTGGGTAGAGGGATCCCTTCAGCCTGGGGTCCGGATGATATGCAGCCTGGTGGTCTGTGGTCTCCCCTTGCTGCTGTTGCTGGGCAGATGAGCCGTTCTGCAGGGGGCCAGCGCCATTTTGGCTGCAGGGAGCGAGTGCCGGGTAGAAACTTGTCATTTTGGCAGGGTGACTCGGCGCTTTCCTCCTGCGGGTCATAGCCCTGTCGGATGGCGAGGGGTTAATGGCTCTTTTGAGCTATTTATAATTCCCTGGGGCCATAGTGTGCCGGTGTCAGGCTGGCGGGCGGACGGAGCTCTCTTCAGTGAGCGTCCATCCCCAGAGCCGGCCGCACATGCGCCCCTTGTTATAGATCTTTAATGGCACATGCGCAAGTGCCATCTTTTTGAAGAAAAAACGGTTAGTGCCATCTAGGTTATTCAACATTAATATATAAAACTAAAACTATAAAACATTAATATATAAAACTACATCCATGTCTGTAGAATAAATAAATGCTCAAATAGATGAATAAATAAATGATGATTTTTATATATATTTTTTATATTTTATATTTTAATAAAGTTTTATTTTTAGATAGTATTTTAACGAGTACTCGGAATATGGTGTATGTTATGATCATTATTTATTCATCTACGACGTTTGCGCATGCGCCGTTAAAGATCTATAACAAAATGGCGCCTGATACAGAGACTTGGATCTTAGCCAAAATGGCGCGCACATAATGCGCATGTGCCATTTTTACCATATAAACACGCCGTTAGACGTCTGACGCTGAAGCACTCCCCCTATGATTATGTGCAATAACACGAAACGTGTCAGAGAGGAGATACAGCATTGTGACGTCACGCCGCCGGCACCACGTGGGATTTCTGCTCATGAGCTACATGAAAGGATTGATAGAGCCATATTGACAGCGGAGTGAGCAGAGAGGGGAATACCTGACCGGACCATATACATCGTTAAAGGGGCCTCCAGTTGATCTACTGAGAGTATTGTCTCTAAATGCGCTCACTGATTGCGCATCTGGTGAGTGCGCAGTCTTTATACCATTGGTCACATCACCACAATATTGGATGGAACACCTATTATTGAAGATTATCAGATCTTCCATACACTTATATTGGGGCAATATTTCAACACCTTAAAGCACCAGTGGTCACTATACAGTGATGGACTTCACATTACCACTGAGTCACTTTAATTTGAATGATTTATTTGTCACCTTGTCACAAGTCACTTTACTTATTTATATATTTATATGATTATTGGTATATTTAACGTATGGAGTTCTAACATTTATGGTTGGAGTTCTAGCGATGCACCTTATTTTACATTGATGTTTTGGAGGTTATTTGGTATCCTTTGGTGTTTCAGCAGCTTTTAGACTTTCAGCGCTCACTTGCCCTATTCTGTGTTTTATATTGGTTTGAAGTCAGAATCTGACATTCCTCCCGTGGAACATCATTGTGTTTCAGTTATACATAAAGACACTACTCCCAGGCATGACATTAGAGATGAGCGAATCGAACATGACGAAGTGGAATTCGTTCCGAAGATTTGGAAAAATTCTATTCCCGACGAATCCGAAGATTAGCAAACTTCGGATGCACGAATCAAATTTTCCCAAAAATGGCGGCGACATGTGTGGCGACGGAGAAAATGGACAGAGAAGATGGGGCGGGGATCTCTGGGAAGGCGCGCAGACAAGGCGCGCTGACCCATAATGCATTCATGACATGTGATCGCATTAGCCAATCAGCAGCCAGCCAGCACTGTGTAATGGTGGAGCTATAAATCGTGGCCATCTTAGAATTCTCCATTAGCCTCCGGTCATTCAAGAGAGACAGACCTGTGTGTATTAAGGGACAGAGTTAGGGCCACAGAGACTTTAGGGCCACAGAATCGTTACTCAGGGACACAGAATCGTTACTCAGGGACATAGAATCGTTACTCAGGGACACAGAATCGTTACTTAGGGCCACAGCTATCAAAGAATCGAAAATTTTAAGTGACATACACCCTTTTTTTTTTTGGTGGCTGTCGTGCACAGTTGGTGCTGCAGTTTGCCGATTGTGCAAAATAAACTGACTTTCTGCTTCACAACCACTATTGTAAGTTCAAAGAGTTAAATCCATTTACACGCCGGCTGGCGGTAATATTTTTTGGGTGATTAGTGCATTCCAGTGACACAAACGTACAGTTTCCAGCCAACGGCAAGCTGCAATTGACCGATTGTGTACAATAAACTGACTTTCTGCTTCACAACCACTATTGTACGTTCAAAGAGTTAAATCCATTTACACGCCGGCTGGCGGTAATATTTTTTGGGTGATTAGTGCATTCCAGTGACATAAACGTACAGTTTCCAGCCAACGGCAAGCTGCAATTGACCGATTGTGTACAATAAACTGACTTTCTGCTTCACAACCACTATTGTACGTTCAAAGAATTAGATCCATTTACACGCCGGGTGGCGGTAATATTTTTTGGGTGATTAGTGCATTCCAGTGACATAAACGTACAGTTTCCAGCCAACGGCAAGCTGCAATTGACCGATTGTGCTAAATAAACTGACTTTCTGCTTCACAACCACTATTGTACGTTCAAAGAGTTAAATCCATTTACACGCCAGCTGGCGGTAATATTTTTTGGGTGATTAGTGCATTCCAGTGACATAAACGTACAGTTTCCAGCCAACGGCAAGCTGCAATTGACCGATTGTGCTAAATAAATTGACTTTCTGCTTCACAACCACTAATGTACGTTCAAAGAGTTAAATCCATTTACACGCCGGCTGGCGGTAATATTTTTTGGGTGATTAGTGCACTCCAGTGACATAAACGTACAGTTTACAGCCAACGGCAAGCTGCAATTGACCGATTGTGTACAATAAACTGACTTTCTGCTTCCCAACCACTATTGTACGTTCAAAGAGTTAAATCCATATACACGCCGGCTGGCGGTAATATTTTTTGGGTGATTAGTTCATTCCAGTGACATAAACGTACAGTTTACAGCCAACGGCAAGCTGCAATTGACCGATTGTGTACAATAAACTGACTTGCTGCTTCACAACCACTATTGTACGTTCAAAGAGTTAAATCCATTTACACGCCGGCTGGCGGTAATATTTTTTGGGTGATTAGTGCATTCCAGTGACCTAAACGTACAGTTTCCAGCCAACGGCAAGCTGCAATTGACCGATTGTGTACAATAAACTGACTTTCTGCTTCACAACCACGATTGTACGTTCAAAGAGTTAAATCCGAAATACACGCCGGGTGGCGGTAATATTTTTTGGGTGATTAGTGCATTCCAGTGACATAAACGTACAGTTTACAGCCAACGGCAAGCTTCAATTGACCGATTGTGCTAAATAAACTGACTTTCTGCTTCACAACCACTAATGTACGTTCAAAGAGTTAAATCCATTTACACGCCGGCTGGCGGTAATATTTTTTGGGTGATTAGTGCATTCCAGTGACATAAACGTACAGTTTACAGCCAACGGCAAGCTGCAATTGACCGATTGTGTACAATAAACTGACTTTCTGCTTCCCAACCACTATTGTACGTTCAAAGAGTTAAATCCATATACACGCCGGCTGGCGGTAATATTTTTTGGGTGATTAGTGCATTCCAGTGACATAAACGTACAGTTTACAGCCAACGGCAAGCTGCAATTGACCGATTGTGTACAATAAACTGACTTGCTGCTTCACAACCACTATTGTACGTTCAAAGAGTTAAATCCATTTACACGCCGGCTGGCGGTAATATTTTTTGGGTGATTAGTGCATTCCAGTGACCTAAACGTACAGTTTCCAGCCAACGGCAAGCTGCAATTGACCGATTGTGTACAATAAACTGACTTTCTGCTTCACAACCACTATTGTACGTTCAAAGAGTTAAATCCATATACACGCCGGGTGGCGGTAATATTTTTTGGGTGATTAGTGCATTCCAGTGACATAAACGTACAGTTTCCAGCCAACGGCAAGCTGCAATTGACCGATTGTGCTAAATAAACTGACTTTCCGCTTCACAACCACTATTGTACGTTCAAAGAGTTAGATCCATTTACACGCCGGGTGGCGGTAATATTTTTTGGGTGATTAGTGCATTCCAGTGACAGAAACGTACAGTTTCCAGCCAACGGCAAGCTGCAATTGACCGATTGTGTACAATAAACTGACTTTCTGCTTCACAACCACTATTGTACGTTCAAAGAGTTAAATCCATTTACACGCCGGCTGGCGGTAATATTTTTTGGGTGATTAGTGCATTCCAGTGATATAAACGTACAGTTTACAGCCAACGGCAAGCTGCAATTGACCGATTGTGTACAATAAACTGACTTTCTGCTTCACAACCACTATTGTACGTTCAAAGAGTTAAATCCATTTACACGCCGGCTGGCGGTAATATTTTTTGGGTGATTAGTGCATTCCAGTGACCTAAACGTACAGTTTCCAGCCAACGGCAAGCTGCAATTGACCGATTGTGTACAATAAACTGACTTTCTGCTTCACAACCACTATTGTACGTTCAAAGAGTTAAATCCATATACACGCCGGGTGGCGGTAATATTTTTTGGGTGATTAGTGCATTCCAGTGACATAAACGTACAGTTTACAGCCAACGGCAAGCTGCAATTGACCGATTGTGCTAAATAAACTGACTTTCTGCTTCACAACCACTATTGTACGTTCAAAGAGTTAAATCCGGTTTTATTTTTGGGGTGCTTATTGAATTAAAGAGTATGTCAGACAACACGCAGAGGAGTGGCAGAGGAGGCAATGTTTCAGGAGCGAGCAGACGTGGCAGCAGAGGAAGGGGTCGAGGCAGCACTAGTCGCAGCCAGAGGCCAGTGCTCCCGGTGTCATCCAGCGGTCGTGTCTTCACCGACAACCCTGCCGTCATCGATTGGTTGACTCGGTCGTCTTCCTCTTCCCAGGTCACCTCTGACACCTACAGCCAACGGTCGGTGGGTACGTCAGACACAACCGTTAGTTGGCATGGCCCGGGAGCAAGCCCACTGAAATCACGTGTCCTCGACCTGCCCCTGTCCTTTGGTGTTCCCTCACCAAGCGAAGTATCGCATGCTGTGGGCTCAGCCCCACTGTACAGTGAGGAAGAGCTAACAGAGGGCGGTCAGGAACGGGGGGAGACATCCGCCTCTTCAGCAGCCAGGCGAAGAAGTACTGGCGAGGAGAGTGGCTCGGTAGCCGGTCTAGAGACAGGTCTGTCTCCTAACCCACACGCAGCCAAGGGGGCTAGTAGTGACGCGGAGACCCTAATTGATGATGATGAGGCTGATCGCACTTGGCAGCCTCGTCGTCATTAGGCTATTGCTTCCGCATCATCAGGAGAAGAGGGTGCCAGCTTGGCAGCGAGCAAAACAGTCGGTGGGTTGCCCAGGAGGCAGCAGGGTCGCAGCAGTGTCAGTGGAGGCAAACGGCCACGGAGTAGAGCACCAGCTCCACTGCAGCCTACCACCACGGCCAGTAGTGGTGCCGGTGTGCACGGAGGAAGTAGCAGTCAGCCAGTGAGGAGTAGCGGGGGCAAAGTTTCCTACTCGGCGGTGTGGCAATTTTTCGTCAAGCCGCCCGAGGAAGTAAACGTAGCCGTATGTCGACTATGTGGCCAGAAAGTCAAGCGTGGCCAGGGGGCCCATGTTGGGACTACAGCGTTGCGTCAGCATATGCAGCGTCGCCATTCGGTGGCCTGGGAAAACCGTGATAAAGATACGGCGGTTCTGCCTGCCCCAGCCCCCGCTCCATCACCCGCTCCGTTACTTGCTCCGTCACCCGACGTCAATCGCCCTCTATCAGCCAGTCAAGGCTCCAACACCTCTGCTGAGGGGAGTTGTCGCTCGTTGGCATCTTCCGCTCGTTCAGATGCTCCTTCTCCTGCTACTCCTCTTCACGGATTCCGTCAGCAGTCTTTCTTGGAATCCGTTTCCAAGAGACAACAGTTTGCGAGCACGCACCCGACGGTGCAGAAGCTGAACGTCCTCCTGTCCAAGTTGCTGGTGCTGCAGTCCCTCCCTTTCCAAGTGGTGGACTCAGCACCTTTCCGAGAAATGATGGCTTGTGCCGAGCTGCGGTGGAGAGTGCCAAGCCGGCATTTCTTCGCCAAAAAGGCAGTGCCAGCCCTGCATTCACATGTAGAAGAGATGGTGGGCCAGTCTTTGAGCATGTCGGTCTCTGCCAAAGTGCACGGCAGCGCCGACGTGTGGAGCTGTAACTACGGTCAGGGACAGTACATGTCATTTACGGCCCACTGGGTGAACGTGGTGCCAGCACAGCCGCACCAGCAACTTGGACAGGTCACGCCGCTTTTGCCTCCACGTTTGCACGTCCTTGGTCCAGCAAAGATGTCCGCCTCTACCACCTCTTCTTCGCCGTGTCCTCAGCCGCCACCCCCGTGCCAAGTCCCATTACCCGACCGGCATATCACATGTGCAGGGCGCAACGGTGTCACGCTGTGCTGCACCTGGTATGCCTTGGCGAACGTAGTCACACAGGGGAGGAACTTCTGAGTGTAATGAACAGAGAAATCGACAGATGGCTGTCTCTGCGCAAACTGAAAATCGGAAACCATGTTGACCGACAACGGAAAGAACATGGTGTCTGCTCTGCGTCAAGGAAGGTTGTGCCATGTGCCATGCATGGCTCACGTGTTCAATCTGGTTGTCAAGCGGTTCCTAAAATCCACCATCCCACTGCAAGACATCCTTAAAATGTCACGTAAACTTTGCATGCATTTCAGCCATTCCTACACCGCAAAGCACACCCTCCTTGAGCTGCAGCGGCAGAACGGAATTCCACAGCATCGCCTGATCTGCGACGTTGCAACAAGGTGGAATTCAACCCTACATATGTTAGACCGCCTTTACGAACAGCGAAAGGCCATCACTGATTTCCTGATGTTACAAGCGGATAAAGGTACTCCCCTGTGTAACTTCGATGTCAGCCATTGGCAGCTCATGCGTGACACCTGCCGCTTGCTCAGGCCCTTTGAGGAGGCCACGCTATTCGTGAGTCGGCAGGACTATGGGATGAACGACGTCATTCCTCTGTTGCACGTCCTGGAACAAATGCTGTTAACAATGGCTGGTCAGGGTGCGGTAGACGTGGCGCACAGATCTCAACGCCACATGCCCCTGTGGGGGCAGGACAGGAAGAAGAGGAGGAGGTAGAGGAGGACATTGCTGCTCAGGAATTATTGAGTGAAATGGGTGGTTTTTCCACTCAGCGGACAGGAGTGGAGGAGCAGGAGCATCTGGTAGAGGAGGAGACAGAGGACCCAGACGCACCGTGGCAGTATGCTGTGGAGATGGAGGCAGGGAGTCCCTCGCATTCCTTGGCACAAATGGCCCATAGCATGCTCGGTTGCTTGCGTAGCGACAGCCGAATAATAACCATCAGACAGAGGGATGACTTTTGGCTGTCCACCTTGTTGGACCCTCGCTACCGTTCAAAAATGGTGGCCTTTTTCACACCTGCTGAGAGGGAGGCCAAAATAAAGTACTATAAAAACCACCTATGTAGTCAGTTGGTCTCTGCCTTTCTGCGCCAACGTCCATCCTCAGACACTGTGGGCCCTGTGCGCTCGCGTTCCGCTGCCATGGCAGCAGGGGAGGGGTGGGGTGGTAGGAGCAGTGGCAGCTCCACCAGCAGCGGCTGCCTCAGTCTGCAGTCGATGATGAGTAGCTTTCTTCACCAGCGCAGTGAGGAAACTACTAACCAGCTGCAGCAGCAGCAGCATCAGGTGGACCTGGAGCAGGACCTCAAACAACAGGCTTGGGCCTACTTGGACAGCACCCTGCCAACCGAGGTAGACAATCCCCTTGACTACTGGGCAACGAAACTTGACCTTTGGCCCCAACTAGCTGAATTTGCCCTTGAAAGGCTGTCATGCCCGGCCAGTAGCGTGGCATCGGAGCGCGTGTTTAGTACGGCAGGAGGTATTGTAACTCCGCGGAGGACACGACTGTCCACCCAAAGTGTGGAGAGACTCACGTTTGTGAAAATGAATCAGGCGTGGATTAGTCTGGATTTCAAACCACCAGTTCCTGACACCACTGACTAAATCCGCCATGAATCATGCCCCAAACATGTTATTAGGGACAAATGGAAGACCTCCACCTGATCCGTACATTTGTATATATATTTTATTGAGAGGCTGCTGGTCGGCCGACTCATGTTTTGCACATTTTTAATGACTTATACTCTGCAGGTCGGCCCCTCATGAATTGGGGTTTTTAAATTATTTATACTTCGCTGGACGACCGTCACATGAATTGAACCTTTTTAATGACTTATACTCTGCTGGTCAGACCCTCATGAATTGGTGTTTTTAAATTATTTATACGTCGCTGGACGACTGTCACATGAATTTAAACTTTTTAATTATTTATAGTCGACCAGTTCCAGACCGATGGAATAGCAATTTTTTAAAATATTTATTTGACACGTGTTGTCCATCTCATCAATGAGGTGGACTGTTTATTTATTGGCCACGGTTTGGCCCCCTCCTGTTTCTTACATTGTTAACTTGTTGTATCGGTCACGGTTTGGCCACATGTTTGGTTGTCTTGTTAAGATTTTCTGTAATGTACACAGTTACGCTTGACTTTTCGACTTTCCACAATCTACTAAGGTATAGCATCGCATCAAAGTTTTTTTTTTTTGGTCTAAACCATTTCTTATAATGTCAATTTGTAGGATACGCCGCTGTAAGGCGACCTACTTTTTTGTCACTGTGTAGACATCTATTTATAGGCCGATGTTTGGCCAGAAAGATATATTTAGTAATAACCTAGCCGTTCAAGCTGCTCACTGAACACCTCAGGAATTGCTTTGTATATCTGTCGCCTTAGGGGCCGCTGTCTGGCGACATAATTTTTTGTCACTGTGTAGACATCTATTTATAGGCCGATGTTTGGCCACAAAAATATATTTAGTAATAACCTAGCCGTTCAGGCCGCTCCCTGAACACCTCGGGAATTGCTTTGTATATCTGTCGCCTTAGAGGCCGCTGTCTGAACAGCTCATGAATTGCTTTCTATATGTGTCGCCTTTGAGGCCGCTGGCTGGACAGCTGATGAATTTATTTGTATATATGTACTTATTGTCCGCTGTCCGGACAGCTCATGAATTACTTTTTGTATATAGCCTTCCAAACCACTCTCAGAATAAGTCATGATATTCATGCTGTGTATAGCCTTATAGGCCAATGGTCAATCAAGTCATGATTGTTATAGTGTGTATAGCCTTATAGGCCGCTGTCTTTACAACTTTATAATTCCATGCAGTATATAGCCCTATTGGCCACTTTCTGGCATCCAGTTGCTGTAGCCCCCATCACCACACTCTGTGCCACGGGCCCCTGTACCGCCTTCTCATACTGCTGCCAGATCCATCCTCTGCCATGTGCGTCTTTGTCGTCTGCTCACGCTGCTGGGTTCCAGTTTTAAACCTAGGCCTGTGTATGGCTTCCGAATACTGCTGCCTCCACCGCCACCCTGCGCCATGTGCCTCTGTCGTCTGCTCACGCTGCTGACGGCTTCCGCTTTTTAACCTAGGCCTGTGTATGGCTTCCGAATACTGCTGCCTCCACCGCCACCCTGCGCCATGTGCCTCTGTCGTCTGCTCACGCTGCTGACGGCTTCCGCTTTTTAAACTAGTCCTGTGTATGTCTTCCAAATACTGCTGCCTCCACCACCACCCTGCGCCATGTGCCACTTTCGGGTCTCCTCACACTGCTGCCAGGTCCATACTGATTCATGGCCCCCTGTACCGGCTCCTCATGAACGTGGTTCAGCTGGTTTGCATCACTTAACGGCAAATCGTTGACAAATGCTGGGACGTTCAGTGTTGTGCGCATTAAGCCAGACACCAAAGGGCAGCACAGACCTGTTATTACTCGCTCAAGCATGGCTGAACAAAACCAGTCTCTACCACAAATTGGACCCAGACCTGCCCAGGGTCTCGTAACTAGATTGCACGGAGGAGTAGAGTCCGTTATCGGAATTAAATAGACAAAACGCCACACCAAAAAGAGTGGCCATTTCCAACACTTATTCCAGAAAGAGGAACAACCCATTTCATATACGGCCCGTAGACGTTTCACGTCTGCCACATTCAGTCGATTTAAGACGCAAGCTCCACTTCCTGTGGTCTCTGACCGTCGATATACCTTTAAGTGTCAGCTTTGAAGCTATATTCCCTCCGGAGCACTGACACTGGTGCCCTTCCGTCAACATGCCTTTAAGTTTCAGTTTTCAACCATATTCCCCACAGAAGCCAAACTCTTGGGTATCCCAGAAGCTGCTCAGCGGGTCAGGGCAATAAAGCTCCCGGTTCGCAGGTTGTTCCGTCTTATGGATGGAAGTACGACGGTATATGATCTTCTTCGCACCCACGGCATCACCTCATAGAATCTCTGCATTGCATCTGCAATCACAACGCTGACTTCCCGGATCGCCACTCAGCCATTGGACTCTTGATAGTCGTCTCCCCACACTGCTGTTGGGGGGACTTTTTAACCTAGGCCTGTGTATGGCCTTCAATTGAAGCTGCTTCCGCCACTCTGCCATTGGACTCTTGATAGTCGTCTCCCCACGCTGCTGCTGGGGGGACTTTTTAACCTAGGCCTGTGTATGGCCTTCAATTGAAGCTGCTTCTGCTCCGCCACTCTGCCATTGGACTCTTGATAGTCGTCTCCCCACACTGCTGCTGGGGGGACTTTTTAACATAGGCCTCTGTATGGCCTTCAATTTAAGCTGCTTACGCTTCGCCACTCTGCCATGGGCCCTTGTACCGCCTCCTCTTGCTGCTGCCAGGTCCAGAGTGTGTCATGGGTCCCTGTACGGCCTCCCATTGCTGCTGACTTCATCGCCAGACTCTGCCATGTGCCACTTTCAGGTCTCCTTACACTGTTGGTGGGTTCCATTTTGTGATAGGGTGCTGTATGGCCTTCCATTGCTGCTGCCTCCACCGCCACCCTGCGCCATGTGCCTCTGTCGTCTGCTCACGCTGCTGACGGCTTCCGCTTTTTAACCGAGGCCTGTGTTTGGCTTCCGAATACTGCTGCATCCACCGCCACCCTGTGCCATGTGTCTCTGTCGTCTGCTCACGCTGCTGACGGCTTCCGCTTTTTAACCTAGGCCTGTGTATGGCTTCAGAATAATGCTGCCTACACCGCCACCCTGCGCCATGTGCCTCTGTCGTCTGCTCACGCTGCTGCCAGGTCCATACTGATTCATGGCCCCCTGTACCGGCTCCTCATGAACGTGGTTCAGCGGGTTTGCATCACTTAACGGCAAATCGTTGACAAACGCTGGGACGTTCAGTGTTGTGCCATGTGCCACTTTCAGGTCTCCTCACACTGCTGGTGTGTTCCATTTTTTGTCATAGGGTGCTGGCAGATTACGGGCCTCCCATAGCTGCTGCCAGGCCCCTAATCTGCCATGGGCCCCTATACCGCCTCCTCATGCTGCTGCCAGGTCCAGAGTGTCTCATGGGTCCCTGTACGGCCTCCCATTGCTGCTGTCTCCATCGCCACACTCTGCCATGTGCCACTTTCAGGTCTCCTCACACACTGCTGGTGTGTTCCATTTTTTGTCATAGGGTGCTGGCAGATTACGGGCCTCCCATAGCTGCTGCCAGGCCCCTAATCTGCCATGGGCCCCTGTACCGCCTCCTCATGCTGCTGCCAGGTCCACAGTGTCTCATGCCATATGCCACTTTCAGGTCTCCTCACACTGCTGGTGTGTTCCATTTTGTCATAGGGTGCTGGCAGATTACGGGCCTCCCATTGCTGCTGCCAGGCCCATAATCTGCCATGGGCCCCAGTACCGCCTCCTCATGCTGCTGCCAGGTCCAGAGTCTCTCATGGGTCCCTGTACGGCCTCCCATTGCTGCTGTCTCCATCTCCACACTCTGCCATGTGCCACTTTCAGGTCTCCTTACACTGCTGGTGGGTTCCATTTTGTCATAGGGTGCTGGCAGATTACGGGCCTCCCATTGCTGCTGCCAGACCCGTAATCTGCCATGGGCCCCCGTACCGCCTCCTCATGCTGCTGCCAGGCCCGTAATCTGTCATGGGCCCCTGTACCGCCTCCTCATGCTCCTGCCAGGTCCAGAGTGTCTCATGGGTCCCTGTACGGCCTCCCATTGCTTCTGTCTCCATCGCCACACTCTGCCATGTGCCACTTTCAGGTCTCCTCACACTGCTGGTGGGTTCCATTTTGTCATAAGGTGCTGTATGGCCTCCCATTGATGCTGCCTCCACCGCCACACTGTGGCTCCACACTCTGGTTTTGGCCCCGTGACTGCCCAAATGAGTGAAGTGTGCGGTGATTCTAAGATCGACGGCACTCATCTGCATGTCATACTGACTGACAGTATTATTTCTCTTCCCCAGCAGACTCCAAGGGCATTTAAATTAAAGGTACAGTGTTCTGCACTAATATAAAGGCTCTCTGAAGCCTAGAAACACCCTTTTTATAAGTTAAATTCGCAGCGAATATATTCGGCTCGAAGCAAATTTATTCGGCGAATTCGGCGAATCAGCCGAACCGAATTTTTGAATAATTCGCTCATCTCTACATGACATGTTAGAAGAGCCAGTAGAAGGAAGTGTTGATATTTTTGTTGATGATTCATGTACAAGACCTAATGGCAATGTCTATTTGTCAGTGTCACAAGTTAGCCTGCAGCCTCTTGTGTGTTTATTCTTACCTCCTTGCTGCTCTTGATTTCTTCACAGGTGTGTTTGTCTGTGCTCACCTGTGGGCATCGTCTGCTATCCTCTGGGATCTATGTCCTTCCCTTTCATCACTTCCTAACCCACCTCCTAGCTGGCTTGTCTATTTAAGACATGCTCAGTCTGTCCCACTTTGCCTGAGCAACGTCTTGCTGTTGGAGCTCCCTTGTGTTTCTACTGTGAGTCCTATATAGTCTATTTGTGTACCGACCCCGGCTTCATTCTTGACCTTGCTTGTTTTCCGCCTGTCCTGACCTCGACTTGCCTACTGGATTCCCTGTGTCTTCTCCCGTTGTACTCTGCTCCGCTAGCTGTCTCCTCTACCTCAGCTGGGTGTACCTGGGGGCCGCGACCTGGTCCCAGCCTGCTGCAAGTACATCCCCACCCTAGGGCCCTGGTGAACAAGCAACAAGGCTGGGGCTTAGACTCCGCGCCCTGGGGAGCCCCAAGTTGTGGCTCAAAAGAGCTCACTACCACAGGTGCTGACAGTCAGGTTATACAGTTGTCCAACTCCCAGATAAGGTATGTATGGTATGGAAAGCAAAGCCCTTCCCTTATCCCTCAGCACAGGCTGCAGAACTCAAAGCCCTGACCCATGCCTGTGAATTATTTGAAGGGAAAAATGTTAACATTTACACAGATTCCAAATATGCATTTGGTGTAGTACATGATTTTGGCAAGATTTGGCAACGCAGAGGATTTGTTACAGCATATGGTAAAGGTATTTCACATGCATCTTTAGTGAATGAACTGTTAGAAGCCATACACAAACCCCGTACTATTGCTGTTATCAAATGTAAAGCCCACACATCTTCACATGACCCCGTAGCTCTGGGTAATGCATTGGCTGACTGTACGGCCAAGGAAGCTGCTTTGCAGTCTTCACAGGAGTCGGCCAGTCTTGTTTTGACTATGTTAGAGCCACCCATGCTCCCAGAACAACATTTACTCAAAGAATTACAGTACACAGCCACAAAATAGGATATTCAATTCTGGAAAGACAAAGGTTTGACATTGGACCAGAACGGTCTAATGTCCAAAGAGGGGATCATAGGGATACCTCAGCGCAGTGCACTGGTGCTTATAGCACAGTTTCATGGCATAGGGCACAGAGGATGGCAGATGACTTTGCAGGAAATGAAAAAGCGTTTTTGTATACAGAATTTGTCACAATGGGTGCAAGATCAGAGGAAGGTGTGTTATTTGAGGAACAATAATACAGGACAGCACTATGGCCTACATGACCATCTTCCTCCCCCACAGGGTCCTTTTGAAGAATTACAGTTTGATTTTACACACATGCCAAACAACAAGAGAGGTAAGTATCTGCTGGTTATAGTGGATACATTTTCAAAATGGCCGGAGGTTTTTATCACTAATAAAGAGGATGCCTCCACTGTGGCCAAAATTTTGTGCAAGGAAATCATTCCGAGATGGGGATGTCCTTGTGTGATTGATTCAGACAAGGGCCCAGCATTCACATCCAAAGTGACTCAACAGGTAGCCAAATTAATGGTTATTCAGTGTAAATTTTACATCCCTTATCACCCGCAAAGTTCAGGAATGGTAAAGAGGATGAACAGGACAATTGAGGATAAGCTGAGAAAAGCTACTGGAGGTACATTTGTTAAGTGGGAGACTTATTTGCCCGCAGTGTTGGCTAAAATCAGGATGACACCAATTTTAATGGGTAGACCATTTCCTACCCCATGGACTGCTGGTGATTATGCCTGGAGATTTAGAGCTGATCCAAGAAGACTATGTGACGAATCTTATAAGGCTCTTGAATGGCATCTACGGTGATGTATCTCTTTCTTTTCTGCTTCCTTCACAGGAACCAACACATCCTTACAAGCCTGGAGAATGGGTGGTTGTTAAAGCCCTACATAAGCACAAGGTCTTGGACCCACTTTATGGGGAGCCCACAGTGATAACAACCGTGACACGTACAGCAGTTCTGACTGCAGATTCTCAGGCCTGGATCCATCCGTCAAGGGTAAAGAAAGTCTCAGATTCTATTCCACCTGAGGTGTTGAATACAAAAGAGAGTGAAGCAGGTGTTGAACACCCTAAAGCAGACGTGTTAGAGAGAGACGCAGGTGATATAGTTCCATTAGAAGACAGACGGACTGAGACTAATCAAGATGTCCATAATTTTGCATCCACAAACCACTTGGAAAATCTTCCTTTAATAGGTTGTCTTACAGTGATTGTGTTTCTCCCGATTTGGGTGATTAGCACATGTCATTATCACCCGCAGGACTTGATGTACATTCGCCCGCAGCTGCAAAAAACTGACCTTGTGCCCCAACCCAGACATCCACGTGAACTGTTAAAACAACCGGAAAATGTCTGGGTTTATATGGCAAGGAGAGTGATGAATGTTTCCAATTTTTGTTTGTCAGATATGCTTAATCCTACCGATCTCTTAACTACATGTTTGATAGCCATTCCCACTCCAACTCCTGTGTTGATGGACATTTTCAG
Source organism: Staurois parvus (assembly GCF_062004578.1). NCBI lineage: Eukaryota > Metazoa > Chordata > Amphibia > Anura > Ranidae > Staurois > Staurois parvus. The sequence goes on from NW_028318226.1 coordinate 3,626,610, forward strand.
GGTAATGACTAATGATACTGATGTAAGAATGGATGAAGTACCATTTATTTAATTGTATGAGTACTGTCAGAATTGTCCAGGTTCATTTAAGTGCTGGGAAAATATGACTAGTATAAAAATGTTAAATGTTACCCCAGGAGATGTGTGTTACAATACGACATGCGATTCTGAAAAGATTCCCCAGTGTTGGCATCTAAGATTTACATATGGCTTACATAAAAAAAAACCCTCTCTCTTCAGGATAGAATGTTATGTAAGTCTAATAGAACATGTACTTCAGTACATAACCCAATGAACTGTAATCATGTTCTATCACAGCCCAGCCACATTGAACATGTCAAACTACCTTTGGGATGGTTGTTTTCTTGTGGAAATACCACATATTCATACATTCCAGGCAATATTACTGGAGGGCCTTGTACTTTGAGCTGTTTGAGTATGATATTGCCTGAGCATCCTAAAGCTATGAAGAGGGATCTAAGATCAAGAAGGAATGCCGAGGTTGTATCAGAAGATTGTATATCAGACATTACACTGTTTTCTAAAGCTGAATATACTAGCTTATCTGTATCTATTATAGGAGTACCAGCATTGGCATTATATAACGCAATGCTTTAGCATGTAGTATAGGGCAGCACAGTGGCTAAATAGTTAGCACTTCCACCTGGCAGTACTAGGGTCGTTGGTTCGAATCCCAGCCACAGCACCACCTGCCTGGAGTTTGCATGTTCTCCCTGTGCCTGCATGGGTTTCCTCCGGGTACTCCACACTCCAAAGACATGCTGGTAGGTGAATTGGCTCCTGTCTAAATTGGCCCTAGTATGTGTATGTATGAATGATGTAGGGACCTTAGATTGTACGCCCCTTGAAGGTTAGGGACTGATGTGAATGTACAATATATATGTAAAGCGCTGCGTAAATTGACGGCGATATATAAGTACCTGAAATAAATAAATAATAGTATGGCAAAAAGTCTGAATCATACTTCTATGGCTTTGCAGGAACTGTTGCTCGATCTCCAAGGTGTAGTGACTTTTGGGGGACTGTTTATTAAGAAAAATGATATTATCCCAAAATTGGGAATCCTGGCTGACTGTCATGGGTTAACATCCTCGGTTAATTTCAAGTGACCTTTCAAAAAAAAAAAAGTTATACTAAACAAGAGACTTGTTTAAGAGACAATGAGAGTCAAACACCACTATTTGGAAAGTGTGATGAACAAACAAACTTCTTGAAATGTGACAATATGCTATTGAATACTATTGAGTTTTAACTCCAGTCCAGTCTATTTACCCTAATTCCTACACAATAGGGCAGGTAAATAAAGTTTTTTTCCCAGTCATGTGAACCTTGCAGTGAGAGCTGGGTCATTGAAAATATAAAGTTTGATACATACCAATAGAGACATTATCAAAAGGCATATTACCAACATTATTTTTATCAAGGGCAAATATCTTTGAGAAGGTTAGGTATTGCATCCCACTCAACTGAGTTTGAAATAATGAAAATAAAATGATTTGTGAATTGGGGTAAATTGTACATTTCCAAAAGAAATCAGCTATTCCAATACAGTTTAAATATCAGGAAAATGAGTAACCAAAGGTATTTACATCTTTCTATGGTCCTTATCCAAGATTTAGTAGTGAAATCAACTATACTTGAATAGGACATATATATTTGATACCTAAAGACATTTTGTTTCAATCAAGTATGAGTCATCGTTAGGACCACCATTTTTTTTTGTGATACCTGACTGTCCCCAGTGGACAGGTGAGGAATATCTCTAGGTACGCACACTTCTCAACCGGCCAATCAACAAGCCTGTTGGGAGGTCCCTTGAAACAAAGGATTGTATGGTATAAAAATGCCATACACCTCAGGAAAAAAAGCACTTCTACACTTCCTCTATGACACTTCCGATCTAGACTTCTGATTTACACTTCTGATCTAGACTTCTATCAACACGTCTATGACTATACTAAACTACTTCTTCTGATATACTTTACTTATATAAATAGCTACATTCTATTGAGTTACATTCTATACTCTACTCTAAACACTAAATCAAGACTGCTATAATTTCCAAAATATATATTATCTATCCTATTGCTAACACCTACTGCACTATCCCTCACTTGCTACCTGTGGCCATTTTGCTGATGGAGTTCCAGCTGCCATTTTGTCTTGAGGACCATTTGAAGGCCCAACTGCATCCCACTGGGGAGCCCTCAAAATCAAGGTTCTGAAAGTGGTGAGACTGCTAGGATATTGTATTTTATTTTATATTTCCAATTTTCCAAAGACTTATAGCATTTGTATAGTGTGTTTAGGAATATATTAAGGTTATATATATATATATATATATATATATATATATATATATAATTATCACTAAAATTGTTTGTAACTGATTTGTAGTTTTGTTGTAGTGCAATTTATCAGAGAATACCTTCTTATATTCCTATGGCCACGGAATATGAGAAATAATTTCTGAAGCACTATAAAGTTACAACTTATACCTACATTTGGTTTTTCCTATATTAACCGTTATCTGTAAGCATCTATTGTTTGATCATATAGAAATTAGCCTATCATATTTTTGATTGTATTAATATATATATAAATTTTGTACATAAATAAATGTATTTATTTATTTATTTATCAAAAAGGCAATTTGTGTGTATATGGTACAAAATCATACTGGCTAAAAGGACTCAAGGTATATTATTAAGTGGTGATCAAATTATTAAGGTGTCCAAAGGCCTTCTCCAATCAGTCCTGGAGGGAGGTAAAACATAGGTGCCACATGGAATTTGGGCCCTATAGAACTGTTACCTCTGCCAAGGCTGCGGCCTACAATTTAAAGTGTGGTCCTAACCAAAGCCCTGCAGAATTTCTGGCCATCCTCAGAAATGCATATTTCCTGGCTGAGAAGGATCCTAATCCCGACCAGCCAGAATTCAAGACACTATTTTATGAAGCATTACCTGCTTACATAAAATTGGGACTGGCCCAGGATTACAGGAAGGGACGCTCTCGATTGGTTGGGGAAAGAAAGTGACTATTTGTTCTCAATCCAACAGTCCAGTGAGAGCGGGATAAAAAGAGAGCCCAAGAATAGTCCCAAGATAATGGCAGCCACTACCGTTTCCCCTCCAAATCTAAATTTGCAGGCGGAGAAGAATTCTTATGCGGAAGTAGTCCGTGGGGGTAAACCCAATGGTTCCCCTAGATTTGCACCTCAAACCCAGCAAGTGAAGGAGGCCCCTAGCTTTGCACCTCAAACCCAGTGGGTAAGGAAGGATAGACAAAATCCAGGGAACTACGGTAGTGGAAGTGAAAAGAATATAAAGTATGAAAATGCCCAGTATAGTGATGAGAACCAAAGGGGTCAATGGTATCCTCGGAGGTTCTACTATCCTCACCAGAACCAACAGACATTTTTATAGAAACAATAATTTCAATAGGAATCCCAATTTCAATAGGAATGCCAACTTCAACAAGAACTCTGACTTCCAAAGATTCCCTCAAAACCAGGAACACCCTCAAGCTCAAAGGGTGGATACAGTACCCCAGGTTCCCCTCAATTATAGGGAGAACCAAAAACCTCAGGGAGCAAGGCCATGGCGTCGGGACCGGAGCAGCAGTTCTGACTCCGAGTCTCCTAACCAGTCCCGTCCGAAGTACAACCGCAAGTACAGGAAAAGGGAGAATCACCAGAATGCCTCCTCTAAGCGCATTGAGCAAATAGAGGCGCAAAATGGCTGAACAAATGGACAGGCTTGTCAGTAACCATTCTTCCAATCCTTTTTTAGGGTCACAGAATTAATAAGCAACCAAGCCTTAAACCAACAGGGGAGAACACTGAGTGAGACGACAGGAGGTTTCTCCACTAATGGAGAATCTAGTTCTCGGGCCAAGGGGGACCAGTTGTTGGTTATTAATTCCTCTCCTGTTTTTCAGTGTCCATCTATTTCCCCTAATATAGTCGCGGCGTCGGAAGTCGTGATTGACAAGCCAGACGGAACGCCAACTTCTAGTTGTGCTTCCGTCTTGAAACAGTCCAAGAGTCCCGCCAGGAAGGATAAGGGTGATGTGTCTGCAAAGTGCTGTGAGATGAAAGCCAATCACATGTCATTAAAGGGCCCACAGATCTTCAACCACACTAATTTTAAGTGTGAGCTGACTGAATCTGATGGAAGATATTATGCCACAGTGCAGGTGCAGGATGCCAGTGATATTTCTATTGTCGGCCTAATAGACACTGGATCCCAGGTTACCATTATGTCACAGGAACATTTTAACAAAGTGGCGAATGTCATGCCCAATAAGCCAAAACTTAAAAGCTTTGACAGCTCACTGATTGGTGTAGGTGGAGACCCATTACAGGTCATGGGTACCACCTGACTTAAACTTAAACTGGGTATTAAGGAACTTAGACAGCCCATTATCATTGCCAGTATCTCCCAGCACCACATGATAATCGGGATGGACTTTCTTAAAAGGCTCAACACAATAGTTGACTGTGTGAACCAAGTACTGTGGTCACAAGTAAATACCCCGATTAAATATGGGAAACTTAAAACTCCCCATTCCCGGCAACACTGCCACCTGGTGGAAGAAAGGCCTGGTTCCTTGGAAATCCATTTCAGGAATAGTCAACTTCCTGATGTCACGGTTATCCAACCTGATGACCATAACCCTACCAGAAGAGAAGAGGATCACATTTTTAAAATTCCCCGAAAAAAAATAAAAGATATTTCCCTCCAAGATGATATCCTTACTATATATTTTCATCAGGAGGATAAACCAAGGAAAGGGGGAAATCACGCCCAATTCTTGACAGGTATTGAAAGGGTTAACAGTGATTTATTTATCTCTATCCGGATAAATGGTCTTAATAGGTCAAAATATGCCAAACTAGATTTGAGACAGGAACACAGCTTTGTAAGCCATGGGCTGATAAAACACCTGACCGAAATGGAAATGATCCATTTCTCCACACCTCAGCGTCATTGGATTTCAGACTCCATCGATGATTCTGAAGATTATAATTCAATAGCTAGGTGTCTCTTAAACGTCACTATAGGGAATAAGACAGCCACCCATGTGTTCCTAGTCTTGGATAATCCCCAAACTAAAATTTATTTTGGCAACGATGTGTTACATCGCTTTGCAACTCAAGTCGACCTAATTAATGACTGCTTATGGAGTCGACAAAGGGGGGACCCCGAGAAATACCAAAATCTGGACTTAGCATTAAAATTCCAGCAACAGATGCCTTATGCTGTTGAAGTCCAGGTAGCCCAAAGAATTACAATTCCTAAGGGCATAAATAATTTCATACTCCCCATCCAAGTTAAAAAGGGACATAGACTAAAGGGGTCAGATGCATTGGTATGCCTCTCCCATAAAATGCAGGGGGAAGGACTGAACATTACACATACGCCCCTAGTCAACACATATCAGTCCCCGATGTACATTTACGTACATAATCTCTCCAATCAGGACATCGTCTTACCCAAGGAGACCCTCATTGGTCTAGCGGTAGAGATGGAGTATCACACTTTTGGAGTCACTAAACAGGTGATTGGACTCATCCCTGATGAATATTTATCGGAGGAACAATTAATTGAATAATCGTTCCATTCATTACCAGAGGGTATCTTCACCGTAGAGTCCATTTATCCCTTTTATTCTAAAGATGGTACCTGTAGAATTGAAGAGACATCAATTGTCTTTGATCAACCAATCAAAGAACAAGAGTACCCTACGGGACCTGGATGGCAGGAGAACACACATCACATGCTCAATGACCTCACCACTAAACTTGAAGAGGCCTATAAGATAGGACAGCCGGAAAGCTTTCCTGGATTCAAGGAGTTAGTCGAAGAGTTGGTAGCCCTTGCCGATGCGTGTTCCAATGATTTCGACCGACAATTGCTCTGAGAGCTTCTCCTTGAATTCCAGGAGATCTTTGCCAAGGATTCTTACGATTGTGGGACTACTGACCTACACATCGCTAGGATCCAAACAGACCCAGATGCCCCACCAGTATTCGTAAGACAGTATAGGTTGCCGTTAGCTTCCTATGAATCTCTAGCTGAGATTATCACGAAGTTACATAAAAGGGGTATAATTAAGCCCATCCACAGCTCCTATAACCACCCGATCCTGGGTATTTTAAACCCCAACGGACAATGGCGTTTGTGCGCTGACCTCCGTCAGCTAAACAAGCGTGTGTACATGTCAGGATGGCCTGTCCCATACATAGACCAATGTCTAGCCCAACTCCAAGGATCCCGAGTTTTTACAGCCTTGGACTTTGCACAGGGATATTGGACCATTAAGGTGAGTGAGGAAGACCAATACAAACTGGCTTTCAGTTTTGGCAACCAACAGTATTGTTGGGTGCGTATGCCTTTCAGATTTATAAATTCCGGACATGAGTTTGCTGTGTTTATGCACAAGGCCATGCCAGATGCCCTTGAGCGGGGGACGTTGGCATATGTGGATGATATCCTGATCAAAAGTACTGATATGGCCAAGCATATTACGGAACTTCGACATGTTTTGGGCCAACTAAAAGCAGCAGGGGTTAAACTATCCCTACAAAAAGCCCAATGGTGTCTCACAAGGGTAAATTTCCTAGGCCATGAAGTGACCGCTGAAGGTTTGAACCCACAAAAGAAGAAGGTTGAGGCAGTTCTAAACTGTAAAGTCCCTACTAACCTTAAAGAATTAAGATCATTCCTAGGTATGGTAAATTACTTGCGTAAATTCATCGATAATTACGCTGAGATAAGCAAGCCGTTGCTTTACCTACTAAAGAAAGATGTCGAATGGCCATGGGGTAAGAAACAGGAAGACGCCGTGAAGGAGTTGAAGGAACGTCTCACACAGGCCCCATGTCTCGTGTATCCAGAGGGAGGTAAAAACTTCTATCTAGAGACAGGGTTCACGCAGGTAAGTATGAGTTCTGTTCTTTACCAAAAACAAGATAATGTCAGTAAGGTAATTGCCTATGCTAGTAAAACATTGTCCCCGGTCGAAATAAAATTCAGTGACTGCGAAAAAGCTCTATTATCCACCGTGTGGGCATTACAGAATTTCCGCAGTTATATTCAAGGAGAGAGAATCATTATTGAAACGGCACATCAGCCTTTACAGTATTTAAAGAGTGAACGTATCAGAGGAGGAAAATGTGTCTAATAGCAGCATCACTGCTTGGACTTTGTCTTTGCAAGGGTGGCCTCTTGAAATTCATTATAAACAGAACAAGAAAAGTGCAGTAGCCCAGGGCCTAGCTGAGCTCCATGATTGTTCCGCAACTACGCCTGCTACGGAGGCCCAGGACACTGACTTTTTGGAAGAACAACTGTTATCTCCCTACAAGGTTTATGATGAAGAATACTGTAAACAGCTGCCGTGTGTATATGTAAATGGTTGTGCTTTCCACCACAAGGATGGAGAACAGCTCCAACTAGTGGCAGGTATTGGAATGGTTTGGACCCAAGGTGTCACCCCGATTTCTGTGGGATACAAACTTGGACCAAAAAGCAGTCAGGTTGCTGAACTCACTGCAATCCTGAGAGCAGTTGAGATGGCTATAGAGTTCAACATAAAAGAATGTGCCATCATAACTGATTCCAATTATGTCAGGAATAGTTTTGTGGAATATTTCCCTAGGAAATGTGGAAACGAAACAACATGACCAAGAGCAATCATAAACCCGTCAAACATGGTAAGCTCTTTTGTCAGATCGATGAGCTGGTGAAGTCCAATGAATTAACCCTTTATTTCAAAAAGACCAAAGGCCACTCCAAGGTCCTAGGGGCCGAAAAAGAAGGGAACGATTTGGCTGATTCTCTAGCCAAGGAAGGAGCAATCACCGGAGACTTACTAGACATAGATCATCTCTTAGGTACCGTGCAGATTGAAGCTATCACCAGGCAACAGGCTCGAACAGCTGGTGATCCTAATGTGTTACAGTGGAGTCACGATTCTCCTAGTGAGGATTTAATTACTGCCCAAAAAGAAGACCCAATAATTGGCTTATTTTATAGACATATAGAAGATCCCAACCAAAATCCCATTAATCAGGAAATATGTACTGGGAAAGAGGATTTACATATTTTAATGAAATCCAAATCCCAATTCGCTTTGTACCAGGGATTGTTGATACAAACCTCAAAGGGTGGTATCCAGCAATGGGTCGTCCCACTTAAATTTAGAGGTCTAATGTTACAGCATGCCCATGATGCTCCTACTTCCAGGCATCGTGGAGACAAAATCACATATGAGATCCTGCGGGATTATGCTTACTGGCCTCATATGTTACGTGATGTGAAGGCATACTGCCAAGGTTGCCTAATATGTCCCCAGTTTCAACCTACCAAACCGACTCATAGAGCACCTCTCCAGAAAAGGGGGATATGTATGCCTTGGTCAGACCTTCAGATGGATTTTATTGGGCCCGTAATGAAATCTTCACGAGGAAATCGATATATGTTAACAGTTACATGTTTATTTACCAAGTATGTCGAATGTATTCCAGCACCAAATAACATCTCCGAGACATGTGCTGCATTGTTAATAAGTCGTCTTTTCACGTTTTGGTCTCCCACAGAGGATAGAATCTGACAGAGGATCACACTTCACTAGCGAAGTGATGGCCAAACTGTGGAAAATTTTGGGTGTTAAAAGGAAACTGCATATCGCCTATCGGCCAGCCTCTAGTGGTGGAGTAGAACGATACAATCAGACCATCGTTAACGTCCTTAAGAAATTTGTTAAGGAAACGGGCAAGGACTGGGATATCAAACTTCCACTGGTCCTGATGGCTTTGAGGGATACTCCGAATACAGTCACAAAAATGTCATCCTTTGAACTGATGACAGGTAGACGGATGGTACTGCCCCAACACTTATTGTTTCGCACTACAGATCAAAATTTGATCAATGCCACCACCACACACCAATACATAGAGGTTTTATGTAAACATTTGCAATATGCTTTCGCCTTTGCCCAGCGAAATTTGGAAAGAGCTGCAACTAATGATAAGACATAATATGATCTCAAAACCTCCAAGAAGGAATATGAGATTGGTGACAAGGTCTATCTATACAACTTTGCAAGAGACCAGATCAAGGAGCGGAAATTCCTTCCATCTTGGAAAGGTCCGTTTTTCATTGTTGACAACATTTCCCCAGTGGCATATAAATTACATATTACCCGGAATGGTGAAATCAGTGAGAGATGGGTGCACATCAATTACGTGCTTGCCATCCAAAGTCTCAATTGCAGTTGGAAGACTAACCCACCAGTTCCTACCTGGAAATATTGAAATCATTATGGAATTTCCTCTAAACATTGTTCATTCACCTTTTGCTTTACAGGGTCAAGTCATATAATATTATGTGTATCCGGTACTGAAACTGTTCATTTTCCATAATTTAGTAATGAAGGCCCAGACCCTAGAAGGAAGCTCAGGTAGCTACCTGATGTCCTGTGGGAAAGACCAGACGCCAGTGATCGATCCAGAGACGACAACCTGAGGTCCCAGACCACTAAGGGCCCGTCCAGAGGAAGAAACCCGCCTACGAGACCGTCCCAGAGACCCGTCGTGCGGAGGATCCTATGGACCCTGATATGGGTGTGCCCGCCAGGCTAGGCCTTCCTCATCGCCAAACCGGGATTGTCGTTAGGAATATTCATCCAAGGAGCGCCTGAATTCAATTCAAAGATCAACCCAGCATTGCTGCTGCCATTTCCTTATTAAAAGACCACTTATTCCAAAGTACCATCGAGAAAATTATCCTTTACCCAATCACACCATCTGAATAACTCTTAAGAACACGAATTTATCAGTAGAGAATGTTGATGTCACCGGAGAAGACCAACGGTCACTTTAATCAAAAGTCCCACTCACAGTTTGCGATACAGACACCCATCTATACATGTCCAGATCTCAAAAAAGGGGGATCTGTAGTGCTTTTTGGGGGACTGTTTATTAAGAAAAATCATATTATCCCAAAATTGGGAATCCTGGCTGACTGTCATGGGTTAACATCCTCGGTTAATTTAAAGTAACCTTTCAAAAAAAAAAGTTATACTAAACAATGAGTGGAAGAGGCTTGTTTAAGAGACAATGAGAGTCAAACACCAATATTTGGAGGTCTGCAGGTGAGCATATACGAGGTTGGGAAGTGACAATAGGGTAACCAAACCTGAGAGCTCACACAAAACCTTGGAAAGTGTGATGAACAAACTTCTTGAAATGTGACAATATGCTATTGAATACTGAGTTTTAACTGCAGTCCAGTCTATTTACCCTAATTCCTACACAATAGGGCAGATAAATAAAGTTTTTTTCCCAGTCATGTGAACCTTGCGGTGAGAGCTGGGTCATTGAAAATATAAAGTTTGATACATACTAACAGAGACATTATCAAAAGGCATTTTACCAACATTATTTTTATCAAGGGAAAATATCTTTGAGAAGGTTAGGTATTGCATCCCACTCAACTGAGTTTGAAATAATGAAAATAAAATGATTTGTGAATTGGGGTAAATTGTACATTTCCAAAAGAAATCAGCTATTCCAATACAGTTTAAATATCAGGAAAATGAGTAACCAAAGGTATTTAAATCTTTCTATGGTCCTTATCCAAGAGATAGTAGTGAAATCAACTATACTTGAATAGGACATATATATTTGATACCTAAAGACATTTTGTTTCAATCAAGTATAAGTCATCATTAAGACCACCAATTTTTTTTTTTGATACCTGACTGTCCCCAGTGGACAGATGAGGAATATCTCTAGGTACGCACACTTCTCAACCTGCCAATCAACAAGCCTGTTGGGAGGTCCCTTGAAACAAAGGATTGTATAGTATAAAAATGCCATACACTTCAGGAAAAAAAGCACTTCTACACTTCCTCTATGACACTTCCGATCTAGACTTCTGATTTACACTTCTGATCTAGACTTCTATCAACACGTCTATGACTATACTGAACTACTTCTTCTGATATACTTTACTTATATAATAGCTACATTCTATTGAGCTACATTCTATACTCTACTCTAAACACTACAATCAAGACTGCTATAATTTCCAAAATATATATTATCTATCCTATTGCTAACACCTACTGCACTATCCCTCACTTGCTACCTGTGGCCATTTTGCTGATGGAGTTCCAGCTGCCATTTTGTCTTGAGGACCAATTGAAGGCCCAACTGCATCCCACTGGGGAGCCCTCAAAATCAAGGTTCTGAGGTGAGACTGCTAGGATATTGTATTTTATTTGATATTTCCAATTTTCCAAAGACTTATAGCATTTGTATTGTGTGTTTAGGAATATATTAAGGTTATATATATATATATATATATATATATATATATATATATATAATTATCACTAAAATTGTTTGATTATGGTATCGAGATTATATATTGCATATTAACTGATTAGTAGTTTTGTTGTAGTGCAATTTATCAGAGAATACCTTCTTATATTCCTATGGCCACGGAATATAAGAAATAATTTCTGAAGCATTATAAGGTTACAACGTATACCTAAATTTGGTTTTTCTTATATTTACCGTTATCTGTAAGCATCTATTGTTTGATCATATAGAAATTAGCCTATCATATTTTTGATTGTATGTATAAGTATACATTTATCACCAGTATTTTGCGTTTGTATTAATATATATATAAATTTTGTTCATAAATAAATGTATTTATTTATTTATCAAAAAGGCAATATTTGTGTATATGGTACGAAATCATACTGGCTAAAAGGACTCAAGGTATATTATTAAGTGGTGATCAAATTATTAAGGTGTCCAAATAATTGGTTCATTAAATATTTGCCGTATTTTAACGGCTGGAGGCACTGCGATATTTTGTTTAAGGTAGAGGACACCGCCCTACGTATTTAGAATAAATTATTACAGAAACCCGTAAAGCTGTGCTTCAGAATCGAGTGACTATAGATTATTTACTGCTTAAAAATAATTATGGTTGTGAACATTTTGATGAAATGTGCTGTTTTAATTTAAGTGATCATGCCACCTCTATAAAAACACACATAAAGGTTTTACATGAGTTGGCCTCAGGAATAGAGATGAACGAATTATTCAAAAATTCGATTCGGCTGATTCGGCGAATTTGCGGAATAAATTCGATTCGAGTCGAATATATTCGCTGCGAATTTAATTTATAAAAAGGGTGTTTCTAGGCTTCAGAGAGCCTTTATATTAGTGCAGAACACTGTACCTTTAATACCTTTAATTTAAATGCCCTTGGAGTCTGAGTGCCGTCGATCTTAGAATCACCGCACACTTCACTCATTTGGGCAGTCACGGGGCCAAAACCAGAGTGTGGAGCCACAGTGTGGCGGTGGAGGCAGCAGCAATGGGAGGCCATACAGCACCCTATGACAAAATGGAACCCACCAGCAGTGTGAGGAGAACTGAAAGTGGCACATGGCAGAGTGTGGCGATGGAGACAGCAGCAATGGGAGGCCGTACAGGGACCCATGACACACTCTGGACCTGGCAGCAGCATGAGGAGGCGGTACAGGGGCCCATGACAGATTATGGGCCTGGCAGCAGCATGAGGGGTCGGTACGGGGGCCCATGGCAGATTACGGGCCTGGCAGCAGCAATGGGAGGCCGTACAGGGACCCATGACACACTCTGGACCTGGCAGCAGCATGAGGAGGCGGTACAGGGGCCCATGACACACTCTGGACCTGGCAGCAGCATGAGGAGAGTCGGTACGGGGGCCCATGGCAGATTATGGGCCTGGCAGCAGCAATGGGAGGCCCGTAATCTGCCAGCACCCTATGACAAAATGGAACCCACCAGCAGTGTGAGGAGACCTGAAAGTGGCACATGGCAGAGTGTGGCGATGGAGACAGCAGCAATGGGAGGCCGTACAGGGACCCATGACACACTCTGGACCTGGCAGCAGCATGAGGAGTCGGTACGGGGGCCCATGGCAGATTACGGGCCTGGCAGCAGCAATGGGAGGCCATACAGCACCCTATGACAAAATGGAACCCACCAGCAGTGTGAGGAGACCTGAAAGTGGCACATGGCAGAGTGTGGCGATGGAGACAGCAGCAATGGGAGGCCGTACAGGGACCCATGACACACTCTGGGCCTGGCAGCAGCAAGAGGAGGCGGTACAGGGGCCCATGGCAGAGTGGCGAAGCGTAAGCAGCTTAAATTGAAGGCCATACAGAGGCCTATGTTAAAAATAATAACATGTTTGGGGCATGATTCATGGCGGATTTAGTCAGTTGTGTCAGGAACTGGTGGTTTGAAATCCAGACTATTCCACGCCTGATTCATTTTCACAAACGTGAGTCTCTCCACACTTTGGGTGGACAGTCGTGTCCTCCGCGGAGTTACAATACCTCCTGCCGCACTAAACACGCGCTCCGATGCCACGCTACTGGCCGGGCATGACAGAATTTCAAGGGCAAATTCAGCTAGTTGGGGCCAAAGGTCAAGTTTCGTTGCCCAGTAGTCAAGGGGATTGTCTACCTCGGTTGGCAGGGTGCTGTCCAAGTAGGCCCAAGCCTGTTGTTTGAGGTCCTGCTCCAGGTCCACCTGATGCTGCTGCTGCTGCTGCGGCTGGTTAGCAGTTTCCTCACTGCACTGGTGAAGAAAGCTACTCATCATCGACTGCAGACTGAAGCAGCCGCTGCTGGTGGAGCTGCCACTGCTCCTACCACCCCACCCCTCCCCTGCTGCCATGGCAGCGGAACGCGAGCGCACAGGGCCCACAGTGTCTGAGGATGGACGTTGGCGCAGAAAGGCAGAGACCAACTGACTACATAGGTGGTTTTTATAGTACGTTATTTTGGCCTCCCTCTCAGCAGGTGTGATAAAGGCCACCATTTTTGAACGGTAGCGAGGGTCCAACAAGGTGGACAGCCAAAAGTCATCCCTCTGTCTGATGGTTATTATTCGGCTGTCGCTACGCAAGCAACCGAGCATGCTATGGGCCATTTGTGCCAAGGAATGCGAGGGACTCCCTGCCTCCATCTCCACAGCATACTGCCACGGTGCGTCTGGGTCCTCTGTCTCCTCCTCCTCCTCTACCAGATGCTCCTGCTCCTCCACTCCTGTCCGCTGAGTGGAAAAACCACCCATTTCACTCAATAATTCCTGAGCACCAATGTCCTCCTCTACCTCCTCCTCTTCTTCCTGTCCTGCCCCCACAGGGGTCATGTGGCGTTGAGATCTGTGCGCCACGTCTACCGCACCCTGACCAGCCATTGTTAACAGCATTTGTTCCAGGACGTGCAACAGAGGAATGACGTCGTTCATCCCATAATCCTGCCGACTCACGAATAGCATGGCCTCCTCAAAGGGCCTGAGCAAGCGGCAGGTGTCACGCATGAGCTGCCAATGGCTGACATCGAAGTTACACAGGGGAGTACCTTTATCCGCTTGTAACATCAGGAAATCGGTGATGGCCTTTCGCTGTTCGTAAAGGCGGTCTAACATGTGTAGGGTTGAATTCCACCTTGTTGCAACGTCGCAGATCAGGCGATGCTGTGGAATTCCGTTCTGCCGCTGCAGCTCAAGGAGGGTGTGCTTTGCGGTGTAGGAATGGCTGAAATGCATGCAAAGTTTACGTGACATTTTAAGGATGTCTTGCAGTGGGATGGTGGATTTTAGGAACCGCTTGACAACCAGATTGAACACGTGAGCCATGCATGGCGCATGGCACAACCTTCCTTGACGCAGAGCAGACACCATGTTCTTTCCGTTGTCGGTCAACATGGTTCCGATTTTCAGATTGCGCGGAGACAGCCATCTGTCGATTTCTCTGTTCATTACACTCAGAAGTTCCTCCCCTGTGTGACTACGTTCGCCAAGGCATACCAGGTGCAGCACAGCGTGACACCGTTGCGCCCTGCACATGTGATATGCCGGTCGGGTAATGGGACTTGGCAGGGGGGTGGCGGCTGAGGACACGGCGGAAGAAGAGGTGGTAGAGGCGGACATCTTTGCTGGACCAAGGACGTGCAAACGTGGAGGCAAAAGCGGCGTGACCTGTCCAAGTTGCTGGTGCGGCTGTGCCGGCACCACGTTCACCCAGTGGGCCGTAAATGACATGTACTGTCCCTGACTGTAGTTACAGCTCCACACGTCGGCGCTGCCGTGCACTTTGGCAGAGACCGACATGCTCAAAGACTGGCCCACCATCTCTTCTACATGTGAATGCAGGGCTGGCACTGCCTTTTTGGCGAAGAAATGCCGGCTTGGCACTCTCCACCGCGGCGCGGCACAAGCCATCATTTCTCGGAAAGGTGCTGAGTCCACCACTTGGAAAGGGAGGGACTGCAGCACCAGCAACTTGGACAGGAGGACGTTCAGCTTCTGCACCGTCGGGTGCGTGCTCGCAAACTGTTGTCTCTTGGAAACGGATTCCAAGAAAGACTGCTGACGGAATCCGTGAAGAGGAGTAGCAGGAGAAGGAGCATCTGAATGAGCGGAAGATGCTAACGAGCGACAACTCCCCTCAGCAGAGGTGTTGGAGCCTTGACTGGCTGATAGAGGGCGATTGACGTCGGGTGACGGAGCAAGTAACGGAGCGGGTGATGGAGCGGGGGCTGGGGCAGGCAGAACCGCCGTATCTTTATCACGGTTTTCCCAGGCCACCGAATGGCGACGCTGCATATGCTGACGCAACGCTGTAGTCCCAACATGGGCCCCCTGGCCACGCTTGACTTTCTGGCCACATAGTCGACATACGGCTACGTTTACTTCCTCGGGCGGCTTGACGAAAAATTGCCACACCGCCGAGTAGGAAACTTTGCCCCCGCTACTCCTCACTGGCTGACTGCTACTTCCTCCGTGCACACCGGCACCACTACTGGCCGTGGTGGTAGGCTGCAGTGGAGCTGGTGCTCTACTCCGTGGCCGTTTGCCTCCACTGACACTGCTGCGACCCTGCTGCCTCCTGGGCAACCCACCGACTGTTTTGCTCGCTGCCAAGCTGGCACCCTCTTCTCCTGATGATGCGGAAGCAATAGCCTGATAACGACGAGGCTGCCAAGTGCGATCAGCCTCATCATCATCAATTAGGGTCTCCGCCTCACTACTAGCCCCCTCGGCTGCGTGTGGGTCAGGAGACAGACCTGTCTCTAGACCGGCTACCGAGCCACTCTCCTCGCCAGTACTTCATCGCCTGGCTGCTGAAGAGGCGGATGTCTCCCCCCGTTCCTGACCGCCCTCTGTTAGCTCTTCCTCACTGTACAGTGGGGCTGAGCCCACAGCATGCGATACTTTGCTTGGTGAGGGAACACCAAAGGACAGGGGCAGGTAGAGGACACGTGATTTCAGTGGGCTTGCTCCCGGGCCATGCCAACTAACGGTTGTGTCTGACGGACCCACCGACCGTTGGCTGTAGGTGTCAGAGGTGACCTGGGAAGAGGAAGACGACCGAGCCAACCAATCGATGACGGCAGCGTTGTCGGTGGAGACACGACCGCTGGGTGACACCTGGAGCACTGGCCTCTGGCTGCGACTAGTGCTGCCTCGACCCCTTCCTCTGCTGCCACGTCTGCTCGCTCCTGAAACATTGCCTCCTCTGCCACTCCTCTGCGTGTTGTCTGACATACTCTTTAATTCAACGATTCTGTGTCCCTGAGTAACAATTCTGTGTCCCTGAGTAACGATTCTGTGTCCCTGAGTAACGATTCTGTGTCCCTGAGTAACAATTCTGTGTCCCTGAGTAACAATTCTGTGTCCCTGAGTAACGATTCTGTGTCCCTCAGTAACGATTCTGTGTCCCTCAGTAACGATTCTGTGTCCCTGAGTAACGATTCTGTGTCCCTCAGTAACGATTCTGTGTCCCTCAGTAACGATTCTGTGTCCCTGAGTAACAATTCTGTGTCCCTGAGTAACGATTCTGTGTCCCTGAGTAACGATTCTGTGTCCCTCAGTAACAATTCTGTGTCCCTCAGTAACAATTCTGTGTCCCTGAGTAACAATTCTGTGTCCCTGAGTAACAATTCTGTGTCCCTGAGTAACAATTCGGTGTCCCTGAGTAACGATTCTGTGTCCCTCAGTAATGATTCTGTGTCCCTGAGTAACAATTCTGTGTCCCTGAGTAACAATTCTGTGTCTGTCCCTGAGTAACAATTCTGTGTCTGTCCCTGAGTAACAATTCTGTGTCCCTGAGTAAAAATTCTGTGTCCCTGAGTAACAATTCTGTGTCCCTGAGTAACAATTCTGTGTCTGTCCCTGAGTAACAATTTTGTGTCTGTCCCTGAGTAACAATTCTGTGTCCCTGAGGAACGATTCTGTGTCCCTCAGTAACAATTCTGTGTCCCTGAGTAACAATTCTGTGTCCCTGAGTAACAATTCTATGTCTGTCCCTGAGTAACAATTCTGTGTCCCTGAGTAACAATTCTGTGTCCCTCAGTAACGATTCTGTGTCCCTCAGTAACAATTCTGTGTCCCTGAGTAACAATTCTGTGTCCCTTAGTAACAATTCTGTGTCCCTGAGTAACGATTCTGTGTCCCTGAGTAACGATTCTGTGTCCCTGAGTAACGATTCTGTGTCCCTGAGTAACGATTCTGTGTCCCTGAGTAACGATTCTGTGTCCCTCAGTAACAATTCTGTGTCCCTCAGTAACAATTCTGTGTCCCTGAGTAACAATTCTGTGTCCCTGAGTAACAATTTTGTGTCTGTCCCTGAGTAAC
The DNA here is from genome assembly GCF_062004578.1 of Staurois parvus. Lineage (NCBI taxonomy): Eukaryota > Metazoa > Chordata > Amphibia > Anura > Ranidae > Staurois > Staurois parvus. The sequence continues at coordinate 3,644,359 of NW_028318226.1, forward strand.
AATTCTGTGTCCCTGAGTAACGATTTTGTGTCCCTGAGTAACGATTCTGTGTCCCTCAGTAACAATTCTGTGTCCCTCAGTAACAATTCTGTGTCCCTGAGTAACAATTCTGTGTCCCTGAGTAACAATTTTGTATCTGTCCTGAGTAACAATTCTGTGTCCCTGAGTAACAATTATGTGTCCCTGAGTAACGATTCTGTGTCCCTCAGTAACAATTCTGTGTCCCTGAGTAACAATTCTGTGTCTGTCCCTGAGTAACAATTCTGTGTCCTTGAGTAACAATTCTGTGTCCCTGAGTAACGATTCTGTGTCCCTCAGTAACAATTCTGTGTCCGAGAGTAACAATTCTGTGTCTGTCCCTGAGTAACGATTCTGTGTCCCTGAGTAACAATTCTGTGTCCCTGAGTAACAATTCTGTGTCCCTGAGTAACGATTTTGTGTCCCTGAGTAACGATTCTGTGTCCCTGAGTAATGATTCTGTGTCCCTGAGTAACGATTCTGTGTCCCTGAGTAACAATTATGTGTCCCTGAGTAACAATTTTGTGTCTGTCCCTGAGTAACAATTCTGTGTCCCTGAGTAACAATTATGTGTCCCTGAGTAACGATTCTGTGTCCCTCAGTAACAATTCTGTGTCCCTGAGTAACAATTCTGTGTCCCTGAGTAACGATTCTGTGTCCCTGAGTAACAATTCTGTGTCCCTGAGTAACAATTCTGTGTCCCTGAGTAACAATTTTGTGTCCCTGAGTAACAATTCTGTGTCCCTGAGTAACGATTCTGTGTCCCTCAGTAACAATTCTGTGTCCCTGAGTAACAATTCTGTGTCCCTGAGTAACAATTTTATGTCTGTCCCTGAGTAACAATTCTGTGTCCCTGAGTAACAATTATGTGTCCCTGAGTAACGATTCTGTGTCCCTCAGTAACAATTCTGTGTCCCTGAGTAACAATTCTGTGTCCCTGAGTAACAATTCTGTGTCTGTCCCTGAGTAACAATTCTGTGTCCTTGAGTAACAATTCTGTGTCCCTGAGTAACGATTCTGTGTCCCTCAGTAACAATTCTGTGTCCCTGAGTAACAATTCTGTGTCTGTCCCTGAGTAACGATTCTGTGTCCCTGAGTAACAATTCTGTGTCCCTGAGTAACAATTCTGTGTCCCTGAGTAACAATTCTGTGTCCCTAAGTAACGATTCTGTGTCCCTAAGTAACGATTCTGTGGCCCTAAAGTCTCTGTGGCCCTAACTCTGTCCCTAATACACAGAGGTCTGTCTCTCTTGAATGACCGGAGGCTAATGGAGAATTCTAAGATGGCCGCGATTTATAGCCCCACCATTACACAGTGCTGGCTGGCTGCTGATTGGCTAATGCGATCACATGTCATGAATGAATGCATTATGGGTCAGCGCGCCTTGTCTGCGCGCCTTCCCAGAGATCCCCGCTCCGTCGCCACACATGTCGCCGCCATTTTTGGGAAAATTCGATTCGTGCATCCGAAGTTTGCTAATTTTCGGATTCGGCGCGAATCGAATATTTCCTAATCTTCGAAACGAATTCCACTTCGTCATGTTCGATTCGCTCATCTCTACTCAGGAATTAACAGGATGTTACTGAAATTTGGTGGGACTGGATATTTGGATGGATACCCGGCCTAGGAAGTTTGAGGCAAATAATGGGTGGTTTGATAATATCATGTTGTGGCTTAATTGGAGTGTGCTGTTGTATACAGTGTATTCCCAATTTGGTGACAATGGCACGTTCAGTAAATCAATACTGATGAAAGGTATAAAGGGTAAATACAGCAGTTGTCACTTTACGACAAAAGGGAGGTTATGAAAGGGTTAATAGTTAACTAACTTTTGCTTTGTGCCTACTAACTGGTTTATTTTATTCAAGATGTGCCCTTGACATTTAAATGCTGTTTATGCACCCATTTTTCCTTGAGAAATTGCAGAAGTTATTATTCTGTTGTATTTTGTTATGACTAGCCATATAGTAGTTTACTGAGATCTTTTTTCTGTATTCTGATGGCTGCTTTATGGAAACCGCCTGAAATATGCCATGTTATCATTTATTACTTAAGGTCTAATCAATAATAAAGAAGCTGAATTCTGCCTCGCACATCTAGGTATTTGTGTCACAGTGTTCCCAAAGTACTTTGAACTGTATGTCATTGTATGAGAGGAAGAGGGCCCTAAATTGATGTTCCTGACAGTCACCACTCTGCTCAGAGCTGACCGAGAAAGTGTTCAAAGGTCATGTGGTCGCTCAGTTCTGCTTAGAGCCAGCGGGGGACAGCTGTGGCATCAGATCAATGCTGCAGCAGGGAGGGGAGCATAGATGTTTTATTTTCTCTATTCCCACACTTCAACCACTTTCACTCCTGAGGATTTACGCCCCTTAATGACCAGGCCTCTTTTTGCTCCTCGGCGCTGCACTAATTCAACTGATAATTGCGCGGTCATGGAATGCTGTACCCAAACTAAATTCATGTCCTTTTTTTCACACAAATAGAACTTTCTTTTGGTGGTATTTAATCACCTGTGCGCTTTGTATTTTTCACGCTATAAACAAAAAAAGACCAAAAAGTTTGAAGAAAAACGATATTTTTTACTTTCAGCTATAAAAAAATATATAGTAAACTCAAAGTTAGTTATAAATTTAGGCCAAAATGTATTTGAAAGGATCTAGATAAGGATGTATCAACAGAAGCTAACATGACCCTGACAATGTCTTTGTCTGCCTGTTTTTCCAGAAAGTTAGCCAAAACAATTTGTACCAAGAAATGTATATGTTATGTTTCATGTAGTTAGCTCATGATGGAAATTTACAAGTTACAGTTTTGAAACTCGCTCCCCCCTCCCTTATTTTATCTGTAGTCTATATAATCTTATTAATGTCTAATAAACTTTGAACATCTCTGAACATAAGCTGTCGTTATTCCCGTGTTCAAGGGGTGTTCCCAGAATTCTGCTGATAAACCAGGAATCTCTCCACAGACCGGGGGTCTCTGAGGGGAAAAGAAAATCATTCCTTTCAGTATTCTGCTACATGTTTTTGGTAAAAAAAAATCCCAATAAGTGTATATTGATTGCTTTGTGTGAAAGTTATAGCGTCTACAAACTATGGTATAGATACTGCAATTTACGCCATTTTTTTTGCTATACAGCGCTGTGCTAGTTTAACGGACAATTGCGCGGTCGATTGTCCAATTCGGTACATGAATGAAATTTATGTCCTATTTTTCACACAAATATAGCTTTCTTTTGGTGGTATTTGATCACCTGTGCACTTTTTATTTTTGGCGCTATAAACAAAGAAATTAAAAAAAAAACTATATTTTCTTATTTCGGTCATAAAAATATCCAAAAAAACTAAAATTTTGTCATAAATTCAGACCAAAATGTATTCTGCTACATGTTTTTGGTTAAAAAAATCCCAGTAAGTGTATATTGATTGCTTTGTGTGAAAGTTATAGCATCTACAAACTATGGTATAGATATTGGAATTTACACAGCTTTTAGTTTCTGACTGCTCTTCACATTTCTTGAGGTGCTAAAATACCAGGATAGTATGAACACCCTCAAATGACCCATTTTTGGAAAGTAGACACCCTAAGCTATCTGCTGAGAGGCATATTGAGTCCATGTAAGATTTATTTTTTTTCCACAAGTTTCTGGAAAATGACAAAAACATTTTTTTTTTTTTTACACAAAGTTGTCATTTAAATTATTTATTTCTCGCACAAGCCATGGGTATATGTGGAATTACACCCCAAAATACATTCTGCTACTTCTACCAAGTATGGGGATACCACATGTGTGAGACTTTTTGGGAGCTTAGCCACATACAGGAGCCTGAAATCCAATGACCACTTTGAAAGCCTGTAGGTGAGTAACTTCCTCATTTCACTTCCTCAATACCTATCATAATTTATAAGGCCCTGACATGCCAGGATCTCATCAAACCCCCCCCCAAATGACCCCTTTCTGGAAAGTAGACACCCCAAGGAATTTAAAAAGAGGCATGGTGAGTATTTTGCAGATCTCATTTTTTCTCACAAGGTTTTGAAATATAAAAAAAGAATAGAAAAACATATATATATATATTTTTTCATTTTCCAAAAACTTGTGGCAACAAATGAGATCTCCAAAATACTTACCAGGCTTCTTATCAAATTCCTTGGGGTGTCTACTTTATAAAAAAGGGGTCTTTTAGGAGGGTTAGGTGCTATCCTGGCATTTCAGGGCCTTTGAAACTGTGATAGATAGTCTGGAAGTGTAATGAGGAAATAAAGTCCTTTAAAAGTCTGAAGGTGCTTATTGGATTTTGGGGTCCTGTACTTGGCTAGACTGCCATAACGTCTCTCACATGTGGTACCCCCATACTCAGGAGAAGTAGCAGAATGTATTTTGGGGAGTAATTCCACATATACCCATGGCATGTGTGAACAGTAAATCATTTAAATTTTTTTTTGTCATTTTCCAAAAACTTGTGGTAAAAAAATAAATTCTTCTATTGATTCAACATGCCTCTCAGCAAATAGTTTGGGGTGTCTACTTTCCAAAAAGGGGTCATTTTGGGGGGTGGGGGTGTTTTATGCCCAGCATTAGAAGTTTATGCCACACATCACTCACTCTTCTAACCACCTGAAGATCAAGCCTTTTCTGACACTTTTTGTTCACATGAAAAAAATCTGTATTTTTTGCTAGGAAATTAATTTAAAACCCCAAACATTATATGTATTTTTTAAAGCAGACACCCTAGTGAATAAAATGGTGGGTACTACAATTTGTTATGGCACATAGTACTCGCGCAGCGATTTTTCAAATGCAATTTTTTTTTAAAAAATACACTTTTTCTACTTTTAATGCACAAAAACACAATATATTGGCCAATTATCTGGTAAGATATAAAATATGATGGTATGCCGAGTAAATAGATACCAAACATGACATGCTTTAAAACTGTGCATGTCCCATGCAATGGCGACAAACTGCATACATGTTTAATATCCATAGGCAACGATTTAAAAGCCTTTAAAAGCTACCATTTTAGATTTACAGAGGAGGTCTAGTGTTAGAGTTACTGTCCTTGATCTGACTTCACGGCGATACCTCACATGTATGGTGTGCGTGCATAGGACAGGCGAGTTTTTTTTTTAAGTTATTTTGATTTTTTTAATTAATTTTACACTGTACCTTTCTTTTTTTTTTATCACTTTTAATGCTATCACAGGAAATGCAAATATCCCCTATAACTTCAATGGGCATTGTCATATATTCTTTTTTGAGAAATTTAGGGTCTATCTCCTCTGCCCTTACATTATCTAATCAAACCAAGATCGGTGTGATCAGATGCTTTCCCAATTTGCAAATGGCACGGTTTATATCCTGCGAAACTGAAGTGATGAAATGCTTGTAGCTTCCAAATTCTTAGACTATAGAGATGATTGGCACCACTCTGGTCTCCAATCAGCTCTATGGTCAGCTGGCAGAAACACCGGCTGCATTCTCAGGTTCCCCTGATGGCACGGGGCTGACCGAGAAGATCGTGGAAGGCAGTGGGGGAGGGGGGGCATCATCTTCCGCTGCTTGTAAAAGCTATCCTGCAGCTAATTAGCCACTAGGATTGCTTTTACATGAACGCCGATCGCCGGCTGAAAAAAACAATACCAGGATGATGCCTGCAGGTGTAGGCATCATCATCCTGGTATAACCATTCAAAGTCCACTGATGTACCAGTACATTGCTGGTCTTTGTTGGGTGTATATGCTATGTTCTTTTTTTTTGTATGCAGCCTGTGGACTGAATGAAAAAAAGAGAAGAAATCTCCACCAGAAAAAGTGTGTGGTATGCCCACTATTAGAATATTCCTCCCTGCATCCATCCACTTCTAATGGTGGGCACACATTAGGTCACACTTTGCCACATGCGCCAGTTCCAAGATTGTACAAATGTCTAAATAGTGGCACGCTTGAATAAAAATTGTCCACCTATAAGTGGTACCCCATATGGAAAAAGGATGACACCAAGTCCCAAACTATCTGGTCACTGCTCCCCATTTAGTCTGGGCATCCAGGGGGCTCCACGTGACTATCTTTTCCCTCGTAAATCCGAAACTTATAAGTATAGCCTGTTGTCCTCTCACAGGTTTTCTACATCTTGACCCCATATCTGGCACACTTGCTGGGGAGAAATTGTTTGAATGCAAGGCAGCCAGAAAAATGAATGAGGGACTCATCAACGCAGATGTTTTGCTGGGGAGTATAGACATCTGCAAATTTTTGGTTAAGGTGATTTGCGAGGGGCGGAATTTTGTGAAGCCAATCAAATTCAGGGTCACCCTGAGGATGACAAAGTCTATTGTTGTTGAAATGCATAAACACATTATACTGTCATATCTATGCCTGGCCATCGCAGCAGAGAACACGGGCATATGATGAATCGGGTCTGCGGACCAATAAAACCGCAATTCATTTCTTTTAGTAATGCCCATGTTGAGGGTTAGGCCCAAAAAAAATGTAAATTCGGAAACCGTAATGAGTTTCCATGTGACTGGTCTGGCAAGGTTTGAATTTGGGTTGGCGGCAATAAATTGTTGTGCATATAAATTGCTTTGATCCACAATCAATGCATACAGGTATTCCGTGAAAAACAGCTCCAAAAATCAAGGGAAGTAGTTAAATTTGCTATTTCCACCTGAATTCCAGGTTGGGCAGTGAATGGGGGAAGTACGGGTGCTGCAGAATTTGTGGGCTGTCAATCGGGATTTGCAAGCACATCCGGAAGAATACTAGGAGCTCTATGGGCCTGTGTGCGAATTCTTGGTGGCTGCAGGACAATACTTGTACTCGCAACCACATCGGCTTGTACTGGACTTATGGGACTTGCCATGTCACCAAGTGATACTGCAGTGCTGGTATTATTATTATTATACAGGATTTATATAGCGCCAACAGTTTGCTCAACGCTTTACAGTATAACGGGAGACAATACAGCAACAATACAGTTCAATACTAGAGGGTTAGGAGGGCCCTGATCCTGGGAGCTTACAATCTAAGAGATATGTGAAAGACCAAGATGTACTAAACCGCTGGTACTCGCCAGTTCACCAAAAGGTAGCACGGCACTAGTACTGGCACTCTGCTGCATATGAGAGTCATCAAAATTTACCGGCAAGTGCTAACAGAGATAAGGCCTGATTCTGCGAACATTGCATTTTTGTGTGCAATGTATCAAGTGACAGTGACCTACTGACACTGCACTTGCTGGGGGAGGGGTAAGCATAGGGGCTAAACGCAGGTGTTGGCAGGTGCCGGGGCTGATCCCACTAACGCTGCATTTTTGGGGACGCTATACTAATGTGAATGCTGGTATAGTGCTGATCTGATCAAAGATATTGATCCGTTCAGACACTATACTAGCAATGGAGGTTTATTGTGCATGAGTGTCTTCCTGGCAGTCAAGGGGTTAAATGTGATGACTGGTGTACTGACGGGCAATCTGACGCTATCTGGGAGGGGCGTGAAAACCACGGGAGCGCAAATCATGTATAGGTATATATATATATGTATGTATGTGATTTTGCGCACCCTTGTCGCCCTGTAGCACTATTTCTGCTATAGGGTGGTCAGGAATCAGTTACAGAAGTGGTTTGTGTTATGTCGCTGCGTTACTTTAACCGACAAATGCGCGGTCATGCAACACTGCACCCAAATTAAATTTACGTCCTTTTTTTTCCACGAATTGAGCTTTCTTTCCGTGGTATTTGATCGCTTGTGAGTTTTTTATTTTTTGCGCTATAAAAAAAAAAGGCTCACAATTTTGAGAAAAAAAACAGTATTTTGGACTTTTTGCTATAAAACATGTCCAGTAAAAAAATTTAAAAATCTAATTTCGTCATAAATTTCGGCCAAAATGTATTCTGCGACATGTCTTTGCTAAAAAAAATCCCAATACGTGTAAATTAATTGGTTTACATTAAAGTTATAGCATCTACAAATGGCGGAAAAGATACTGGGATTTCTTTTTATACTAATAATGGCGGCGATCAGTGACTTATGGTGGTGATCAGCGATTTATGACAGTGATCAGCGACTTATGGAAGGACTGCGGCGGACATGTTGGCATTGGTGGGGAACTGAATTGGGGTCACTGACATCCTCAGTGACACCAATACAGTGATCAGTGCAAAAAAAAAACACTGACACTGTACTAATGGCACTGTGGAGGAAGGGGTCAATTTTTTTAGGCAATCAAAGGGTTCACTATTTGAGATGAGTGTTTTACTAGTGGGCGGGGGGGTGTGTACTTCACTGGAACACACTGATCCTGAGAGCTAAACTCCACTTTCAGGAATAGTGTGTTAGGAACTGACAGGGAGCAGAGCTGCATTGAAAACAATGCAGCTGTGCTCTGTGTCACTGTTTGCCGGCAATTGCCGGGACCCGGCGGGTAATGACCGGCCGGGACCCGGTGATTGACACCCACGGCCACGATCGGTGGCACGGGTAGGGCGGTCGCGCGCCTTGCTTACGCCCCCTACCTGTTTTGCAAAATTACGTTTTAAAACTTGATTTTGCGTAGCGGTGCCGCCCTGTGGCCGTTTTTATACAGTGGCTGGTCGGCAAGCAGTTAATGGGGTATGTAACATTTATTGGTAAATATTTGGGGTTTGTTTTGGTGAATAACTATTTTGTCTTCTACAGCAAATGGTACTATAAAATGAGTGGCATGTCAATAGGGACCTCTGTAGCCCCTACATACAGTTGCAAGAAAAAGTATGTGAACCCCTTGGGATTACGTGGAGTTTTGCATGAATTGGGCAAAAATGTGCTCTGAACGTCATCTAAGTCACAACAATAGAAGAACACAGTCTGCTGAACATAATACTACACAAACATTAGATGTTGCCATGGTTTAATTGCACATAACATGTAAACATTCACAGTGCAGGGAGGAAAAAGTAGCTTAATGACTTCTCCCAGAGCTAATTGGAGCCAGGAGTGAGCCAACCTTGAGTCCAATCAGTGTGATGATATTGGATGTGTTGCTGACAGCTGTCCTGCCCTTAAAAAACACACACCTGTTTTGGGTTTACTGGTTTCAAGAAGCACTGTCTGATGTGAACCATGCCTCGCAGAAAAGAGCTCTCAGAAGACCTACGATCAAGAATTGTTGACTTGCATGAAGCTGGAAAGGGTTACAAAAGTATCTCCAAAAGCCTTGATGTTCATGTGTCCACGGTAAGACAGTCTACAAATGGAGAAAGTTTAGCACTGTTGCTACTCTCCCTAGGCATGGTCGTCCTGTAAAAATGACTGCAAGAGCACAGCGCAGAATGCTACATGAGGTAAAGAAGAATCCCAGAGTGTCAGCTAAAGACCTACAGAAATCTCTGGCACATGCTAACATTTTTGTTGACACATCTACAATAAGGAAAACATTAAACAAAAATGGAGTACACGGGAAGACACCATGGAGGAAGCCATTGCTGTCCAAAAAGAATATTGCAGCACGTTTGAAGTTTGCAAAAGAGCACCTGGATGTTCCACAGCACTACTGGCAAAATATACTGTGGACAGATGAAACCAAGATTGAGTTGTTTGGGAAGAACACACAACACTATGTGTGGAGAAAAAAGGCACAGCACACCAACATCAAAACCTTATCCCCACTGTAAAACATGGCGGAGGGAGCATCATGGTTTGGGGCTGCTTTGCTGCCTCAGGGCCTGGACGGATTGTTGTCATTGATGGGAAAATGAATTCCAGAGTTTATCAAGACATTTTGCAGGAAAAACGTACGACCATCTGTCCGCCAACTGAAGCTCTGCAGAGGATGGGTGATGCAACAGGACAATGACCCAAAGCATACAAGTAATTCAACAAAACAATGGCTGCAACAGCACAGAATACGCCTTCTGGAGTGGCCCAGTCAGAGTCCTGACCTCAACCCGATTTAAATGCTGTGGCATGACCTTAAGAGAGCGATTCATACCAGACATCTTAAGAATATTGCTACAATGAAACAGTTTTGTGAAGAGGAGTGGTCCAAAATGACTCAAGATTGTTGTGTAGGTCTGATCTGCAACTACAGGAAACGTTTGGTTGAGGTTATTGCTGCCAAAGGAGGGTCAACCAGTTATTAAGTCCAAAGGTTCACATACTTTTTCCTCCCTGCACTGTGAATGTTTACATGTTATGTGCAATTAAACCATGGCAACATCTAATGTTTGTGTAGTATTATGTTCAGCAGACTGTGTTCTTCTATTGTTGTGACTTAGATGATGTTCAGAGCGCATTTTATGCCCAATTCATGCAAAACTCCACGTAATCCAAAGGGGTTCACATACTTTTTCTTGCAACTGTATGCCAACTTATTTCTTGCTGTCTAAGAGGAGGAGTGGGTCCTCAATATACATAAATAATATATGAGATATATCAGATTATGGTCATGACATATACTGTAGAGGACATATATTATATTGGTTGTGCAGTTGGGAGGCCTGAATTAGTTTCAAAGCTAAAACTAAAAAAATTAGTTTTTAAATACTGAAATGCTAATACAGTTAGGACAGCATTCCATTTAGATTTTGGTGAGAAGGAGGCACCTTTTTGCATCTTAAAATTTGTGTTATGAATGATAGATTAGTAAATTGAGATTGTAGGAAAAAATATCCTTTGTCGCTTTATTTTCTTATAAGAAAAACCATTCTGTACATGATAAGCATGCTATCCCCTATGGTCAATTTATACAATAAAATGTAATAAGATGTGAGATGATGATTTGTAATGCAGGCAAGTGAATTAGGCAGACATTTAGAAGCAATAGGTATGAAAGTGAGATTGAAAAAGACAAACATAAATAAGGAAAGGTTTAAAAAGGAACCAAAGTAAAAATAAAAGCAAAAGATCAGATCATTTTCATTTTTCATTCACATCTTCTCATATGTGAATAGAGTAAATTATATTATTTCTACCTTATAGCATAACAAGATGAAAGGATATAAGAAAAAGTGAGCAAATACCCAATATTCACTTTCCATATACAAGTATATAGAGCGCCTGGCATTACTTATTGTGAACTGAATATACAACAGGAAAAAAAAAATCATTGTTAACTGAGATGAGACCAATATGCAACCATAAAATGTAGTAACTGCATATTTGTCCCTATAAGAAGAAAGATAATAAAGTAAGATTAGGGATTATGCTCACCGTATTATTGAACTTACATGATGTAATTGTAGCACTGCCCCTTGGGACAAGCTGGAATATATTATGGGTCCTGCGCTCAATAGATCCAACCCTAAGCAAACCCAATCCCTCTGGCACAACTGGTAATGAATAGCAAATACCCCGCCAAGAAATTTGCTGACACAGGGTTAAATGAAACAAGAACAATTTTATGGAGAATGAAATGCAGTGTAGAGGGGTGGGGTTCCCCTTTCAACTTCAAAACTTACTTTTCTTCTTTTATGCAATGCAGTAAATTTGGTCTGCCACTAGAGGGCTTCACAGCCAAGAGTCTCTGGATGGCAGAGTTGCACTTTAAGCAGAATACAACTGATATCAAACAAATAAACTTACTTATACTCTATCAATGAAATGTATTACCCACACCGGTGTATGATTCTGCTTCTGAGGGGCGTTAGCCAAAAATCACCTCAGAGTCAGAACAGAATGCAATAAAGAGGTACCTCTAATAAGGCTACTAAGCCAGATTCCCCCACTCTAGTCCTTGTAACGGTGGAGCTCTAGTTGGTGCACGTTTAGTCCTTACAATGAAGTAAATAGCAGCTGAAGGCTTCTTTGGAGTTTCAGCTGGTGTGGGTTACATCAGATTTCACTAGGTTTCTGGGCTGAGAGGGTCCAACCTCAGTGTCTAAAAGCAACACAAAGCACCCCAAGACCAGGAGCAGTCGCAGGATGCAATCTCCCAGTATGTGTCAGTCCCCGGGGCAGACAGTCTCAATTACACTGGTGGTGAGGGACAAAGCAGGCAGGGGGATCTGTGGCTTGCACAGGGCCCCGGTTGGGTGAGATTCCAGCAGTGGGGTGCGGATGTCCCAGTCTATATGCAAGGTGTGAATGGTGTGTCTTACTTTCTCCAGTGGAACAGCTCACCAGACTCTGAACACACAGCAGGGTCCCTCTATCCGCGCTGAGTGCTGTAGTGCCTCCTCCTCTCCTTGGACGGGCTCCACATGTCCCTGTCTTTTCTCCAGCCTCATGTCTCTCTGTTCTCCCCTTCACTTCCTGCTTCCTCCCCTTCCCAGCATTCTTTGCTGTGTAGTGGATGAGTCATGAACTTGGCAGAATGCCCAGGTTTTACAAATAGGGGAGAGAGAGGAAGGACTGACTGCTGAACATGTGATTCCTTCTGAATCCTCTTGTACAAGGAGCCTGCTATATAATTGGACCCAAACTATAGTATACATGTTCTGAACATATGAGTACTACTGGGAGTTCCTTGACTTGAGGAGGTGATAGAGGTAAAAGGGCTGTAACAGTAAGAAACTAAACGGATATTCCACATGGCTGATAGGGGCCCATTAAGGTAAAATAGGAATGAGTTTGTTTCTTTCTTGTATAGTTATTGACTTTGCTATATTAAAATGTCAGTTTGATCAATTTTTTTTAGATATATTTAAATATGTTGTGACTATACAAATATACTGTATGTATTGATTCATATGCAGTACAAAGTTAAAATCAACTGTTTGGCTACTGTAGGTGGTTCCCTGTACAATTTAAATAGGTGTGTCTCCAACACTAGTTTATCCACATACCTTGAGAAAGTGTGCTATGCATGAGAAATGGTTGTTTGCTTGATAGGTTTTGATTGTTTTTAGCCTATTTTTCTAATGTATTAATAAAGGAAATATTATGCTGTGGATGCATTTGGATTTTACCTTTCTGGTAATTACAGTATGTTATCTACCAAAGGGGCACCAGGACCTGCGCCTGACATATGAATGGACAGTGGGATCCTTTGTGGAGGATTCCTTATTACAGCAGCTCTTGTTCATAATCTCCCTCATCATACTGAGAGACTTACACATTTTTCTTCCAAATACATCCCTGTAGTTTCCTGCATTTTGTGATAAAAGCAGAAAAGGTAACAAAATCCCATTACTCTGTGATTCAATGGCAGTCATGTGACCAAATGCAGATTTACTACCCTTTGATCTCTCCTGAAGGAAGGATCAGCCAATTAGCAGCTCTACCCCTGAACTTTAATATTTTTGTTTAGCAGACATCATGTATGCAAAACAGGAGATTTGAGCCTTTGCATATATTAGGGACCTTACTTCACAATATCTCCATTTAGATGGTCCTTGTGCTAGCAAATGGGACTCCCTATAAAGAACACTTCACCCTATGCAGGTACACCCAGCCAAATCCTGCAATAATGCAGGTTCAGTTTCAACAACTTCAATGCAGAACTTGCAATGGAGAGGAGAAGGTGAAACACCCAAGAAAATGAAATCTAGACCCTTACAGCTTCTAAGAACTGACAGTTGCTGGGTGGGGAACAACTTCACCAGCTCAAAGCCACCTCTGTGGCAACTCTCCATAAAACATGAGGCTCCCTCACCCAGCTCTATTGCTGTAGCATAAAGACAGACTTCTTCCCAAGATACAGTCAGGTCCATAAATATTGGGACATCGACACAATTCTAAAATTTTTGGCTCCATACACCACCATACACCACCACAATGGATTTGAAATTAAACAAACATGATGTGCTTTAACTGCAGACTGTCAGCTTTAATTTGAGGGTATTTACATCCAAATCAGGTGAACGGTGTAGGAATCACAACAGTTTGCATATGTGCCTCCCACTTGTTAAGGGACCAAAAGTAATGCTGCTTTTGTCAGCAGTCACATCATCAATAAATACAAGAGATCCAGTTCCATTGGCAGCCATACATGGCCACGCCATGACCCTACCACCACCATGGTTCACTGATGAGGTGGTATGCTTAGGATTATGAGCAGTTCCTTTCCTTCTCCATACTCTTCTCTTCCCATCACTCTGGTACAAGTTGATCTTGGTCTCATCTGTCCATAGGATGTTGTTCCAGAACTGTGAAGGACTTTTTAGATGTCGTTTGGCAAACTCTAATCTGGCCTTCCTGTTTTTGAGGCTCACCAATGGTTTACATTTTGTGGTGAACCCTCTGTATTCACTCTGGTGAAGTCTTCTCTTGATTGTTGACTTTGACACACATACACCTACCTCCTGGAGACTGTTCTTGATCTGGCCAACTGTTGTGAAGGGTGTTTTCTTCACCAGGGAAAGAATTCTTCGGTCATCCACCACAGTTGTTTTCCGTGGTCTTCTTGGTCTTTTGGTGTTGCTGAGCTCACCGGTGCGTTCCTTCTTTTTAAAAATGTTCCAAACAGTTGTTTTGGCCACGCCTAATGTTTTTGCTATCTCTCTGATGGGTTTGTTTTGTTTTTTCAGCTTAATGATCACTTGCTTCCCTGATAGTGACAGCTCTTTGGATCTCATCTTGAGAAGTTGACAGCAACAGATTCCAAATGCAAATAGCACACTTGAAATGAACTCTGGACCTTTTATCTGCTCATTGTAATTGGGATAATGAGGGAATAACACACACCTGGCCATGGAACAGCTGAGAAGCCAATTGTCCCATTATTTTTGGTCCCTTAACAAGTGGGAGGCACATATGCAAACTGTTGTAATTCCTACACCGTTCACCCGATTTGGATGTAAATACCCTCAAATTAAAGCTGACAGTCTGCAGTTAAATCACACCTTGTTTGTTTCATTTCAAATCCATTCTGGTGGTGTATAGAGCCAAAAATGTTAGAATTGTGTCGATGTCCCAATATTTATGGACCTGACTGTATACACTGTGTTGTTTCCCTAGGTAAAGAGCTTGAAAGACAACCAAGCCCTCTAGGCTTGGGCACCAGCCCTAGGTTCACCCATCAGGCACATAGTCTGGCTGCTAGAGAAGGACCTCTCCCAAAGAGCAACATTCCACATTTGGGCTCAGCTGCTTTAACTGGTTCAACCCCCTGAGGTCAAACTCACAAAGGATTGGCCAGCTAACAAGGCAGGCAGAGCTGTACAATACCCAGAGTACAGTAGAGCCTACTCAGCAGAGCCTGACAGATAATGCAAGTCCAAGAGAGCAGCATTCTGCAAAAGGCATTGCAAAACAACAAAAGCACTAACACAGAAGGGCTGTTAGAGAACACCTCAGTAGAATTACTTGCAAGCCAAACTGTCTAGTAAAGTGATAGCAACATAAGCTGGGTAAAACTGTAACACTACCAGGAGTGCTTACAGTGGTTAACATTTCCTCACATGGTCTGTTACACTGTTGTAAACAGGCAATTTGTAGTTTATGGGAAACTTCATGCTGTAATGCCCACAGACCCTTAGATATGGGTAACAAAGGAGAGGGATAATTTTTGTGTAGTCTCCCTTCTTGGATTCATGATATAAAGCAAGAATGGCCAACCACCTGCCACCAACCCACAGGGAGTCTGAAATGTGGCATGTCAAGGAAGCTCTTCGAAAGTGCTTTTTTGCGCATTTCTTGAGGGTGGTAGGGATTATTTTCCTGACCAATATACACTATATTGCCAAACGTATTGGGACACCCCTCGAAATCATTGGATTCAGTTGTTCCAATTACCTCCATGGCCACATGTTTATAAAATCAAGTACCTAGGCATGATGACTGCTTCTACAAACATTTGTGAAAGGATGGATTGCTCTCGGGAACTCAGTGAATTCAAGTGTGGTACCATGATAGGTTGCCACCTGTGCAATAAATTAAGCTGTAAAATATCCTTGCTACTAAATATTCCACAGTTAACTGCTAATGGTGTTATAACAAAGTGAAAGCAACTGGGAATAACCACAACTCAGCCACAAAGTGGTAGGCCACGTTAAATGACAGAGCGGATCAGTGCATGCTGAAGCACACAGTGCGCAGAAGTCACCAACTATCTGCAGTCAACAGCTAAAGACCTCCAAACTTCGTGTGGCCTTCAGGATTCGCACAATAGTGTGTAGAGAGCTTCATGGAATGGGATGGAGCTGCATCCAAGCCTTACATTACCAAGTGCAATGCAAAGCGTCAGATGCAGTGATGTAAAGCACACCACCACTGGACTCTAGAGCAGTGGAGACGTGTTCTCTGGAGGGACTAATCAAGCTTCTCTGTCTGGCAATCCGATGGACGTGTCTAGGTTTGGTGGTTGCCAGAAGAACAGAACCTGCCTGACTGCATTTTGCCAAGTGTAAAGTTTGGTGGAGGGGGATTATGGTGTGGGGTTGTTTTTCAGGGGTTGGGCTTGGCCCCTTAGTTCCAGTGAAGGTAACTCTTAAGGCATCGCCATACCAAGACATTTTGGACAATTTCATGCTTCCAACTTTGTGGGAACAGTTTGGGGATGGCCCCTTCCTGTTCCAACATGACTGCGCACCAGTGCAGAAAGCAAGGTCCATAAAGACATGGATGAGGGTCTCTGGGGTGGAGGAACTTGACAGGCCTGCACAGAGTCCTGACTTCAGCACAATAGACCACCTTTGAGATTAATTAGAACAAAGATTGCAAGCCAGGCCTTCTCTTCTGACATCAGTGCATGACCTCACAAAAGTTCTTCTGAAAGAATGGTCAAACATTCCCATAGACACATTCCTAAACCTTGTGGACAGCCTTCCCAGGAGAGTTGAAGCTGTTATAGCTGCAAAGGGTGGGCCAACTCAATATTGAACCCTACAGACTAAGACTGGGATGCAATTAAGGTTCATGTGCATGTAAAGGCAGGCATCCCAATACTTTTGGCAATATAGTGTATCTGTTCTACTTACAGCCTGTGAAAGAGCGTCAGCGGTGTTGGCTCCTGCAGCACTCAGTGAAGCTGTCGCAGGCCTGCACATACACACCATTCACAGGAAGCTCCTGAACCTAGTGATTTATGACTTTATTTATTAAAAGGCTATTATTGAAAGGACCCCATGGACTACAGTGTGTTCAGATGTACCTTGCTTGCGTAAGTCCAATATTCACTCAAATACTGGCCTATCCTGCTGCTATCATACCTGAGAAAGCCTGCAGCGAAGTGAAAGGAGTTGTGAGAAGTGCATATGCCTGTTCACAAACAGTGTGGACTAACTCCCTTTTATAAAAATGATCATGTCTGAACCATAGATAACTACCAAACACCCACTTTGGATGTCACTGATTAAATTACTACTTTCTATCTGTTTCACCGTTGTAAAATGCCTTTTCCTTAAAAAGCTGATTGCTGCCAATGTTACTACCTACTGGCACCCTCTTTTTGTTCTTCCCTTTGCAGAAAAAAAAATCTGCCTTATGTCTCTGAGTTTGTCCCTCTTCTACCTGCTCACATATTGTCTTGCTACTACGATTTAATTTCTACAGATGGAAAACACCTGCCTTGTGTGTTAATGTGGTCCTTGTTTAGCTGCAAAAGTACTGTCCTGCTGCTGGCCAATTTTGTCACTTCTATATTTGAGACACTACACACTAATATACTGTTTCAAAACACCTGCCTTTGGCTTCCAAATTGAGCCTATTCTTTGTGATCATATACTATCTTACTATTGGTCAGTTTTTTAACTACATTCTAATTTTTACTGCAGGTGAGCACTTGCATTTTGTTTTAAAATTCAGGCCTATTCTAGCTGCTCACGTACTTTATTGCCACTAGTCAATTTTTTTCCCAAGTGTACCTGAGAACTGTTGTTCTAAATTTTATTGTAGGAATGCAACTGCTTGTGATGTGTGTATCTGAATTCGAGCCTGTTTCTGATTATTCAAAACTGTCCTGTCTCTGGCCAATTTCTACCAAACCATACTATATAAAATAATCAGTACGGTACTGCAGAAAAAGAGAGCTCACAACTATACCACCAAACTATTTCGCCATTGGCCAATTTTTACCAAGCTATACCTGAGGGATTTAGCTCCATTTTTTTTTTATAGAAGACACCTTCTTGTGGCTTGCCTTTCTATACACCTTTCTTACACCTATGTATTTTATGGTGCTTTTTGAAGAAAATAACTACAGTCCATTTAACATGGTTTCCTATGGGACAGATTCACATACAGTATATGCTTTTTTCAGATGCTGCGTTTTTGGAAAGGTTCAGGCACTTTTTAATTACCCAAATGGTGCATATTTGCTTCAATAGACATTTTCAAATCTGCCCAACAATAAATTGGGCAAAAAAAAAAACATAAAAAATGCAAACCACATTAAAAAAAGTGTGAAAAATGTGTCAAAAGCACATTTGCAAAACCGCAAAAAGCACTGCAGAAATGGATCAAAAGCAAACTGCATAGGTTTGAACCAAGCCTTAAGTCTGCTACTTCTGCCAGTACTATTACGTGGTAAAAACACATATGTTGCTGCTAAATCTACCTAAAAAAAAAGTATTTTTGAACTGATGTGGCTCAATTAATAGATTGGGTGGGTTGCTGCTTCTTCCTTTGATTGAATTGTAAACATTAAAAAAAAATCAAATTCCACATGCAAAGATCCACTGATAAAATAAGCTGTCACTGAAGTTATTTATGAATACCATGTTGTTCCATAACATCATGAAATTGATTTGCTAAAATTGGAGCTTGCAAAATCAGATGCAGCTCTGCACAGAAACCAATTAGCTCCCACTTTTTTTTGTCAAAGTTTAATTGAACAAGCTGAAGTTAGAAGCTGATTGGCTACCATGCACAGCTGTACCAGATTTTGCACTCGCCAGTTTTAGGCTACTTTAACACTGATCCATACCAAAAATCATATGCGTTTTTGCTGGTTTTTGTTTTTTTTTGGCTGCACCTAGCTGTCCTGACATCTTGGCCTGGGCCTGTGTGACCTGTTCAAAAATCAATGTCTGGAAGCTTGCATGCGGAGTTACTTTTTATGAGGCAAACTTTTTTAACAATTAAAAAACAATAATAAATTGTATTCTTACATGCAAATAAACCTTGCCACCATGGTTCCAAAGCGGTCAAAAACATAACCAGAAGGAAGGGTGAATAGATTGTTCAAGAAAGCGGCCACTGTGAATATAAGAGCAAAACGTTCATCCTGAGGAAGACAGTCTGTAATGAAAAAAAATAAAAAAGGTTAATTTTACTGCCTGGAGAAAACCTTTTGTTTTTTCTATTTTCTATGTCAGAGGTCTCCAAACTTTCTGAAGAAAAGGCCAGTTTACTGTTCTTCAGACTTTAGGGGGGACGGGCCATGGCCAGTGGGAGCAGAAAATATCCTGGTGTCAGTGGGAGTAAACAATGTCCTGACTTTCATATTAGAGGAAATCTTAGTGCCCCAGTGGGAGGAATAGTGCCTCATTATTGGTGTCAGTGGGAGAAATAGTGCCTCATCATTGATCTCAGTGGGAGGAATAGTTCCCCATCTTTGATGTCTGTAGGAGAACTAATTCCCCTATCGTTGATGTCAGTGGGAGGAATAGTACTCCACTGTTGATGTCAGTGGAGGGATTATTGCCCAATTGTTGTTGTCAGTGGGAGGAATAATACCCCATTGTTGAGGTCAGTGATGGAATTATTGTCCCATTGTTAGTGTCAGTGGGAGGAATAGTACCCCACTGTTGATGTCAGTGGAGGAATTAGTTTCCCATTGTTGGTGTCAGTGGGAGGAATAGTGACCCAATGCAAATTGCCGCAGTTTGGAGACCACTGTTCTATGTCTTAAAAGTAAAACATAATAGCTTTGAAATCAATTTTATTTTATAATTTGCAAGCTTTAAAATGATATTTTACATATAGTAAGGGAAATAGGATCAGCTGATAGTGGCAATGGTACACCATGCAATAGACCGGGAACAATACAGGCAGGTTTGTCTTGCACTTTTATTCAACAAGGAAGCAAACAATCATGGTTTCATTGCAGGAGGGATTTGTACAGCAAGTCCATAACATAGCAGGAAGAGCAAGATAGAGAGCACAGTCAGTTCACATATATAAATGCCTGTGCACGGCTGAGTTTAGCTACCATGTAAGATGTAGACTTAGGAATGAAGACTTATTAGCACCCAAAGCTCTACAAAGCCTCTGGGTTCTGGAACACATAACAAGATTCATTAGGCTCTGAGAAAACAACTATGGGGAGCTAGATAGGAAGTGGGACCATTAGAAAGACTTGCACACTCCTGGCTGCTCTGCACCTGAGAGGAGGTCATTTGAGGAATGCTTTAACAGCCACTTAACTAACTCCTGTGCATGCTGTGGTTGTATTACTTGGTCACAGAGGCGGACTGACCATTGGGGAACTCGGGCACTGCCCGGGTCAGTAGGGGGCCCCATGAGATTATTCTGGTACCTTTCATAGGCTTTTTTGGGTGTGATTTGAGTGTGGGCGAGGACACAGGGGCCCCATGATCCCCTATTACCCGGGGGCCCCATGAGTTGTCAGTGCGCCCCTACTTGGCCACTTTGAGAAAAGAAAGGCAGATGTGCCTTACCTTGGCCTGCAGAACATGCTTACCTTCAACTGTCTCCATGAGCACTGGTCACTCTGGTCCTCATGCTAGGACACCTGTATCATTATAAAAGGGCTGGAACGCCTCACAAGAAGAGTCTGTGCAATGGATTTTGTGAACCTCTGTGGATGGTGAACTGAGAAATTGCTTTTCTGTTTGACAGTACTTGGCATTTTACTATCAGACTGAGTTGTTTAGGCTGAGGAAAAGATTAGTTTATGGATGTATTTGCTCAAGTTTGATAGGACTTTGTTTTTGTCTGACTGCTGAAGTGAAGCATTTTTTCTCTAAGAAGATAAACTCGGGAAGAGTAACCCCTCTCAGTGTCTGTGTTGTACAATGCCTTTCAGTCATACAGACAGGGGCGTATTTGCCGCGAGGCAAACTAGGCATTTGCCTAGGGTGGCACTTTTCAGGGGGGCAGCACGGCGGCAGTGCCGCCCCCCCTTTCCCACAGAAGGGACACTTCCGTGGGAAAGGGACAGGAGCAGGGCCGCCATGGCTGAGGGACCGGCTGCAGAGGAGAGCGGAGTGGTGGGCAGATCCCCGGTGTGCGCTCGGAGCGCGTGAGGGGTGGGGCCCGCTGTTAGTGTGCCGGGATCTGCAGGAAGGCCAAAAGATGCCAGTGAAGGAGGAAGCAGAAGAGGACGAGGTCAGGGGGGCGGAGCCGGCCTGCTCCTTTGCAGCTGCCGCCGGAGATCGTGGGGGAGAAGGGACACAGGCACCCGTCCTAGAATGATCCTCACACCATCTGGAGGAGCCGCTGCTGGACAGGTAAGTGCTTGGAGGACTGCTACTTTGGTCCTGTCTCACTGTCCCCTGATACACTGCCCCCCACCTGTTCTACTTCCCTCCCCCGTCCCATTGCCCCCATCCATCACACTGCCCCCTGCCCCCACATGTCACCCTGCCCCACACCTGTTCCACTTCCCCCTCCTGTCCCCCACATTGTCCCACTACCACCCATCTGTCCCCACTGCCCCCCACCTGTCCCTCTATGCTCCTCCTGTCCATCTGCCCCTCACCTGTCACTCTGTGCTTCTCCTTTCCATCTGCCCCTCACTTGTCCCTCTGCGCTCCTCCTGTCCAGCTGCCCCGATCCTGTCCCATGCCTCTGTCACGCTGCCCCCCACCTATCCCTCTGTGCTCCTCCTGTCCCACTGCCCCTCACCTATCCTTCTGCGCTCCTCCTCCTGTCCCACTGCCCCTCACCTGTCCCACTGCGCTCCTCCTGTCCCACTGCCCCTCCCTTGTCCCACTGCGCTTCTCCTGTCCCACTGCCCCTCACCTGTCCCTTTGCGCTCCTCCTGTCCCGCTGCCCCGATCCTGTCCGATGCCCCCTGTCATGCTGCCCCCCACCTATCCCTCTGTGCTCCTCCTGTCCCACTGCCCCTCACCTATCCTTCTGAGCTTCTCCTGTCTCGCTGCCCCGATCTTGTCCCATGCCCCCCGTCACGCTGCCCCCTACCTGTCCCTCTGCGCTCCTCCTGTCCAGCTGCCCTGATACTGTCCCATGCCCCCTGTCACGCTGCCCCCCACCTGTCCCTCTACGCTCATCCTTTCCCACTGCCCCTCATCTATCCTTCTGCGCTTCTCCTGTCCCACTGTGCTTCTCCTATTTCACTGCCCCGATCCTGTCCCATGCCCCCCCGTCACGCTGCCCCCTACCTGTCCCTCTGCGCTCCTCCTGTCCCTCTGCTCCTCACCTATCCTTCTGCACTCCTCCTGTCCATCTGCCCCTCACCTGTCCCTCTGCGCTCCTCCTGTCCAGCTGCCCTGATCCTGTCCCATGCCTCTGTCACGCTGCCCCCCACCTATCCCTCTGCGCTCCTCCTGTCCCACTGCCCCTCACCTATCCTTCTGCGCTCCTCCTGTCCCTCTGTGCTCCTTCTCCTGTCACGCTGCCCCCCACCTGTCCCTCTGTGCTCCTCCTGTCCCACTGCCCCTCACCTATCCTTCTGAGCTTCTCCTGTCTCGCTGCCCCGATCTTGTCCCATGCCCCCCCGTCACGCTGCCCTCTACCTGTCCCTCTGCGCTCCTCCTGTCCAGCTGCCCTGATACTGTCCCATGCCCCCTGTTACGCTGCCCCCCACCTGTCCCTCTGCGCTCATCCTTTCCCACTGCCCCTCATCTATCCTTCTGCGCTTCTCCTGTCCCACTGTGCTTCTCCTGTCTCACTGCCCCGATCCTGTCCCATGCCCCCCCCGTCACGCTGCCCCCTACCTGTCCCTCTGCGCTCCTTCTGTCCCTCTGCTCCTCACTTGTCCCACTGCGCTCCTCCTGTCCCACTGCCCCTCACTTGTCCCAGGGGCATATTTGCCACGAGGCAAACAAGGCATTTGCCTAGGGCGACACTTTTCAGGGGGGTGGCACGGCGATGTAAGTATAATTTTTGTCAGTGGGAGTAATAGTGCCCCCTCATTGGTGTCACTGACACCAATGAGGGGGCACTTTTCCTCCCACTGACACCAATGATGGGGCACTTCCTCCCACTGACACCAAAGATGGGGCACTATTCATCCCACTGACACCAAAGATGGGGCACTATTCCTCCCACTGACACCAAAGATGGGGCACTATTCCTCCCACTGACACCAAAGATGGGGCACTATTCCTCCCACTGACACCAATGATGGGGCACGATTCCTCCCACTGACACCAATGATGGGCACGATTCCTCCCACTGACACCAACGATGGGGCACGATTCCTCCCACTGACACCAACGATGGGGCACGATTCCTCCCACTGACACCGACGATGGGGCACGATTCCTCCCACTGACACCGACGATGGGGCACGATTCCTCCCACTGACACCGGCGATGGGGCACGATTCCTCCCACTGACACCAATGATGGGGCACGATTCCTCCCACTGACACCAATGATGGGGCACTATTCCTCACACACTGACACTAATGATGGGGCACCATCATTAGTGTCAGTGGGAGGAATAGTGCCCCATCATTGGTGTCAGTGGGAGGAATAGTACCCCATCATTGGTGTCCGTGGGCTGAATAGCGCCCCACCATTGGTATCAGTGGGAGGAATAGTGCCCCATCATTGGTGTCAGTGGGAGGAATAGTGCCCCATCATTGGTGTCAGTGGGAGGAATAGTGCCCCATCATTAGTGCCAGTGGGAGGAATCGTACCCCATCATTGGTGTCAGTGGGAGGAATAGCGCCCCATTGGTGTCAGTGGGCGGAGCTCTAATAGGAAGAGGTGGGGCCTAAAGAGGAAGGGGTGGA
This sequence comes from Staurois parvus, assembly GCF_062004578.1. Classification (NCBI taxonomy): domain Eukaryota; kingdom Metazoa; phylum Chordata; class Amphibia; order Anura; family Ranidae; genus Staurois; species Staurois parvus. The sequence goes on from NW_028318226.1 coordinate 3,668,127, forward strand.
GTTTGCAGATGAAATGGTGGGGCAAATTTAGATGTGGGGGGGGGGCAATTTTACTCTTGCCTAGGGCAGCACAAAACCAAAATACACCACTGCATACAGATACAATAAAAGCACATTCCCTGACACATATGGTGGTGGATGTTGCTAGTGAGTCCCTAGAAAGAGAGACTTTTGAAATTAAAGCAACAGGTACTGGTTTTGCTCTGAACTGCCGCTGCTCCTAAAATGAAGGATGTGTGAAGGCTCTTGTTCAGGGTACGAATTCACAGCAGGAGGCCACAAGGGCCTGGGGGAAAGGCTGACGGCCTCAGAGGAGGCTAATCAATGCATAGAAGCCCTGCTGGAGGTACAACAAAATGTCAAACAGAAGGGCAACTGATGCATAGCTGTCCTCCTAGAAGGAGAACAGTGGGCCCTGGAAGGGCAGCAGGAGTTAACTGCCCTCAGCTGATGCAATACACTGGGACCCCAGAGCATTGATGAGCAGCCCTAGCTATGGTGGAGATATGCGAGCTAGCCATTTAATCTGGAAACTGACCGCACATGATGGAGGCCTTCCTTTATGCTTCTGAGAGGATGCTAGACTAGGAACAGTGGCCCAAAGGGCATTGATCAGGTATTCCGGCACCTTTCTCTCTGAAGATGTTCAGCAGGCACACTTCTATTTCGCTCTGGTAGTGGCTGAAGACTATGAAAGCCTGAATATTGAGATCTTCCATCAACTGTGATATGGGGTCCATTCCTGGTCCTACTACCTTGAAATGTCACCCTGTGCTGGTAGAGTCTGAGCTTATGAGAAAGTTTCACCTGTCCAACACCTCTTAGAGTTGATGACAGAGTGTAGCAGGACAAGTAGTAGCACGAGTGCCTGTGGACCGTCCAGGATGATTTCCATCCCTTTAAGACAGATGCTGTCGGCACAATCTAGACTTGCTCTGCTACACACCGGTGTTGCATTCTGTGAGTATTCCCGGTCGGGCCCCTACCCACTGGGCGTCTTGTGAATGGCTGAACTTTAACATTCAAGTGGTTGTAAAACCAAATAAAAAAAATTGCCTTTTGCCATAAATTAATACGTTTTAATGTAAACATACATACAGCTGTGAGTGTACCTCAAAAAAATGCTCCCTTAGCTTGTCTCAGCCCTCCAAAAAATGCTGGTCTTTGGGTGAGGCTTAGGACCAGAGAATAGTAGGTGGAGATGTGATATCACACAATCCCTCAGTTATATACACCCTCCAGCCTTGGCTCAAGAACTTGCACAGCTATCTGACATATCTATGCCTGTGAGCATGTCTCCTGAGTGCGTTCAGGGAATACACCGGTGCCAGTGACTATGTCAGTATGACTTCTACACCCAGCAGTTTGGGACATGAGACCAACTGGATCCCTCCTGGCTATTCCTCACGGTGGCCAACAATTTGCCCTTCCTGGTAGAATGTGTCACCTGGGTGAGGATCCAGATTGAAGATCAAGTGGTGAACTAGGTAGGGGTAGTGGTGACTCGCAGATCAGCAAGCTCCCCTAGTGTTCTAGGCATTAACGTGTTAAAAGACTTGGACTTGCCCAGCGTGCTGGACAAGTTAAAACATTCCGGCCAGCATGCGTATGGTTGTGGTCTGCAAGCTATATGTCTCAACGTGATACGGGGCTTACCTAGAGGGTAGCGAGGAAACAGGCCAAACAGCTTGGAGTTGTCTGCACTCCCCCAAACAAAAACTATCACTGTCACCCCTCCAAGAGGTAGTCTGGTCTCTTCCCCTTGGGGCCCACTAGAAGCTTCAAGGGGTCACAGTAATGGTGGAATTCCGCAAGGACCCATTGGTGCCAGGGGAGTGGGTATTCACATGCACCTTGTCCAAGGTCTACAAAGGTAAGGTTCTGGTGCATCTCATCAACCTGGGGATATCCTGGTTTCACTGCCGAATGATGCCACCATAGCAGACCTGTACATAGTGCCCTGTCACAGCATGTTGGAGCCTCAACCTGGGGTAGAGGCCGTTTGTTCCCCACTAAAAGCAGCCATGTCCATGCTAAAAGAGACACAATACAAGTTACTGTTGGAACAGATGGACATCCCCTTCCAGAACTATCCTCTACGGTGAAAAAAAAAAAGCTACCTCACCAACTGCTTGAAAGCATCTACTGGTTTTGCTGCCAGCCCGGAAGGCTACAGCTAAACCAAGGCCATCGATCACTCAATCCATACAGGAGATGTACTGGGGATGCTCCACCCATTCAGTAGTGATACCTTCCCATCATATTTCCCCATCTTTATGTCAGGAGGTCAAGGACTTGCTCTGCAACATTCTATAGAACATGGGGTGCTTGTTTCCCATGACACAATACGGCATACACTTCAGAGAAATAGCATGCATGGGTGTTGTCCATGAAGGAAGCATCTCCTAAAGCCCATACACAAAAAAGCCAGCTTAGAATTGCCATGATCCATGCTGAAAAAGAAGAAGACTACTGGGACTCTGTACACTGGATTGATGGGATCAAGATCAATGTTGTTGGAACTGATGGCTTCAAAACTGTATGGCGTCGCAAAGGTGAGGAGTACAAAGAAAAATGCATGGTGCCTACAGTGAAACATGATGGTGGCAGTATCCTTCTGTGGGGCTGCATGAGTTCTGCTGGTGTCGGGGAGCTTCACTTCATTGATGGCATCATGAATTCACAGATGTACTGCTCTATATTGAGGAAGAAGATGCTACCATCACTCCGTGCCCTTGGTCGTCAGGGAACTTTTCTAACGACAATGATCCAAAACACACATCTAAGGCCTCTATTGCATTTCTGAGGAAGAACAGGGTGAAAGTGATTCAGTGGCCAAGTATGTCTCTTGATCTGAACCCAATCACACACCTATGGGGAATTCTGAAGAGACAAGTTGAGCATCACTCTCCATCCAGCATCCAGGCTCTTGAAAAATGGAAAAAAAGATAGATGTAGCAATGTGTCCCCAACTTGTTCATTGCATGCCTAGAAGACTTGGTGCTGTCCTTACAAATCATGGAGGTCATACAAGATACTAGATGGAGTAGTTTTTGTTGTGGGATATATTCATTTTTGCATCATCTAATTTAAGTAAAAGTGAAGATTGTGTAATCTAAATTATATTAATAACCTTACTTTCATGTAATGAGCTAAACAAATGTTCTATAAAACTCAGTTTTGTCAAAATTTTGGAAATTGTTCTTGTGTTCATTAAGATATTGAATAAAATCTTACTTTTCAAAAGGGGTGTACTCATAGGTAATGTCCCATTAAAACAACAAAACACCACGTGCAATTTACTGTATGTTTGAAATAAAGTCTCCAAAAAGGGGACTTTATTCAAAATAATAAAGTGATAAAAAATCAGCATAAGTGTTTGTGAAAACAAAAGATCCAAATTCACTTGTGCCAGGATGCGATCTGACACCACAGGATTGTGGGATTGCAATTATTCAGCCACTCAAGCCAATTGAAAATATTTGGCATAACTTGAAACATAAAAATATGAGAAAGGATTTGTATAGCGCCAACAGTTTGCACAGCACTTTACAATGCAATGGAGGACAGTACAATTACAATACAGATCAATACAGAAGGAACAGGAGGGCTCAGCTCATGGAGCTTACAATCTAAAGGAAGATGGGGGTTACAGAGGCCAAGGTAGTGAAGTTTATTGAAGAGGAGCAAGTGGTTGACTGTGTCAAAGGCAGTGGAAATGTATAAGAGTTTGAATATGGAGTAAGGGCCTTTGGTTTTAGCAGTTAGTAGGTCATTAGTGAGTTTTAGTGGGGCAGTTTCAGTGGAATGTTGTGGGAGGAAGCTAGATTGTAAGGCAGCTGTCTGTAAGGTAGCAACTCATACTGTTGTGGACAAGGCATTCAAGAAGTTTGAAGGCAATTGGGAGCAAGGAGATGGGTCTTAAGTTATTCAAACAGGAGGGAGAGGTTGAAGATATGGGTTAAAGCACAGGAGAGAGAGGTTGAAGATATGGGTTAAAGCAGGCCTCAAAATTTTCACTTGCCTGCTTGCATATGGCAAGTGGAAATAACATGGCGGTGAGTGTGTCCCACAGGGCCGTCTGTTCATCGGCACTGGGAGCTGTCACACTGCTGAGCAAAGTGAAAGCAAAGGGAGGGGGAATGTCTGCTGTGCTTTCTGCCTCCCCCTACAGTGCAGTCCTCGGCTGTGAGATGGAAGGCATCTGCTCTGTACCGCAACTTTTTAGAGGGCTGTATACATGTGTTTGTATGTGTGTGTACATGTGTCTGTATGTGTGTATGTACATATGTCTGTATGTGTGCGTATGTGTACATGTGTCTGTATGTGTGTGTACATGTGTCTTTATGTGTATATGTACACCCCCTGATGTAATGCAGGGGGAACCTAAGGACCCTGATTTAATGTGTGGCAACTCTGGGGACGCTGATGTAATTCGAGGAACATTTAACAGTATCATTTCATGAGATAATTTAGGAGGGCATGTTTATGGGTGGATTTGGGGCGGGCCAGAGTAGGGGTTGGATGGGACAACTGGTGACGAGTAACTCTTAAGACCTGGCTAGTAGCTCAGGACTTGAAATTTTGAGCCCTGGGTTGAAGACTTTAGGATAGAGCAGGAAAGGGACTGTAGTAATTTTGAAGGGACAGGGTCCAGGGGACAGGTGATGGGCCTCAGAAAGGAGTTTGGCAACTTCCGTGGTAGTAAGGGCTCATGTACACTGCAGCTGATAAACTGATATTCAGGAGCTTTTTTGCGTTTTTTTTCAGCAGCCCCTGAACTCTCCCTAATATTTTCCTATGTGTCCATGTATACATAGTCATTCAAAGTCGTTCACAGGCAGCTGAGTTAACAGTCGTTTTTTGAACACAGCAAAATTGCGTTCAGGAGTAGATTTTACCGGCGTTTCAAACGCCAAACACTTGTAAACGCATGTAAACACAGTTACCCGTGTTTATAAGCGTTTGCGTTTAGTAGCGTTTTTTGACTGGTCCATATCCAGGGCACAATTCACTAAGCAGTATCCTACTGCACCCAAGTATGCGGTAGGATACCACATAGCATTTTTAAAAAAAAAAATTATTTGAATACGCTAAAAAAGCTACTAAAATACCACATGATTTTATCAAGTCTTGCAGTATTTTAGTAGTGAAAAGCATGAATCATGTTTCAGCTGTCAGCGGGGTTCCCGCTAACAGCTGAATGTAAAAGAAAGAATTGCCGGCAATTAAAAAATAATTTACAAAAACGGCATGTGGGTCTGGTATGGATTCTGAGGGGAAGCCCCACACCAAAATTAATAAAAGAATGGCGTGGGGTTCCCCCCCCAAAATCCATACCAGACCCTTATCCGAGCATGCAGCCGGGCAGGTCAGGAAAAGGGGGGTGAGCGATCGCGAGCGCCCCCCGCCGAACCCGGCCACATGCCCTTAATATGGGGGGTGCTCTTGGGTAGGAGTAGCTCCCCCCCAAAGCACCTTGTTTCCATGTTGATGGGGACAAGGGCGTCTTCCCCACAACCCTGGGCTGTGCAAGGGGGCTCCCAGATCCCACCCCCCCCCACGTAAATGAGTATGGCGTTATCCATTCACAAAAAAAAGCTGTAGTGTGGAAAAAAGACAGGAGTCATTCTTTGACAAGTCCTTTAATAAAAGAATGTCCCCCGAAGTAGATCCAACATCAATCACGATGTCTGCCGCCGCTCAAAAAAAAGGCTCCGGTACCGACCCTGGCTGTCTGCTCAGAAACTGGTTTGACAGTAATTAAATATGTAAGGGACGGGGCCATCACGTATGTGACCACGCCCCCGTGTGACATCAGTGACCAGCATGCCCGGTCAATGAAGTCCCATGGGGGCGGGGTCACACAGGTGATGTCACTGGGTGGCCCCGCCCCTTACATATTTCAGAACTGTCAAACCAGCTTCTGCGCAGAAGGCTGGGGGCCAGCGTCGGTGGTAGAGCTTTTTTTTTTCCGGAGCAGCAGCGGTGGACATCATGATTGACTTTGTATCTACATCGGGGGACATTCATTTATTAAAGGACTTGTCAAAGAATGACTCCTGTCTTTTTTCACACTACACCTTTTTTTTGTGAATGGGTAGCGGTACCATGTATCCCATACTCATTCATGTGGGGGGGTGGGATCTGGGTGCCCCCTTATTAAAGGGGGCTTCCAGATTCCGATAAGCCCCCCGCCCGCAGACCCCCACAACCACAGCCCAGGGTTGAGGGGAAGACGCCCTTGTCCCCATCAACATGGGGACAGGGTGTTTTGGGGGGGCTCCCCCTACCCCAAAGCACCCCCCATGTTGAGGGCATGTAGTCTGGTATGGTTCAGGGGGGGTGCTCGCTCTCCCCCCCCCTTTCCACTTTCCCAGCGGCTTCTCACAATATGTAGATTTCTTCTTACAACTGTTAGCCCAAAATCTGCAGTAATTTATCAGAGATGGTATACACTTATTCGAACTACTGCATACCTATCGATGGGAACCTACATATCTTTGGCTGTCCCTTGATGTCTCCTCTCTTTATACATCTATACCCCACCATGTTGGCATACGGCCATACAACATTTTATATCAGAGGATGCTACCATTATCCCTAGACAGGCCACATTTGTTCTCAATGCTACACTATTTTGCCTTACTCATAATTATTTTCAATTTGATAGAGATTTCTACTTGCAGCTACAAGGCACAGCGATGGGAGCAAATTTTGCCCCTTCAAACACCAATCTCACTATGGGCCACTGGGAACATCTTTATATCTGGCATAACAACCCATACCTATCCCACATGGTGTATTACGGTCGCTACATTGACGATATTATAATTATTTGGGATGGGAACATTACTGACATTCAGGATTTTGTATCCTACTGTAATATCAATGATATGGGCCTGGCATTTACCCATGTAGTTGACAAAGACCACCTAGCCTTTCTTGATTTTGATATTTATCACAGCAACAATCAGATCCATGCCAGGAACTACACCAAACCCACAGACGGAAACTCTTTTTTTATACTATAAGAGTTGCCACCACCCACGTTGGCTTAGAAACATTCCTAAAAGCCAATTTTGTCGATTGCGCCATAACTGCACCCAGCAATCTGACTACACTTCACAAGGTATAATACTTAAAAATAAATTTATTGAGAAGGGTTACCCTTTGGATATTGTAGAAGAAGCCCACACACTTTATACCAATGGCCCTACAACATCAGAATATCCTACTGACAATATGCCATCACAGATTAGATTTGTCACTCAGTTCCATAGTCATCATAAGCAAATGGAATATACTATACGCAAACACTGGCCAATCTTGCACCAAGACCTTTACTTCAAATCACTTTTACCACAACCCAAGTTTTCATACAGGAAAGCTCCCAATTTAAAAGAGAAAATAGCACCCAGCAAACTTAAAACTAAGAGAAAGAACACAGTTCCTCTCACCCTTTCCCCTATTGTTGGTATGTAGCAGTGCAAAAAACCCTTATGTAAGACATGCCAGTTTATTCATCATGGACAAAAGGAGTTCACTGTTAAAGGGATATCATATCAGATTAAGGAATTTTACACATGCTCTTCTGAATACGTGGTCTATTGTCTAATTTGTCCTTGTGGTCTGAACTATGTGGGTAGAACCACACGTACCCTTTGTAAACGTTTTGCACCATCGTCTTATAGAGGATGGAAAAGATCAGCATAGCATACCCAGACATTTCCTTGAATGCCACGAAAAATCCACTGACAGTCTTAGTGTGTGGATCATTGAAGGAATGCCACGGGACCTCCCTCTGGCAGAGTGTTTTTTGCGTCTCTGTCAGAGGCAAACTTTTTGGAGCTACACCTTGGATGTGTTATCCCCTGGTGGCCTAAATGAAGAGCTTGAAATAAGCTCCATTTTATAGAGACATTCGCTTCCTTCCAAATGGTGGTTATAAATATCAACACAATATCCTTATACAGCTGTTTGTACTTTTTCCAACTAATTTAGGTATATCCCTTCCTTATCACTCTCTCACTTAACTACGATCCCTTTTAGTACATCACAAAGGGATAATAAGGAGATACATAAAATTCACATACTATTATAGCAAGCCCATTTATTAAAATGCGTTTTTATTAAAATGCGTTTTTCAAACCTTGTGTTTATTTTGCTTTTATATTTATTTCTATTATTTTTTTTATGTATGGTACAATAATCTACATTTTTCATTACCTCATTGATTTATTCATTATTATTAATATTTATTTTAACCTCCATTGTTCAATTTTATTTATTTTTAGATTTAATTGTCATTTTCTATTTCCCTTCTATCGAATATGCCATTTTTTTAGATATATGTAATTATATGTATACATACACACTCGTATACTTTTTAACCCAAAAGCATTAGAGCTATTCTCTTTGTGTGTTTTTATTTCTATTTTTATTTCTGTTTTTATATCATTTTTTTACTTGTATTAATTCCTCTACGATGCAGGAAAATATGTAGGTCCTTAGGACCCAGGAATTACTTGCCTCCCTCCCATTCCCTTCACACTATAAAAATGTCAGGGTTCTACTGGGGCTCAGGTCTGAAGAAGGAGCCTATTGAGCATGCTCCAAAATGCATTACCGCCCCCTTCATCTGCTACATCTGACTCTGCTATCCAAGCTTCATTTTTGATGCACAGGCACATCCTTGACTCTACTTCCTGATCCTATAGACATAGTTTACTGCTGGACGGCTGGATGTCCCACCTGGATCTAATTACCACACGATGAGTCTTTTTAACAGTTTAACTTGTAAGTGCAATTTATCCATTGTTTACTAAATAAATTGTCAATACTGCCCTTAGAGGTGCCTTCCTCCATCCAGACCTATGAGGCCTAGAAGAGGACAACCAACTGGAGCAAGTAGGGGTGGTCCACATGCCCACACAAGTGGGGTCTGGTCACAATAGGAAGCTACAGTGGATCACTGTCTTGGTCGAACACCACAGACACCAGAGGAGTGGCTGGTGGGTTGTCCAAAATCCACAAGGGAAGAGTCTTGGTGCAGTTTATCAACCTGGGAACAGGGGCGGACTGACCATTCGAGCACTCGGGCACTGCCCGAGGGCCCGGGGTCAGTAGTGGGCTCCATGAAATGCCCCAGGTACTTTTATAGGCTTTTTTGGGTGTGCTTTGAGTTTGGGCAAGGACACAGGGTCCCCATGATCCCCTATTGCCCGGGGGCCCCATGAGTTGTCAGTCCGCCCCTGCCTGGGAACCACAACAATTGCACTGCCCAGGAACGCCACCCTGGCTGACCTCTACATTGTTCCTTATCACTGCATCTCTGAGGCCCAACCAGGGGTAGAAGCCATATGTCCCCCTCTACAAGCAGCCCTGGTGTTCTAGGACAAATCTCAGTTCAAGCTACTACTGGAACAGCTGGACATTCCTACCAAAGACTTTCCCCTGGCACAAAAGAGACTGCTCCACCAGCTACTGGAGAAGCAATTGATAGTATTTGCCACCAGTCCAAAGGACTATAGGCTCACTGAAGCCATCGACCACCTTATCCACACAGGGGATACACCTTCCAGCACTGTGCTAGAAGGTCAAGGATTTGTTTCGCAATATACTACAGAGTGGGGTGACCCAAGAAAGCCACAGTCCATGAGCTGCTCCTGTCATCTTTGTGTGGAAGAAGGATGGCAATCTGTTTTGTGTGGACTATCACAAGCTCAATGCTTGTACCCACAGGGATCCCCACCTGCAATCTTGAGTACATGAACCATTAATGGCCCACGGACAAAGTTCTTCTTCACCCTGGATCTAGCTAGCAGCTACAGGCAAGAGGAGTGTCCCCGGACCCAGACAAGGTTCAAGTTGTTCAGGACTGGCACCCCCGAAAGACTGTTACCAACCTGTGATCCTTCCTGGGGCTAGTGAGGTACTATCTGCGATTCATCCATTCCACCCAGATAGCTGCTCCACCTACTCAACTACTGAGCGGGCACATCACTCAGAAGAGGAGCGGACCCTCACCATCGATACAGGCCCAGTGGCATGATCTCTAGCAATAGGCTTTTGAGACTTTAAAACAGAAACTGACCTCTGCCCTGTTGCTGGCCCCTGTGGAGTACACCAAGCCCTTCTGCATGTACACGGATGGGAGTCTCCAGGTTCTGGGGGCCATCCTGGCTCAAATTTAGGATGGCCAAGAAAGGGTGATTGCTTATGCCAGTCGCAGACTTTTAAACTTGAGTTGCTTGCCCTTGTCTGGGCTATTACCGAAATATTTGTGGAATATCTCAATGACAGAAGTCTTCACCAACAACAAGCCCCTGGCCTACCTGAATACGGCCAAGTTTTGGGAGCTTGAGGAAAGGCGGGATGCATATCTGGCATGTTTCAAACTCAAGATCCACTACCAGCCAGAAAAGCTCAACAGGCACCCTGACACTCTATCCATGATAGAGTGCCCTGGGGAGAATGTGGACTCTAACCGTTAGGACTTAGAGGTCACCCCTGTCCTGCCTATACTAGATGTCAGACGCACCATCGAGGAACAAACCCCTGGCTCATAGGCAATGGACACCGAACTCTACAAAAGGCTTCTGCAAAAACACCTGGACCTGATGCAGATGCAGCGATATGTTTCCCATCAATACAGGCCTACCTCCTGGGAGTGCCAAAAGTTGTCCCCCATTGTCAGCAATCCTGAGGCAGTGGTATTGGCTGGAGAAGTGAAACAAGGTACTCTACCACCAGATGCACATCCTGACTGGACAGCGGGATAGCCTCCACGTGCTCCATGCAATAGGTGGCCACTTCAGGGCAAATCGGACATTGGTTTGGAGATATTTCTTCTGCCCCCATTTATCGGACTGGGTAAACGAAGAGTGCCAGGAGTGTGAGAGTTGGACAGTACTCGAGGATTCCCCTGAAAGAACACCCAAGACTGTCACCACCTCCGAGACTTTCAAATTGGTAACCATGGACTTTCTAACAACCTCCAGCATGTCCTCCAGCTAGCAGTACATGCTGGTTTCCATTGATCATTTTACCAAATTCACAGTGGTAGTGCCAACCAAGAATCAAACAGCTACCACCAGTGCCAGGCTTTTCTGGGAGCACATCATTCAGCACATTGTTCAGCCCTATGACTGCTAAAGCGGGTTCTCTGGGACCAGGGCCTGACCTTTGAGTCAATGATTAAGATAAAACTATGTTGCCTCAGTGGCATATGGAAGTCCCACACCATGCCCTATTACTCTCAGGGTAATGGAGCCTGAGAGCAGCTCAATGGCACCCTTTTGGGGATGCTGCAAACCATTGAACTGAGCTACCGGAACAGATGGCATCAACACATGGGACCTACAATAACACCATCCAACGGCCGCACGCCCTTCTTTCTAATGTTTGGGTGATATGGCCGAATACCCATGGACCTCATGTTAGGGACCCCGGAACACCTTCCACCCCGGACACCCAGTTCTTGGCTGCAGGAGCATTGTGAGTGGATGCAAAGGGACAAACTGGACAAACACCAGGAAATGGCACCTAATTATGCCCTGGAAGAGCTAATGTTGCAATTGGGGGACCTGGTGCTCATGAAAAATACCAAAAGCACCAGGGGAAGTAAGTTGGAGCCCAAGTGAGAATGTACCCCGTATCGGGTAGTAGGGTAGCCTTTCCCACCTACCTCTGTCTACTACCTGGTATCCGAGGTCCTGAGCCCCCGTGAAGAGGTGGCTCCATCAAAACACTCTGGGACCCTGTGTGCTAAGTGGTGACTGCTCCAAAAAGCCTGCGAATGATTGGGGGGTAGATCTACCACCAATGCACAAGGACCTCGTTGAATAGTTTCTGTCTACTGTTGTGCTCAGGCCTCCGACCTCCACTGACTTAGAAACTGACAGCTCTCGTGCTGGGAGTCCAAGAGACCCAGAAACCACATCCAGTACAACAGGCTGTACTTATATGTCTGAGGATATAACCTTTAGCCCAGGTGAGGGTAAAGTAGAGGGCATGTGTGACCCCTTGCCACCTGTGGCCCCAGAGTCAATAACTGACAATGAACCTTTGCCAAGTGACTCAGCTGAAAGCCAAGAGAATCATCACCCTTTGCAGTCTAATCACAGGCAACTTCCTGAAAGATATTCTGACTATGTTGTTTAAACTTGTTTTTATTTTTCTGCTTTAACTTTGCCCTTGTTGCACTTTTATTGCTGTTGTGGTTCTTACTGTATTGAAATTCTGAGGAAAGCATCTGTCAAAGAGGGGGCAAGTGTAGATAGGTGCAGTCCGTTTTTTCCAGTGTAGGTGGTGCATGACCCGAGCGGTACCACAGCCTGGAGAGGAAGTCAAGAGAAACCCTAAAAGGCAGTGTTCCAGTTGGCTACACTGCCTCCAGTTGACCCTGGCCCACCATCTTGGGTCAGCAGAGGCTTTAGAAGTCCCTGCTCCCAGGTTTTGGCATACTTTTGCATAGTGAGTAGGATTAAAGCACCCATCTGTGAGGGAAAGTATTAGCGCAGGAAATGGATTCTGATGAGTAGGGAGAGGCTAGGGACTTGCAATCCTGCTACAAACGCCACCCCTTTGGGACCAGAATGGGCTGGCAGCATTCCACTCTCTGAAGACATAGACTGTCAGTGCATCTTTACGCACTTTACCCACTGTATCTCTGTAACTGTGAGTTTTACAACAAGTAACGCTCTTCCACTAGGGTTGTTGAGCATATTCTACAATAAAAGTTTCAGGCTATCTGCAACCAGACTCTGTTATTATTTGCGCTGCACCTCCCCACTGTAAGGTACCTGTAAACGTTTTAGCCCAGAGTGGAGCTTTGGCTGGGGGTTGATGCGTTAGCATAGTCAGGCAGGCTGAGTCAGTAACAAATCTTAACAACAAGGTACAAAGCCATAATCCAGAAGAGTGGTTGGAGGCAGGCAGGGTCATACACAGACTGGCAGAGTAATGTAGAATCGTCAGGCAAAGAGAGTAATCCAGGAATCAGGCAGAGGTCAAAGTCCAGTAGCAAAGCCATATAGCACACACCCAGGGAAACAAATCCAACAAACAGACACAGTCCATTTGAAGACCTGCAATATAAGCTGATCTGATTGTGGATTGATTGCAGCTGGGAGACAGGTGAGGTTAGAGAGTACTAAGAGCAGAGGTACTAGGCAAGGTGTATACTGCAAGACTCAAGTTTCCCACTAACAGAGCAGCAGCCCAAGCACAGAAGCACCCAAGTTCAATCCCAGGCACATATTTACACTGAGGTGACCACAATTATATGCTGAGTGCTGCACTGGAGTCCTAGTATCACATTCGCTGCACGCGTTTGTTCAATATGTTTTGATCATGGAGATTCATGTACATTTTTCTTTTGGGACTTGACTATGTATGATTACATTATGTGGCATGATTAATTATTGTATATTTTTAAGGTGGATAGTTTGCATACAGTACATGGAATAGTTATTCACTGTGTGTTATATTCACAGTTCACTGTCCTTTATAGTGGCATGAATAATTAATATAAATTATTGTTATTAGTAATAGTTTATATGTGTATTCTCAGCAGCACAACACATATACTGTATGTTTAATTTTAAAAAAAATCAAATACTGCTTGCACATGTGGCTAAAATTAACAGGGAGATGTTTGAACAACTTGTAGCTCCAAGTTCTTACAGAAGGAAGACAGTGTCTTGTTGTTGGTACCAACTGTGGAAAGTAGATTTCTGGGTAAAAGGCAAGAATTGTTTGAGATTCTCGAAGTCAGGAAAGTAAATTATAAAGTGCTCCAGCATGGTAGACAAAAGCCAGAATAGATTTTCCATGTAAATCCAATCAAACCCTGGAAGGATAGCGATAATCTGTAGTTCTAGCTAGCTTTCTGCTGGCAACTACTTCTTTGGTATCAGAAGTTAAAGCGATTGACAACTTATTTAAAGCCAATAGCAAGAAGGGAAAAAGTTCCTACAGGGAAATCAGGAGGTCTTCTCACATCTCCTGGGATGCTTTCAGTGGCTAAACTTTATACCCCAGGCTTGTGTCTGACTAAAGCCTTATTAAATTCTATAAGCTCAGAGATAAACTATAGAAGATGCAGAAAATGCTACATCTTGGGATCATAGATAAGTCTAAATTTGAGTGGGTTAACCCGATAGTGCTTTTTTCCCAAACTCGATCCACTTCTGCAAGGATTTTAGGAAACTGAACAAGGTGGCAAATAGTTAGCATATCCCATGTGTAGTGCTACCCTTGTGAGGGCCGCTGGGTAGTGGGTATCCCTAAGCCTCTCTCTGTGTGCGTGGATGTGGCCAGGCAACAGGTATTTCTCACAGATTTGCATCCAAAGACATTGTCCAGTCCATGGGCTTGGTTTTGTTGTTTTATTAGGGGAAATCAACTTGGATAAGGAAATAGGGATTGGATGCTCAATTTAGCTTGAATCAAATGAAGGGGAGCATGTCATTCCTATGTACAAAGGCAGATCCTGGACTGTTCTTTTCCTGAAAGACGTCAGTCATTGTGGATCAGTAGCAGGTGCCCTTTACACAGCATGCACAAGTATTAGGCAAGTGTGTATGTAAGGGAATTCCCATGAGACGGCTGGTGAATAGACATGCGCATGTGCACAGAAATGCACGATCATGCACGGTGAAGATTGGCGCCACACGGACTATTTAAAAGGTGCTTCTGCCTGTGCTGAGTGCTGACAGGTTTTCAGCTGTTCCCCGTTTCCTGCTCGTTCCTGTGTGATTTCCTTGTTGCTGACCCGGCTTGTTCCTGACCTGACTCTGATTACTCTCCTGTTTGATACTGGTTCCTGACTTCGGCTCTGGTCCTGACTTTGGCTTGCTTATGATTTGGTACCTCGCTGTCCACCCGTTGATGACCCTGGCTATTCCTTTGACATTGCTCCTGTCTCCCATCCCTGCTTCCTGCCTTGCTCAGGTGCACACCTGGCGATCTACCATACCAGCTCTGCATATTACTAATGTGCCTGAATCAGAGGTTCATCAGTCTTCCAAAGTCTCCAACTGCAAGAGCTGAAAACAACATCTGCTGGCGCTCTTGTCCTCCTGGTCCCTAGACACCCTCTGTTCCACTTCCAGTGGGGTCAGGGCCATTGACACAAGTGAGGCCGACCTCGTCATTTCAGTCTCCAATCAGGTACGTGACAGAGTATTTTGGCCAAATCATCATTTTTATGCATATTGTTCAACTCCAGGCTGTATAAACGTGAATGCTTATTGGATATAAGCATTACAGGTGATGTGAATTTGTGTGATGAAGGAGGGTATGGCCTAAGTAGATCAACACCCTATATGAAGGTGTGCATAATTATTAGGCAGCTTCTATTCCTCAGATAAAATGGGCTAAAAAAGATTTAACTGACAAGTCTTTCAGAGGGATGCAGTACTCTTGAAATTACTAAGATATTGGGGCGTGAACCCAGAACCATCAAAGTCTTATTGCAAATAGTCAACAGGGTTGCAAGAAACATATTGAGAAAAAAAGACGCAAATTAACTGCCAAGGATTTGATAAGAACCAAACATGAAGCTATCAGGAACCCATTATCCTCCAGTGCTGTCATATTCCAGAACTGCAACTTATCTGGAGTGCCCGGAAGTACAAAGCGTTCGGTATCATGGCCAAGGTAAAGAAGGCTGAAACCTGAACAAGTTGAAACGTCAGCTGAAAGTCACAAGTTGAAATGTCAAGACTGGGCCAAGAAATATCTGAAGATTTTTAAAAGATTTTATAGACTGATGAGGAGAGTGACTCTTGACGGACCAGATGAATGGGCCTGTGGCTGGATCAGTAACTAGCACAGAGCTCAATTTTGACTCAGACACCAGCAACGTGGAGGTGGGGTACTGGTATGGGCTGGTATTATTAAAGATTTGCTAGTTGGACCTTTTTGGGTTGAAGATGGACTAAAAATGAACTCCCAAACCTATAGCCAGTTTTCAGAAGACACTTTCTTTAAGCAGTGGTACAGGAAAAAGCCTGCCTCTTTCAAGAAGACCATGATATTTATGCAGGACAATGCTCTGTCGCATGCATCGAAGTACTCCACTGCGTGGCTAGCCAGTAAAGGCCTTAAAGATGAAAGAATAATGACATGGCCCCTTTTCTCACCTTACCTAAACCCTATTGAGAACTCATGGGTCCTTCTTAAATAGGAGTTTTATGGTGAAGGAAAACAGTACACCTCTCTGAATAGTGCCTGGGAGGCTGTGGTTGCTACTGCACAAAAAGTTGATCGTCAACAGATCAAGAAACTGACAGCCCTCATGAATGGAAGGCTCATGACTGTTATTGAAAAGAAGGGTGGCTATATTGGTCACTGTTTTTTTTTTGTTCTCTGAAATGTCAAAAATGTTTATTTGTAAATTTTGAGATGTTGAGATGGGAACATTTTAATTTGTCATTTAGTTGCATAAGTCTGCACACTAATCATTGTCTAATATTTGTGCACACATAGATATTCTCCTAAGAAAGCCAAAACTTCACTGTTTACTTTCTTAAAAATTCAGGTTTGAAGTTTTAACATTTTGGATTGACCGAGAGCAATGTAATTGTTCAATAATGAATTTAATCCCCAAAAATACAACTTGCCTAATAATTGTGCACACAGTGTATGGACGAGGAACTAGCAGCCCCTCAAAAAATCAGCTTTACTTTATGCAGCTACATGTAGAGATGTCTTCTCTCCTCCTGTAGAGCTGCTCCCAGCTCCACAGCCTGCAAACACTACCAGCCCTCCTGGCTTCTTGGAAGCTCTCCCGGGACAAGAATAAAGAATTGAGCCCAGCGCTGTCCTTAGAAAGCTTGCTACGTGTGACAGTCTTTCCCCTTGTAGATTCCAGAGTATGCTACTGTACTCACACTGTCCTCTTTTCTCCCTGCTACTCCAGGTCTTGATCCCATTCACAGCTCACCGCTGAATGTATCCTCCCAAGCCAGCCGGAGCCCAGCCTAGAGGCCAGCCCTCCCATACCTAGGTGACCCCTCCTAAGCACAGACAGTCTCCTCAGCACTCCAGCTTCCACCAACTCCTCTGTCAGCCTAACTCTCCCATATTTATGGGCCAGTCCACCACTCTACCAAGGCCTTCAAACCAGGGATTGGCCAGACTCTCATGAACATGAAAATTAGGTCTCCACCCCTTCCTGCTTACCGACTTCTTGGTCGTCCAGAGTTAGGAGGCAGCGATAGAGCCACAACCTGTTGAGTCATCCAGCTGACGTGCAATAACCCGACCTCAATCTCAGAGTCATACGCAATAATTTTACCTACCATACACTACACTATTCTAGTATCACACTAGAGGGTGCTACACATGCTGCATGTAGACTAATTAATAGAGAGGCTAAGTCCAACCCAGGTCATACCTGTCTGACACCTAACTGTGGGATATTACAAATATCCTCGTGGATAACACCAAAGACAACTGCTTTTTCCACTCCAGAAGATTTATTCCCATATGTCTGAATTCCATTTGGCATGCAAAGGGCCTCAAAAACCTTTCAACAGGCTAAAGAAGAGATTCTTTAGCCACAACAGAAATATGCTTCAGCTTACCTAGATGAAGTGGCTATCATAAGTAGACTGGGAACATTATGGAAGGCAGAGTTGAATGGGCTACAGTCATGTAGAAGGCCTAGTGTTTGTGGCATTTTAGTGGCAGGAGTCCTATTAAAAAAAAAAATGTAGTGGTACCCTTGAAAGGGCCATTGGTTGATGATGATCAAAAGCACTGTCACTACACTCCTCCTGATGGCAACAGCACAGATAATGATGATGACCAGAGTTCTCCCCCATTAGTGCAGAGGCTGCCAGCACACATGCAGCACAGCTCAGGCACTCTAACACAGAAATCAGTGTACAGGGTGTCTTTTCAAGATTTTAATATTAAATAACTTGGAGTGGGTGCAGGGTACTATGGGATACTCCAGAAACACTAACAGGAGGACTCACTTCTCTATGTTGCAAACTTCAGTTCAGAGTACAATCCTCAGGAGAGATCAGAGAAGGTCAGATGTATGAACCCTTTAGGAGAAGAACTACTTGACCCAAGTTCAGAGGACAGGTCTCTCACAAGAGACTAGGGAAGGCCAGAGGTATGAATCCCTCAGGAGAGTACCTACTTGGACCAAATTCAGAGTACAGTCTTCCTGTGAGAGACTAGGGAAATCCAGAGGTGTGAACCCCTCAGGAAAGGAACTACCTGACCAAGCTATCCTAATAGAACACAGTCACAAGGATCTACTAGTAAGGTAGTGCTCTCATGAGGAGCCAGGGGAGCAGCTGTGCCCATTCAGCTTCCTCCAAGTCCCTTCCAGTGAGGCTGTAAGGACTGGATCCTTAGGTGAAATCTCCTGGTATCTTAGAAACTTTCACTTGTAGGCCCCCAGCTGTCGCAGAGCTGGGGGGCTGTCAATCACAGCCAGTCAGTCAATGAGGAGAGAGAGGGGCGGAGCCAACCCGTGGCTCCGCATGTGAATTTCAGCTTGCTATGTGGGCCTCCCCGACTGCTGGAACCTGTAGTCCTCCCTGAAGACACCAGTGATCTGGATACTGCCACTTTGGACTCTTGCCTGTGCAGGTATGAATTTTTGAGTTAAAATAACTTATGTGGTATTTATCTCATAAAAAGTCTATTCTCAAAAAAACGTGCCATTTATCGAATGAGTTAAATATTTATACTTTGCAATATTTATCACTTAAATTTAGTGTTATTTTGGCGGTTGTTTTTTTTTACATGCTACACTGCACCATAAATTCACACAGAAATTATGAAACTGTGAAAACACTCTAGTGTGCTTTCATTTTCATACTTTTAACTTACTGGCTAGTGCAGAGTTCCCCTCATTGTTATTTTGTACATTGTTGAAATACCAACTGCGTACTAGCAAGTGATAAATACAATATGTGTGTGTTCTTCAGTGAATTAATTTTAATGATTTATCTCTTTTTTTTGCAGTATTTACCTTATATTTTTAACCAATGTGTGGTATTTACCTCACATTCAATATTTTACTTTGATGAATTGAGTCTTTTATTATGTCATCATCATCACATAATTTCTGAAAAATGGGTCATGTGACCTTGATATGGCATGCGGTAACCTTTATTGAATTGACCCCTTTGTTAAACTGCTGTAATGAAGATCCTACAATAAAGTTTTGAGAACTTTTCCTAAGCCTGATCTGACATTATTTGAAAGGGGTGTTTGGAAGTAACTGGCACACATGTGGTTTCCAGTCTGGGTCAGTAAGGATATTGGGGCATGAAGACAGCAAGTGGTTACCAAGAGTAACGGAGGTCTAGCAAGCAGCCTGTTGTGAAGCGTGTACCTATGAAAGGTAGGACATCCTCCTGCAGCGAGGGAGTTTGTCGGCATTATTTCTCCTGGTGGTCCATCTCCCATAGCAATGGGAGCAAATCAGTGCTCAGAGCTCCCTGCTTGGGCACTAGGTATGGAAAAAGGAGAGTTAAGTGAGTGTAGGTAGCAGAGATACACTGGACAGGGGGAGTGGGCATAGGCTCAGCATGTAGTTTTTAAATGTAATAACTGACAGTGGTGTACATTGACATGGGGCTCAAGAGAGTTAACTAGATTCAGCCATCTGTTTAAGCGTACATGGTGTATGGCTGTTTGACCATTTGAGTTGGAGGTCCACCTTAAGCTTTAGTTATCCTTGAAAGAGACCACCTGCCTTGTTCCAGGGTATTGATGAGTAGTCCAGCATAGTCCCAAAGAACCCATCCCAGAGTAGGCCTCTTATGTGAACCATTGGTGACCAATGAGTAGGAGAACATAGAGGAAGTAGCACCCACCGACCCTTTCTACAAGCGTGCTCTGTGCGAAAGGTACCCTCACAGATGACCCAACAACTTGTTATGATCAGCCTTTAACAAAACACTAGCTATTTATTCAAATGTGACCCCCAACTCCCCCAAGCTGACACTGTTGTTACCACTGCATTTTGAGCCCCACTGTTTTCTCCATGCCTGTACCAGCAGGGACAACAGCTTTTAGAGGGAACATAAAGCTGAGCAGATGGTGGCCACACAGAGCAGAGAGGATCAAGTGATAGGCAGGCAGTGCACAGCAGTAAGGAGGATCAGAGCATTGCATTTACGGGATGGAGAGTAGGGGGAAGTCGGTAACATGTCTCTAATATTTTTTTTTACTGACCCCTTCACTTTCATGAATGAACACAGTGAGCAATCCGCCATGATCACTGCTGAGTGCGTTCATAACTGAAGTGGAAGTGAACAGTGTTTACTGTCCCTTCAATTTGTGAATAAACAGGATGTGTTCTATACAGAGCACACGCTGTTCATCAATGAGTGCTATGGCTGCAGAAAAGCAACTTTCTCCATCTTAAAAGAGAAATATCAGGGGTCTATTTTCACTCCTGATATTTCCTAACAAGCCCCCAGTACTGGTAAAAAAAAAAAAATTTAAATAAAAAAACAAAACAGATAATTCTCCTTCCACACACATATACAAATTACACACACACACACTTAACATATACAGTACTCATGTACTGTATATGTTAAGCGTGTGTGTGTAATTTGTATATGTGTGTGGAAAGGAAGTTACCGGTTTTGTTTTTTTACTTTAATGTGCACTACGCACATTACGGTAATCCACAATACATGTGCCAACACACTAAGAGCCCATTCACCCAATTCACACCAGTGGGCATGCATTAGAGTGCACATAATGGACACACTGGTGTGCACATGAGCTGCAGTGCATTGTTATAACACATTGTGTTATAACACATTTTTATTGTTATACAACATTATTATTTTAAACTTTTTAAAAAATTACCTTAATTCAGCTCTGGGCAATATGTTGTCATGCATTGTAACACACTGCCATGTAATAAAACCATTATAAACTCTGAAAGCTGTGAGACATAAAAAAAAGCCAAACATTGTTATCAGAGGAAAGCAGGGCCTGGCTGCAAACAGGTTAAGGTTAAGCCAGGGGCAGACTGAACATTTGGAAACTCGGGCACTGCCCGAGGGCCCGGGGTCAGTAGGGGGCCCCATGAGATACCCTTGGTACCTTTTTCATAGGCTTTTTTGAGTTTGGGCAAGGACACAGGGGCCCCATGATCCCCTATTGCCCGGGGGCCCCATGAGTTGTCAGTCCGCCCCTGGGTGAAGCACAGAGCTGAAAAACTTCAGATGCCATCTCCGGAACCTACTTTCCCCTAGGGAAAAGTGTTTGACCCAACGAGTTCAAATGGAAATAGGGGAAGGGGGCATGAGAATAAGTCTGAGCTAAATGGCAGGCAAGGTGATGGAAGGGTGATATTATCACCCAGAATAAGGATTGGGAAACCTTGGGGTTTCAGGGAAACCTGGTGAAGAAAATAGGCCAGTCTCTCTTCAAAAAGTAGAAAAGTGACAGCAGAAAAAGACCGAGTGGTCCATCAAGTCTGCCTGTTTTTTTTTTTTTTTTTTTTGTGATTTTTGTTTTGTGGGGTGGGGTTTTGTTTGTTGTGTTTATTTTTTATTTTTTTTTAGGGGGGTGGGGGGTTTGGGGTTTTTACTTTTTTGTTAACTTTTTTGTCTCAATATAGATCTATGCTGGCTCACTACCTCTGCTGGATGTTTATTCCAAGCATCAACTACCCTGTTAGTACTTTCTAAGATTAGTTTTGAACTTTCCTCCAGTTAGTTTAAGGTCATGTCCTCGTGTTCTTGATTTTGATTTTGTGTTGAAAATACTGCCCTCCAGAATCTTATTCACCCCCTTGATGTATTGAAAGGTTTCAACCATATCTCCCCTTTCCCTTCTTTCCTCCAGACTGTACATGTTAAGTTCCTGAAGTCGCTCTTAATATGTTTTATCCCCCAGACCTTTCACCATGTTTGTTACCTGTCTCTGGACTTGTTCTATCTTATCAATATCTTATTATAAGTGAGGTCTCCAGAACAGTATTCTAAATAAGATCTAACTCAAGATCTATATAGAGGAACCAGGACCTCCTTTCTTCTGCTGGTGACCCTGCTAGTGATGCATCCTAGAATTCTATTCACTTTCCGCACTGCCTGGCCACGCGGTTTGCTCATTTAGCAATCATCTGAAATATGTACCCCCAAGTCCTTTTCCGCTGAAGTGCTGGCCAACACTATACCCCCAATATTGTACTCTCTCAAGGGATTTTTTTTCCCTAGGTGCATTATTTTACATTTGAAAACATTGAACTGCAATTTCCACTTTTTTGACCAATCTTCCAGCAATGCCAAATCATGTTCCATGTTACAAAGACCTCTAGGGATATCAACTCTATTACACACCTTTGTGTCATCAGCACACAGACATACCTTACCCAACAAACCTTTAGTAGCTTGTACAACTTTTGTATTAGATCATTATGTGGAACTCTTATCAATTGCCTTGCTGAAATCAAGTTATGCTATGTCCACAGCACCACCCTGGTCCAAAACATTGGTAATATAGTAAAACAATCCAATCAGATTAGTCTGACATGATCTGCCCTCAGTAAAACCATGCTGCTTTGGATTCAGCAAGTTGTGTGTTTTTAAGTGATCAATGATCCTTCTTTTCATTTTTGTAAGAGTCTGAGGGAACTGATGAGTTATAAACTACTTTATTTCTTAGATTAAATATTTTTTTTTGTTATAATGTTTTTAAAATCCTGGCTCTTTTTTTACCATGTGAATCCTGGTTTAATCACATCTATAGAGCTATGCCCACTTTGGGTAAATCTAACACACCTTTTGTCACAGTGCTCAACTCAGTTTAGTAAGCATATAGGCTGTTCCAGGTTTTCTTATTATAAAGGTTAGCATGCTGTGCAAAGCAAGTGTCCTAAATGTACTTTACATTAAGAAAAAATGAAACACTAACAAACATCAAAATAATTCAACAAAATGCATTTATATACCTTAATATGAACTTGCTTGAAATGTATTTATCAGACCTTAAAAATGCTCCCTCTAGCATGCAAACTATGAATATTATACAATACTCACTGTCAGTAGAGTTGGTAGTATGATTTGCAACATCTGGGCATAGATCTTGAAAATATTTTTCCTTCTTCAGCACAAACACCAGAGATGCCCATCCAAAGGTGAGTCCTGCAAAGCACATGCACTCTACCAGCCCAGTCAACAGAGTCAGCACAAACTTGCAATGCATCTGTACAGGATTCAAAGAATTTTGAACAGTCCATTAAAAATACCACTAAAAATGAAGGACAGTGTAAAAGGCTGCAACTTGAGATGGAATTGTATGCTGAAAACAACAAGTAGAGACAAGTATATATACTATATAACCCTCACTCAGCTAATGTGACCCCAGTGATGACAGAGAGGGGAAGGAAAGGGGCAAATAAGAATGTTGTGCAGGCACCTGACGTCCTTCTTATCAATTAATGACATCATCGGTTGTTAAGACTCCGAGGACAAGAAAGCTCTAATGGTGCACAACCAAAACCTGTGGCTTTGTATAACCAAAAGGTAGGCTTCATCCATCTGCTGGCTTGTATATAATTTGAGACAGTCTGCCAAGGCACCCCTGAAGAAACTTGAGGACACCCCAAGGTGACTGGGCACCCTGGGTGAAAAAGGCTGCTGCTGGAAAACAGTAGTAATAATTGAACTTAATGTGGCCCTATACCTTCAACTTGTAAATAAACTAAAATCAATTTATACTGTCTAGAAATACATTTGAAATTTCGATCCTTGTGTGGTTAATTTGTGGCTTGGTACAATGAAACAGGAAGGAAAAGCGTAGATTGCTGCAAATGGAACTTTCCTAAATTAAGTAGTAATGTCAATTAGCCCAGTGAACAAGTAGCAATGTTTTTAAAACATTTCCTGAGTTGTATAACTTGTCATGCACAAAACTGTTACAAAGACTCTTTATACCAGTCTTTCTCAACCTTTTCGAGACAGAAAAACCCCTAAGATAAATTTCAGGTCTTAGGGAACCCCTGCTAAAATGACTATATCTACAACTCATGTGATGATCAGTGGGAAGAATGCTCCTTATACTTGTGGTTGCTGGAAATAATTACCCCCTTAAAGATAGCTAAAAAGATCAATGGTGTCAGTGGGAACTTATCTGAGAGGCAGAAATTGCTCGTTGCTCAAGGAACCCCTAGCAACCTCTGGAGGAACCCTAGGGTTCCACAGAACCCTGGTTGAGAAACCCTGCTATATACTGTATAGTAGCAAAAGTTTGCACACTAGTGCGCAGGACTTACAAAGAACAGAACTGTACCTTTTCTCAGTACAAAAGTTAAAAACTATTGGTACATTACAAAATATAACGCTTAAAAACTGGGGTTTAGAAAAAATGTATCACTGAGGCATTGAAGCGGAACTATGGTTTCACTTTAACTCGCTGTGAGCAGGCCTGCTTTTATTGCAGAAGAGACATACAATGTCTGCTCACAGCGATCCCCGGAATGTAAGCTCATCTGTGCATTTGTAGCTCGGCTTACAGCAGTCAGCCTGATTCTGTGTGCTGGGATGATTAGCACCTGTGCATGCTCAGGAGTGATGTCATCCCACGCTGGTCAATGAAGAGGCATACAGGAGAAGATGCCTGAGCCAGCGAGGGACAGT
This sequence comes from Staurois parvus, assembly GCF_062004578.1. NCBI lineage: Eukaryota > Metazoa > Chordata > Amphibia > Anura > Ranidae > Staurois > Staurois parvus. The sequence continues at coordinate 3,692,771 of NW_028318226.1, forward strand.
TAGAGAGTCGGTATCTCTCCTTTAATACTCTTTCTGTGGAGATTGGTCACTGAGTAGTTATTGCACAATCTGAAGAGACTTGTAGGCAGGTTAAATACCTTGTACTGGGAGTAAATTCTGTCACACAATATATAGTGCACTAATGTGTTTTATATAGCTCTTGCACAGTTGGTTTGCAGCACAGATAACCTTCTCTTCAGCACTTATAGCAACAATCTAGAGAATATAAAAATTTTCAATATTCCCAGGAGGAAGACTTCCCTTATCAGGGGTAATGTCCCTTCTAGGCATAGACAGAGAATGTTCCTGCAGTCTATGCGACTCCATGTCTCTGCAGATCTCACCGGAGTATGTGTATAGTGAAGAAGGAGCCTTCCCTGAGCTATTCCTCCTTGCCAGGCAACTGACCCTATGTTAATTACTTCTGTCACAAGCAGGTTCCTTTCCCTACCACACACTTGCCAGAAGCAGGCCAAAATGACATGGGGCACTTATTTAAAAATTTCCTCACCCAAGATGGCCACCAAAGGTCACCTGAGGTTGCAGTGTCCAATCAGACATCTGTTCCCCCTGTGACACCATGTCAATGAGGGGAAAGTGTCCCCTAACAAATTCCACTCTATCTGTTTAATGGCACAGTGCCTCCTACTGGACAGAGAAAAATCTGCATGTCAAATATGCCAAAAGCTCCTGCACATGGGTGTAGAGGGCTGAAGAAAGAGAAGTGAGGTGGAACCCAAAGGTTTGCGAAATAATAAGCGGATAGGCCAAGCCTTGCTGCTCCCATGTACAACAGGGGAAGTCAAATATAACTCCAGAAAGAAGATGGAAATAAGAGCATACTGGCCTAGAGCATTATCCCAGATAACAATTTATTGAATAATAGTTAAAATGTATTCACAAACAAAAGGTGACAAATCGCATAACATATGACAGTCATTTGATACATGCTCCATATGGCACCAATGGTCCCGACGTGAAAGGGCCAAAGAAAGGCTAAGACATTTCGAGGGAAACCCTCTTCCTCAGAGCCTTGGCTCTGAGGAAGAGGGTTTCCTTCGAAACACATTAGCCTTTCGTTGCCCCTTGGATGGCACTTCTTTCACGTCGGGACCCTTGGTGCCATAAGGAGCAGGTATCAAATGACTGTCATATGATATGCAATTTGTCCCCTTTTGTTTGTGAGTACATTTTAACTATTATAAACAAATCATATTCTGTGATTCCAAAATATTAATGTGGCGCTCTGTAAATAATTGAGTGATAAACAACAAAAAAAATCAATAAATTAAAGTCCTTTTGTAATCACCATGTGGATTAAATCAATATTTCCACATCCACATGGTGATTACAAAAGGATTTTAATTTATGGACTTTTTTTGCGGTATATCACTCAATTATTTACAGAGCGCCGCACTAATATTTTGGAATCACAGAATATGATTTGTTTATTTTATGTAATGGAATGTGGCAGCAGATTGTGTAGTTTATTTTATTGGCACTTATACTTTTCATAGCACAGTTTGTGTTTTGAAGGTCAATATTTGACCTAGATAAATACGGTGTTCTGTACATTTTAACTACGGTAGTATTCAATAAATTGTTATCTGGGATAATACGCTAGGCCAGTGCGCTCCTGTTTCCATCTTTTTCTGTAGAGAAAAATCTGCACCTGCCTACAAGCTAGCCACTAGCTAGGGTTCGTGCACAAACCATGGAGGTTGTTCATTGAAATGTTGTCACCCATATTCTGAAGACTAGTCATCAAGGGATATGTACTGTATGTAAGTACTGCAAAGACTGTACATTGAGCCAAAAATGTACATTTTCTCCAGACTGGTAACTTAGGGGGTTCATGCAAACACTGTGAAACAAGTCACTAGTCACTGAGGTGTTAATGCACATACACAAGAAAGAAGAAAGTTTTCTCTAAATACATATAGCTTAAACAGTAAAACCTTTTAGGATGTCAGTGGGCTCTTTGTTCAACAGTGCTTCGATAAAACCTGAAGAAGAGAGAGAAGACAAAACAAACAAATGCATTTATTCATTATACTGATATATTCCACTTGACTCTACAAAGAACCATTCCTATCAGTCTCTACCCCAAAACCGTTTACAATCTAATGACCGTACTACACTCATACAGATACAGTAGGGAGTACGATTACTGTATGTGCTAGTATTTATAGTATTCCCTGTGGCATAACTAGAACCTTCAGGGCCCCGGTGCAAGAAACCATGAAGGGGCCCCTGACCCCTGGCCGAGGGCCCTTCCTTCTGAGCCCACTGGCAGAACGCCATTACCCAGTTGCAAGTGCAACCTTTGTGGCCCTTGCAGTTCCGCCACTGGTGTCAGTTTTATATTTTGTTATTTTATATCTTTATTATTTTTTACCATTTATTTATTTGCATGGAGGTAAAAAACTTTGAGCCTTTACAACCACTTTAAAATCTCATCTACAGTGAAAAATCTGTCGCAAACCTGTGCAATAATTTATTTATAATGTATTTTACTATTTACTATTTCTTTGGTAAAAACTAACCCAAATCTGTGTATTTTATTTAGTCTGTGTGGAAGTTTGTGGAAGTTTTATTTAGTCTGTGTGGAGTCTACAAAAACTACGGTACATATATTTGAAAATTGATCAATCCTAATGTACTGAGGGCCTATCTCTTTTCCTGACGCCCTTAAAATGTCAGGCCAGTACAAATATTCCCCAAATGACCCCTTTTTGGAAAGTAGACAGTCCAAGGTATTTAGTAATAAGCATGGTGAGTTTTTTAAAAAAAAAGAATTGTCACAATTGTTTTGGAAAGTGAAGAGATTAAATTTTGTTTTTTTTTTTAAATATATATTTTTTTACATACTGTCACCAGTGCAGTACAGTGTCATCATATGACTGGTGTGGCAGTGATCAAGGATCCTGACTGGTGACAGTATGTTAAAAAATAAATAAATAAATAAATAATTATGTTTTAAATTGAATTTTTTTATTTTCTTTTTACATATTTATTTTTTTATTTTTTTGTTGATACTTTCTTCAGAGTAGGTCATTGTTGCCATAGTGACACTTTACTACTTGGGGGGAAGGGGGTATAAGGGATTTTTTTTTAACACTGTTACTGCTTATAACAATCATGTTCACTGTTATAAGTAATAGTTAACTGTCATGAATGAATAGCTTTCTAGTCATGACTGCACGTTTTCTGTTGACATGATGTGATTGACTTCAGCAATCACATGGTACAGGGTGTCAGGTACCATGTGATAGCTATGGGCCAATCACAGCTTCATAGCACTGAGCAAACAGTCATGAATGGAAACCATTCATGACTGTTTTGTTAACACTGCAATCATGTGTTCGCTATGACCAATCATAGTGATTACATCATACCCCAGCCTCTCACAGCAACTGGATATCGAGCGCCATGATGCACTGTGTGCACTGGACACAGTGGTCATGGGGTCCCGCTGCGCACCCCAGAGGACTCTCTAGTGCGCATGCTACAGACAACAAACCACGCTTTAAGTGGCTGTGCTGCCTGCTAGCAGTACATGTACTGCAAGTGGTTAATAAATGTCCTCTGATGTGATTCCAGATAACAAAGTCTTGTTGGAGATGCAGGAGAGCAGATGAAACCCTGCTACTTATGTTTTGGAAATGCCCATGAAGAGAAAATTGCCTTTGCTTATACTGAAATGCAGACATTTTCTAGCTAACCTCCATTTTACATCAACCATAAGTTGCTTTTCTTATTGTATGTATATTCAACTGACACAAGTCAAACTTAACTAAGTTAAAGTGTTACTAAACCCAGGACCCTGAATTCACTATATCTGGTCTCCCACAGTACACAGAACATGGCAATGGAATTATTTCAGTAAATATAAAATTGCTAAATACATTTTCTCATCAGCAGTTAGAGCAGTCTTGTGACTGCTTTTTTATATATATATTTTTTTTACATACTATCACCAGTGCAGTACAGTGTCATCATATGACTGGTGTGGCAGTGATCACGGATACTGACTGGTGACAGTATGTTATAAAATAAATAAATAAGTACATTTTTTAAATTGAATTTTTATATATTTTTTTTACATATTTCTTTTTTGCCTTTTTTTTAAATAGTTTCTTCAGAGTATTCAGCCTTATTGCACACTGCAGAGGATTAACCCCCTAGATTCCACAGTGTGTATAACGAGCATTCTTTACTGCATATACAGACTGATTCTACTATTGTGGGTTTAGTAACACTTTAACATCCTGAACAGCTGAAACAGGATGCCAAGCTGGAGAGTGTGTGGTTTGTGATGGATCCAGCACTTAACTGACTTTCTTTTGTCATCCATGTTACTGTGAGATCCTTTCTGTGGATTATGTAACCAAGGACCAGTGTGTATAAAAATTCTCACACATCTTCAATAAATTGGAATAGCTTTTATACACATATTGGTGCGTTTGTCTATTCCCTTGAAATTACAACAATTATATCATAATTTGGGTCCACCAACTAATGTTATATTGATGAATTCCCTTACAGCTGTGCTGAAACCCATGAGGAGAAAAAACTATTGGAACCACCCCAAGAACCAGGAAGAGCATCTTGGGACAATGAGAAACTCCTCTGTGGACAGGCAAGCTTTTTGCTAACTGGATTGCACCCTCATTCTATGAATGAGCTTTCTCTGCCCAGCCTGACATGTCATGCATCCACCAAAGAACCTAGTTGGTGAGATGGCTGTTTGGTATGAGACATATCTCATGTGATATTCAATTAGCATGAAATTTTGGTATGTCTCATATGATGTTTGATTGGTATGAAGTGTTGGTATGTTTCATGTGATTTTTGATTGGAGCAAAGTTTTGGTATGTCTCATGTGATTAGTATGAGTGTCTGTATGCTTCATGTGAAGTTTGAGTAAGATGAATTTTTGTCTTATGTGTTGTGTTCTTGGGACTCATGGTTAATTATCTAGATTTTATGTGGTATGTAAACCACCTGCGCTACTCAGAATAAAGATAAATATAAAGATCAGGCAGCTGCTATCACCTGGCTATATACCTGAATAAGTTGCAAACATAAAAAAGAAAACGGTGTTGCGCTTCCTTACACAGTGCCTAAATACACTTATATACCATAATTAGTGCATAAATATAAATCTCAAATTCTAACAAAAAGAAATATACACACCAAAAAAGGACAATATCATGTGATAATATGCAAAAAAATATATAAATGTGTAAACAAGAAATATACATCACACACTGGAGAGAATGGTGAGACAATATACATGCATCCCTTAAACGGAAAAAAGTGACCTAAATCACAAATAAACACAGTGAAAATGACATAAAATATGCCTGAAACAGTGCTCTGACCAAAAGACTCACAAATGGTGTTAATAATATACAGTGAGACTGTCAAAATAAAAACCTGACTCAATACTAAATTTTCGGACCACACAAAGTCCTTCCACATAAATGTGTTACAAAATATGATAAGTGACCAAATAAACAAAATATGACTCATGTGATCAAATCCCTAATTGGGACTTATTTTTGTGAACACAAATACATAAACAGTGTCACAACAATACATCACAATGTGCTAAAAAAAACATAAAAAAAACTCTACTAGCCACGTAATGCCACAAATATTGTGCCACTAAATAATATAATAATAATGAGCAACAAATGTCCCCATGTGAACTCTTCAAAGTGAAAAACATTCCACGGTGATATAGGTGAAAACAATTGGGATCCGTCACCGGCTGGATTGGCCCCTCACCTTCATACAGCAACCCCAAAAGGCCAATAAGCCTCCACACTATAAGGTGCAGCAATACGGCCAATCAGCATAAACAAATCTGGTTTAGCAGTAGTGGTGGTATCCCCCTTGTGGAACAATAGGTATGACCAATCCTGATATCCAAACTTCTTTTAGGCAGGATGATAAAAGCAGCCAACTCACATATATATATATATATATATATATATATATATATATATATATATATATATATATATATAGGAAAGAAGAAAAGAAATCCTTCCATAGTGTAATACTGTAAGCTTATTTAAATGTCATAAACCAACAAATTGCTCACTCACATTTCCATTGGTAAAAACAAGCTTACAAAGCTTAGGGTAATAACCTGAGTGGTATCCTCTATCCCAATTGTTCTTTCTAAAATTACCAGGTGGTTCCTGATAACGAATCATTATGGGGGATAGAGGATTCCACTCAGGTTATTACCCTAAGCTTTGTAAGCTTGTTTTTACCAATGGAAATGTGAGTGAGCAATTTGCTGGTTTATGACATTTAAATAAGCTTACAGTATTACACTATGGGAGGATTTCTTTTCTTCTTTCCAATATATATGTGAATTGGCTGATTTTATCATCCTGCCTAAAAAAGGTTTGGATATCAGGATTGGTCATACCTATTAATCCATAAGGGGGATACCACCACTACTGCTAAACTGGATTCGTTTATGCTGATTGGCCATATTGCTGCACCTTATAGTGTGGAGGCTTATTGGCCCTTTGGGGTCGCTGTATGAAGGTGTGGGGGCAATCTAGCCGGTGATGGATCCCAATTTTTTTCACCTGTATCACCGTGGAATTTTTTCCACTTTTAAGAGTTCACATAGGGACATTTGTTGCTCATTATTATTATATTAATTAGTGGCACAATATTTGTGGCATTACGTGGCTAGTAGGGTTTTGTTTATGTTTTTTGGTTGTTTTTTGCAGCACATTGTGATATATTGTGACACTGTTTATGTATTTGTGTTCACATAAATAAGTCCCAATTAGGGATTTGATCACGAGTCATATTGTTTATTATGGTCACTTATCACATTTTGTAACGCATTTATGTGGAAGGACTTTGTGTGGCTCGAAAATTTAGTTTTAAGTCAGGTATTTATCCTGATAGTCTCACTGTATATCATTCATGCCAGTTGTGAGTCTTCTGGTCACAGCACTGTTTCAGGCATATTTTATGCCATTTTACCTGTGTTTATTTGTGATTTGTCACTTTTTTCCGTTTAAGGGATGCACGTACATTGTCTCACCATTTTCTCCAGTGTGTGATGTCTATTTCTTGTTTATACATTTATATATTTTTTTGCATATTATTACATAATATTGTCCTTTTTTGATGTGTATATTTCTTTTTGTTAGAATTTATTTGAGATTTATATTTATGCATTAATTATGGTATATAAGTGTATTTAGGCACTGTGTAAGAAAGCGCAACACCATTTTCTTTTTTATATCTGGATTTTATAGAAACAGTGGAAATCTCATAGATAGAATGAACTGTTCCCCACAGAAAAAAACAACTTTTTTCTCTGTGGGTAGTGTGAACCCGCCCTTAGTCTACACTTATCTGTAAAATGTTGAGAACAGATCCAGGTGGGGGATGCATGTGCACATTTACAGGAGTTACATCATCAGTGGCCACCCAATGGGTGAAGAGTAGGAATGCAGCAACACCATTTTTTACTGCAAATACGAGTATGATAGTTTGTACTAACAGATACCAATTGCCAATATCTGCCAGCAACTGTTTTGTTTACACTTCAGCTGTCAACAAGGGAACCCCGCTGACAGCTGAATGGTTGTTAAGGATGCGGCAGCCCCACTCACACTGTTCACCCCTTATGGACCAAAGACATTTTTACATTCCTGCTATGGACTTGTCTTTTTGGCAAGAACTGGTCATTACTTAACTGCTTGTCGACCGCCCACCCATAATGTACTGCAGGCGGGCGGCAGCTACAGGCAAAGTGACATATGGGTACATCGCTCTGGCTGTACACAGGGGGGCGACCGCTTAGACACAGCGGAACAAAGACCCCAGTGAATGGGACCCGGTGATCACGTGATCAAGCTGTTGTGAATCAATCTGATTTGTGCCTACACCCCCTGCTGCCCCCCCCCTCGTCGGTCCAGAAAGAGAAGAGAGAGAACACCGCACTGTGAGTAAAAGCTCTACATTTTACCAGCACACATTAGATTATCACATATAACGCTTTGAGTTCCCCTATTAACCCTTTGATCACCTCATCACCCACACAGTGCCATTAGTACAGTGTCAGTGTATATCATTTTTCACTGATCACTGTATTACTGCCACTAGTGACATCAGATAGCGTCAGAGTCTGTAAGCTCCCCTCCCAGCCAGGGTCAGCTAGTATTAGAGTGCCTGCACACTATCACACTCCCGATATAGGTCGCTGATTACCGCCATTACTAGTATAGTGTTTGTACGGATCAATATTTTGATCATAAACAGAACCCAACTAATGTCTCTTTTGTATAGTATCCCCAAAAATGCAGTGGGTCAAGGCAATTTATACATACAACAATACATCGCCGCCAACCCAAATTCAGCTCTTGTTAGATAATTTCCATGGAAACCTATCACGGTTTCTGAATGTAAAACTTTTTTAGGCCTAACTCTCAGCTAGAGATGAGCGAATTATTCAAAAATTCGATTCGGCTGATTCGCCGAATTTGAGGAAGAAATTCGATTCGATGCGAATTTATTCGCTACGAATTCAACTTATAAAAAGGCTTTCTAGGCTTCAGAGAGCCTTTAAATTAGTGCAGAACACTGTACCTTTAATTTAAATGCCCTTGGAGATGAGGAAGGAGAAGGATGAGAAGAAGGAGAAGGATGAGAAGAAGGAGAAGGAGAAGGATGAGAAGAAGGAGAAGGAGAAGGATGAGAAGAAGGAGAAGGATGAGAAGAAGGAGAAGGATGAGAAGAAGGAGAAGGAGAAGGATGAGAAGAAGGAGAAGGATGAGAAGAAGGAGAAGGAGAAGGATGAGAAGAAGGAGAAGGAGAAGGATGAGAAGAAGGAGAAGGATGAGAAGAAGGAGAAGGATGAGAAGAAGGAGAAGGATGAGAAGAAGGAGAAGGAGAAGGATGAGAAGAAGGAGAAGAAGGAGAAGGATGAGAAGAAGGAGAAGGATGAGAAGAAGGAGAAGGATGAGAAGAAGGAGAAGGATGAGAAGAAGGAGAAGGATGAGAAGAAGAAGAAGGATGAGAAGAAGAAGAAGGATGAGAAGAAGGAGAAGGATGAGAAGAAGAAGGATGAGAAGAAGGAGAAGGATGAGAAGAAGAAGGATGAGAAGAAGAAGAAGAAGAAGGATGAGAAGAAGGAGAAGGATGAGAAGAAGAAGAAGGATGAGAAGAAGGAGAATTCCAAGCCGGCAAAAAGTGTATCTGCAGAGCTCCGCTATTTCTTAGCGGAGCTCTGCAGATACACTTAGCGGAGCTCTGCAGATACACTTTTTGCCGGCTTAGAATTCTTCTTATTCTCATCCTACTTCTTCTTCTTCTTCATCCTCATCCTCAGAAGAAGAAGAAGAGGATGAGGATGAGGATGAAGAGGAAGAAGAAGAAGAAGAAGTAGGATGAAAATAAGAAGAATTCCAAGCCGGCAAAAAGTGTATCTGCAGAGCTCCTCTATTCTGCAGATACACTTAGAGGAGCTCTGCAGATACACTTTTTGCCGGCTTGGAATTCTTCTTATTTTCATCCTACTTCTTCTTCATCATCCTCATCCTCATCCTCAGAAGAAGAAGAGGATGAGGATGAAGAAGAAGAAGAAGAAGAAGAAGTAGGATGAAAATAAGAAGAATTCCAAGCCGGCAAAAAGTGTATCTGCAGAGCTCCGCTAAGTGTATCTGCAGAGCTCCGCTATTTCTGACAGTTCTCTGACATTCACTCCATACAGCGGTTGAAACATTGTATCTATTTGTTTCCATTTATGGAAACAAATAGATACAATGTTTCAACCGCTGTATGGAGTGAATGTCAGAGAACTGTCAGAAATAGGCTATTTCTGACAGTTCTCTCACATTCACTCCTCAACCGCTGTATGGAGTCTTGAATGTCAGAGAACTGTCAGAAATAGCCTATTTCTGACAGTTCTCTGACATTCACTCCATACAGCAGTTGAAACATTGTATCTATTTGTTTCCATTTATGGAAACAAATAGATACAATGTTTCAACCGCTGTATGGAGTGAATGTCAGAGAACTGTCAGAAATAGGCTATTTCTGACAGTTCTCTCACATTCACTCCTCAACCGCTGTATGGAGTCTTGAATGTCAGAGAACTGTCAGAAATAGCCTATTTCTGACAGTTCTCTGACATTCACTCCATACAGCGGTTGAAACATTGTATCTATTTGTTTCCATAAATGGAAACAAATAGATACAATGTTTCAACCGCTGAGCTCTGCAGATACACTTAGCGGAGCTCTGCAGATACACTTAGCGGAGCTCTGCAGATACACTTAGCGGAGCTCTGCAGATACACTTAGCAGAGCTCTGCAGATACACTTAGCAGAGCTCTGCAGATACACTTAGCAGAGCTCTGCAGATACACTTAGCAGAGCTCTGCAGATACACTTAGCAGAGCTCTGCAGATACACTTAGCAGAGCTCTGCAGATACACTTAGCAGAGCTCTGCAGATACACTTAGCAGAGCTCTGCAGATACACTTAGCAGAGCTCTGCAGATACACTTTTTGCCGGCTTGGAATTCTTCTTATTTTCATCCTACTTCTTCTTCTTCTTCATCCTCATCCTCAGAAGAAGAGGATGAGGATGAGGATGAAGAAGAAGAAGAAGTAGGATGAAAATAAGAAGAATTCCAAGCCGGTAAAAAGTGTATCTGCAGAGCTCCTCTATTCTGCAGATACACTTTTTGCCGGCTTGGAATTCTTCTTATTTTCATCCTACTTCTTCTTCTTCTTCTTCTTCATCCTCATTCTCATCCTCAGAAGAAGAAGAAGAGGATGAGGATGAGGATGAGGAAGAAGAAGTAGGATGAAAATAAGAAGAATTCCAAGCCGGCAAAAAGTGTATCTGCAGAGCTCCGCTAAGTGTATCTGCAGAGCTCCGCTATTTTTGACAGTTCTCTGACATTCACTCCATACAGCGGTTGAAACATTGTATCTATTTGTTTCCATAAATGGAAACAAATAGATACAATGTTTCAACCGCTGTATGGAGTGAATGTCAGAGAACTGTCAGAAATAGCGGAGCTCCGCTATTTCTGACAGTTCTCTGACATTCACTCCATACAGCGGTTGAAACATTGTATCTATTTGTTTCCATTTATGGAAACAAATAGATACAATGTTTCAACCGCTGTATGGAGTGAATGTCAGAGAACTGTCAGAAATAGGCTATTTCTGACAGTTCTCTGACATTCACTCCTCAACCGCTGTATGGAGTATTGAATGTCAGAGAACTGTCAGAAATAGCCTATTTCTGACAGTTCTCTGACATTCACTCCATACAGCGGTTGAAACATTGTATCTATTTGTTTCCATAAATGGAAACAAATAGATACAATGTTTCAACCGCTGAGCTCTGCAGATACACTTAGCGGAGCTCTGCAGAAACACTTAGCGGAGCTCTGCAGATACACTTTTTGCCGGCTTGGAATTCTTCTTATTTTCATCCTACTTCTTCTTCTTCATCCTCATCCTCAGAAGAAGAAGAGGATGAGGATGAAGAAGAAGAAGAAGAAGTAGGATGAAAATAAGAAGAATTCCAAGCCGGCAAAAAGTGTATCTGCAGAGCTCCTCTATTCTGCAGATACACTTAGAGGAGCTCTGCAGATACACTTTTTGCCGGCTTGGAATTCTTCTTATTTTCATCCTACTTCTTCTTCTTCTTCTTCTTCATCCTCATCCTCAGAAGAAGAAGAAGATGAGGATGAAGAAGAAGAAGAAGAAGAAGTAGGATGAAAAGAAGAAGAAGAAGAATGAAAAGAAGAATGAGAAGAATGAAAAGATTCTTCTTCTTCTTTTCATTCTTCTTTTCATTCTTCTTCTTCTTCTTTTCATTCTTCTTCTTCTTCTTTTCATTCTTCTTCTTCTTCTTCTTTTCATTCTTTTCATTCTTCTTTTCATTCTTCTCATTCTTCTTCTCATTCTTCTTTTCATTCTTCTTCTTTTCATTCTTCTTTTCATTCTTCTCATTCTTCTTTTCATTCTTCTCATTCTTCTTCTCATTCTTCTTTTCATTCATTCTTCTTCTTCTTTTCATTCATTCTTCTTCTTCTTTTCATTCTTCTTTTCATTCTTCTTTTCATTCTTCTTCTTCTCATTCTTCTTTTCATTCTTCTTCTTTTCATTCTTCTTTTCATTCATTCTTCTTCTTTTCATTCTTCTTTTCATTCATTCTTCTTCTTCTTCTTTTCATTCATTCTTTTTCTTTTCATTCATTCTTCTTTTTCTTTTCATTCATCTTCTTCTTTTCATTCTTCTTCTTTTCATTCTTCTTCTTCTTTTCATTCATTCTTCTTCTTCTTTTCATTCATTCTTCTTCTTCTTTTCATTCTTCTTTTCATTCTTCTCATTCTTCTTCTCATTCTTCTTTTCATTCTTCTTCTTTTCATTCTTCTTCTTCTTTTCATTCTTCTTTTCATTCTTCTTCTTTTCATTCATTCTTCTTCTTTTCATTCATTCTTCTTCTTCTTCTTTTCATTCATTCTTCTTCTTCTTTTCATTCATTCTTCTTCTTCTTTTCATTCATTCTTCTTCTTCTTTTCATTCATTCTTCTTCTTCTTCTTCTTCTTTTCATTCTTTTCATTCTTCTCATTCTTCTTTTCATTCTTCTTCTTCTTTTCATTCTTCTTTTCATGAAGAAGAAAAGAAGAATGAGAAGAATGAAAAGAAGAAGAAGAATGAAAAGAAGAATGAAAAGAAGAATGAAAAGAAGAATGAAAAGAAGGAGAAGAATGAAAAGAAGAATGAAAAGAAGGAGAAGAATGAAAAGAAGAATGAAAAGAAGAAGAAGAATGAAAAGAAGAAGAATGAGAAGAATGAAAAGATTCTTCTTCTTTTCATTCTTCTTCTTCTTTTCATTCTTCTTTTCATTCTTCTCATTCTTCTTTTCATTCTTCTCTTCATTCTTCTCTTCATTCTTCTCTTCATTCTTCTTCTTCTTTTCATTCTTCTTCTCATTCTTCTTTTCATGAAGAAGAAAAGAAGAATGAGAAGAATGAAAAGAAGAATGAAAAGAAGAATGAGAAGAAGAATGAAAAGAAGAATGAAAAGAAGAATGAAAAGAAGAATGAAAAGAAGAAGAAGAAGAAGAATGAAAAGAAGAATGAGAAGAATGAAAAGAAGAATGAGAAGAATGAAAAGAAGAATGAGAAGAATGAAAAGATTCTTCTTCTTCTTCTTTTCATTCTTCTTCTTTTCATTCTTCTTTTCATTCTTCTCATTCTTCTCATTCTTCTTCTCATTCTTCTTTTCATTCTTCTCATTCTTCTTTTCATTCTTCTCATTCTTCTTTTCATTCTTCTTCTCATTCTTCTTTTCATGAAGAAGAAAAGAAGAATGAGAAGAATGAAAAGAAGAATGAAAAGAAGAAGAAGAATGAAAAGAAGAATGAGAAGAAGAATGAAAAGAAGAATGAAAAGAAGAATGAGAAGAATGAAAAGAAGAAGTATTCCAGTACAGCAAAAAGTGTATCTGCAGAGAGCTCCGCTATTTCTGACAGTTCTCTGACAGTTCCAGCGGTTGACAGCGGTTGAAACATTGTATCTATTTATTTCCGAATAAAAACATCTGTATCCTAAATGGAAACAAATAGATACAATGTTTCAACCGCTGTACATGTGAAGGAACTGTCAGAGAACTGTCAGAAATAGCGGAGCTCTCTGCAGGGACACTTTTGCCGGCTGATCGGGAAAAATCCGATTCGCGCACCCGAATTATGCAAATATTCGGATTCGACGCGAATCGAATTTTTCCTGAAATTCGAAACGAATTCCACTTCGCCTGGTTCGATTCGCTCATCTCTACTCTCAGCATTACAAAAGAGAATGAATTGCGGGCATATTGGTCCACAGACCCGATTCACCATATGCCCATGTTCTCTGCTGTTACATTTATACCCAACAAGGACCAGCAACATACTGATACATTGCTGGACTTTGAGTGGTTATACCCAGATGATGCCTGCAGCTACAGGCATCATCCTGGTATAATTTTTTTCAGCTGGTGGTCGGCTTTCATGTAAAAGCAATCCTAGCAGCTAATCCTGCCACCTTCCATGGTTTTCTTGGGCTCTCCCAAGGGAATCCAAGAATGCAGCCAGCAGTTCCTCCAGCTGACCATAGAGCTGATTCGAGACCAGAATGGCGCCAATCATCTCTATGGTCTGAGAAACCTGAAGCTACAAGCATTTCATCATTTCCGTTTCAACGGTTATTAACAGTGCCATTTTAAATTGGGGTAAGCATCTGATCACACCAATCTTGGTGTGATCAGATGCTTTAAGGGCAGTAGAGAGATCTAGAGTCTATATAGCCATGGCATATTTCTCAGAAAAGAATACCTGTCATTACCTATTGATATCACAGGGGATATTTACATTCCCTGTGATAACTATAAAAGTGATAAAAAAAAAGGGGGACTGTGTAAAAAAAAAACAAATTTAAAAAATGTAAAATAGAATAAAAAAAAAAAATCAGAGTTTGCACCACGCATGTGAGGTATCACCATGAACATCAGTAACTCCAGCACTAGAGTTCCTGTGTATATATAAAGTGTTGCTATGTAAAGACTTTTAAAGTGTTGCCTATCGATATAAAACATTTACGTAGTTTGTCGCCATTGCACTGGCATGTGGAATTTTAAAGCATGTCATGTTTGGTATCTATTTATTCGGCGTAACATCATCTTTTATAGTTTATGAAACAATTGGGCAATATATTGTGTTTTTGTGCATTAAGATTAAAAAAAGTAGGGGTTTTTCCTAAAAAATTTGCATTGCAATTGCAACACCAACCATTGTATTCTCTAGGGCCATTGCTTTAAAAAAAATTTAATATTTGGGAGTTAAAAGTAATTTTCTAGCAAAAAAAAGGTTTTTCATGTAAACAAAAAGTGTCAGAAAAAGCTTGTTCTTCAAGTGGTTAGAAAAATGTGTGATGTGTGGCAGAAGTGCCAGGATAGTAGAAGCACCCCCACCACCCCAAATGACCCCTTTTTGTAAAGTAGACTATAGAAGGTATTTGCTAAGAGGCATGGTGAATATTTTGCAGATCTCATTTGTTACCACAACTTTTTTGGAAAATGAAAAAAGAAAGCAAAAATTTATGTTTTCTTTTCGTTTTGCTTTTTCAAAACCCTGTGGAAAAAAATGATATCTGCAAAATACTCACCATGCCTCTTATCAAATTCCTTGGATTGTCTACTTTCCAAAAAGGGGTCATTTGGGGGGGGGGGTTGTACTATTTGCAACTGTGCTAGGTAGGGAGGAAGTGATACAGTATGAGGAAATATGCCCTTTGAAAACCTGAAAGAGGTCATTGAATTTTGGGGGCCTGTATGTGGATAGGCTGCCAAAATGTCTTTCAAATGTGGTATCCCCATACTCGGAAAAAGTAGCAGAATGTGTTTTGGGGTGTTATTCCACATATAGCATGTGAGCAGTATATCATTTAAATTCATTTTTAAAAAATTTGTGGCAAAAAAATAAAATCATCCATGGACTCAGCATCTCTCTCAGCAAATTCCTTGGGGTGTCTACTTTCCAAAAACAGGGCATTTGGGGGGGGGGGGGGGGTCTTTGTACTACCCTGGCATTTTAGTACCGCAAGAAGTGTGATAGGCAGTCAGAAAGTAAAAGCTGTGTAGATTCCAGTATATACTGTAAGCCCTGGTTCACACTAGTGCGACTTGTCAAGCAACAAGCAGCATCATGTTTTACTTTAATGTTATTTACATTGTTGGGTGCTTGCTGCAACTCTTGCACTTAAGGGGGTTACTGGCAGTGCAGGAGGATATATATATTTTTATATTTATATATATTCTTATTGTTTATTTGAAAATCCTCTGGAGGGCAAGTGGTTAAAAATGTAAGAATAGAAAAGCTGCGGCTCCTGTTTAAAAGCAGTGGTATGATTGTACAGCAGTCATACTTGAAGATCAGGTAGACTGACAGCGTGACAGTATTTTAGAGCCATACAGGCAATTAGTGCAGTAGGAGAAGGCCAGATGGGTCTGGGCTAAATGGGCCAAAATAAAATCCTAATCAGGTAGGCTGATCGTGTGACAGCCTTTTTAAGCCATATGGGCGATGAGTGGTATATGACAATACAGCTTGGCTCAGTAACATATACTAATAGAACACATGGCTGTTCAAATTCATAAAAAAGGAGTCTTATATAAAATGTTCAGAAGCATGACAGACAATACAAATCCATTTTATGCAATGTAATAGTAGAAGGCACATTTGTTTTATCGAAGAAATCCTTCAATCAGAAAACTTTAACAGCATGCCTTGGGGGAAGGCAATAAAAGCAGTAATTTAACACAAACAAAAAATGAGACAACTTTTAAGACATAGAAGGCCTATCTGGTGAAGCACAATCAACTCAGATAATACAGACAGTGAATGAAAATGTCTGATTCAAAAAAAAAATAACCAATTAAGAAAATGTTCCGTTTGGTAATACAGAAATGCAGCTATGAGTTCCCAAAAAACATTAAAGGAAAATCATGGCCAAAGCTTTTTTTTGGCTGTACTTCTATATATCACAGGAGTGCAGTTTGTTCTGTACTTCTTTAACCTGTTTTCAGTCAACAGCAGGCTAAACCCACCTACGTGAGAATATATATATATATATATATATATATATATATATATATATATATATATATATATATACACACACACAGGTGAAACTCGAAAAATTTGAATATCGTGCGAAAGTTCATTTATTTCAGTAATGCAACTTAAAAGGTGAAACTAATATATGAGATAGACTCATTATATGCAAAACAAGATAGTTCAAGCCGTGATTTGTCATAATTGTGATGATTATGGCTTACAGCTCATGAAAACCCCAAATCCACAATCTCAGAAAATTAGAATATTGTGAAAAGGTGCAATATTCTAGGCTCAAAGTGTCTCACTCTAATCAGCTAATTAAGCCATAACACCTGCAAAGGGTTCCTGAGCCTTTAAATGGTCTCTCAGTCTGGTTCAGTAGGAATCACAATCATGGGAAAGACTGCTGACCTGACAGTTGTGCAGAAAACCATCATTGACACCCTCCATAAGGAGGGAAAGCCTCAAAAGGTAATTGCAAAAGAAGTTGGATGTTCCCAAAGTGCTGTATCAAAGCACATTAATAGAAAGTTTTGTGGAAGGAAAAAGCGTGGAAGAAAGAGGTGCACAAGCAGTAGGGATGACCGCCGCCTGGAGAGGATTTTCAAGAAAAGGCCATTCAAAAGCGTTGGGGACTTTCACAAGGAGTGGACTGAGGCTGGAGTCAGTGCATCAGGAGCCACCACACATGGATGGATCCTGGACATGGGCTTCAAATGCATGCTTATACTTTTCAGAGGTCCGATATTGTTCTATGTACAATCCTTGTTTTATTGATTGCATGTAATATTCTAATTTTCGGAGATTGTGGATTTGGGGTTTTCATGAGCTGTAAGCCATAATCATCACAATTATGACAAATCACGGCTTGAACTATCTTGCTTTGCATGTAATGAGTCTATCTCATATATTAGTTTCACCTTTTAAGTTGCATTACTGAAATAAATGAACTTTTGCACGATATTCTAATTTTTCGAGTGTCACTTATATATATATGTATATATATATATATATATATATATATATATATATATATTTGTTTTTTTAATAAATCCCACAGTACACACATATACAGTGCGAATTGAAGCTCCATTTTCACAAAGTAGTTGTTCAGCATTTCAGTTCAGGTTTACATCATGATCAAGTCAGGATTTTAACCTGTTCACAACTGAATGGCATGTGTGATTTAGAAGCGTTCCCATAGAAATCAATGAGCCTGAATTTGCACCTGAGCTAGACTGCACTCTTCAGAAGACTGAGAGGACTCTTATCCTCACTCTGGCTGCACCAGACATACGTCAACAGGCACAGTAGAAAGCAATGTTATTTCACATGTCATGCGAATTGGATGCGGTTAAAAAAATATCCAAATCGCATATGTATGAACCGGCCCTGAAGCAAAAGTCAGTGCAATCTTGACTAAGAACATTCACACTCCTGTCTCAAAAGAAGAGGAAGAACCTGACAATGAGAAATCTACAGTGCCTTGAAAAGTATTCATATCCCTTGACACTTTCCACATTTTGTCATGTTACAACCAAACACGTAAATATATTTTATTGGGATTTTATGTGATAGACCAACATAAAGTAGAACATAGCTGTGAAGTTGAAGGAAAAGTGTTGTGTGCATTTGTATTCAGCTCCCTTTACTCTGATACCCCTAACTAAAATCTAGTGTAACCAATCGCCTTCAGAAGTCACCTAGTTAGTCTACATTTGTGTAATTTAATCTCAGTATGAATACAGCTGTTCTGTGAAGCCCTCAAAGGTCTGTTAGAGAACAAATATGGGCAAAAATGTCACTAGATGTGCAAAGCTGGTAGAGACACCCCCAAAAAGACTTGCAGCGCAAAAAACTACCCCCAGTTCAACAAACTAATGGTGGAAGTCCATAAAGTCCAATAAATGCAAATTAATTAAATTAAAACTGTGTAAAAGTCCATGAGGCACTTGGGCAAGCTTCATAAAGTTTAGTAGCAGAATTCTGAAGGATGAGAATGCGGGTGGAAGCGCGCTGCTTTGTCAAACTGAACTTCAGCTTGACAAAGGAGCGCGCTTCTGCCCTTAGAGGTTAGCGCATGCTCTGAAACGTGTCTATGCATGCTGGTCCCTGACGTCATCACGCCGATGTCGTGCTTCAACGTGCGTTTCAACGGGACACAATCCTTTTCACCACATACTTTACATAAGTCTGTGTTATTAACATTAAATGTGAGTTGTATTTATCTGATACTTATTAAAAGTGGTTCTGCTGCACTTAGATGCGCTTCCCTCATAATTACAGGGAAAGGTGGTTCTACGAAGTATTGACTTCGGGGGGCAGAATACAAATGCACGCCACACTTTGCACATATTTATTTGTAAAAAAAATTGAAAACCATTTATCATTTTCCTTCCACTTTACACTTTTTACACTTTTCCTTCCACTTTACAATTATGTGCCACTTTGTGTTGGTCTATCACATAAAATCCCAATAAAATACATCTACGTTTTTGGCTGTAACATGACAAAATGTGGTAAACTTCAAGGGGTATGAATACTTTTTCAAGGCACTGTAGTACTGAGGAGGTAGTGAAAGAAGGTCAACACAGAGGAATAACAGATAGGAACACAATATAAAGACTAGAAATTACTCATCAGATAGGAAATGCTAGTGACATTGCAACTTTAGGCTTAGGAGGAACAATAGAACCCATAGAAGTAATGTTCTCATGTAAAATACAGAAATTATTACCTCTCTGTTTCTGAAGTAGTTCCTGTTACTTTTTAGAAGCAGACACCATAAGTCAAATGCAAGTTTTAACAAAAACAGCAGCAGCTGATTTCTTCGTAAAGATAGTGAGCCCCTCATTTACTGGTATATTATCAGAGATTCCAGATGAATTATAGGCTAAAATCCAATAAGATATAGAGCTCCCAAAAGTCAATTCAGTAATAGTTAAGACTAAACCTGGTACTGCTTTACCCGTGCTAACAAAACAGGTCTTTGCTTTCCAGCAGTTGCCTGCAGTTACAAAGATATGATGAACAAGTTAAACTAGTTAAACCAGTAACTGTGAAAAGATAATTCTTGTGCCGTGGATATCTTTGGCAAATATATCTCCAGTGAAAAAGAAAATTTAATAGAAGACAACCAACTTTTTAGGATACATTTTAAAAATTAACAGAAAGATACAGTTGTGTTCAAAATAATAGCAGTGTGTTGAAAAAAGTGAATAAAGCTCAAAATCCTTCTAATAGCTTTTATTTCCATACCCACAAATGCATTTGGAACACTACACATTCTAATCCAAATCAAAACATGAAGAAAAATATATCAAATTTGTGTTGTTCCGCTACAAAAATTGAAGAAAAGTGAATATTAGACTGTTCAAAAAAAATAGCAGTGTTTGTATTCTTCTTTACAAACTCAAACATTCACTATATAAACTGAAAAATGTTTGAAGATTTTGCTTTCCTTTGAATCACTTAATTAATATTTAGTTGTATAACCACTGTTTCTGAGAACTGCTGTACATCTGTGTTGCATGGAGTCAACCAACTTCTGGACCTGTGAACAGGTATTCCAGCCCAGGATGATTGGACTACATTCCACAGTTCTTCTCTATTTCTTGGTTTTGCCTCAGAAACTGCATTTTTGATGTCACCACACAAGTTTTCTATTGGATTAAGATCCGGGGATTGGGCTGACCACTCCATAACGTCAATCTTGTTGGTCTGGAACCAAGATGTTGCACTTTTACTGGTGTGTTTGGGGTCGTTGTCTTGTTGGAACACCCATTTCAAGGGCATTTCCTCTTCAGCATAAGGCAGCATGACTTCTTCAAGTATTCTGATGTATTCTAACTGATCCATGATCCCTGGTATGCGATAAATAGGCCCAACACCGTAGTATGAGAAACATCCCCATATCATGATGCTTGCGCAACCATGCTTCACTGTCTTCACAGTGTACTGTGGCTTTAATTCAGTGTTTGGGGGTCGTCTGACAAACTGTCTCCGACCCAAAAAGAACAATCTTACTTTCATCAGTCCACAAAATGTTGTCCATTTCTCTTTAGGCCAGTCAATGTGCTCTTTTGGCAAATTGTAACCTCTTCAGCACATGTCTTTTTTTCAACAGTGGGACTTTACGGGGGCTTCTTGCAGATAGCTTGGCTTCACATAGGCGTCTTCTAATTGTAACAGTACTCACAGGTAACTTTAGACCTTCTTTGATCTTCCTGGAGCTGATTGTTGGCTGAGTCCTTGCCATCTTGGCTATTCTTCTATCCATTCGAAATGGTAGTTTTTCACTTTCTTCCACATCTTTCAGGTTTTGGTTGCCATTTTAAAGCATTTCCAATCATTTTTGCTGAGCAGCCTATCATTTTCTGCACTTCTTTATATGTTTTCCCCTCTCCAATCAATTTTTTAATCAAGGTACGCTGTTCTTCTGGAATGTCTGGAATTTTCCTCAGAATTTCAGAGAGAAATGCACTGTAACCAGCATGTACAACATTTGCTGCCTTCCCGCCGTCTGACAGCTCTGTCACATCCTCCTTGTTACGTCATTGGTCGGGGCATTCTTTAACTGGTTGCTGCCCAGCCACAGTGTTTTTACCTCTGCAAAAAAAAGTAGGGGGCGCACGCGAGACGCGTGCCTGCCCTACCCGTATCGCCAATCGTGGCAGCGGGTGTCCATCACCGAGTCTGCCGGGTCCCTGCGAATACAAGCAATCACTGACAGGGAGCACGGCTGCAGTGTTTACACTGCAAGTCTGCTCTCTGTCAGTTCAGAGCACACGCTGAACCTGAGAGAAGAGTTTATCTCTCAGGATCAGCATGTTCTAGTGAAGTACACACCCCCGCTCCCTAGTAAAACACTCCCCTCACACAGTTAACCCTTTTATTATCTAAAAAATGTTAACCCCTTCCTCCCCAGTGCCATTAGTACAGTGTCAGTGTTTTTTTTTTGCATTGATCACTGTATTGGTGTCACTGGGGATGTCAGTGACCCCAAGTCGGTTCCCCCCAGGGGGGGACTGACAACTCATGGGGCCCCCGGGCAATAGGGGATCATGGGGCCCCTGTGTCCTTGCCCAAACTCAAAAAAAACCTATGAAAAAGGTACCAGGGGCATCTCATGGGGCCTCCTACTGACCCCGGGCCCTCGGGCAGTGCACAAGTTTCCAAATGGTCAGTCCGGCCCTGGTTCCCCCCCAGTGTCAAAATGTCCGCCGCAGTTCCACAGTCCCGCCATAAGTCGCTGATCACTGTCATAAATCGCTGTTCACCACCATAAGTCACCGATGGCCGCCATTATTAGTTTAATAAAAAAAAATCCCAGTATGTTTCCCACCATTTGTAGACGCTATAACTTTCATGTAAACCAATTCATTTACAAGTATTGGGATTTTTTTTTAGCAAAGACATGTCGCAGAATACATTTTGGCAGATATTTATGACTAAATTTGATTTTTACATTTTTTTACTGGACATGTTTTATAGCAAAAAGTCCAAAATATTGTTTTTTTTTCTCAAAATTGTCAGCCTTTTTTTTATAGCGCAAAAAATAAAAAAAACGCACAGGCGATCAAATACCACTGAGAGAAAGCTCAATTTGTGGGAAAAAAAGGATGTAAAATTTAATTTGGGTGCAGTGTTGCATGACTGCGCAATTTTCAGTTAAAGTAACGCAGCGACGTAACACAAACCGCTTCTGTAACCACTTCCTGAATGCCCTATAGCAGAAATACTGCTACAGGGCGGCATGGGTGTGCAAAATCACATATATATATATATATATATATATATATATATATATATATATACGTAATTCGCGCTCCCGTGGTTTTTTACGCCCCTCCCAGATAGCGTCAGATTGCCCGTCAGTACACCAGTCATCACATTTAACCCCTTGATTGCCAGGAGCACGCTCATGCACAATAAAACTCCATTGCTATATAGTGTCTGAACGGGTCAATATCTTTGATCAGATCAGCACTATACCAGCGTTCACATTAGTATAGCGTCCCCAAAAATGCAGCGTTAGTGGGATCAGCCCCAGCACCTGCCAGCACTTGCGTTTAGCCCTTACGCTTACCCCCCCCCCTTCTCCCCCAGCAAGTGCAGTGTCAGTAGGTCACTGTCACTTGATACATTGCACACAAAACCGCAGTGTTCGCAGAATCAGGCCTGATCTCTGTTACCACTTGCCGGTAAATTTTGATGACTCTCATATGCAGCAGAGTGCCAGTACTAGTGCCGCTCTACCTTTTGGTGAACTGGCGAGTACCAGCGGTCTAGTACATCTTGGTCTTTCACATACCTCCTTGATTTTTGGAGCTATTTTTCACAAAATATCTGTATGCGTTGATTGTGGATCAAAGCAATTTATATGCACAACAATTTATCGCCGCCAACCCAAATTCAAACTTTGCCAGACCATTCGCATGGAAACTCATTACGGTTTTCGAATTTACATTTTTTTTGGGCCTAACCCTCAACATGGGCATTACTAAAAGAAATGAATTGCGGTTGTATTGGTCCGCAGACCCGATTCATCATATGCCCGTGTTCTCTTCTGCCATGGCCAGGCATAGATATGAGAGTATAATGTGTTTTGTGCACTTCAACGACAATACACTCTGTCATCCTCGGGGTAACCCTGAATTTGACCGACTCCACAAAATTCCGCCCCTCGCAAATCACCTTAACCAAAAATTTGCAGATGTCTATACTCCCCAGCAAAACATCTGCGTTGATGAGTCCCTCATTCATTTTTCTGGCTGCCTTGCATTCAAACAATTTCTCCCCAGCAAGTGTGCCAGATATGGGGTCAAGATGTAGAAGGCCTGTGAGAGGGCAACAGGCTATACATATAAGTTTTGGAGCCCCCTGGATGCCCAGACTACATGGGGAGCAGTGGCAAGATAGTTTGGGACTTGGTGTCATCCTTTTTCCATATGGGGTACCACTTATACGTGGACAATTTTTATTCAAGCGTGTCACTATTTAGACATTTGTTCGATCTTGGAACTGCGCTTGTGGCAAAGTTTGACCTACTGTGTGCCCACCATTAGAAGTGGGTGGATACAGGGCGGTATTCTAATGGTGGGCATACCACACACTTTTTCTGGCAGAGATTTCTTCTCATTTTTTCATTCAGTCCACAGGCTGCATACAAAAAAAAAATAGTATATATACCTAACAAGGACCAGCGACATACTGGTACATCACTGGACTTTGAATGGTTATACCAGGATGATGCCTACAGCTGCAGGCATCATCCTGGTATCGTTTTTTCAGCTGGCGATCATGTAAAAGCTTTCATGTAAAAGCAATCCTAGTGGCTAATTAGCTGCAGGATTGCTTTTATAAGCAGCGGGAGATGATGACACCCCCTCCCCCACTGACTTCCATGGCCTTCTCGGGCAGTCTCATGCCATCGGAGGAACCTGAGAATGCAGCCGGTGTTTCTGCCAGCTGACCATAGAGCTGATTGGAGACCAGAGTGGTGCCAATCATCTCTATAGCCTAAGAATTCGGAAGCTACAAGCATTTCATCACTTCAGTTTCGCAGGATATAAACAGCGCCATTTGTAAATTTGGAAAGCATCTGATCACACCGATTTTGGTTTGATTAGATAATGTAAGGGCAGAGCAACTATCCAGAGTCTAATAGACCCCAGATTTCTCAAAAAAGAATATATGACAATGCCCATTGAAGTTACAGGGGATATTTGCATTCCCTGTTATAGCATTAAAAGTGATAAAAAAAAAATGAAAGGTACAATGTAAAAATAATAAAAAAAAAATCAAAATATCTAAAAAAAAAAAAGAAAAAAAAAAATCGCCCCTCCCATGCGCGCACACCTGTGTGCACAAGCCTTGACCCTGTGCCGGTATGTAAACAGCGGTTGCACCATGCATGTGAGGTATTGTCGTGAACGTCAGATCAAGGGCAGTAATTCTAACATTAGACCTCCTCTGTAAATCTAAAATGGTAGCTCTTAAAGGCTTTTAAACTGTTGCCTATGGATATTAAAAATGTTTGCAGTTAGTCGCCATTGCACGGGGCATGCGCGGTTTTAAAGCATGTCAAGTTTGGTATCTATTTACTCGGCATACCATTATCTTTTATCTTTTACCAAATAATTTGTCAATATATTGTGTTTTTGTGTATTAAAAGTAAAAAAAGCGTATTTTTAAAAAAAAAATTGCTTTTGAAAAATTGCTTCGCGAGATACTATGTGCCATAAAAAATTGTAGTACCCACCATTTTATTCACTAGGGTGTCTGCTTTAAAAAAATATATAATGTTTGGGGGTTTAAATTAATTTCCTAGCAAACAATACTAATTTTTTTCATGTGAACAAAAAGTGTCAGAAAAGGCTTGGTCTTCAGGTGGTTAGAAGAGTGAGTGATGTGTGGCATAAACTTCTAATACTGGGCATAGAATGCCCCCACCCCCCAAAATGACCCCTTTTTGGAAAGTAGACACCCCAAACTATTTGCTGACAGGCATGTTGAATCAATAGAAGAATTTTTTTTACCACAAGTTTTTGGAAAATGACAACAAAAAACAAAAAAAATTTTTTTTTTTTTACACAAAATTGTCAGTTAAATGATTTACTGCTCACACATGCCATGGGTATATGTGGAATTACTCCCCAAAATACATTCTGCTACTTCTCCCGAGTATGGGGGTACCACATGTGAGAGACGTTTTCACAGTCTAGCCAAGTACAGGACCCCAAAATCCGATAAGCACCTTCAGGCTTTTAAAGGCTTTTTTTCCTCATTACACTTCCAGACTACCTATCACAGTTTCGAAGGCCCTGAAATGCCAGGATAGCACCTAACCCCCCCAAATGACCCCTTTTTGGAAAGTAGACACCCCAAGGAATTTGATAAAAAGCACGGTAAGTATTTTGCAGATCTCATTTGTTGCCACAGGTTTTTGAAAATGAAGAAAAAAAACAAAAACATATTTTTTCTATTCTTTTTTTATATTTCAAAACCTTGTGAAAAAAAATGAGATCTGCAAAATACTCACCATGCCTCTTTTTAAATTCCTTGCGGTGTCTACTTTCCAGAAAGGGGTCATTTGGGGGGTTTGGTGCTATCCTGGCATGTCAGGGCCTTCAAAACTGTGATAGGTAGTGAGGAAGTGTAATGAGGAAGTTACGCACCTTCAGGCTTTCAAAGTGGTCATTGGATTTCAGGCTCCTGTATGAAGCTAGGCTCCCAAAAAGTCTCACACAAGTGGTATCCCCATACTCGGTAGAAGTAGCAGAATGTATTTTGGGGTGTAATTCCACATATACCCATGGCTTGTGCAAGAAATAAATCATTTAAATGACAACTTTGTGTAAAAAAAAAAAAATGTTTTTGTCATTTTCCAGAAACTTGTGGAAAAGAAAATAAATCTTCCATGGACTCAGTATGCCTCTCAGCAGATAGCTTAGGGTGTCTACTTTCCGAAAAGGGGTCATTTGAGGGTGTTTGTACTATCCTGGTATTTTAGCACTTCAAGAAATGCGATGGGCAGTCAGAAAGTAAAAGTTGTGTAAATTCCATTATCTATACCATAGTTTGTAGACGCTATAACTTTCACACAAAACAATCAATATACACTTACTGGGATTTTTTTAACCAAAAACATGTAGCAGAATACATTTTAACCTAAATTTATGACGAAATTTTAGTTTTTTGGGATATTTTTTATGACCGAAATGAGAAAATGTTTTTTTCTTCAAAAATGTTTCTGGTTATAGCGCCAAAAATAAAAAGTGCACAGGTGATCAAATACCACCAAAAGAAAGCTCTATTTATATGTGAAAAAAAGACATAAATTTCATTTATGTACCATATTGCATGACCGCACAATTGTCAGTTAAACTAGCGCAGCGCTGTATAGCAAAAAATTGGTGTAAATTGAGGGTGTTTGTACTATCCTGGTATTTTAGCACCTCAAGAAATGTGATGGGCAGTCAGAAAGTAAAAGCTGTGTAAATTGCATTATCTATACCATAGTTTGTAGACGCTATAACTTTCACACAAAGCAATCAATATACACTTATTGGGTTTTTTTTTTTACCAAAAACATGTAGCAGAATACATGCTGGCCTAAATTTATAACTAACTTTGAATTTACTATATATTTTTTATAGCTGAAAGTAAAAAATATTGTTTTTCTTCAAATTTTTGGTCTTTTTTTGTTTATAGCGTGAAAAATAAAAAGCGCACAGGTGATCAAATACCACCGAAAGCTCTATTTGTGTGAAAAAAAGGACGTAAATTTTGTTTGGGTGCAGTATTGCATGACCGCGCAATTATCAGTTGAATTAGTGCAGCGCCGAGTAGCAAAAAGAGGCCTGGTCAGGAAGGGGGGGTAAATCCTCAGGAGGGCAAGTGGTTAAAATAGCAAGCAATCTTGACCATCCATAAGAAACAACAACGCACTAATCTTTTTTAGCCAAAGCCTTATACAGGCCATACATGGGTCGAATTCTGAATGATTTGTCGGTCGAACATTTAATGTGACTTGTAATCCAATAGTGCCACTATTGAATATGAAATTCAACCAACCAAACCTTCAATTTCACCTCATGTTGTTACAGAAAAGAAAATTTCATGGCCGGGAATCTGCTTTTCTTTCCAGGTCACAGCTCATGTGCATTACTCTTTCGATTATATTTCTTGCAGAATTCTCCTATCATTTATTAGAAATTCGTTCATTTTTCAAAACATTTCCAACACGCATGAATTCAATCAAATTTGATGGCCGCATGAAAATCGTCCTTTGCTGTGGCCCCGCTTATGGCCAATATTCGAAACATAATTCAAAGTTATGATTTTCAGCTGAAAAATCATTCAGAATTCAACCCATGTATGACTAATCTTACTAATTAGTCATACTAATGTACTAATGTAACTGATTCTTATGGATGCTTAGGATTGTTTGCAATTTTAAAGAATAAGGAACTATTCAGGATTATAGGTTGACTCCAGCCTTTGCATTATTAGAGAACTCAGACCAGTAACGTTAGATTTGCTGGAATGGATAGAGATCAGAAAGCATATTTTATGC
Source organism: Staurois parvus (assembly GCF_062004578.1). Lineage (NCBI taxonomy): Eukaryota > Metazoa > Chordata > Amphibia > Anura > Ranidae > Staurois > Staurois parvus. Next base: position 3,720,525 of record NW_028318226.1, read on the forward strand.
CATAACAGTATTTATATGTGATCAATTTTGATTCAAAACTATTACAAACAAAATTATTTATTTAAGACAAAAAACATACATTTTCTCCTCGTTTTAAGAAAGAAAAAAAAAATCATACCTAATGCTACTTTTACAATCTTCTATTAATTATAAAAGGAATCAAATAAAAATTGCAGCGCAGCAATATAAACTCAAACAGTGCTCATAATACAAACATTCATAAATGATTCGTGAAACAAAATAGAGTATGTGACCATAAATATGTGCTACATCCAATGTATTTTTAACGCATATACATAAATCACCGTAGACTTACACATATGAGTGCTGAAATGTAGATATAAACCAAATAAATTATATTTAATAGTGAACTGTCCCTTTAAGTCTCTCAAATCTTCACTTGTTTTTGTGCTTTATGTCTTCTATATCTCGTGCTCCAAATACACCAATATAAATCTCCAGACAAGGGTGCACTGTCCCTTTAAATCCGAAGTACTCCAAGTGAATCAGTGTAACCACACTACTGCATACACATGTACTGTGCTCCTGTGACACCCCTTAGTGTACATCCACCTCCAACACAATATTGCGCTCACCCCCAGGTTTGACCCGTAATGCCAGGTCAAACTAAGCTTTTCCCTTTAACCCGGGAGGGTATACTGGTACAAAGATCCTCACCACTGTCAGCTCTTTAAACTCTCCAAAACGCTTCTCCTATCTCCACATCTTTGGCAAACCCACTGGGATCCCTGCTGTGTTCAGGGTCTAATTATAAAAGGCTAAAGCCATAGTGACATAATAACAAAAAATAAGAAAAAAAAAAAACACTGTGCCAACACAATGTTAATAGTTTTTTCCTTTGTTCCTAAAAATTATCATGATGATGGTAACTTTAGGGCCAGTTTACACCACAAAAACGCACTCCGATGCATTCCGGATACATTTTTGCTTGCAGTTCACATCATACTCCTTTTTGGTGCAGTTTGCTGTGTTCCAGAACACTTTTGTGCAGAACAAATGCAGCATGTTCTACTTTTTTTTCTGCACTGTAAACTGACTGGAACTGACTGCCATTGGAATACATGGAAAACACTGTGCATGCATTTTTGATGCAGAAAAAAAACGCACTGAACTACATCTGGTGTGAACTGGCCCTAAGACCCCATGCACTAAGGATGTTTTTTTTTTCTCCAGGGGTTATAAATGGCTGTGCAGGGAGGCATGTCAGCACTAGTCTTGACCATTGGAGGACAAGCAGGCTATATATGTTATCCTATATATTTTTCCACAGGTTATTCTTAATTATTTTTTTACCATTTGTGCAGTATCTTTTTTATTTAATTTGCATTAAAAAAAATAACCATGCTGGGATGGATGTGCTCTCACGACTAGCGTGGTCAGTTTATAATGGAAAAGCAGGAGTATTAGGAGGATCACCAAGTATTTCACACAAAGGAAGCAATACAAAGAGAAAAGGATGCTTTTTAACACAAGTACATGGTACAACAGGCACATATCGTAAATATGAAATGCTGCGCTAATAAACACTTTAAAGTGGAGTTCCACCCAAAAGGGGAAGTTCCGCTTTAATGCTTTGTTCCCCGCTCCCCATTAAGGCTTGGCACCTTTGGGGAGCGGGTACCCAAATTTGAGAAGTACCCACTCCCACTTCCGGTGCGATCGCCTAGGCGATCGGAAGCGGAAGTTGTCCTCCCTCCCCGTAGTCTTCTGGGACACATGACAGGTCCCAGAAGACTATGGGGCCATTCACAAAGCACAGTGTTTCTCGCGCTGTGAGCACCTGGCTGTGAAGCCGCAAGCTGTCACAGCTGGGTGCCCACACTAAAGATGCAGGCACCAGGGAGAGAAGACAGCCGGTGAAACCAGAGATGGTGAGGACACCGCTGGACCGAGGGACAGGTAAGTGGCTGTATTTTAAAAGTCAGCAGCTACAGTTTTTTTATTTTCCAGGTGGAACTCCGCTTTAAAGAGATTTGCCGTGCTTGAAAAAAAAAAGTCAGCAGCTACAAATACTGTAGCTGCTGACTTTTTATAAAAGAACACTCAGCTGTCCAGGGGTACAGCCCTGTCCTCACCCAAACCAGTTCTTTGCTGTTCTTCAGGTTTCCAGTACCGGCATGTTCACTGTGGGAAAAGGACTGTGATTCCTTGCTGCTTCACAGCTGGCTGCCTACTGCACATGCTTGATCTGTACTGCACTTTGTAAATGGTCCTGCAGCCTTCTGGGGCCTGTGATGTGTCCCAGAAGGTTGTGGGCAGAGAGGGGGTAAGGAACATTTATAGGATATGTGCCGCGGCAATGCGGCCAGAAGTGGGAGTGGGTGCCTGTCAAACCCAGGTACCCACTCCTGCCCTCAATAAAGTCACAAACATAGAAGAGGAGGGGGGAGGAAGGCATAAAGCGGAACTTCCCCTTAATGGTGAAGTTCCGCCTTAAGGAGCACACTTTAGTGCGTACCCTGTTCATACAGTAAATGGACACACGTTTGCTAGTTTATAAACAATCAACATCCTAGATCCAGCTGCTATTTCAGTGACTGTGCATGGATAGCCTCTAAATCTATTTACTAGATGCAAACAGCAATGAACAGATAGATATAAGAAGCTGATAAAATATTTAGCTCACAAGCATCTTTATGTAACTGAAATATCAGATTCAAGAAAATCTTTCCAGTCAAGAAAGTGAAAACCCCTTTGTGGAAAGACGTAAGTAAGTGGGCTGAGTAAAGAGGTGTCCCCCTTGGACCCTGCTGATTACTTTTTTGTGAACGGTATGGCAACTGCACCAGGGTGACAGAACATGTGCTCCAGAACTGCTTTTCAATGGCTCCAAAACCATCTGACTACTCCTCTCCCTTCCAAAAATAAGTTTTCTACTTTTCAAAAAGAATTCAAAACCCCTGTAAAAGAAATCTCTATTGTTAGAAATGTTGGCATCCCCCATTACCCACATAATGGTGCACACTCCTCTCTTCATCTCCTCTTTGCTTCTCTACTTCGGCTGCATACTTGAAGCTGAAGCTAAGATTGGTATGACAACATTGGAGCTGACACCTTTCAAAAATAATTTCCCATATTCTATCCCGATATATTTCCTCTCATCATCATTATCAACACGTTATAATCATATAATTGCAGCAAACAATAAATCTCCTAAAATGCTGGATACTAAAGTTATTGCTGGAATTAATTTTTACATAACATTAGCTCTTTAAATACCTCATATCCTGTTTACCATTTCCTCTGAATTCTAGTTTTGTTCGGCTAGAACATTTACACCAGTGTACAAGTGTTACACATTTTCTTGCAGCACCGTTGATCTTTTTTTCTCTATCAGTTTCAGCTTTTTCTGCCCATACGATCTATTTAGTGTACTTCTGCCAAAATGTTATCTTACCTCTCAAAGTTCTCTAGTAATTGCATGCTTCTTCTTTCTCCTTTTAAATATCAAGTCTTGCTGACTGCAGTCTTTTGTTTTTTTTTTAGCTCTCACGGGATAACATAGTGTGATGTGATGTGTATATGCTCACATCTGTCATTGACCATGGTTTCCTTCCTGTTTTAAAATAACAGTAAGATATACTCTATCATCTGCTTGTATTCAGGTTGCTTACTCTGAGCTAGTTAGCATGGCTGCCCTAGCTAAGGGGGAAGGGGTTAATGTCTTTGCTGCCATTCTCAGTCAAAATTCTCAGGCTTTTTGGGTCTGACCCACTGGTCCTGTGTTATTATAAAAAGGGGCATATGCCCGGATCCGAAAGCCTGGCCAAGTCCTGAGATTCAAAGACCTGCTGCTTGAGAAAAAGACACCACTCACCAGGACACCAGCTTGCTTTCTGCCTCATATTAAAATGACCTATCCGAATATGTACTTCATATTAATGTGCCCAGTTCCTGCTGAAGTTTATGAATTTTTATGAAAAATTACTCATGTGGAATGTACGTTTTATGGCATGCTTTAGCCCTAATGGCCTAACAGGTCATGACTGACTGAATTATTGTTTTACGATCGGGCAGAGGATAGTGGTTTTTCAAAGAAGATCCCTGGGGACCAGACCAATTAGTGGTTTACAGCCATGGAGCTCATCCAGCTGTGCTCATCTAGGATAAGTGGCCTTTTGACTTCCGTTCACCCACAGCCCCACATTCCATTCAAAAGGGAGGAGGGAGGACAGGAGAGACAACATGGCCACGACATAACAAGATGGCTTGTTATGTACAGTGTCCATGCCTCTATTGCGCACAATTATCACACCTCCCCTCTCATGTGGTTGCATGGGAGGGAACTGCAATTTTCCTCCTGAAGTAACCGACGCCTGTTGCCGGTTTGGCTGGTCAGAACACAGATCCGTTATGCCCAGACGTTCACCTTAGTGTGATTTGGTACAACTGCACTGCTGGAGAACCAGGTTCCTTCTGAAAAGGGTGCTGTTCTCCCTAGCAGCACTGTTGTGCCAACAAAGTGAGTTGTGAGGGGTGAGCACCAGTCTGCTGTGACTATCCGGATACCGCAGCAACTGCCGTGGTGCCCACCTGATCATACAACACAGACACTCTGTTCTTTGGTGTCATATGCTAACATATTGAGATATAGCTTCTTGACTAGGTGGAGATTGAGATTTCCCTCGCCAGTCTCATTCCTGTGTGCACCGGAACCGGACAGGTGAATTCTGGGACACACCTCCCAGGTTTGCCTACAGGTACCTACGTCCAGGTTGAACAGTCCTCTTTACATGTTAGCATCAAGGACACCATTTTCATCAGTTTCCTGTCTGTTAGGTCAGTCACAGGTTCAGCTGAGCCATGATAGTTGCACCCAGGTGTCCTACCATAGTTAGCTGTACCCCAGATTGATGTAACCTGCTTTTTGGCCTAAGGAGTAGGCCAGGTCATAATTGCCACAGTCTCCCCATTTCCAGACCTCTGGGGTCTCTTCCTACCTGTGGTTCCCAGTGCTGAACCACTGACATACCCCTTTGACAGTTACCATTTTTGACTGTCAGACTAGACACTGGCAGTTTGTTCAGGACTGGTGACAGGGGTCCAAGTTGCTCTCCCCAGACAGGGCCGAACACTGCAAGGCCCCTAAAGTAGGCAACTGCACACAGTTTCACTCCATATTGTAGGTCATTCCTGACCCCTGGAGAGGTGGCTGGTGTGTTCTCAACCCCAACTAGCTTTCCCATAAATTCAGGCAAGCCACATGGGGTGGTGAAGGCTGACTTATCCTGAGCCTCCTGGGTTAGAGATGGTGGCCCATACCCTCTGTTCAGGTCCATGACGGTTAGACAGCGGGCACCTGCCGGCTGCTCCATTACCGCATGGTTCCTGGGCATGGGGTAGGCCACAACCACAGGGCTGGTGCTCAGTTTTCCAAGGTCCTCACAAAGCCTGGTCATCTGATCCCTTTTGGGGACCACTACTACTGGTGATGCCCAGACCCTGCAGGACTTCTGGATCCCTGACTGATATTCCCTATGTCTCTTTGACCCATTCTGTCTGCACCTCCTGTAAGGTGAGGTGGGCGGAAGGCACGAGGAAAGGATATACCCTGCCGTCCAACTCATGAACAGCATGGTGGGCCGTCCCAGGGTTTCCCTGAACCCAGGCACCATCTACCATAGGCATTGCCAGCAGCTGCTGTACCTGAATGGAAAGGAAGGGTGATTGGAGCTGAAGGCTGAAGCTCCCTCTCTGAGGGCGGGCTATCAACTCCAATAGGGCCCTCGCACCTCCAATCCAAGTGTGCTGCCACTGCCCATGACATACGTTGTTCTGGTTGGTTATGGGGGGGGGGTGAATCTAAGCCAGAAATAGTGTGGTGTGACTTCCTCCCTGGCTTTAGGTTTTCCCCATAGACCTTGAATGGCCATATAAGGTGACCCTCTCAATACATTTCTCCTAGGCTGACTGGACACACTGAGCAGCTGATTAACTCTTTCAGTCCCCAAGCCCCCTGCTGGTAGACTATTCATTCCCAGCTTCTCACTGTCCCAGTCAAGCAGTTTGTCTTTCTCAGCAGGGAAGCTCACAGCTAGCCTGCTAATGGCTTTAACACTTTGGCCTCTTCCAAGTGCTGTCTGGTCTGTGGGACTACAAGTAACACCCAGCTGTCCAGGACCATGCAAAGACAACTGCTAGGGGGTTATCAAGGCAAAATCCTCTGGGCTGGAGCAAGGAAAGGGCCTATCCACACCATCCCTTTGCTCCGCATCCAGGGACTGTACCTCTGCCCACTTCACAACACTGTGGGAGACCACTAATATTGGTAATGCATCATTATTCTCATCATCATTTAAATTTATAATATCAATGACACAGGAGTTCCTTACCTCCCCATGCAAGGGGGTCTCCTCTCCTTCTCCAGGCGATGGAGAATTATGTAACCCCACTCTATTCCCAGCCCCCTCCCTCTGTCCATCCACAGGTTGCCCAGATATTAACCCAACAGCTGCACACAGTACCTTGGTATGTCCCGAGATTTCCACGTGGGCCTCCAGGGTATTCTTGGCAGGGACATAATAAGAAACAAGAGTACCCAAATCGGCACCCAACATAACAGGTCTGGGAATTTCATCCGAGACTCCCACCTCTTTCATCCCCCTTCCTGCACCCCAATCGATGAAGACGTTAGCACGGGGTATGCGTGAACGGGTCCCCCCAACTCCAGTGAGGGTAAGGAACTTTCCTGGGATGATGTCCTTTCTTTCAATCACCTCTGGTTGGATCAAGGTGAATTCTGCCTCTGTGTCACGGAAAGCAGTTACAGTCCGGTTGCCCACGGTGACTGGCTGCAAGTTTGTGGTGCTTACACGAGTTTTCCTGCGGACAAACAACACTGAAGAAGAGTTGCTGGCCGGCAGGCCAGGTGATGTCATCTTCTTCTGCTCAGGGCACTGTGTCCTGAGATGTCCAGGTTTCCCATAGGTGTAGCATCTGCGGTTGTCAGTCAGGAATGGCTTGGCCCCAAGTACTGCAGGTGCTGGGTGATGGGAAGCTTGACTCACTGGTATAGGAGGGGTTGCTATGGGTGATTTCCCTCCTTTCCAGCCATTCGGAGGAGCCTTGCGGTGGTCAGATACCCGCGTGTGAACATAGGTGTCGGCCAGGTCTGCTGCAGCTTTAGCAGATACTGGTCCTCTCTCCAACACAAACTGTCTGATGTCTGCCGGACAGAGGTGCAGTAGCTGATCTTGGATCATGAGATCCTCGAAGGAGTCAGCTTTCAGTCTTCTGGTCTACTGCCAGAATGTGGTGCATAAGCGACTTACCACATCCGTATAAGAGTCCCCAGGTCCCTTTTGCAAGGACCTAATCCGCTTCCGATACACTTCCAGGGTTAGCTGGTATTTCTGGACAATTGCTTCCTTTAGAGCTCCATAATCGTCGTCCTGCTCTACTGGCAATTCGACAAACGCATCTAGGGCTTTGCCTCGTAGCCCTGGTCTCAAGTACCAAGACCATTGTGCTTGGGGCAGATGGTACTGATGGCACGTTTTTTCAAATGACAGTAAATACATATCAATGTCACTGTCCTTTTCCATCAGTGGAAATCTGGCTGCTGGGCCCATGGCCAGAGAAGCGTCCCTGTGCTCTAGGGACCCGAGGTTCTGAGCCTGTCGCTGCTGCTGGAGCCTAGCCATCTCCAGTTTGTGCCGACGATCAGCTTCCCTCTGCGCAGCCTCTCTCTCAGCCACTGCCTGGTGTTCCACAGCTTCTCTCAGCCTGGCGTTCAAGGAACTGCAGGTATGCCAGAGGATCCGTCTCCATGATGCATTTCAGGGCTTCCTGCATCTGAGGAGAGTCTCTGCTGGTTACAGGCACTCTGGTGCTGGCCTGCTCATGCTGTGGCATGGAGGTGACATTCTGTGGTACTCCAGTGCCAGTCTGTTTGCCCATCCTGCGAGGCCGTATCTGAACCACTGGGATCGGAGGTGGTGGAAACCCCTTCAGTTTCAGGTTCCCCCGGGTTCTGGTCTGCCCGGATTTCATACTCCTGTAGGGCATGAATCAAATTTTCATAATTCTTGCCACCTACGTCAAATCCTCTTGCCATATCCTCAGCACATAACTCATTATTGCTCATTCTCTTGTATTCTGCTAAACCAGGCATAATTGCAAGAAAAGACAGAATAGAAAGCAGAAATAGGAAGGAGCTGTTGCTGTATGTCTCTTTATATTTATAAAAAAAATATGCACCGCTTGTCTCTAAGAACTGTTTCCACAAAGGTTACAATCCTTCAGTGCAGAGCTAATTCCTAACAATCCACTGAATGTTCTAATGCAGAACTATCCCATGTACGCTGCCAACAAATATGTGATGGTGCGCGGCGTCAGACCCCAGCCCTTCTCACCAACTCGTGACTGAAGGACCAGCCGATCTCGCACCGCGCTGTCACTTGCATAACAATGCCACTCTCAGCTGTGCCCTGCACAAAGATTTTCCACAATCTATGGGCCAGCAGCCTGTGAGCGATTGTTACTGGGTCAGGTTAATTACGCAATTAACCCTTCACACTGCTACCACCACCTTTTTACAGAGAAGGAGGAAACTCACAAATCTTAGCAGATATTAATATAAGCGACTGTAATACACCGTCACCACAGAGAGATGTATTCAGAGGATTATTACATACAGTAGCGCTCTTCAGAGACAGGGATTCTTTCGCTTGCATTAGGAACAATTGAGTACTGTCCGTGATACTTTTTTTATTTGCACTAACATACAATTTTGAGGACAAGCTTTCGGGGAATGTCCCCTTCTTCAGGTCTAAGCAGTACTGAAACAAAGATTTAGCAAAATGTTAGAAGAGATGTAGGGGTTGGGAAAAAAAAAAACTGAGATAAGACACAGCAAAAGCAAAGTCTGGGGGAGGAGGGGGAGATAACACTAGCAGAGGCAGTCATGCTTGAGCTGATAGTCATAAAACTGTTGGATAATTATTGAGGAATCATTCGTTTGCATTAAAAGCTTTAGAGACCGTTCAACACTTTTCAGAAAATAGGATTTATTACTAAAAAGGTCAAAATGGTGCAATTAAAATATTTACAGAAAAAGATGTAACAAAGACATAAAGAAAGCAATAAAACAACAGAGAAATAAAAGAAAGAGGTTCAGAAGGCAGAATACTTGTAAAAGTCCTTGGTTTGAGCAGAGTCCAATCGTCCGAACAAAAGGCTGCTTTGGCTTTCAAGTCTTAGGTGGTTCCTGATTGATGTTAAAGGAAAGCTCATTTTTCTCCAGGCTGTCAGTCTTTTTCTATCATCTCAAAGGGGTGTCTCCTGAGAACAAATGACCAATTGTCCTATTTGGGGATGGGTGTTAGGCGGTAACCAAGGTTATGACCAAATCCCTTCCAAGTTCATACTACGGTCAATAACCTTCAATAGGTACAGGTAGCATCCTACCAACTGGCAGATCAATATTTAGAATTATGTTCCGAATGTACAGATACCAAACTTTAGCATATCTTTGCCACTCCGGATAAAAGAAATTTCTTTCTGCCCTCTTGTAGGCGCTACATAGGGATGTAAAGTGTCATGTGACTCATATTAAAATGACCTATCCGAATATGTACTTCATATTAATGTGCCCAGTTCCTGCTGAAGTTTATGAATTTGTATTAAAAATGACTCATGTGGAATGTACGTTTTATGGCATGCTTTATCCCTAATGACCTAACAGGTCATGACTGACTGAGTTATTGTTTTACAATCGGGCAGAGGAAAGTGGTTTTTCAAAGAAGATTTCTGGGGACCAGACCAATTAGTGGTTTACAGCCACGGAGCTCATCCAGCTGTGCTCATTTAGGATAAGTGGCCTTTTGACCTCCGTTCACCCACAGCCTCTGTCAGGGCTCCCAGGTATGACCAGAGGTGTGTGACTGAAGCAGGGAAACGCAGACCTCAGATATGTTATAAACAATATAATTTATTAACACTAACAGTACAAACATAAACGCAGTGCAATACTAAAACATAATACGGTGCAAACAAACCAAACCAAACCACCCACAGATAACAGTATATACAAGCAAGCGTCGTCAGGCAGGCCGGGTCAATATCAATTGGGCAGGTAGGTACAGGGGGAGCAAGCGGAGAATGGTCGGGGTCACAGGCCAGGTTCAGCAGGTAGCAAGCAGCATAGTACAGAGGGTCAGGCAGAGGGATGGTCCGGGTCACAAGCCAGGGATCAGAACAGGTAGCAAGCAGCGTAGTACAGAGGGTCAGACAGAGGGATGGTCAGGGTCACAAGCCAGGATCAGAGCAGGAGAAGTCAGCAAAGGACCAGAAACAGGATGCAGGACAGATACAGGGCCCAGGACAAACACAACACCAAGGCAGAGTCTGCAAGTCTGGCCATCCCTTAAATACACCAGTATCATCAGTTCCAGGTGTTAGCTGGCTGAAAGGTTGAGTCTCTGATTGCTGGGAGCACCCGCTGGCCAGCCCTGGTACTGCAGATCAAAAGGCAGGTGAGTCCCACCATTGCTGGCCAGTCCATTCCTAACAGTACCCCCCCCTCAAGGAGCGGCCTCAGGACGCTCCAAACAGTCCTAGCTGGGCAAAATGTTCCACCGCCCGGGTCTGGCAACTGGCGGGATATCAAAGACTGGCACACCGGGCAGGACTCCGGGCAGCGGCACACCGGGCTGGACTCCGGGCAGCGGCACACCGGGCAGAGGCACACCGGGCAGAGGCACATCGGGCAGAGGCACATCGGGCAGAGGCACTCCGGGCAGAGGCACTCCGGGCAGAGGCACTCCGGGCAGGACTCCGGGCAGAGGCACATCGGGCAGGACTCCGGGCAGAGGCACATCGGGCAGGACTCCGGGCAGAGGCACATCGGGCAGGACTCCGGGCAGAGGCACATCGGGCAGGACTCCGGGCAGAGGCACATCGGGCAGGACTCCGGGCAGAGGCACATCGGGCAGGACTCCGGGCAGAGGCACATCGGGCAGGACTCCGGGCAGAGGCACATCGGGCAGGACTCCGGGCAGAGGCACATCGGGCAGGACTCCGGGCAGAGGCACATCGGGCAGGACTCCGGGCAGAGGCACATCGGATTACCAGGCGAAGCAGCAGGCACCGGGCCACCAGGCGTGGCGACAGGCACCGGGCCCCAAGGCGGGGCGACAGGCACCGGGCCCCAAGGCGGGGCGACAGGCACCGGGCCCCCAGGCGGGGCGACAGGCACCGGGCCCCCAGGCGGGGCGACAGGCACCGGGCCCCCAGGCGGGGCGACAGGCACCGGGCCCCCAGGCGGGGCGACAGCCACCGGGCCCCCAGGCGGGGCGACAGCCACCGGGCCCCCAGGCGGGGCGACAGGCACCGGGCCCCCAGGCGGGGCGACAGGCATCGTGCCCCCAGGCGGGGCGACAGGCATCGTGCCCCCAGGCGGAGCGGCGGGCGCCGGACCCCCAGGCGGAGCGACAGGCATCGTGCCCCCAGGCGGAGCGGCGGGCGCCGGACCCCCAGGCGGAGCGACAGGTCTCGGGCCCTCAGGCGGAGCGGCGGGCGCCGGACCTCCAGATGGAGCGACAGGTCTCGGGCCCTCAGGCGGAGCGGCGGGCGCCGGACCCCCAGGCGGAGCGACAGGTCTCGGGCCCTCAGGCGGAGCGGCGGGCGCCGGACCCCCAGGCGGAGCGACAGGTCTCGGGCCCTCAGGCGGAGCGGCGGGCGCCGGACCCCCAGGAGGAGCGACAGGTCTCGGGCCCTCAGGCGGAGCGGCGGGCGCCGGACCCCCAGGCGGAGCGACAGGTCTCGGGCCCTCAGGTGGAGCGGCGGGCGCCGGACCCCCAGGAGGAGCGACAGGTCTCGGGCCCTCAGGCGGAGCGGCGGGCGCCGGACCCCCAGGTGGAGCGACAGGTCTCGGGCCCTCAGGCGGAGCGGCGGGCGCCGGACCCCCAGGCGGAGCGACAGGTCTCGGGCCCTCAGGCGGAGCGGCGGGCGCCGGACCCCCAGATGGAGCGACAGGTCTCGGGCCCTCAGGCGGAGCGGCGGGCGCCGGACCCCCAGGTGGAGCGACAGGTCTCGGGCCCTCAGGCGGAGCGGCGGGCGCCGGACCCCCATGAGGAGCGACAGGTCTCGGGCCCTCAAGCGGAGTGGCAGGTGCCGGACCCCCAGGCGGAGCGACAGGTCTCGGGCCCTCAGGCGGAGCGACAGGTCTCGGGCCCCCAGGCGGGGCGGCGGGCGCCGGATCCCCAGGCGGAGCGGCGGGCGCTGGACCCCCAAGCGGAGCAACAGGTCTCGGGCCCCCAGGCGGAGCGGCGGGCACCGAGACACCAGGCACGACAGTGGGCTCCGAGTCAACTGGTATGACCGCAGGCACTGGGTCAGACATTGGATGGTCTGGCTGGACAGCGGGCATCGGGTCACCAGGCATCAGGTCATTTGGCTCGACAGCGGGCACCGCGTCATCTGGCAAGGCAGTGGGCTCCGAGTCAACTGGTATGACCGCGGGCACTGGGTCAGACATTGGATCGTCTGACCGGACAGCGGGCATCGGGTCACCAGGCATCAAGTCATTTGGCTCGACAGCGAGCACCGCGTCATCTGGCAAGGCAGTGGGCTCCGAGTCAACTGGCATGACCGCGGGCACCGGGGCAGACATTGAATCGTCTGGCTGGACAGCGGGCATCGGGTCACCAGGCATCAGGTCATTTGGCTCGACCGCGGGCACCGCGTCATCTGGCAAGGCAGTGGGCTCCGAGTCAACTGGTATGACCGCGGGCACTGGGTCAGACATTGGATCGTCTGACTGGACAGCGGGCATCGGGTCACCAGGCATCAAGTCATTTGGCTCGACAGCGAGCACCGCGTCATCTGGCAAGGCAGTGGGCTCCGAGTCAACTGGCATGACCGCGGGCACCGGGGCAGACATTGAATCGTCTGGCTGGACAGCGGGCATCGGGTCACCAGGCATCAGGTCATTTGGCTCGACAGCGGGCACCGCGTCATCTGGCAAGGCAGTGGTCTCCGAGTCAACAGGCACGACAGTGGGCACCGGGTCATCAGGTACCGGATTGTCTGGCTCGACAGCGGGCATCGGGTCATCAGGTATGACAGCGGACACTAGGTCACCAGGCATCAGGTCATTTGGCTTGCCAGCGGGCACCGCGTCATCTGGCAAGGCAGTGGGCACCGAGTCACCAGGTACGACAGCGGGCTCTGAGTCAATTGGCACGACAGCGGGCACCGGATCAGGTACTGGATCATCTGGATCAACAGCGGGCATCGAGTCAACTGGCCTAATAGGATCGTCAGGCTGGATCAGTTCATCATGCTGGGTAGAGGCATTAGGCCGAGTAGAGGCTTCAGGCCGAGTAGAGGCATCAGGCCGAGTAGAGGCATCAGGCCGAGTAGAGGCATCAGGCCGAGTAGAGGCTTCAGGCTGAAGAGAGGCATCAGGCCGAGTACAGGCATCAGGCCGAGTACAGGCATCAGGCCGAGTACAGGCATCAGGCCGCGTACAGGCATCAGGCCGCGTAGAGGCTTCAGGCCGAGGAGAGGCTTCAGGCCGAGGAGAGGCTTCAGGCCGAGTAGAGGCTTCAGGCTGCGTACAGGCATCAGTCTGAACCACGGAAGGCAGGCTCACCGGTTTGGATACTGGCAGGATGGTATTGGTTGGAAAGAATTTTCGCTTTTTTCTGGTTTTAACTACTGGAGCACTGCAAGTAAACGCAGGTCTGCAAACGAATGGAGCAGCTGGAGACAGAGAAGAACTGGAGGATGGAACAGGAGAGGGAGCAGTTGCTACAGAGGGCTTTTTTACAGGGTTAAAGGCAGGATAGGTGCAGCGAGTGGGAACAGGGTACGGACATGCGGTAGATAGCCAAGTATACTGGGCTGTAACTGCAGGAGCTGGTGGGAATACAGGAGTAGAGTTAGAAACAGGACTGGGTCTTTGTAAGCTGACTGAGGCTGGGTGCAACAAATCTGTCCATGTCTGCAGTATGGGTTGAACAAAGCTGAGCTTACACAAAGTCTGTCTGGTCAATGACTGCACTGCGTTTATACAATCTCTCAGTGTCTGTGGTGAACATGTGGAATAACGCTCCAGAAAGTAACCCACATCATCCTCTAATAACTACACCAGGGACTCTACCTGGTCTGCACTAAATGGTGGCAAAAATTCATCCCTGCATTCGGGGGAACCAGATGAAACCAACTCTGCACAAACCTCAATCAAAGGCTGCACCTCAGAGAACTCTGTGCCCTGATCTACTAGAACATGAGCGAGCCGTATACATTCTAGCAATTCATCCCGGGTATACTCCTTCAGAGTTTGATAAGCATACTCCCTGTCATCAAACACTAGCAGATATAAATACTCAACCTCCTCATGATCCATCCTTCCCATCAACAAGCCAAGATGGCTTCCCTGTGCAGCCACTTCTGGTCAGGATTGGCCTTGGTGTAATGTCAGGGCTCCCAGGTATGACCAGAGGTGTGTGACTGAAGCAGGGAAACACAGACCTCAGATATGTTATAAACAATATAATTTATTAACACTAACAGTACAAACATAAACGCAGTGCAATACTAAAACATAATACAGTGCAAACAAACCAAACCAAACCACCCACAGATAACAGTATATACAAGCAAGCGTCGTCAGGCAGGCCGGGTCAATATCAATTGGGCAGGTAGGTACAGGGGGAGCAAGCGGAGAATGGTCGGGGTCACAGGCCAGGTTCAGCAGGTAGCAAGCAGCATAGTACAGAGGGTCAGGCAGAGGGATGGTCCGGGTCACAAGCCAGGGATCAGAACAGGTAGCAAGCAGCGTAGTACAGAGGGTCAGACAGAGGGATGGTCAGGGTCACAAGCCAGGATCAGAGCAGGAGAAGTCAGCAAAGGACCAGAAACAGGATGCAGGACAGATACAGGGCCCAGGACAAACACAACACCAAGGCAGAGTCTGCAAGTCTGGCCATCCCTTAAATACACCAGTATCATCAGTTCCAGGTGTTAGCTGGCTGAAAGGTTGAGTCTCTGATTGCTGGGAGCACCCGCTGGCCAGCCCTGGTACTGCAGATCAAAAGGCAGGTGAGTCCCACCATTGCTGGCCAGTCCATTCCTAACAGCCTCACATTCCATTCAAAAGGGAGGAGGGAGGAGGCAGGACAGGAGAGACAACATGGCCACGACCTAACAAGATGGCTTGTCATGTACAGCGTCCATGCCTCTATTGCGCACAATTGTCACAGCTAGCACACTGACTGCCTGTATTATTTGACGGTAGTGGTAGTGCTACACTCAAAAGAGACAGTTGTAGTTGATTATTGGACAAGCAAATCCGGAAATTTAAAAAATATCCTAACTTTAGATGTAGGTGTCAAGTCAGAGAAGCATTTGTTTTACAGTGGTCTATATTCAATTTTAATGAATGTTTGGATTCACAAAGTCTTAATACCTTAATGAAATAATATATTTAGGCTTCATACACATGGTCATACCCTATGTATATCTCCTTTCCACTTAGAAGAACATCCAGGTGGGAATAGCTCTCTTTATCGAAGTCACCTTATTCAATATTTGGGATGTTCCATCAGTCATTGTGCAACTGCACACGCATCCCTCTTCATGAAATTAGGCCCACACAAGAACATGAGCTTAAGGCTGTTAGGCTTTGTCAAACAGTCAGGGGGCTTTCTCATCTCAAGCTGCCTGTGCAAGGGGGCACAGGCAACATCCAAACATCGCAATGTAGTGCTGTCCCTGGGAGCACATGCACAAGGGTGTTCTTACAGGACCTGGCAAGTGACATCCTATAAATGGAAACCACAGACAATGATGAGGGGAGATCATAGAATTGCAGAAGAGGTAAGATTCTGTAGCCTACAAAGAAAAAACTGGTCACCTACCCAGGTCTATAACTGGCTTTTTAAACAGTGAACATGGAAGGTGTCACAAAGTAAAGAATAGGACTATCCAGTTCAACTTGCCAGCCTACCCCAGTCTAATAATGGCTATTGTCGGCAAGGAACATGGATAAGTATAACTTATCACAAGAGGGGGATAAGAAAGCCAGTTCAAACTGCCAGCCAGTTAACCAACTATCAAAAACCAAATTACCTGTCTAAGAACATACGTTTAAAAACAGGGGTTTATTTAGCACACATTTGCAAATACATACGTAAGCCACAGAGCCACATCATGGCACCTTCAGTATCTGTGGTCCTAACTCTATAAATCTTGAGAGTTCTCACAATGGAGGCACATGCATTTAAATGGATAGAAACAAGGGCAGGTGAACCTGAGGGAGCCCACCCCTCATTAAGGTCATGGGAGCGCACCTGACACCCAGCATGTAGCACAATGGCAGCCAGGATTCTGTAGCCACCTTAACATAAGCAGGTGAGTCTATTTAAATTAAGTGGTGTTATGCTGCAGACACCTTAAAGTGTTACTAAAATCAAATTTAAAAAAAAATTAAAATACAAAACATGTTATACTCACCTGCTCTGTGCAGTGGTATTGCACAGAACAGCCCTGATCCTCCTCCTCTCGCGACCCCCACCAGCAATCATGTTGCCTCCCCTTTTTATTGTGTTCCCATAGCAAGCCATTTGCTATGGAAGCACACAGTGTCTGCTCGCTCCAGAGCTGTGTGTCTATGAAGCTGTATGCCATAGGCTCACATAGCAGGACCATGGAGCCCCAACCCCCTCTCCTCACTGCATTTGATTGACAGCAGCAGAAGCCAATGGCCAATGGCCAGTGACACCATTCTTGTTCCATAGAGAACTTTAAACTTCTGGCTTCTGCTCCATTTTGCTTCCTATTCCTGTTATTATTTGAATGGGATGAAATCGATGTATTTGGTACTTCCATTGAAGCGACTAATTTCATTACACTAGTGGGTAGAGACTGTAAGCATTAAGCTAATGGTATCACTGCACTTCCATCATGGTTTTCAGAGAGCAGTATTTTAGAAAGGACAGCATAGAGGTAAGTGTAATTAACACATTACACTTTTCTTCCTTAAAGTAGAATTCCATGCTAAGCTTAACAAGTTTTAAATCATGGTGGTATTGTGCACTGTGCACGTAATATTATTTAGAGGCACAATAAAGATTTTAAAAGACAAGTAGGGCTTTTCCCCCCCTATTTATACCTGGGTGGATGCAGCATTGATCCAATGCTGCATCTGTCCCCCACCAGCTCTAAGGGTGAGAACGATCATATGATTGCTGATCGCTGAGTTCTCACAGCCCCTCTGAGCAGAGAGCTGTGACGGTCAGTCACGGCTATCTGCTCAGCCCCCCCCCCATCACTCACTGGAGTGCTAGGCTGTGGAAGGAAAGGGAGCTGCTGGCTCAGGTTCCCTGCGTTTTGCTGAGAGGCTGTGCCAGGTGCCGATCCAGACTCTAGGGTGGATCCCAACTTTGAAGTCAGGATCTTTCCCCAGCCTGGACCGGTTGAGTGACATCAGCCGACAGCAGACTTCAGTCAAAATGTATTCTGCTACATTTTTTGGGTAAAAATAACTCAATACAGTGTATATTATTTAGTCTGTTTGAAATTTATAGTCTACATACTATGGGATATATGTATATTTGAAAATTGATCAGTTGAGACCCTAAAATATCAGGTATGATGTATGGTCGTGATCAGGACTTTGATATGAAGCATGGAGGTGAGGAGGACACTGGTATGGCATAAGGGGTGATCAGAATGCTGGTAAGGCAGTGATCAGGATGCTGGTATGAAGTATGGCAGTGATCAGGACATTGGTATGGCATATGGCATGATCAAAACTCTGGTATGGCAGTTATCAGGATGCTGGCATGGTATATGGGATGATCAGAATGCTAGTATGGGGTATGGCAGTGATCAGGATGCTGGTATGGGCTATGGCCGTGATCAGGGCACCAGTATGGTGTATGGCATGATCAGGGCACTGGTAAGGCATATGGCGGTGATCAGGGAGCTGGTAGGTCATATGGCTATGATCAGGGTGCTGGCATGGCATATGGCGGTGATCATGGCGCTGTTATTGGGTATGGTGGTGATCAGGATGCTGGTATGGTGGTAATCAGGACATTGGTGTATGGCAGTGTTATTGTAGGCACTGGAGCAGGTAACAAGGGCTGGCTGCATTGTTTATTTACATAACACCAGGGCAGTGATCAGGGAGACTGGGGCAGGCTGGCGCTACAATCTGTGAGTTTCGATGCAATGTGACAGGCTGCTGTACACTGACAGGCTGCAGGAATGGTTCTCTCTGTTCTCACAGCTTATCTGTGACAGCAGAGAGAACCAATGTTTATTCTCAGTTTCTATTATTTACAGTTGCAAGAAAAAGTATGTGAACCCCTTCGGATTACGTGGAGTTTTGCATGAATTGGGCATAAAATGTGCTCTGAACGTCATCTAAGTCACAACAATAGAAGAACACAGTCTGCTGAACATAATACTACACAAACATTAGATGTTGCCATGGTTTAATTGCACATAACATGTAAACATTCACAGTGCATGGAGGAAAAAGTATGTGAGGCCCTAGCTTAATGACTTCTCCCAGAGCTAATTGGAGCCAGGAGTGAGCCAACCTTGACTCCAATCAGTGTGATGATATTGGATGTGTTGCTGACAGCTGTCCTGCCCTTAAAAAACACACACCTGTTTTGGGTTTACTGGTTTCAAGAAGCACTGTCTGATGTGAACCATGCCTCGCAGAAAAGAGCTCCCAGAAGACCTTCGATCAAGAATTGTTGACTTGCATGTGGCTGGAAAGGGTTACAAAAGTATCTCCAAAAGCCTTGATGTTCATGTGTCCACGGTAAGACAGACTGTCTACAAATGGAGGATGTTTAGCACTGTTGCTACTCTCCCTAGGCATGGTCGTCCTGTAAAAATGACTGCAAGAGAACAGCGCAGAATGCTGCATGAGGTAAAGAAGAATCCCAGAGTGTCAGCTAAAGACCTACAGAAATCTCTGGCACATGCTAACATTTTTGTTGACACATCTACAATAAGGAAAACATTAAACAAGAATGGAGTACATGGGAGGACACCACGGAGGAAGCCACTGCTGTCCAAAAAGAATATTGCAGCACGTTTGAAGTTTGCAAAAGAGCACCTGGATGTTCCACAGCACTACTGGCAAAATATACTGTGGACAGATGAAACCAAGATTGAGTTGTTTGGGAAGAACACACAACACTATGTGTGGAGAAAAAAAGGCACAGCACACCAACATCAAAACCTCATCCCCACTGTAAAACATGGCGGAGGGAGCATCATGGTTTGGGGCTGCTTTGCTGCCTCAGGGCCTGGACGGATTGTTGTCATTGATGGGAAAATGAATTCCAGAGTTTATCAAGACATTTTGCAGGAAAACGTATGACCATCTGTCCGCCAACTGAAGCTCCGTAGAGGATGGATGATGCAACAGGACAATGACCAAAGCATACAAGTAATTTAACAAAACAATGGCTGCAACAGCACAGAATACACCTTCTGGAGTGGCCCAGTCAGAGTCCTGACCTCAACCCGATTGAAATGCTGTGGCATGACCTTGAGAGAGCGATTCACACCAGACATCCCAAGAATATTGCTACACTGAAACAGTTTTGTGAAGAGGAGTGGTCCAAAATTACTCCAGATCGTTGTGCAGGTCTGATCTGCAACTACAGGAAACGTTTGGTTGAGGTTATTGCTGCCAAAGGAGGGTCAACCAGTTATTAAGTCCAAAGGTTCACATACTTTTTCCTCCCTGCACTGTGAATGTTTACATGTTATGTGCAATTAAACCATGGCAACATCTAATGTTTGTGTAGTATTATGTTCAGCAGACTGTGTTCTTCTATTGTTGTGACTTAGATGACGTTCAGAGCACATTTCATGCCCAATTCATGCAACATTCCACGTAATCCCAAGGGGTTCACATACTTTTTCTTGCAACTGTACTATGTGATTGCTGTGATTGGTGTATTGATGCGGATTGATGTATGCGTATGTTAGCCCACATCAGCACTGCTTCCTACCTGCTGTTTATAGGCTGTTCTTGGATGGGAAGTGGTTTCTCTATTCAGGGCCAGACTGGGACAAAAAATAGGCCTGGGCTTTTAAGACTGAGCATCCCCTACCAGTGGCAGACTGACAACTCATGTGGCCCCTCGGCAATAGGAGATCAATGGGCCTTCTGTGTCCCCACCCATACTCTAGCCACACCCACATAAAGCCCCACCTACAGGGGGCATTTAAATACCAATTGCAGCATAGCCTGCTGGAGAATCCTGGCTTCTTTCAGTAAAACCTGCTGGGAACTGCTAGGGATAAAGACGGACACCGCGCAGCAGCTATCTTTATGATGCAACCAGGGGAGTTTTATGAAAGCAGTTGGCCTGTGTGAAAGATCATAAGTTGGGCTCTAAAGCTAGAGAAAGAAGTGCGGCGCACGCAGAGACAAATATTGGGTGTGGTTTTTGGGGGCTGTAGGTAGTGTGGAATAGACTCCCTCAAAAACTAGTTCTGGCCAGCTCAATAGATTGTTTTGAAAAACAGCTGACAGCATTTCTAAATGTGTTTAAATGTGGATACTAACATTTATAGGTAATAACACCAAGTGGGGGAACTGCATGAATTACTAACCTGTCTGTTTTATCCTAAAGCTTTCACCCAAAACATGAATATTTTAAATAGGTAATCTATAATGCTGAACATTGTAATAACTTTAGGTAGAAGATTATGTAAACCTTTTTTTGATTATTCCCTACAAAGGTGTTAATCTCTATCATGGTTTACTGAAAATTATTTTGTACTGATAGATCTATGTCCCATTATCACAGTTTAGCTTGCAGTTTTCTGCCTCTGAAATTCTTACCTCCTTGCTGCAGTGCTTCTGCTAGACCTCTGTTTTTATTCACACGTGTACCTCACCTTTGTTCACCTATGTGTGTCTCCTGCTCTCCTGTGGATTTATATCTCTTTCTCTTCTATTATTTCCTGGCCCACATCCCAGTCTGCTTTCCTACATGTATATAAGACATGCTCAGAGAAGCTGCTTTAGCAACTTTCTTTGAGCTCCTGGTTTGCCATGCATTACTTGTGTCTGGCTTCCTGTATACCAACTCCAGCTTCATCTACCATTTTTGCTTGCCTGCCCCCTGCCTTGACCTCAGCTCATTTCTTTGATCCTCTTCTGTTTCCTTCTGTCTGTACTTTACACACGCAAGTGGTCTCTGCATCGTCAGCTGGATGTACCTGGGGGCCGCTGTTTTCTAATATCATGTGGACTTATGACGAGTGTATTCATACATTTATTTTCCCGCAGCAACTAGTCCAACAGTTCTTTTCCAGAGAGATGCCTTTATTCAGATAAAGATATTTGCAACAGATAATATCTGAATATTTGTAAATATTATATTGAACAGCCCTCAGAGTCCCATTTAAGTTACTTCATATCAAACATGGAGATACTACACCGTTCAGCATATGTCCAATCTGCACCTAGGTAGCTCTCATGCGTGCAATAATGCGAGTTATGATCTATACCTGTGCTTCTATAGTAATGAAAGTAGGAAACACTTCACTTGATATACAGTTTACTGGAGGGGTTTCTAATTGGCTGACAAAACACCTTTGATCTTACATGAGAAGACTTCACTTGCCATTACTGTAAATAACAATTAAGGTCACTATAGTGTTTACCAGGTAAACAAGTCACCCTTTCACTATTTCCCATGAATACCCCCTCAAGTCTAATTACCATCAATACATATTGCTTGTATGGTCAAATCACATTCTTTATCATCCTTAACCACTTCAATACCAAGCACTTTTACCCCCTTCCTGCCCAGGCCAATTTTCAGCTTTCAGTGCTGTCGCACTTTGAATGACAATTGCGTGGTCATGCAACACTGTACCCATATGAAATTTTTATCATTTATTTTACACAAATAGAGATTTCTTTTGGTGGTATTTAATCACCACTGAGTTTTTTTTTTTTGCTAAATAAAACAAAAAACACCTGAAACTTTTGAAAATAAAACGCACTTTTCTTCGTTTCTGTTATAAAATTTTAAAAAATAAATAACATTTCTTCATAAATTTAGGTCAAAATGTATTCTGCTACATTTCTTTGGTGAAAATAATAATAATAATTGAATTTGCATTTTTTTCAAATGTTTCTATTATTTTTTTTATTATTATTACATTTTTTATTTTTTTTACTATTTTATTTTTCAGCACACTGTGACCAAAGCAATACAATGTTACCATAGTAATATTGAACTACTCTGGGCAAGTGATCAGGATTTTTTTTTAACACATTATGATTGCTAATACCAATGTATTTCATTGATATTTGCAATCGTTGTTACTGAATGAAACTGATTCATTCAGTCTTTTTTTTGATTAGCTGTGATTGGGCAAAGCTGATCACATGATACAGATGGGCTGTGATTGTCCATGTCTGTATGATGTGACTGCCTTGACCAGTCACAGCTAACAACATAATTGTATACAATCGATGGCATGACAGGAAGCCATCCATTGTATACAACTGATATGTGATCTGCTGTGATTGGTCACAGTGGTCACATGACACTGGCAATGGGCCGGTGTAGTGATATGTCATCGACTGTGTCCCGTGGACACAGCTGGTGACAGATGCTGCTGCTGCGCAGCTCATTTTGACAGGATGTCATATGACGCCCAGTCACAGCTGCGAGTGTCCTCAATCTGCTATAGGCCAGGCCGGAAGGCGTTAAACATGTAAAGAATGTTCGCTTTGAAAAGTATAATTAGATAAACAGGCTATTCCCCAAATACCAAGGTAACCTTGCAGAGAATTAACATAACAAAGAGTTCTTTTGAGGTTTTGTCACTAGCCTATCCAAGAATAAACAGTATGTGTTTCAATATCTATCTCTCTCTCTATCTTTATTTTTATATATATATATATATATATATATATATATATATTACACACAATATACTACAGCCATGACCTGGTTCCAGCTTGTGGCAAGTCTATCCCAACCATCAAGGGCCCTGGTGAAGAAGCAGGCTGGGGATTAGACTCTGTGCCCTGGGGAACCCCGAGTTGGCGTTCTGCCATATGAACATGACACCTGAAAATGGGGAACCGTATACACATCCATTGACAATTATTTTTGGTAGTTTCACCACTTGACTCCTCTTATTTTGTTTGGAGTTTTTGTTGGTGGATCTGAGTTGAGTGTTAATTGACATTTTTTTTCCTTTCCTGATGACATCATTGAACAAATTTTATTTGATTAGTTCCCAAAGATACAGAGTAATCAGGAATAGTTAACTGGCCAGAAACATACTAGTAAAAAAAAGTAGTTGTTTTGAAGTTACAAAGATGTTATGAGATTAAATCAAAATCTTGGGGCACAATTCACCATTTCGAGAAATACCAAAAAGAGTATCTCCCTTATGGTTTGAAGAATTTACACTTTTCACAAATTTAGATACATTTAAACAGAGCTGGAAATTCATTTTGAAATGTTTTCTAAACAAGGATTCTGTCAGAATACACAGATCAGCCTTCAGCCATTGGCTGTAGCCGCTGATCAAGCGGCTTTGATCCGATAGAGTGGTTGAACAGAACTTCAGTAGCCATATATGGATCGAACTTTGGCTGGTCCCTGCTGAAGGAGCCAAATTTCAATCCATCTCTGGCCATCTTTAGGGATTACACAGCACGTTTCCCTCACTGGAAAAGGGAACAGGTAAAATACTCACTAAGACAACTGTAGACTGCTCTACTTATAAACCAGCTCAAATGCATGAAACTCTCCGAAAAAGGGGAGCATGGACCTTTTTTATAGAGAATGAATAGTCTGAGCATGAGCATAGGACACGTTTATCTAAAAAGGGTGTGGCACTAAGGGCCGCTTGATTTGATTTGGGTCCCCCTATGCTCTACATGGCCAGGCAACACGCATTTCCCACACTTTACACACTGGAGTCAAAAACAGTCCTTGAGCTTGGTTTCGTGATTTTATTAAGGGGTTAAACTTGGATAGGGTCTAGGGATATATGGTTTGTCCGAGGAACTGTAGAACCTGAGGACATCTCCTTAGCAACTATGTACAAAGATTCGGATCAGCAACAGTCTCTTCTTGAAGAGCACCAAAGGCTCTTAGGTGTACCTCCTGAGACCCTGGATGATTCTTCCTTTTCACCCAGCTGCCTGAGGGTGTCCTTGAGCAAGCGGGCTCAAATGAGAAGCTAGTTGGGTATTGCACCTGACAGCCCTCTCCCCTTATCTGGCCCTGGGGGTGTAAGAGTACTTACACTGTCCTCTCCTGTTAACTTGGTGGGTTGGTTGATGCCTTCAGGCCTTACGCTGGGGTGGCTCCTTCCCTGCTACACAGGCTGTCCTCCTGGGGAGAAGTTGAGGCAGTACAGATCCTCTTTTTTCAGTGGCCTGCCTGTAGGTGGGCTCCCCTCCCAGGTTCCACACTCCAGCCTTCCTCAATCCATCTTCCACCTGACACTGCACTATCTTCCCAAGCTCTGCCACATTTGAGAGTTGCCCTGGTCACCATGCCCAGCCTTCTGCCAGGGGATTGGCCAAGGTCCCTCAAACATGCAGATCTGGGCATCCTCCCCTCCTCCACCCCAGAAAGTTTCCCAAAAATGCTTCAGTTTCTGAGGAGGTGGGAGGGCTCCAGATCCCCTGACCTGTTAGAGTCTCCCAGCCTGTCATGAGGTGAACTCCTGCCTAACTCCCAAGCTGACTTATCCCAGGCTGCTACTCAGTCTATATCTAAGAAAACAACAAACTCTAGCTAAACTAGTGGGCGTTACAAGGGTTTGACATATTTTCCTGTAAAAAACATTGAGGGCTCGTTCACACCATGGTGCAGAGATGCCAGTTTTTTTTCATGCGATCTGCAAGAGCACAAAAAAAAAACAATTGTTCTCTATGTGCCCTGTTCACACCACAACACAACAGATTTTTTTCTGTGCAATAATTTGCAATGTGTATGAAAATCATTGAAGCGCACATGAAAACTAATGTAAATTGATGTCTCTGCAAGTGAAATCTGCACGGCAGTTTCCATCAATTTTTCTGCATGTATGGTGTGAATGAGGCCTGACAATTTTAAATCTTGATGTACAATTATTTTCAAGATAGGGTTTTTTGGAATTAATTCATATGGGAAAAGAAAAAGCTCCATATAATGGCCTTGTTACTAACTGGTCACGACTAAAATTTGAAAACAGTGATGGAACTTTTAGACAAAGGAAATGTTGAAGATAATGAGACAGCTGTGAATTGGATGGTCTGCAGAACTGAGACTTTTTAAAAGCCTTCTATTAGTACCAATTACTAAGTCTACTAGTCTTGCCTCCTTTGTCACTGAGGTTATAAAGACATCAATGTATTACTCGTTGATTCTCAAAGAGTAAGTCATCAAAATACATATGAATAGGAAGATTTAAATGGGTTATCTAAGGGTAAATCTATTATTGTGAAGCCTGTTGACAAGGGTGATAATGTAATGGTCATGGGAATTGTGCAGTACCAACACATGTGTCTTCAAGACAGAATTCTCTCAAATAAAAACTGTTACAAACATTCTCAATTATCTGAAGACACAAACAAGAGCTAATTAAACTGATTCTGCCATTGAAAAGAATTGTCTGTTTGTTTGTTTGTCTATTTATTACAATTGGCTCTATAAAACGCTTTTGTGCTTTACAAAGCAACTGGACAAAGTGGATCCTTCCGAAAATTCCAGGAAGAGATCATCACGGCCCTTTTGTATCCAGAAGGTGCTGTGGCCCAAACCCCCAACCCAGATGCAGGTAATCGGCTGCATGAGGGGCATATTCCTGATGCCATTCCTGGTACCCCAACCCAAAAAAAAACCCCCAAAAGATGTTGTGTCTATAGCAGACGTGGAATTAGGCATGACACCTGCTTTTTTTTGTCTCTCCTGTCCTGGCCAACCTGATGTCTGCCTCAAGGACTGCTTCCGTCACTACCATACACTAGTAGACTATTGGTCTAGGGAACAGCATGGCACAGTCTAGGGCACATATATGCACAGGTCACGAAAGATGTTAGGTAGTCAGGAAACTGGCTATCACATTTTGAGAGACCCTACCATCTGGTCTCTGGTCATCTGCCATCTGGTCTCTCTCCAAGTTAAAAGTAAAAAATAAATAAAATAAATAAAAAAGTAAAAAAAACCCATAAAAAGTAAAAAAACAAAAATAGTTGTCGTTTTATTGTTGTTGAGTTACTGTTTTATTGTTAAGCATTGCTGTTTTCTTTGTAGGAATGCCATTCAGCTGCAGCACCGATCTGTTTATTCTGACAGTAACAGGGTCTTGCTTTCAGAATATACATAAGTGTGTGCAGTGCTGTTGGATGAGATTTTTTATCCTCAGTTAAAAAAGAGCATATCGTATATGCCCAAGCATGGGGGCCTGGGGTGGCCAGTGGATGGATGGCCCCTATGCTTTGAGAATATATATTCTACAATATTTTTTGGCAAACATTTAAATAAAAAGTTGTTTTATTGAGTTTCTGTTCAATTGCTGCTGTTTTATTGTCAACTGTTGCTGTTTTCTTTGCAGGAAAGCCATTCAGCTGCAGCACCAATGTGTTTATTCTGACAGCAACAGGGTCTTGCTCTCAGACTATGCATAATTGTATGAAGTGCTGTTAGAAGAGATTTTTTGTCCAGAGTTAAAAAAGAGCATATATGCTCAAGCATGGGAGCCTAGGGATGGCTAGTGGGTGGATGGCTCCTGTGCTTCCACATATGTATTTTATAATTTTTTTGGGCAAAGATTTCAATAAAAAAGTTGTTTTATTGAGTTACTGTTTTATTGTTAATCGTTGCTGTTTTCTTTGCAGGAATGCCATTCACCTACAGCACCCATTTGTTTATTCTGACAGCAACAGGGTCTTGCTCTCAAAATATACATCAGAGATTTTTCGTCTGCAGTTACAAAAGAGCATATATGACCAAGAATGGGAGCCTGGGGTGGCCAGTGGGTGGATGACCCCTATACTTCGGAATATATTTAAAAAAAAATGTTGGCAGAGATTTCTTCATCCACATTGATCAATGAGAACAGAGGAATGAGAACTGTTTCATGTGTGCCCACCATTAGAAGTAGGTGGATGCAGGGTGGTATATTCTAATGGTGGGCATACCACACACTTTTTCTGACAGAGATTTCTTCTCTTAATTTCATTCAGCCCACAGGCTGCATAAAAAAAACAGTATATATATCCAACAAGGCCCAGCAACATACTGGTACATCACTGAACTTTGAGTGACCTGCAGCTGCAGGCATCATCCTGGTATCATTTTATTCAGCTGGCGATCGGCTTTCATGTAAAAGCAATCCTAGTGACTAATTATCTCAGGATTGCTTTTACAAGCAGCGGGAGAAGATGCCCCCGCTACCTTCCATGGCTTTTTCGGGAAGTCCCATACCATCAGAGGAACTTGAGAATGCAGCCAGTGTTTCTGCCAGCTGACCATATAGCTGATTGGAAATCGGAATGGTGACAATCATCTCTATAGTCTAAAAAAACGGAAGCTACGAGCATTTCATCACTTCAGTTTCGCAGGATATAAACAGCGCCATTTTTAAATAGAAAAAGCATCTGATCACACCGATCTTGGCAAGCATTGGCCCCGTGTTGGTATGTAAACAGGGGTTGCACCATGCATGTGAGGTATCACCGCGAACGTCAGAACGAGGGCAGGAATTCTAGCACTAGACCTCCTGCGTAAATCTAAAATGGTAGGCTGTAAAGGCTTTTAAAGTGTTGCCTATGGATATTAAAAATGAATGCAGTTTGTCGCCATTGCACAGGGCGTACGCAGTTTTAAAGCATGTCATGTTTGGTATCTATTTACTCAACATACCATTATATTTTATATTTTCCTAAGCAGTTGACCAATATATTGTATTTTTGTGCATTAAAAGTAAAAAAAAGTGTATTTAAAAAAAAAAAAAGAAAAATCGCCGCGTGAGTAATATCTTACATACAAAAGTTGCAGTACCCACCATTTTATTCACTAGGGAGTTTTCTTTAAAAAAATATATATAATGTCTGGGTGTTCAAAGTAATTTCCTAGCAAAAAATATGGATGTTTTTCATGTGAACAAAAAGTGGCAAAAAAGGCTTGGTCTTCAAGTGGTTAGAAGAATGAGTGATGTGTGGCATAAACTTCTAACACTGGGCATAAAAAGCCCCCCCCCGTGACCCCTTTATGGAAAGTAGACACCCCAAACTATTTGCTGAGAGGCATGTTGAGTCAATAGAAGAATTAATTTTCCTAACAGACTCCACGGCAGCATACGTATGGGTTAGCCCCACCTCTCCTCTCCTATAGAACCCCACTCCCGTAAATCTTTGCTCCTCACCAGAGGCCATGTTCTTTTTTCGATCTCCTAGTACTTGCAAGTCTAACCTTGTACCAATATACAGATGGCAGACTCAGTGACCAAGGCCTGGCGAGCCTCTCCGGGAGATGTGAGGTGACACGCCGCTTGTCAGTTCCAGGGGTGCCCAGCTAATGGTGGGGTATTGGATGCAGCGGATGGATGCCTGCTGGCAGAGTTGTGCAGATGTGTCCCTCATCAATTCCAGTGTTCCCCAGCTAATGGTGGAGTGGAAATGGGTGTGCAAAGACATTGCCTTGAAAGTCTTGTGTCTGCCAATGGCGGGTGAGCGGCAACTTGGGCCAGATAGACTGCTAACAGTGAGTGGCCATGTAGTGCGCTGAATGGACAAGGCAGTCTGCGATGCAGGCGGTCATGGGAGTGTCGGGATCGATAAGCAGTGGGCTCCCTTGTGGCAGTGGTTCCTCGTTTGTGTTTTCCTTTTTTCCCCCTTTTCTCTTCCTTTCTAACCCTGGTTCTAGTGCTTGGCCTCCTATGACAGTCGGAGTGCAGTACTGGGCTTCAGACTGCCACTTCCTGGTCCGCGGTCTTCCCGGCATACGGTGCATGCACGAGCCAGTCTCAGAATGAGGCTTGGCTTCACACATGCGCAGTATGACAAGATGGTAGCACTCATGCATGCACGTGGGCATAACCTGGAAACGCCGGAGTTCTGGTGCATGCACAGTACGGTGGAGGTGACATCATCACTGGCGGCTGATTTAAACAGTTGTCAGAGCTGTTTTTAATGGGAATCCCTGAAGGCTGAATGCAGCAGCGTCCCCAAGTGCTGTGGTCCACTGTGGAAGGTCAGTACCCGCTCCCTCCTGCCCCCTTAGTGGTCTGTTGAGATCCTGCTTTCAGCATGTCGTTTTTTTATTTTTACAGCTTGGTTGCCTTAATAGCTGACCTGGCATGGATGTGTAACCGTCTCCTTGTGGCCAGCCTTTGCGCAGTAGGTATGGACAGGTGTATTTATCCCCTTGATCCCCCCACTGGCTCATTTCTGTGGCTTTTAGCTATTTCCTGTTCTGTTTTTTTCAGCCCTTCTAGGTCTGATCATCATTATATGGCACATGATGATGGAAGTGCTTCCAGGTCTTGACGCCATCACTCTTCCTCTAGATCCAGATGCCACAGGTCTCCTTCCAGCTCCAGGCGTCCAAGAAGAAGTTCTCATTCCTTCTCCAGGCATCACGTTAAAAGACACTCCAGCCACTTTGGTAGGAAAACGTGCTGGGGGTGCGAAACTCAGGTTCCTGAGGACAAGTCATTATGTAACTCCTGTTTTGCCCAGGCGACCAGTGAGAGAAAAAGCGCCAGCCAACAGGTAGAAGCTTTGGTTAGGCGGGTGGCTCAAGAGTCCCTAAAGTGGGAAGAAGCTGTGGAGTCTCCTCCTGAGCACAGAAAATTCTTTAAGCATCTAAAAAAATGACTGTTCAAACTTTCTGTTCCTGGAGGAACTGGGGGAGATTTTCTGAGGAGTGGAGCAATGTTGATAGGAGGACCTCCTTGCTGAACAAGTCAGCCAAGCTCTATCCGTTCAAATCAGAAGATGTCAAATATTTAGAATAATCCCCCCTGGTGGATGCAGCCTTGATGAGGCTAGCTAAGCACGTTACCCTCCCTCAAGGATTTGGTGTCCTTCAGAGACAACCTGGAAAGGAGAATAGATTCTGATCTCAAATGAATCTATGCTATGGCAGGGATGGCCTGCAAGTTGGCGCTTGCCCTAGTGGCCTTATCCAAAGCTATGGAAGTGTGGTCAGATCTCAGAGGAGTTCCGGAAGAGGTGGCAGGAATTCAGCCATTTGGGAGTTGAGGTTGGCATCTGCCTTCCTGGGGGAGGACTTGATCAACCTTACCCATCTGCTGGTTCTGGTTATGCTGTCCTCAGTCACAGCAAAGCATACGTTGTGGCTTTGGCTCTGATTGGCCAATCCACCATCTAAGCAGGCATGATGCAAGATTCCTTTTGAGGGTTCCTCCCTGTTTAGGAACAAACTGGACAGTGCTATAGCCCAGGCTACTGGCGGGAGTTCCAGTTTCCTGTCCCAGGATCAGTGTCTGCTAGGCCAGAAGAGGGCTCAGCCCAGGAGTCAAGGCTAGGAAGAGCAAAGGGGCACGCTCCTCTATAAGCTGGGCCGTGAACACAAGAGAAGCTGGAGGAGAAGCCAGGTCATCTTTTCAGAAGTCCTCCAAGGGCTCGACCTCTGGAGGGTGTGAGGCTACAAAGTCCTTTTGAGATTGGCTCCGCTCAGGCAGGCCAAGTGCGGGCACTTGGCCATTTCCGGCATGTCTGGGCAGCTTCAATCTGGGACTTCTGGGCCATCAGCACTGTATCTTCAGGGCATGCTTGGGTGTTCAAGAGCCTTCCTCATCTCAATGAGCACTCCTCATCTTCATCCCTACAGCCCTTCCACATTTCAGAGAAAGGAGGCAAATCCTGCTGTTCTATGTGGACTCTCTACTGGCACAGGGTACTGTTGAGCTGGTTACGAAGGGCAAAGAATTTCAGGATATTCACCCCTCTTTTTGGTCCAGAAAAGAAATGGGGCTTGGAGGCCTGTCATAGATCTTACCCATCTAAACTCCATTATCAGGAAGTCCAAATTCAAGATGGAGATGCTGCTCAAGCAATTCAACCAGGTGACTGACTCCTGTCTATAGATCTGAAGGATGCCTATTTTCATGTGCCCATTGCAAAAGATGCTCACAGGTTCCTCTGGTTTTCTGTGAATCAATGGAATATCCAGTTCATACGTCTTCCCTTTGGGTTTTCGATGTCGCCCCGTGTGTTTTCAAAAGTCTTGTTGGCAGTCGTGACCCTGATCAGAACCTGTCAGGGTCTTGTCTACAGCAGAAGTTCTGGCATTTCTGCCAATACTTTACATGGCCGCAGAAGGACACATCAGCCTCAGTCTGGTGCCAGACAGCCTTTATAAGGAGGCTCATCACTTCGTCTGGTTGCTGGATGATCTCTAGCTCCCCGTGGTTTGTTCCTGTTTTCTGTTTCCTGTGGCTTGTGACTTCCTGATTCCAACCCGGCTTGTACTTGGACCTGTCTGCTCTACTGACCCCCTGATCTGACCTCGGCTTGGCTAAAGGATACCTTCTCTCTCGCTCCTCCGTGTATGACCTCCGCTATCCCACCTGACCACGCCTGTTCTGTTTCCCACCCGGTACCTGACCTTGGCTCGAACTGACTAACCAACAAACATCCAAATCCCGGAGGGGTTGCATACCATGCACAGGCGCCTCCAGTCTGCAGACCTATCCCCGTGCACCAGCTGTGCTCCTGAGTGGACCACCAACCAGCACTAGTACAGGCGACCTGTGCAACTTTGGGCCTGACTTCCACTGTCCCACACTCAGGGGAGTCCGGAACTTAGCCGCAAGGGAAGCCCTCTCTCCATTGGCCTCCATCACCAGGTATGTGATAGAACCAGAGGAATTCACCAGCACCATTACCTAGATGACCTGCTCCTACTATCCGAGTACAGAGAACAGCTGCTTCAGCACAGGGCCCATGTCATCTCGACCCATCTTGAGTTCGGGTGGTTGTTGAATATGGAGAAGAGACAGTTGGAGCCCGGGCAGTCTCTAATATTCCTCAGGGCTTATTTCGACATGGCCAGTGCCACCATCTCCTTGCCCTTGGAAAAGTGTTAGGGATCCGGGTATGACCAGAAATGTGTGGACTGACTCAGGGAAGTAGCAGACTTCAGGAACACAGGTGTAGTCAGGCTGGAGAGATGGAATGGTCAGGCAGGCCGTAAGGTACTGTCAGGCACCGCCCGGCGGGATCTCTAGTGACCCACAGAACAGGATTCCCCAGGGCGCGGAGTCTTAAGCCCCAGTCTGCCTTTTCACCAGAGCCCCTGATGGTGGGGATGGACTTGGCGCAGGACTGAGACCAGGTTGCGGCCCCTGAGTGCACCCAACTGTGGTAGAGGGGTCCGCCGAGGGTATGTACCGGGGGAAAGCCTGATGTGAAGGGGCTGGCAGGTTTGGACAGTAGTGACTGGATCAGTGCGGGATGGATGGATCGTCTGGGTAGCGTAAGGCGTACTCAGGCAGGCCAGGTCAGCAACGTGCTGGCAGTGAGGTACCGGAGAAGCAGGCAGAGAAGAGTCAAGGTCACAAGCTGGGTTCAGTAACTCACAGGCAGCACGGTACAGAGGATCAGGCAGAAGGATGGTCAGGCAAGCCAGGGGTCCAACAGGAGACGGTCAGCAGAGGTCAGGATCAAAAGCAGGGTCAGCAACTAGGCAGAAACACAGGATACCAGGTACAGGGGCTCATGGGAAACATACACCAAGTCCTTGATCACAGGCCTGGTCATTCCTTAAATACACCTCCTGCAATCAGCCCCAGGTGTTGGCTGACTGCAGGAGTGAGCTTCTGGCTGCTGAGAGCACCCGCTGGTCAGCCCTGGTACTGCAGCCCACATGGCAGGTGAGTCCCACCACCAGTGCTGAGTCCATTCCTGACAGTACCCCCCCTCAAGGAGCGGCCTCAGGACACTCCAAACAGTCCTTAGTGGGCAAAAATGTTCCACCGCCCGGGTCAGGTAACTGGCTGGATATCTTACTGCCGGAGTCAACCGGCTGGCTGGGTTTCCTGCTGGCAGACTTCTCTTTATGTAGGGGAACCCAGGAAGGCAGGTCGCTGGACACAGGATTTCCAGGAGCAGGCTGGGAATCAGTTATTGGCCAGTTTAGCTGGACACCAGGGGCTGGCACATCAGGCTGCGCAGCAGACAGAGGCACATCGGGCTGTGCAGTGGGCAGAGGCACGTCAGGCTGGGCAGCGGGCAGAGGCACGGCAGCGGGCACCGAGTCATCTGGCACGACAGCGGGCACCGAGTCATCTGGCGCGACAGCGGGCACCGAGTCATCTGGCGCGACAGCGGGCACCGAGTCATCTGGCGCGACAGCGGGCACCAAGTCACCGGGCAAGTCAGCGGGCACCGAGTCACCGGGCACGTCAGCGGGCACTGAGTCACCGGGCACGTCAGCGGGCACCGAGCCATCTAGCAGAACCGTGGGCACCGGGTCACCAAGCTCGACAGCGGGCACCGAGTCATCTGGCACGACAGCGGGCATGGAGTCATCGGGCACATCAGCGGGCACCGAGCCATCTAGCAGAACCGCGGGCACCAGGTCACCAAGCTCGACAGTGGGCACCGAGTCATCTGGCATGACAGCGGGCACCGAGTCACCAGGCAAGTCAGCGGGCACGGAGCCATCGGGCACCGAGTCATCTGGCACGACCGCGGGCACCGAGCCATCTAGCAGAACCATGGGCACCGGGTCACCAAGTTCGACAGCGGGCACCAAGTCATCTGGCACGACAGCGGGTACCGAGTCATCTAGCAGAACCACGGGCACCGGGTCACCAAGCTCGACAGCAGGCACCAAGTCATCTGGCACGACAGCGGGCACCGAGTCACCGGGCAAGTCAGCGGGCACCGAGTCACCGGGCAAGTCAGCGGGTACTGAGTCATCTGGCAGAACAGCGAGCACCGAGTCATCTGGCAGAACAGCGGGCACCGAGTCATCTGGCAGAACAGCGGGCAACGAGTCATCTGGCAGAACAGCGGGCACTGAGTCACCAAGCTCAACAGCGGGCAACGAGTCATCTGGCAGAACAGCGGGCAACGAGTCATCTGGCAGAACAGCAGGCACCGGGTCACCAAGCTCAACAGCGGGCAACGAGTCATCTGGCAGAACAGCGGGCAACGAGTCATCTGGCAGAACAGCGGGCAACGAGTCATCTGGCAGAACAGCGGGCAACGAGTCATCTGGCAGAACAGCGGGCACTGGATCACCAAGCTCAACAGCGGGCGACGAGTCATCTGGCAGAACAGCGGGCAATGAGTCATCTGGCAGAACAGTGGGCACCGAGTCATCTGGCAGGACAGCGGGCACTGAGTCATCTGGCAGGACAGCAGGCACCGAGTCACCGGGCATGTCAGCGGGCACCGAGTCATCTGGCACGACCGCGGGCACCGAGTCCCCGGGCAAGTCAGCGGGCACCGAGTCATTGAGCACGTCAGCGGGCACGGAGCCATCTAGCAGAACCGCGGGCACCGGGTCACCAAGCTCAACAGCGGGCACCGAGTTATCGGGCACGGCAGCGGGCACGACAGCGGGCACCGAGTCATCTGGCACGACAGCGGGCACCGAGTCATCTGGCACGACAGCGGGCACCAAGTCATCTGGCACGACAGCGGGCACCGAGTCAACTGGCACGACAGCGGGCACCGAGTCATCTGGCACGACAGCGGGCACCGAGTCATCTGGCAGAACCGCGGGCAACGAGTCATCTGGCACAACAGCGGGCAACGAGTCATCTGGCACGACCACGGGCACCGGTTCACCAAGCTCGACAGCGGGCACTGAGTCATCTGGCACGACAGCGGGCACTGAGTCATCTGGCATGACAGCGGGCACCGAGTCATCTGGCAGAACCGCGGGCACTGGGTCACCAAGCTCGACAGCGGGCACCGAGTCATCTGGCTGGATCGGGTCATCAGGCCGGATCAGGTCATCGGGCATCAGGGCATCAGGCTGGACAACGGAAGGCGGGTCCTCAGACAGAAGGCTGACCGGTTTGGATACTGGTAGGATGGTACTGGTTGGAAAGAATTTTCGCTTCTTCTTGGGTTTAGTTACTGGAGCACTGTAAGTGAATGCAGGTCTGTAAACGGACGGAGCAGCTGAAGACAGGGAAGAGCCAGAGGATGGAACAAAGGAGGGAGCAGTTGCTACAGAAGGCTTCTTTACAGGGTAAAAGGCAGGATAGGTGCAGCGAGTGGGAGCAGGGGACTGACATGTGGTAGCTAGCAGGGTATACTGGGCTGTCACTGGGGGTGCTGTGGGAACTGGAGGAAGAGAGCTTTGAGCAGAGTAATGGTTAGAAGCAGGACTGGGTTGTTGAAAGCTGACTGAGGCTGGATGTAACAAATCCGACCATGTCTGCAGTACTGGCTGAACAAAGCTCAGCTTACACAAAACCCGTCTGGTCAAAGACTGCACTGCGTTTATATAATCCCTAAGCACCTGTTGTGAACATGCAGAATAATGCTCCAAGAAGCAATCCACATCATCCTCTAATAACCATACCAGGGACTCTACCTGGTCTGCACTAAATGGCGGCAAAAAGTCATCCCTTCCCTCAGGGGCACCAGACGAAGCCAACTCTGCACAAACCTGAATTAATGGCTGCGCCTCAGAGAACTCTGTGCCCTGATCCACTAGAAAATGAGCGATCCGTATGCATTCTAGCAGCTGATCCCTGGTATACTCCTGCAGAGTCTCATAAGCATAATCTCTGTCATCAAAGACTAGCAGACACAAATATACAACATCCTCAGGATGCATCCTTCACAACAATAAGCCAAGATGGCTTCCCTGTGCAGCCACTTCTGGTCAAGACTGGCCTTGGTGTTCTGTTAGGGATCCGGGTATGACCAGAAATGTGTGGACTGACTCAGGGAAGTAGCAGGCTTCAGGAACATAGGTGTAGTCAGGCTGGAGAGGTGGAATGGTCAGGCAGGTCGTAAGGTACTGTCAGGCACCGCCCGGCAGGATCTCTAGTGACCCACAGAACAGGATTCCCCAGGGCACGGAGTCTAAGCCCCAGTCTGCCTTTTCACCAGAGCCCCTGATGGTGGGGATGGACTTGGCGCAGGACTGAGACCAGGTCGCGGCCCCTGAGTGCACCCAACTGTGGTAGAGGAGTCCGTCGAGGGTATGTATCGGGGGAAAGCCTGATGTGAAGGGGCTGGCAGGTTTGGACAGTAGTGACTGGATCCGTGCGGGATGGATCGTCTGGGTAGCGTCAGGCGTACTCAGGCAGGCCAGGTCAGCAACGTGCGGGCAGTGAGGTACCGGAGAAGCAGGCAGAGAATAGTCAGGGTCACAAGCTGGGTTCAGTAACTCATGGGCAGCACGGTACAGAGGATCAGGCAGAAGGATGGTCAGGCAAGCCAGGGGTTCAACAGGAGACGGTCAGCAGAGGTCAGGATCAAAAGCAGGGTCAGCAACTAGGCAGGAACACAGGATACCAGGTACAGGGGCTCATTATTATTTTTA
This sequence comes from Staurois parvus, assembly GCF_062004578.1. Taxonomy (NCBI): domain Eukaryota; kingdom Metazoa; phylum Chordata; class Amphibia; order Anura; family Ranidae; genus Staurois; species Staurois parvus. Next base: position 3,757,052 of record NW_028318226.1, read on the forward strand.
TTATTATTATACAGTATTTATAAAGCGCCAATAGTTCGCTCATGGGAAACATACTCCAAGGCCCTGAGCACAGGCCTGGTCATTCCTTAAATACACCTCCTGCAATCAGCCCCAGGTGTTGGCTGACTGCAGGAGTGAGCTTCTGGCTGCTGAGAGCACCCGCTGGTCAGCCCTGGTACTGCAGCCCACACGGCAGGTGAGTCCCACCACCAGTGCTGAGTCCATTCCTGACAAAAAGACTCTGGTGATTCAGAGCCAAATACTACCTACCCTGTCCTCCGCACATCTTCAGGCCCTCCAATGCCTGAAAATCATTGGCACCATGGTGTCTGCAGCACTGATGGTGAAGTGGGCACAGTGGAGAATGTGACCCTTCCAGAAGGCCTTTCTTCAACAGTGGAACCCAGGCTACATGGGCCAGGTTATTTACATAACTCCATCCATGAAGGAGAACCTTCCTTAGTGGCTACAATGGAAGAATCTGCTCAGTTGTAACCCGATTACACCCATCTCCTGGGTCACAATCACAACAGATGCCAGCAACTCCAGATGAGGCGCTCTCTGCCAGTCAGAGATAGCTCAGGGCAGATGGAGTTTTCCATCCCACAGGTTTGGATCGAATGTCCTGGGATTTTGAATGGCATTTTGTGCCCTACGGGCCTTCCAGCACCTTAGCACAGGGGAAATCAGTCCTCCTGAGGTCCAACAATAGGACAGCAGTGTCCTACATAAGAGGACAGGGTGGAACACACAGACTGTCCCTCTTGCGGGAGATAGAGCCAATTATGACCTGGGCTCAGAGAAACCTGTCCAATATATCGGCTGTATACATTCCCGGAGATCAGAACTCGCAAGCAGACTTCCTATCCAGGGTTCAATTATACAACAACGAGTGGTCTCTCGACATGGAAGTGTATACTGACCCTCGTGATCAGTCCAGAAGTCGACCTGTTTGCCTCCCCATGCAACAGAAAACTGGAGATGTACTATGTGATGGGAGTCACTTTGGGTGAGGGGCCCATGGAACCCAGCTCACTTTGGAGAGGTGGGGAGACCCCTGTCTCAGCTCCCCATATCCCTCTTATGTGTAAGTCACCCTGTGCCTGTTAGGGGTACAGGGTGATCTGTCCTAATATTGTGCAGACATGTCTAGAAGATAGGTGGGTTGGGGGGTTGTGGATTGTTTGGTGTTGTGTGGGTGCATCCCATTGTTCTATTGTTTGTCTTGCTTGGTAGCAAACTATTATGGGATGTATGTGTTTATGTGTATTAGCTTAGTGGGGGGTTGTCCCCAGCAGCCCTCCCTCCTAATGGGACTGTCTGCTGGAGTGAAGTTTGACTACCTGTGTGCCTCTTATTACTAAATGTTGATTGCCCCACCCTGTGAAATTATGCAAGGAGGGGATGATTTGTCCCCTGAGTGTCTATATCTTGTATCTGTGTTAAAATAAACTGGTCTATTTTCTGGCTTACTTCAAATCTGTGGTGTCTGTTGTTGGTGTTTGGACGGGGAAGCAGTATTCTAAGTACTCAGCACAGGCTGGGACGGTTCCATTATATACTACACCAGGAATCGCAGTCCCCAGGCCTTCTGGGTGGATGCTCTGATGAATCAGTGGAGGTTTTGTACAGCCTATGCATTTCCCCCAATCTCTCATTTTCAGGTTTCTTCGGGGGCTCAGAGCAGAAGCAGTGGAGGTAGTGGCCATAATTCCGTACTGGCCAAGCAGGCCATGGTTTCCCTTACTGGTGCAGCTCAGCTTTTGGGATCCAGTTCCTCTTCCTCCCATGCCAGACCTGCTGTCACAGTGGGTCATTCTTCACCCTTGCCCAGCCCAGCTTCATCTAATAGTCTGGTTCTTGAGAGGCTGAAGGCTGGAGGTCTTAGGCTGTCTGGTTGAAGTCATCCCTACCCTGATGAATGCCAGGAGACCAAGTGAAGAGTCGGGTCTAAGTTTGTGGACTATATCTTGGCCGTGGGTAGATCCTATAGTATTCTGTACGTTCAGGATGTCCTGGGATTCCTACAGTCAGGCCTGGATCTGCCCCCTTGAAGGTCACATCATCCTTCTGTAGGTCACACTGTCTATTCATCCTTTTCCATAGGAAGAGCAAAGGAGACCAGGCTTCTCCTATGTCAATCGCAGCCTGGAATGTCCAGGCCATCCAAATGGCCTACAGAGATAAGGGCTTGACTGCACACTCAACCAGATGTGTGTATAGGTCCTGGACAGCTTCCTGGCATGTCGCCCCTGAGATGATCTACAGAGCAGCCTCGTGGTAATCAACACTTTTATGGCTCATTACTGTGTAGAGCCTGCTTCCTTATTCTCTGTTAATTTTGGTTTGAAATCCTGTTGGTTGATGGGGGATATTAAAGTCTTTGCTTGAGTAACTGCCCACCCTTGTGTGTATGGCTAGTTATTTCCCATATGTATGCTGCAATGGAGTCTGTCAGGAAAACAGAAATATTCAAATCCTTACCATATTTTTCCTTTCCTGATGGACTCCATGGCAGCAGGAGTACCCTCCCAATGTCATGAGTAGGCTAGTTATGGAACACGGCCTCTGGTGAGGAGCAAAGATTTATGGGAGGGGGGTCCTATAAGGGAAGAGAGGGTGGGACTAACCCATACGTATGCTGCCATGGAGTCCATCAGGAAAGGAAAATTATGGTAAGTATTTGATAGGATATATTTTTCTTTTGTTAGCATTTTTTTAGCATTGGAAAATGCCAAAAAAGAAAATTTTTTTCACACAAAGTTGTCACTTAAATGATATATTGCTCACACATACCATGGGTGTATGTGGAATTACCCCCCAAAATACATTCTGCTACTTCTCCCGAGTATGAGGATACCACATGTGAGAGACTTTTTGGCTTAGAGACTTAGCCACGTACAGGACCCCAAAATCCAATAAGCACCGTCAGGCTTTTAAAGGGATTTATTTCCTCATTACATTTGCTGACATAGTTTCAGAGGCCCTGAAATGCCGGAATAGTACAACCCCCCCCCCCCCCAAATGACCCCTTTTTTGGAAAGTAGTCACCCCAAGGAATTTGATAAGAAGCAAGGTGAGTATTTTGCAGATCTCATTTGTTGCCACAGGTTTTTGGAAAATGAAGAAAGAAAACGAAAACATATTTTTTCATTTTGTTTATTTTTCAAAACCTTGTGAGAAAAAATGAGATCTGCAAAATACTCACCATGCCTCTTATTAAATTAAATTTCTTGTGGTGTCTACTTTACAAAAAGAGGTAATTTTCCAAAAACTTGTGGTAAAAAATAAAGTATTCCATTGACTCAACATGCCTCCCAGCACAAATAGTCTGGGGTGTCTACTTTCCAAAAAGGGGTCATTTGTTGGGGATCGTGTTGTCCTGGAATTTCGGCTCCCAAAAAGTCTCACACATGTGGTATTTTGGGGTGTAATTCAATGCAATAAGTAGCTATCTGAACTCTCGTTCAAAATATAAAAATATTTGCACATCTCACGCAGTTTTACACTGGATAAGGACTTTAAGAAGGAATAAAATACATTTTGTATCAGACTGAAAGCAAAAGGCTAAAAAATAGGTTTTTACAAGGTATATGTAAATGTCCTACAGAAGGCAAATTTAAATGTTCCACAAAACAGAGTAGATTCCACCAACTAGAAGAAATCCAAATTGTAAGAACTTTCCATATTTTAAAAATGTCAAGGTCCTACCTTTTTACCAGAGGTTATGTTACTCCATGTGCTGGCATCCATCTTGGATTTCTGCAGAGCATGGTGGGAATCTTTTATGCCTTCAGGTCTCTGAGGTCCATCCCCCAGAGGGGTGTGGCTGATGACATATAAGCCTGTGTTCCGCACATGCTCTTTGCACTTGTGTCTTGTGTCTTTGTGTCGCTGTTACTCTGTTCTGACTGTCGTGACTCTCCTGTAATCTGACTCGGCTTGTGACCTGACCATTCTTTGTGTTCTCCTTTTGATCTGATCCTCCGTTGCTGAACCCGGCTCGTGACCTGTGATTCTCGTCTGCTGTCCTGTACCGTTTTTGTCTCGTTGTTGACCCGGCCTGTCTGACTACTCTATTGTCTTTACCACTAGCTACACGCCATTGGCAGCGGCCATTACCGCAGCTGGGGTGCCTCGGGGGCCGCGACCTGGTTGCTGGCTGCGTCAAGTCCATCCCCACCATCAGGGGCCCTGGTGAAGGGCAGCCTGGGACTTAGACTCCGCTCCCTGAGGGACTTCGGTCTGTGGGTGGTGGTTGTCGTCAGCCTGTGCGTTACATTGATATTAGGCCTGCCTGTCCGTTTCCCAGCTCCTGCCCTGACAAAAACTATGTTTTCTAAACATGACAAGGTTCCTCAGATTTTAAAACCTCATTGGCACTCGCTTCAGTTACACTTAAAGGTGCTTCAGGACTGGCCATTGTACATTGTAATAGTTGGCAAACTCATTGTTCTGAGTGGTTGTTTTTAAACTGCTTTAAATAATTTTCTCCATGCTTCTCAGACTGGGGGGAACAGTCGCAGACGGGGGTGCAGTTTTCTGCGTGAGTGCGTTTTATGCTGGAGTGTGAAGCAGCAGTTGAACACAGCACCCTGATCATGTCCGCTTTTTCACAGGTAAATGCTGCTGTCTCATCTCCACCTTAAACTGTCTCTGTACAACGCATTGACTTTCTGCTAACTAATGTAGGCCATAGATGGGTCATTTATCGGCTGAATTTTCGTTTGAATGAAAAATCGGCCGATATTCACGCCGTTAGTGGGGCAATGCCGTCGGCCGTTTTTCGCGGATCTTCTCATTTCTTTTTATCAGTCATGCTGGAAAATACACAAAAAACGGCTGTTTTTCGTAAGCATTGGTGGCAGCATCCATGGCAGCAACGACCGATTTTTCGTTTATCGGCCGACAATTCGGCCGATAAACGGCCCGTCTATGGCCTGCATTAGGGTAAATGCTGCTGTCGCACTGACTTTCTGCAAAACTCAGGATAATTAGTCTATATCTTTTGGTCTGTTTGTGGTGATGGATTCTCACCTCCGTTTGCCTTTCTGTGATCAGAGAATCAAGTCACATTTTATGACCCTGGCCTGTGTGTGCGACTGATCTGGTTTTTAACTAACCTCCCCCTAAATTCATGTGATCCTTATCAGTTCCTAATTGGGGTGTAGAAGAGTTGCTCATTTGGTCATCTCCCTATAAATTTAAACCAGCTCATGGGGGAGGTCACAGACAGGGGGCACAGTCGCAGACGGGGGTGCAGTTTTCTGCGTGAGTGCGTTTTCTGCTGGAGTGTGAAGCAGCAGTTGAACACAGCAGTGCTTTTTCTGCTGGAGTGTGAAGCAGCAGTTGAACACAGCAGTGCATTTTATGCTGGAGTGTGAAGCAGCAGTTGAACACAGCAGTACGTTTTATGCTGGAGTGTGAAGCAGCAGTTAAACACAGCAGTGCTCTTTCTGCTGGAGTGTGAAGCAGCAGTTGAACACAGCAGTGCATTTTATGCTGGAGTGTGAAGCAGCAGTTGAACACAGCAGTGTGTTTTATGCTGGAGTGTGAAGCAGCAGTTAAACACAGCAATTTAACTAAAGCAGGATAACTCAAGCAGCAGGAAGGTACAACAAAGAACTCTATTGCATGCTGGATGGACTGTAAGCAAACATCCTGGGAAACATCTCCTACAAGTCTGAGTCCCACTCTGTCTACCTTTTAATATGCCGCCTCTACTCCTCTTTATCATATTACTATCCTGTGTTCACAAAATCTCATTTCTTTACCCCTCTGCTCCACCTCAAAGCTTATACATCTTATCCTCACTGCTAGCATCTCCCTACTACTGCTCTCATCACCTCCTGCTGATACTTTACTCACCTGCTGACCCAAACACCAGAACAGGAAGGCATGTGCACTCATATACATTCTGCTCCCACCTTACTTTCCTCTCCCTCCTTCTTCTCCTATCCTCTGGGGATATCCCCCAAACCCTGGTCCTCCAGTATCTTACCCTTACACCAGGCACCCTCCTTCCTCCAGGAATAGCTGCAATCCACTCAATTTAATCTCTATCCCCATGCTCCTAAAAACCACCCTACCTTTTTCATGTGCACTTTGGAATGCCCGCTCTCTCTGTAATAAGCTCACCTTTGTCCATGGCCTTTTTGTCTCCCACTCCCTTAACCTACTAGCAATTACAGAAACCTGGCTTCAAGCATCAGATTCTGCTTCTCCCGCAGCACTTTCCTATGGAGGCCTTCTCTGGACCCACTCACCCAGGCACAGTGGTCGGAAAGGTGGTGGAGTTGGTTTTCTTCTATCCCCACTGAGCACCTTTCAAGTCCTCCCTAACCCACCCTCTCTATCCTCCTCTTCTTTTGAGACTCACTGCATTCGGCTGTTTTCTCCTATTTCTCTGAGGATTGCAGTGATCTCCTGGCCTCCTAGACCAGTGTCTTGCTTTCTTGGTGACTTCTCTGCCTGGCTACCCTACTTTCTCTCCTCTGAAATACCCACTATCAGTCTTGGACACTTTAATATCCCCATTGATGTGAACAACCCAGCTACATCCCAACTCTTCAACCTAACCTCATCTTTTGCCTTAAAACAATGGACACAGTCCTCCACTCACTCTGATGGGAATACATTAGACCTTGTTTTCTCCCATCGTTGCACTCCCTACAACCTCACAAACACCCACTTTCCTCTCTCTGATCACAATCTTATCACCTTCACAGTGTGCTCGTCTTCAAACACCTATCCCCCCAAGCAGCTAACAATTACCTGCAGAAACATTCACAAACCTAAACCCTTCTTTTTTTCCATTCTGCAACTGACCGCCTCTATGGCAGAATCTCTCACCTGTCCTGCCCTGACCTGGCCACTGCTATCTACAACAGTTCACTTTCATCCACACTAGACTCACTTGCTCCTGTAACTACACAAAGTATCAGGCCCGATCATTACAACCATGGCTGACTGACGACACCAGAAATCTTAAGTGACATAGTCGTTCGCTGGAACGATTATGGTCTAAAACCAAATCTCAGCAAGCATTCGCCTTATATAAATCTGCTTTCTTAACATACAATTACTCCCTCAATGCTGCCAAACAAGCCTACTTTGTCACTCTCATCAATAGCTTGTCATCCAGTCCTCATTGTCTCTTCTCTACTTTTAACTCTCTACTTTCTCCACCTCCACTCAGTAACTCACTCACTGCTTACGAGATTGCAAATCATTTCAAAAACAGGATTAATGCAATTCGTAGGGGCATTTCCACTGCACAGACATCCATCCCACTTAGCTTACCTTATACTAAACCTCCCTCAACACTTTCCTCTTTTGACCTTGCTACTGTCAAAGAGGTCACTAAAGTTTTCTCAGAAGCCCGTCTCACTACCTGTCCCCTGGATCCTGTCCCATCACAACTACTACAGTCACTCTCTTCTTCTATCCTATGCTCCCTCACTCACATCTTCAATCTCTCCCTCTCTAATGGTGCCTTCTCCACCCCTCTAAAGCATGGACACATCACTCCCATGCTTAATAAGCCTTAGCTGGACCCCACCAACCTGAACAACTTAAGACCCATCTCCCTACTCCCGTTTAACTCTAAACTCTTAGAATACTTAGTCTACAATCACCTGAGCTCCTACCTCACTGACAACAACCTTTGTGACCCTTTACAGTCTCGCTTTCACTCACTCCACTCCACTGAAACTGTCCTACTAAGACTCACTAACGATTTACTAACTACTAAAACCAATGGCCACTACTCCATACTCTTACTACTTGACCTCTCTGTGGCATTTGATACTGCTGACCATCCACTCCTCCTCAAAAAACTCCACTCTCTTGGCCTCCGAGACTCTGCTCTCTCCTGGTTCTCCTCCTACCTATCACAGCACTCCTTCAGCGTTACCTATAACTCTGTCTCCTGCTCTCCACTCAAGGTTCTGTACTTGGACCCCTTCTCTTCTCCATCTACACCTCCTCCCTTGGTCACTTGATAAACTCCCATGGCTTTAAGTACCATCTCAATGCTGATGACACACAAATCTATCTTTCTACTCCTCACCCCTTCAGTCTCCTCTCAAATTGTTAACCTACTAAGTGACATAGCGGCATGGATGTCACTCCACTTTCTCAAACTCAATCTTTCCCAAACTGAGCTCATACTATTCCCTCCAGCCTGTGCGCCCTCCCCTGACTTCTCCATCAAGATCAATAATACAACCATCAGTTCCTCCCCTCATGCCAGGGTGCTAGGTGTAATCCTAATCTCCCATCTGTCCTTTCAGCCCCAAATCCAATCGCTGTCCAAATCTTGTAGACTTCACCTCTGCAACATCTCCAAGATATACCCGTTCTTAACCTCTGAAACTACTAAGCAACTTATTCACTCCCTGGCTATCTCTCGCCTTGACTATTGTAAATCCCTCCTCAATGGCCTACCTCATCGCAGGCTATCCTCTCTTCAGTCTATCATGAATGCTGCTGCCAGACTCATCCACCTTACTAACCATTTCATATCTGACATCCCTCTCTGTCAAGCCCCCCACTGGCTGCCCATTGCCCAACAAATAAAATTCAAAACATTAACAATAACATATAAAGCCATTTATAACTCTGCCCCAAATTACATCACCAAACTTGTCTCCAAATATCACTCAAACTGTACTCTCCACTCCTCACACGACCTCCTACTCTTTAGCTCCCTTGTCTCTTCCTCCCATGCTCATCTCCAGGACTTCTCCAAAGCCTCCCCCATCCTCTGGAACTCTCTACCCCAATTTATCAGACTATCGCCTACTCTGCTCACTTTCAGGCAATCTCTGAAAACCTATCTCTTCAGGGAAGCCTATCCTGCCTTCAGCTAATAATGGAATCTTCTCTTACTCCTACCAGTCCATCCCCCACAGTTATTACTGTGACGGAACGTGGCGTCCGACAAGTACTGATCATGACCATGAAGTACATACCCAATGAGAGTGGCTCTGTACTTGTGATCACTATGACCAAATCACAGTGATCGCAAGTGTAAACACTGGCTGCAATGAGCAGCTAGCTCTCCTCTTCCTGTGACATACACAGTGCTGTGGTGGGAGGAATGGGAATAGGAATAGCTGGCTGCTCATTGCAGCCAGTGTTACAGTCCTCAAATCATAGTACCCCCTTCCTGATCACTGTGCCTGATACTTGATTACAGTGCCTCTTTTCTGATCACAGTGCCTCACCTGATCCCTTATTTGATCACAGCTAGTGTCAGATAACAGCCAGCACCTGATTATAACCAGCACCACATTACAGCCAGCGCTTGATTACAGCCAGCGCTTGATTACAGCCAGCACCACATTACAGCCAGCACCTGATTGCAGCCAGTGCCAGATTACAGCCAGCACCTGATTACAACCAGCACCACATTACTGCCAGCACCAGATTACAGCCAGCACCTGATTACAACCAACACCACATTACAGCCAGTGCCTGATTACAGCCAGCACCACATTACAACCAGTGCCTGATTACAGCCAGTGCCAGATTACAGCCAGCAACACATTACAGCCAGCACCTGATTACAGCCAGTGCCAGATTACAAATAGACTTGATATAGCCAGTGTCAGATTATACCCAGCTCTAGATTACAGCCAGCACTTGATTATAGTCAGCACTTGATTATAGTCAGTACTTAATTACAGCCAGCATCAGACTACAGCCTTCACCAGTGTTTCCAGTTTGTTGATCACAGCCAGCATCAGTTTCTCCAATTTGAATATCAAAGCCAGTGCCAGTGTTTTCAGTTTACTGAACACATTCAATCAGTAGTGTGTTTTGGTTTTGTGCTGCCCTAGGCAAGACTAAAATCAGGCGCCCAACCACCTACATTTGCCCCACCCCTTCATGTTTAAGACACACCCCTTCATATGTAAACTCCACCCCTTCCTCTTTAGGTCCCACCTCTTCCTATTAGAGCCCCACCTTTTTATAGGTGGGTTTTATGTTAAGGGTGGAGAGGTGAGGGGGGGTTATTGTTTAGGGTGTAGAGGTGGAGAGAGGGTTATTGTTTAGAGTGGAGTGGTAAGGATGGGGGTTATTGTTTAGGGTGGAGAGGTGGGGATGAGGGTTATTGTTTAAGGTGGAGAGGTGGGGAGGGGGATATTGTTGAGGGTAGAGAGATTGGGAGGAGGTGATTATTTAGGGTGGAGAGGTGGGGAGGGGTTTATTGTTTAGCATGGAAAGGTGGGGATGGGGGTTATTTGTTAGGGTGGAGAGGTAGGGAGGGGGGTCATTGTTTAGGGTGGAGAGGTGGGGAGGGGGGTTATTGTTTTGGATGGAGAGGTGGCGAGGGGGGGGGGTCATTGTTTAGGGTGGAGAGGCAGGGAGGGGGGTTCTTGTTTAGAGTGGAGAGGTGGGGGTTATTGTTTAGGGTGGAGAGGTGGGGAGGAGGTTATTGTTTAGGGTGGAGAGGTAGGGGTTATTCTGGTATGGGAGGGGTGCGAGGGGCTGGAGCGGGCAGGTCCAGCAGAAGGGGACACTGTATGCAGGGACACTTAACCCCTGCCGCATTTGTAGCGCTTGACAGTATCATCCATGGGTGCAGTGTATGTCGGAGGCCCGTGTTCAGTGAACACCCTGCTTTCATGGATGATACTCCACTAGCCTGGGGGCTGTGCAGCACCCCTGAAAAATGCCACCCAAGGCAAACGCATTGTTTGCCTGGCGGTAGATATGCCCCTGCAGTCAGTGCCAGTGTTTCCTGTTGCCAGATTACAGTCAGCACCAGATTAGGGATAGCGTTAGATTGCAGTGAGTGTCAGATTACAGCCAGTGCTAGATTACAGCTAGCACCCAATTATGCCCCGTTCACATTGGTGTACTCAAGCATATGCCTGTGTAAGAGCTGCGTTTGCCCCAACAAGCATGTACAAGTGTTTGTGGCATCCCAGTGCAGACAGTTCAATTTGTATGTCTATTGAGAAGTAGTGGCTGCACAGAGCCACTGCTGCTAATCTGTGTGGGTTCGTGTTCCCAAATGCACACTGTCTGCATTTCGGGACTCTCACCTTCATATATCTGCATTTACACGGCTGTCATTTTGGGAAGTGGCTGTCCCTGCAGCTGCTGCATCTCAATTGACATGAACGGAACTGCCTGTTAAAGAATAAATGTAAAGAAGATACAGGCCTATAAAAAACTTGATCATTCCCAATATATTAGTGGGTAGCAAGTTCTACAGGAGTGGTGATGTAACCTGGTGCACATCCTGCTCCATTTCATACATTCCATGAACAACTGTTTGAGAGTGAATACTACTGTGCGAGATGTGAGCAAGTTGTTTGTTTGGAAGCCCAGATTGTGGATCTAAAGAATCAACTGGCAACACTGTAAACCAATCAGCAACATGGATAGGAGTGTGGACCCTCCCGGTCAGGTGGTGGCTGGGGCCAATACAACCACTTCAATACTAGGCACTTTCACCTCCTTCCTACCCAGGCCAATTTTCAGCTTTCAGTGCAGTCGCAATTTGAATGACAATTGGAAAACTGCACCCTAATTAAATTTTTATCATTTTTTTTTAGACAGATAGAGCTTTCTTTTGGTGGCATTTAATCACCACTTGGATTTTTATTTTTGCTAAACAAACAATAAAAGACCAAAAATAATGAAAACATTTTTTTTTCTTAGTTTCTGTTATAATATTTTGCAAATCAGTATTTTTTCTTTTTCTCTGATGTGCGCTGATGAGGTGCAAGTATCCCAGGCACGGTACCACCTGCCTGGAGTTTGCATGTTTTCTCTGTGCCTGCGTGGGTTTCCTCTGGTTACTCCGGTTTCCTCCCACACTCCAAAGACCTGCTGGTAGGTTAATTGGATCCTGTCTATATTGGCCCTAGTATGTGTATGTATGAATGTGAGTTAAGGACCTTAGATTGTAAGCTCCTTGAGGGTTAGGGACTGATATGAATGTACAATATATATGTAAAGTGCTGCATAAATTGACAGCACTATATAAGCACCTGAAAGAAAGAAATTGAAAATAAATGGGCACTGATGAGGCTGCACTAATGTGCACTGATAGTCGACACTGATAAGCTGCACTTATGGGCTCTGAATGGCACTGATGGGGCTGCACTGATAAGCAAGGCACTGAAGATCAGTGCTCTTATTATCAGTGTAAATGTACCCTGTCACCTTTGCCAGTCATTGGCTCTCTTTTTCTCACAGAGTGAGAGTGCGTGAGGAAAGAAATGCTGATAACCGGCAAGTTTGTTTACATGTGATCAGCTGTGATTGGACATGGCTGATCACATGGCAAAGGGCCGCTGTGATTGGCCCTTTACCGCGATCTGTGATCAGCTGTGTCCAAAGGACAAAGCAGTCACAGAGCAAACCTGATGGACACCCTCCCAGAACAGAGCTGCGCTGTAGCCTTCTTTCGGCTATGGTGCGGTACTGAGGTGAATAGAAGAGGAAGGTGATATGGAGGTACTGATGTAAGAGGTGTGTAGATGGGTTACTGTTAGAAGAAATGATAGAGGGAAAAGCATTAGAGAGGCTGGTCATAAGATGATACACCTCAATAAATATACCCAGTTGTATGATATTGGGGATATCAGTTTGGGAGAGGCATTGCTGGAGCAGAATACATTCCCTAGCTGCCAGGGAAAATACTACTCCAGTAAGGATGGGGAAAGGAGTACAAGCAAATATAGACAGATACTGGTGGTAGAGACTCAATTATTAGAAGGAAAGAGATCTATCACAAAGATAGTGATCACTGAACAGTATGTTGTTCACAATGTGCTCAGGTTCGGCATTTGCAAATAAAATTGATAGGTTATTGGAAAGGGTTGAGGAGGACGCAGCTGTCATGGCATGTACTGGTGCAAATGACAAAGTTAGAGAAAGTTGGAATGTTCTTAAGAATGATTTCAGCACCTTGTGTGTTGCATTAAAGAAAAGATCTCCAAGATAGCATTCTCAGAGCTACTGCTTGTACCTCGAGCCACGCCAGTTAGGTAGTAGGAGCCCTGAGAACTAAACAAGTGGCAAAGAAACTGGTGTAAGAAGGATGGTTTGGGGTCATGGAAAACTGGGCTGACTTTGTGGTCAGTTACCGGCTCCACAGCGATGATGGACTGCACTTAAATGGGGGAAAAGATGGTCAAATGGTTGGAGGAAGTTTTAAACTAGGATGTGGAAGTGAAGAATGTGGGCAAAGCCTATGGGGAGGAGGCCTCAAGCCAGATGATAGAGTATCCAAGACCAAGGCTAGTAGACTTGCTGAATCAAACTGTAATCCAAAAGTAAGCAAGGATAAAAGAATACATGATTGTACACAATTAAAACACATGCACAAATACAAAAAGTCTGGGTAATTAAATGGAAGGACTAGAACTTTTAATATATGGGGAAGACTTTGACTTCATGGGAATATCAGAAACTTGATTTGATAGTTCACATGACTGGCTTTCAATTATCCATTGGTACTCCCTGTAACAGAGGGAAAGGGTAGGAAAAAAGGGGGTGCAGGGGGGGCTGTATATATGTCAAGAGCAATTTGATAGTGAACATGAGGGATAATATTGCTATCGGACTAGTGATGAGGTGGTGAGGTGGAGTCTTTGTTCCTGGAGCTTCAAAGGGACAAAAAAAACTATAAATTAAATGTGTGTGTGTATGCTATAGTCCCTATAACCTTAAAGTGGAGTTCCACTCACATTGTAAAAAAATTAAAGTCAACAGCTACAAAAGCTGTAGCTGCTGATGTTTAAAATACAGCCACTTACCTGTCCCACGATCCCGCGGTGTCCTCCCCTCAGGCCATTTTGCCAGTCGTCTGGTGTTCCAGGCACCGGTATCTTCAGTGTGGGCACCCGGCTGTGACAGCTTGCGGCTTCACAGCCGGGTGCCCACTGCACATTCGCGAGTAGCGCTGCACTTCCTGAATGGCCCCATAGTTTTCTGGGACCTATCATGTGTCCCAGAAAACTACAGGGAGGGTGGGTAGGAGGACAACCTCTGCTTCCAATCGCCTGGGTGATCGCAGCAGAAGTGAGAGTGGGTACCTGTCAATTTTGGGTACCCGCTCCCCAAAGGTGCCAATCCTTAATCCACCAGTCTTTAAAGTAGAACTTCCCTTTTTGAGTGGAGCTCCGCTTTAAGGAGGAGGAGACCCATTTCCTTTCACAGTTAGAAATGTCAGATAGGCAGGGCAATGTTATAAACTTGGAGGACTTAAACTATCCTGATGCTGGTCTGGCGGACAGAACTGCACACTCAACTAAGGCTCATCATTTCCTGAGGACAATTTCCTGTATCAAATGGTAATAGCCCAACTGCACTCTGATGGACCTACTAATTTCAAAGGACACAGAGCTTATTAAATATGTAGAAGTAATGGATAATTTAGGAAACAGCGATCACAGAGTAATTATGTTTGCCATAAATTATGGGAGAAGGAGACATGAGGGAAGGATAAGAAAACTAAATTTCAAAAGAGCCAATTTTTTTCTACATTGCGCTCCATATTACGTAATACTAAATGAGATAAAATTCTAGCAACGAAAAACACTGAATAAAAGTGAGAGTGTTTTAGGAACATATTAAACAAAAGCATTTGTCAGCGCTCTCCACTGGGCAACAAATATAAAAGAACAAACGTTAAATCTGGGTGGCTGAATAATAAGGTAACAATGTATATTAATGAGAAAAGGCTGACCAGTGAGTGTGATCAGAGCAGCTAAAATATATTATATTTAAAAAATCTCTCAAATGTTTTCATAATAAAAGATAATCGGGGGAAGTTGGCGACTAGCAACAGGGAGAAGGCACATGTTTTAAATACGTTTTTCTCCTCAGTTTATACGAATGAAAAAGAGGGGCATAATTAAAAAGACAGTAATGTTAATAACGTTATATTGAATGTGAAAATAGTACCACTAGTACTAACCAACATGGATTTATTAAAAACATTCTTGCCAGACCAACCTTAGAATAGAGGAAGGCCCGTCAGATCAAACTTTGAAGAGAGGATGGCTGGATGTAGCATATCTAGATTTCGCAAAGGTATTTGATACAATACCCCACAAATGCTTAATTTACAAATTGAGGTCTATTGGCAATGATACTGTTGTGGGTACCTAGAGCACTTCTGAAGGGTGGTAATAAATTGCATATTTTCTGAGTGGAGTTGTAAGCGGGGTGCCCCAGGGCCCCTTCTGTTTAACTTGTTCATAAATGATAGAGAGGTTGAAATAAATAGTTACATCTCAGTATTTGCTGATGATACAAAGCTAAGTAGGGCAATAACGTCACAATAGGATATAGCAACTCTACAAGAAGACCGACCAAATAACTTCTGTACAACTAGCTTATCTGAATTTTCTTGCTCTATCAGCACCGCCTGCAGATCGGTGTTTTTTGATGGCGGAAAAGCCTCCCCATTGTCAGAATACAATAGTTCAGCGGAAATGATTCCCCTATCCACATCAAGTGTATGGATGAGGGAATCAAGTCATTTTTTTCATTCAATCCACTGGTTGTAAAAAAAAAAAAAAGACTAATCTATGGGTGGGCTATATGGGTGGGTCCCCAGCTATATATTATCATATATGTATATGTATATAAACGGCCGGACGGTGGCAGTGCAGGGGTGGGTGGCCGTTTATAAACGGCCTCCCTGCCCCCTGCTTGTGCACGCTCCCTGGGACCGTGCAGCACCACGATCCGGTGCCCGCTGTGTCCTCCGGACACAGTGGAACACCAATCATTGGACGGGACCTCTGTGCGAGGTCCCAAACATGTGATCACTGGTTGGCCAATCAGTGATCACATGCAGAGTACTAAGCAAGATGTCAGTTCTGACATCATTGCTTACTACGCGTGAAATCTGTGATGATCACTGAGGTCACATGGTACAAGGCTTTTCACAACAGCCTTGTACCATGTGACAAGCTGTGACCAATCACAGCTCACACAGTAGTTCTCAATGGCTGCAAGAATGCAGCCAGAGAGAAGGAGAAATGATTGCTTTTACAGCCTTTATGGGTGTAAAAGCAATCAGTGTAAAAAAAAAAAAAAAAAAATCTTCATCACCCTCCACAAGTAGTACAGTGTCACCATGGTGACACTGTACCGCTAGGGTGACAGTATGTAAAGAAACAAAAAAAAAATTATAATTATATAAAAAAATAAAATAAAAATGTAAAAAAAAAAACTTATTTAACAAATAGTTTATAACAAAAAAAAAATTATAATTTTTGGTTATAAACTAATTTGGGTTCTTTTTTTTTTTTTTACTAAAAAGATAATGGAATACATTTTGGCCAAGATTTATGATGAAATATAATTTATTTGTAAAATTTTATAAGAAAAACACTTTTTTCAAAATGTTTGGACTTTTTCATTTACATAGCAAAAAAAACCTAAAAATCCCTGTGGTGCATAAATACCACCAAAATAAAGCTTTATCTGTCTCAAAAAAATTCATATGGGTACAGTGTTGCATGACCGCACAATTGTCATTCAAAGTGTGATGGCACTGAAAGATGAAAATTGGCCTGGACAGGAAGGGGGAAAAAGTGTCAGGACTTGAAGTGGTTAACACATAGCTGGGTTTGTTTGTTTTGTTTGTTTGTTTTCATTTGTTTTTATACATTCCTTTGGCTAGAAATAACTGGACTTATACAATTTATGGAGCTCAGTTTTAAAGTATTTTCATAACATTAGAAAAGGAACTATGTGGTTTACTGCTCTGTAACTTTCATCTTTTGTTCACAAACAAGGAACTCCCTCAAAAGGGCCACTTCCTCTTATCAAGAACAAAGGATTCTGTGAGTCAGGAGTACTTTTTCAGAATACACATTTTCTATTTCAAATGTTGCTTTATGCATTGACATGCGCTCTTAGAGCCTCATCTATCTGGACAGTATGGCTACCTGTTGACTTGGCACCATCCTTGGGCAGCATAACTCAACAACATAGAGAAATTGAATCCAACACAATTTTCCTTCAGGTAATTGCAGTAAAGATGATGTTTTTATAGTCTTTTGAAGTGTAAGAAGACAATGACTTTCCTAAGCCCTGTTACTTTGAAGAACACTGAAGGAACATGGAAGGAATTGGGAGGGTCTACCTAGGACAGAACGAATTATCACTAAGAACAGGCAGAATCTAATGAAGAAAAATACGTTGTAGTCGCAATAAACTGCCAATAGATGTTAGCATACTACAGAACCATAATTGATGCAGTTCAATACCACACAGGAAAAATATATATAAGTTGAACAGAGTAACAAAAATACTGTATATACTGTAAAAAAAATCATAATTTTGTAGTTGTACATTAAGGGACACGGGATAGTATTCTGAAACACTAGGTTATAATGCCACCTTCAGAAGAACTGGACAAAGGAAAAGCAAAGCTGTAAGGACTGCCCTATATAGCCCCCCAATCCCGGCACGCCTCAGTATTTTGCAGTGTTTTTAAAAGAATGGATATCTTTTCTCTGCTCTCAAAAAAAGCAAAACCTTTGTTTTTTTCTTTAGCAACATTCTTCAGTTATTGTAGAGTTACTGTGACTCCTTTTTTGTAGCTTCCATATTGGTTGCTCCTCAGATGAACCCCATCTAGAAGAAGATGTTGGGTAAGCCTGTAATGTCACCCTCCAGGTGATTCTGCATTTGGTTCTCATCTAGGAATATGGTGCAACATCACAGGATACTCCATAGGCCTGCACATCCTAATCACCTTGTGTGGTGCTGTTTCCCCCCCGCTGCGTTGTCCCACCCGCAGCGCTGCCAGCTTCCTTCTCTTCTGGCTGTGGTGGGGGAAGTTTTAGGATGGAATGGGTGAAGGTGCTGGTAAATATGTAATTTACCAGCCCCTTCCTTTTCATTCATATCTGAAGCGTACTAAACTGTGGTTACTATGCTTCAGTTACTGAATGAACAGGAAGCCACTTAGCACAAAAGTGAGACATCAGGGGTCTGTTTAGACTCCTAAAAAATTGTAAAAAAAACAAAATTACTGTAAAAAAAATACATAAATTTGTAAACAATAATAAATATATATATATATATATATATATATATATATATATATAAGCTACTGACACCAATCTCTGCCCTACTGAGACTGTCCACTACTCTACTGACATCATCCATGTTTTAATACATTTTAAAATGTTTGTTTACATTCCTTTCTGAGTGTGTGTGGCTGTGTGTCTATATATAGACACACACACATGTGTGTTTGAGCATGTGTGTGATTAATGCAATAGGCTGTGCACACCTATTGGGTACTCTATAGGCCCAAGGCTGAGGTACACCCATCTAGTGGAACCCAGCACCTTTGGACTTCTTAGGAAGTACAGTATGCTCACTAGATGGGTGAAAACTACTGAACAGGGCTTCTGCTTAACACCCTGCCTATGTGCCTGGGGGGAAGCCGCAGGATGAAGACAACTGCACTACTTAGCCGGACTCTATTATGTTTGGATAGTGGGACAGGAAGGTCTTGTTCCACTGTTGGGACACAGTGCTGTATATTGTATGTAGCTGAGGCTACATACAGCTTATACAGCACACAGGGCCGCTGCATCTCTTAGTGAAGCAAATAGTTTGTTTGGACCAGTTTGTTCCAAACAAACAATTTAAATTTCCCTAAACGCTGGTGATCTACTTTACTGTTTTTGTTGAATAATGAATAAAATTGTTCAAGGACCCTGCAGATAAATGAATGGAAGCCCTTTCTAAAGCCTTGTTCTTCTTACTGGTCCTGTCTTGCAACTTTCTACTGCAACCATGCCCATCTGCCAAACTCTGGCTGTGTGGTCCAATGCCAAGTCTCACTCTATACTGACAGATACTTTGAGTTGATGGCTAATGGATATGATCTGTAGGAGGGAGAAAGTGTTTTCATTTCAACCTGTTCATCATCTGAAAAGAGGCATCTGCTCCATAGTAATCTAAAGATTCCCAAAAGATTCTGCAAGTTCAGCAGCTCCATATAAAATCAATCCAATCAGCTATTCCTGCTGTGGACATCACAGATTTATATTTAGACATCACCAACTTCCTTGGCCTTTCAGTTCTACCTGCATTTTGCTGTGGGCACAACACATTACCAGTTTGTAGCCCTTCAGGATCTTCAACAAGGTGTTTGCCTCTATGGAAGCTTGATTTATTGTCAGTAGAAGGAAAACAGTGAAGATGTATGGCCTGTGTGTGTGTCCAAACATTGGGCCTGATCAGTTAAGTGATATTGCTTTAGGGTATGGTTTGTAGTGTACCATCTTTCCTTCTTTGCTGTGGTTTCAATAAAATAGTCTGAGGCTACACTGAAGAGATTGTTCATCAATAATAACCCTCTGAATTGATGTCAGTGTTAGTACCAGTAATAACCCAAAGCATGTGTCAGGGCAAGCAAAAACCCCTCGCAAATGTCAAGGCCAGCAATGAAAAACCCCAGAAATATAACCCTCAGCTTTTGTCAGGGCCAACAGGAGAGAGAACTAGATTATAATGGGGCAGACAGATCAGACAGGGGTCAGTCCTTATTGGTGGGTGCAATGG
Source organism: Staurois parvus (assembly GCF_062004578.1). NCBI lineage: Eukaryota > Metazoa > Chordata > Amphibia > Anura > Ranidae > Staurois > Staurois parvus. The sequence continues at coordinate 3,776,624 of NW_028318226.1, forward strand.
GGAAAGATGGGGGGAGGACTATGGCACATGATAATAAGGTTCCCATGTTACAAACAACCATTGGAATTGGTACCATTTGTACGAAAATAAAAAATATGCAAAATACGTGTGCATAAGGTGTCAATGAAATACAATGTTCACCAATGCCAAAAGTCTGCCAAGCAAACTATGTGAGTTAGAAGCTTTGATGCATAAAGAAAACTATGATTTAACTGGCATTGCTGAATTGTGGCTTCATTTTTCACATGACTGGGTCAATAATATTCCTGGCTATGTCCTCTTTTGGAGAGACAGGGTAAAAAGGAAAGGTGGTGGTGTCTGTCTCTATGTAAGAAGTGATCTCAGAGTGAGTGTGAAAGAGGACCTAGTTGATGGAGAGCGTGATTAGGCTAAAGCATTATAGGTGGAACTGCAAATGGGGGTGCATACCACACAGATAATTGTTGGAGTTTGTTATAGGCCACCCAGTGTTAATGAGCAGGTGGAGACTACTTGCACAGATCGAAAAGGTTGCAAGGGCTGGGAAAGTGATGATAATGGGGGATTTTAACTACCTGGAAACTGACTGGAGTAATGGCACTGCAGGAACAGTTAAAGGGCAAAAATGTATAAACCTACTACAGGACAATTTTATGATACAGTTTATAGAGGCCCCAACTAGGAATAATGCTCTACTGGACCTAGTAAATTCAAACCATGCAGAGCTTATAACTAATGTCCATATAAAAGAACATCTGGGTAGCATTGTATACAACAAGCACATACCTTTGAAAACGTGCCTTAGCACGAAACATGTCAGGAAGTTGCTCTCAGTGACCCTACCACGTGGACTCCTTAGTTGGCCAGGGGCTAAAAGTGTTATTGAAAGTGTAAGTGATATTCCTTTCATTGTTATTCACCATAATAAAGCAGTGTAGCATTATGGCATTCTTTGTGCTTGGGCTCATTCTTCCATGAGCCTGCCTTTTAAAAGGAGACCAAAGGATGACATCTTAACTGCTGGCTCCCTCTGGTGGATTTCGTTTGTACTTCATATACCTTGATGCTTGGTTAAAGACCTATGATGACATCTTGAGTGCTGGCTCCCTCTGGTGGATTTCGATCGTGTTTCGAGTATTTGGAAGCGTGGCCAATATACTGTAATCCCTGCAGCTGCCCATCAGACGATCCGAATCCCAGATGTCTAACTTTAGATGACCAATTTTTCATCACCCATATGCGCATAAAAAAAGCGCTATCTGGTTAGTGCAATCTACACCTATATCTACCACCAATTTCACCATTGCCACCCTTGACCTTTTGAAAGACTGTCATTCTTATGCCACATATTTCCACCATTTCTGGAGTGTTGAATAACTAATTTCTCCTCTGGCTTAGAGACGCTGTATATATCCGTACTTAAATATGGGTTCTATATAGTTTATGATTAATATTTTATGATCATTATTGTCCATTTCAGCGCTGCATGTTGTTTCATATATTGTGTTTAGAAGGTTTTGAGGTTATTTCCTTTCATGCTAGCTGCTCCAAACACATAGATCTAGCGCTCATTTTCCATATATATTTTTTAACGAGCGCATACCTGTATGGGAAAAATAAAAACGCTCAACTTTAAGAGAGCTAATTTTACAAGACTTAGACTGGGAGGGAATATTGGCATCAATGAACACAACACAGAAATGGGAGTTCTTCAAAAAGACTGTATGTGAACACACTTCAAAATATATTCTCATGGGCAACACGTTTAAAAGGCTAAATAATAAGAAAAGAACTTTTATTAAATATAAAAATGAAGGAATGCTATAATCATTTAAACATTACAGAGAGTATAACAGAATATTTAAAAAGAAAATCAAGGCCACAAAAAATTTAAAACAAACGACACATTGCAAAAGATAGAAGAACAAACCCCCAAAAATTCTTCAAATATATTAATAGTAAAAAGGTCAGGTCCAAACATGTAGGCCTTTACAAAATAATGTAGAGTGGGTGACTGGGGACAAAGAGAAGGCAAATGTATTAAATACCTTATTCAGCTCTGTGTATAGAAAGGAGCATGGTGGAGCTCTTGTCCATAATGGGCATGGTATTGACACAGTCCAAGATGTGGACATTGGCTCTTAACTGATATGATCCAGAAATATTTAGACAGAATAAAAGGTGAATAAAGCACCTGGACATGGCATACACCCACGAGTCCTTAAAGAATTGAGCTCTATCATTTCAAAGTCATAGTTTCTCATTTTTAGGGACTCTTTAATGACTGGCATAGTACCACTGGATTGGTGTAAGCCCAATGTGGTGCCTATATTTAAAAAGGGATCAAAATCTTTACCAAGTAATTATAGACCTGTTAGTTTAACTTCTATAATTGGGAAGATACTGGAGAGTTTAATAAAAGACCACATAGATGAGTTCTTGCTGGAAAAAAATATTTTAAGCAACAGGCAGCATAGATTCATGAAAGACAGATGTTGTCAAACAAATCTGATTTCTATTTATGAGGAGGTGAGAAAAACCTTGGACAGAGGGGTGACTGTGGACGTGGTATACTTGGATTTGGCAAAAGCGTTTGACACAGTTCCCCACACACGGCTAACGTGTAAGGTAAAGTCTACAGTCTTGGAAAAATCCGTATGTAAATGGATAGAAAACTGGCTAAAAGATAGTATTCAGAGAGTAGTGGTTAATGATTCATACTCTGAATGGTCTAGGGTTGTCAGTGGAGTACCCCATGGTTCAGTGTTGGGGCCCTTACTTTTTAATATATTTAAAAACAATATAGGGTCTGGGATTAAAAATCCCATTTCAGTCTTTGCAGATGACACCATGTTTTGCAGTTGAGTAACGGCCTTACAGGATGTCTCCAATTTACAAGCCGACCTCAATGCACTGTTTAATTGGACAACTATGTGGCAAATGAGGTTTAATGTTGATAAATGTAAGGTTCTGCAGTTGGGGGATAAGAATATGCATGCATCATACATACTAGCAGGAGTACAACTGGGGAAATCAATGGTGGAGAAGAATCTTGGGGTTCTGGTACATCACAAGCTTAATAATGGCATGCAAAGCCAAGCTGCAGTTTCTCAAGCGAGCAAAATCCTCTCTTGTATTAAAAGAGGTATAAACTCCAGAGAGAGAGATATCATATTACCCCTGTACAAGTCCTCATCTGAAATATTCAGTTCAGTTCTGGGCACCAATTCACAAAAAGAAGTGCAGAGAAGGGCAACCAAACTGATAAGAGGCATGGAGGAGCTCAGCTATGAGGAAAGATTAGAGGAACTGAATTTATTCTCTCTTGAGAAGAGGAGATTGATCAACATGTATAACTACATCAGTGGTTCATATAGTGGACTCGGTGTAGAGTTATTCCCCCTGAGGTCATCACAGAGAACAAGGGGGCACTCTTTAGTCTGGAGGAAAAGAGATTTAATCTTAAAATACGGAAAGGTTTCTTCACGGTAAGAGCTGTGAAAATGTGGAATAGAATCCCTCAAGAGTTGGTTCTGGCCAGCTCAGTGGATTGCTTTAAAAAAAAAGGATTGGATTCTTTCCTAGATACATTAATATAACTGGACATTAACATTTTTAGGTAAAGTTGATCCAGGGAACATCTGATTTCCTCTCGGGGGATCAGGAAGGCATTTTTTCCCCTGCAGGAGCAAATAAAATCAAGCTTTGCTGGGTTTTTTTTGCCTTTCTCTGGATCAACTCTGGGTATAGAGTTATAACTTTTTTTATTTGGTTGAACTGGAGACTTTGGTCTTTTTCAGCCAGACTAACTATGTAACTATGTAACAGTAACTTATTACATTGGAGGTCAGTGCTCAGATTGCTCCATTACAATGGTGATTAGCACTCAGTGTGCCCTATTACAATGGTGACATGGGAGAGCAGTATTTGGATTCTATGCAGCTTTTTCATGTGAAAAGATTTCCACTGATTTTTTGGCTTGTGCTTGAATAGCACTGAAATCCTGGTGTAGTGCTTTAATCTCAGACCCTTACATTGGTGGGCAGTGCTCAGTGTGCATCCTTACATTGGTGGTCAGTGGTCCATGTACCCTTTATATTGGTGGTCAGTGCTAGCTGTGCCACCTTACATTGGCAGTCAATGCCCAGTGTGCTCCCTTGCATTGGTGGTCAGTGATCACTGTACCCCTTTACAGTGGTGGCCAGAGTGCCCCTTTATGGGTGGGCAGTTTATGCCATTGCATTACCTGGCCTCCTGCTGCCCAACACCTCTGAAATTGCGGAAGTGGTAGTAACAGCAAGTGGGTGGCAGGGCACTTAGGATGATGGTGGTGTGGCTGGTGGAAGTGCTACATTCTTGCTAGCGAATGCAAACAAGATCTCATTGACAGGCGGAGGGCAGACAGTGGCAACTGTTTTAGGGGGTGCTGGCAGAAATATGGGGGGAGGGTGCTATTGCACAACCATGCACCCCTCAGTATTGCCACTGGTTGGAGGCACAAGGTAAATGGCCCAGGAGAGAAAAAATAATAAATGCAGCCCTGTGCTTATGTCATATACTTGTTTGACTTGGTATGCACCTGGCATCTGTCTTTAAGCCACAATGAGACTTGAATGCATAGAATAAGCAATCACATGGCCTTACATTTTCCTCTTTTGTCCACCAATCTGATACAGAAAAGAAACAGTCACTGTTTTGCTGCACATGCACATCACAGTCTATGTGTTCACATTTATTGATAGCCTCTGAGCTTCAATATAGAGGATAGGCACATTTATTTGTAACTCTGAGGGCATTTATTTCAAGAAAATACAGTACGTGTGTGTCTTTTAAAGAGGCTGGGGATCATGAACATGGAGGCATTCTGCTTTAAAATGGTTGCACTGGAGCAGTTTTGCGCTAAAAGTTAAAACATCAGCTGCAGGAGGGGTAGAGTTTGCTGGAAAATCTAAAACTCATTTGGTTTAACAAATATTTTTTCCAAACTGTCCCTATTTTACCACACTCTGTATGATTAATTCATTAGTATTTGGCCATGCGCTCCTCCAAACGCACAACACACCTACTTTTTGCTGTCATGCAATTAGATATGATTCATTAACATTATTTGGAAACTAGGAAGCATAATGTTTCACTGCTTTTATGGATAGCAATGGCAATTCACTGACTGATATTACCTCTTGGCTGGAACATGTTAAAGTGTTACAAAACGAAACAATAGTAAAGTCAGTCTGTATATGCAGTAAAACATGCCTGTTATACTCACTGTGGAACCTAAGGGGTTAATCCTCCGCATTGTGTAAAAGCGCTGTTTGATCCTGACTTCTCTGATCCTCCCCTTTTTCTAGTGCCCCCTCTTATCTCTTGATAAGACATATTGTGTGAAATAAACGCTCAGTTTGGTGTGTATTGCTAGAGAGTTTTTTTTTCTTGGGAGAGTGCATGTGATCATGCACAGGGCCAATCAGCACTGACCAGACAGAGGTCAGGGGTTGTGCGTCCTTCTAAAGCAGAAATAAAATTCCTCCTACAAGTTTTAACCAGTGCTCTAATGGACACTGATAGAAGTCATAAGACTGCTTTAACTAGTGATGGGAAAAGGTATTTAGCAGTTTATATTTACTAAAATAATTGCATTTCCATGTTCTGTGTACTGTGGGAGACCAGATATAGTGAACGCAGGGTCCTGGGTTTAGTAACACTTTAAGTAATAATGGCATAGTAGAAATGTCTTAACACGCAAAAATATGGAACATCTGTACCATAGCAATATTCATATACAGTACCACTCACAAATTTAGAAGTCATGTGCTCATGTGAGGAAAAATGTAAAGGGAACTTGTGTGAACTTAAATACACTTTCAACCACAATAGCATACATGCATACACTCGTGGAAGATTAACAAAACATTAATCAGGTGGTTTTGTCTTCATCCAGGCTCCACTATGATGTACAAATCACATGTATTTTTATTAAGGATATTCTTGAATAACATCACCAGAAAAACTGATTTGCGGAATTAGTTTTGCTGTTCTACATTGTATCAACAATTTTTTGTGCATGTCTATTTTTTTGTAATAAATTGCAGTTTGTTCACATAGTACTATCTAATAATGTTGCATGTGTAGTTTGCAAATGCATGATTTGCTCAGTGTAGGTCAGCCTTCCTCAACCTTTCCACCCCAGAGAAACCCTAAAATAATCCCCAGGTCCTTGGGATCCCCTACTGAAATCAATTTCTTTAGGGGCAGTGGGAATGTGCCTTATACACTGGTAAAGAGTAGGAAGAATAAAACCCTTACAGTCATGGTCAGAATGCCACATTTACAGATAGTTAAAAAGATAATTGGTGTCATGCTGCTGGCTTTCCCATGTGGTGTTGGTCCTGGAACTTCGCAGGCATCATCAAATGCGAGGTCAATCAGCTTTAGCCAAAGAAGGATAGGGTTGCCAACCGTCCATAAATTTACGAACAGTGTAAAAATCAGCCGATATTTACACTGGCTGTAAATGTTTGTTAGGGTTCAACAGAATCCTGATTGAGAATGGCTGAGACCAAGGGATCGCACCTATGGTTCACTATCTATTTGTTTGTGCTTTTGTAGAGATGACCCCTAGAAGTTATTGTAGGATTGACTGGATCTATGCTCTGTGGGACAATTTTAGTTTTATAAAGATGGCAAATGGGATGACATTATATCAAGAAGTTTAATCACCACTTTTTTCTTAGCCATATAAGTAAGTAAATTACTATTTAATATTAAATATGGGCCCAGTTTGTTTGGTACACACATAATTATAATGTGTTGAACTATTAGATACAGTGGGGCAAAAAAGTATTTAGTCAGCCACCAATTGTGCAAGTTCTCCCACTTAAAAAGATGAGAGAGGCCTGTAATTGGCATCATAGGTAGACCTCAACTATGAGAGACAAAATGAGAAAACAAATCCAGACAATCACATTGGCTGATTTGGAAAGAATTTATTTGCAAATTATGGTGGAAAATAAGTATTTGGTCAATATGAAAAGTTCATCTCAATACTTTGTTATATATCCTTTGTTGGCAATGACAGAGGTCAAACGTTTCCTGTAAGTCTTCACAAGGTTGGCCCACACTGTTGCTGGTATGTTGGCCCATTCCTCCATGCAGATCTCCTCTAAAGCAGTGATGTTTTGGGGCTGTCGCTATGCAACACGGACTTTCAACTCCCTCCAAAGGTTTTCTATGGGGTTGAGATCTGGAGACTGGCTAGGCCACTCCAGGACCTTGAAATGCTTCTTACGAAGCCACTCCTTCGTTGCCCGGGCGGTATGTTTGGGATCATTGTCATGTTGGAAGACCCAGCCACGTTTCATCTTCAATGCCCTTGCTGATGGTTTGCACTCAAAATCTCATGATACATGGCCCCATTCATTCTGTCCTGTACATGGATCAGTCGTCCTGGTCCCTTTGCAGAGAAACAGCCCCAAAGCATGATGTTGCCACCCCCATGCTTCACAGTAGGTATGGTGTTCTTTGGATGCAACTCAGCATTCTCTCTCCTCCAAACACAACGAGTTGTGTTTCTACCAAACAGTTCAATTTTGGTTTTATCTGACCATATGACATTCTCCCAATCCTCTTCTGGATCATCCAAATGCTTCTAGCAAACTTCAGACGGGCCCGGACATGTACTGGCTTAAGCAGGGGGACACGTCTGGCACTGCAGGATCTGAGTCCCTGGCAGTGTAGTGTGTTACTGATGGTAGCCTTTGTTACGTTGGTCCCAGCTCTCTGCAGGTCATTCACTAGGTCCCCCCGTATGGTCCTGGGATTTTTTCTCACCGTTCTTGTGATCATTTTGACCCCACGGGGTGAGATTTTGCGTGGAGCACCAGATCGAGGGAGATTATCAGTGGTCTTATATGTCTTCCATTTTCTAATTATTGCTTCATCAGTTGATTTGTTCACACCAAGCTGCTTGCCTTTTGCAGATTCAGTCTTCGCAGCCTGGTGCAGGTCTACAATTTTGTTTCTGGTGTCCTTCGACAGCTCTTTGGTCTTCACCATAGTGGAGTTTGGAGTGTGACTGTTTGAGGTTGTGGACAGGTGTCTTTTATACTGATAACAAGTTCAAACAGGTGCCATTGATACAGGTAATGAGTGCAGGACAGAGGAGCCTCTTAAAGAAGAAGGTACAGGTCTGTGAGAGCCAGAAATCTTGCTTGTTTGTAGGTGACCAAATACTTATTTTCCACCATAATTTGCAAATAAATTCTTTCCAAATCAGCCAATGTGATTGTCTGGATTTGTTTTCTTATTTTGTCTCTCATAGTTGAGGTCTACCTATGATGCCAATTACAGGCATCTTTTTAAGTGGGAGAACTTGCACAATTGGTGGTTGACTAAATACTTTTTTGCCCCACTGTATATGATCACCTTTTTGGCCACTTCTCTTCTTGAGACTCTGTTGGGTGTGATATCATCTGTTAGATTCCTCTTCCTTTAGAAATTTGGAACAGTTTGTGATCGTCCGTAAGTATTGCATATTGAGTTGATGGCATTGGTATTGTGTTAGCCTTATATCTACCCTTTTTTATTTTGAATATAATCTAGTGAGTCAAGTCCATTATTACTCTTGTTTTGATTTTTTCTATCTATAGGATTGTAGACAAATGCTGATCTGTCTCTGTGCCCTTCTATGGGCGATCCATACTTGAGTCCCTTATGTCAACACCCTAGACTGGATTTTATTGGTCTTCGCCACATTTGTGTAAGCCTAATAGTTTCCTAAATATCATATGTATATGTGATATCATATTATGTTATATGAAGTTGATGCTGAATATTTTTGTTTCTCATATATAGTAGTACCGTCTCCCTCTACAAAGAACTTACTGTCCTGAAGAAGTCATATGCATAGGCGAAATGCGTTGACTGTTCTTAATTGTAATAGGAATATTTTGATGATACAATATCTTCCTAATAGGGTGATGTGCACTACATATGGTGTAGGGGGTTAAGCCAGGCATCACCTCCTTCTTTGAAGGGTTTTCTGAATGTTATCCCAATTTTAATGTTGGGGTTTTTTTTATGTCTTCTTCATAAATAAAAGCTATATTTTTTAATACAGTATGTTGTTTGGCCTCTCAGTGTGCCTGACAAATCCACTATCTTGGCAGTACAAATATTGTCTGGGATTTTTTGCGTTATACATTGAATGTGGCACTAGGAAGCTTATACATTTGTGTTCATTTGGGGTGATCTCAACCAGTACGGTTCCTAGCTTCCTATTATGTTCTCCTTGTTCTCCTTGTTCCTATGACCGAAGGGCTGAGAGAATATTGAGACCTGATACATAGGAAACTTCTTATTTTTGAGTACTGAAATAAAGATAGTGGATTATTTGGGCACAGCCTGGGATGGAGTTATGTTGCGCATTTAGAAAAATGTGAGCAATAATAAAGGGGTGTCAGCTGAACTAGAAATGTTATATATGCAAAAACTAAGGAGAAGCCTAGAAAAGAAATCAAATTTAGATTTGCATAACAAATATTTTGAGCGTTATATTAAGGAGAACATCAGTCCAAAAAGGGTTGTGTGGTCAAATATTCCCCAATGTTAGAAATATAACCTTTGAATTTAAGACTACATGGAAAAATAATTTACAAAATTGTTCCAGGAATATGATGCAATTACTCCTTGCACAGAAGGTTAAACAACTTTATACTCAATAGCAAATCCTCTGTTCATACCCTGAATTTGTACTTAAGAATAAGGAATTACAGGATTATCTTGTACTTTTTAACACTGATTATCAAAGAAAAAGAGCAAAAATTCTTGAGAGACAAGATGTCTTTCTCCAGTAATTATGCATATAAATGGCCTGAAGATGGACAGAGACGTCCCTGGGTTCAGAAAAGTACATCAGAACAAACATTCCAATGCACAAGCGCTGGACATAGTAGAATCAGACTCTTCTAACGCTTCTACTTTTTCTCGCACTTCACAGGATATACATGCCACTCACTGGAGACAGTTTATCTCAGATGAGACCTGAAGCTGGTGATGGTACTTTACACTAGGTGGTAGTGGTAAGAAAAGATTTGTAGAGCACTACCTTCTAATTCTAATATATCCCAGGCACAGGATGTAACTTCACATAGCCACCTCCAGTGAGACTAGGTCTCATATAGTAGGTGATGGTGTTTCTGGTACACTCTCTTCTAACTCACAACTTTCTGTTCACATTGAAAGTACACAACCTATCCTTAATAACAATGACATCCAATTTGGATCCTTCTGGTAATATTTTTTTAGGACCGCAAATTCAGCAAGAAAAGGCAAACATATCAAGTGAACTTATAGGCACTACTGATCCATTTGTTGTAAAGATGACACTACAGAACTAGGTCTTAATGTGATTAACTTATCTTCACATAATCTTACCTTGATAGAAAAGGAGGTGCTGAGTTAGGGCCTGACTTTCTGCCTCGTTCAGCAATTAGATCAGTTTGCGATCATGAAAGATCTTCATTTATTTGCACAGAAACGTACCTAGAAATTTTTGTTTGATGAAGAACATAGAAAGAAAAAAGTGATACAATACTAAAAGAGCAATGGAGCGATTTTAATGTCCGGGATTTCCGCGCTTTAAAAGATTTCATGGATCTATTGGAGAAAAATAAAGGCTTAGAGACGTTAGTAGAACAAACTCCCCCTCATGGTCATTTAACAAATGACATCCCACATGATAGCACCCCCAGGGTTAAAAAAGAAATCTGACAAGTTTCCACTTTTACAGACTAACCCTAATATTATGGCTTTTCTAACTTTAGATATATAAACAAATTGAACAAATTCAAACACAGGGGTACCACCCTGGGAATCTGTCAATGGAACAAGCTGAAACTTTATGGGAATTGAGGAATGACCATACAATGTTAAGCAAGCCCTCTGATAAAGGGGATTATGGATAAGGACCAATATCGAGAAATGTGCATGAAAATTTAGCAAAATAAGGACCGGTATAGAGAGAGTCCCAATGATTAGATGGACAGATTCCAGGGGGAGTTTACTGAGCTACTAGCATCAGCTACTACAATGGGGTGATTAACAAAGACACATATAGTATTGTTACCTAAGTTACGTGTATTTGTTAATACACCCCAATCCCTGTAGGAGTATTTACATATACACTGCTGGATCTGAGAGTTCTTACAGAAAAGAGGCAGTTCCATTTGCAATATGCATTTGATAGTTACATAATATAAACAAGTTACATGCTAAGCAGTATTTACAAAACAATGTGCAGTTTAAGTCCCTTGATGTATACGATATTTACAAATTACCCACAAAACCATATTTACAATACAATGTACAATACAAGTATGAACTTAGTTTATCTCTCAACTTCAGGTCTCGTCATGCTGGCTGCTGTGTGTCCCAACATAAAAACACCCACAGCTTGGTGAGAAAGCATTATATCCCCCCTCCTTTCTGTACCGTGGCTAATATAATGCTCCCTAACTGGTCACTGTACCTAGCAAATGTATATTGGGCACAGCCTGATTGGAGGATTCAAAAGAAGGCTGCTGTTTACAACTCATGTGAGATGTGATAAAGGACAACAAGAGAGCAAAACTTATATACAGTACCTAAACAATATCTTCCCTCCACTCAATAATCACAGCAATCCACACAGATATGCAAGTGGGTCCCAACACATATCTTCCAATGCGCTGACCTCCAGTCGTGGACCTACAACTTTCGTTATGAGGTCTAAATTGGTATATTCTCCAGGGGGCATGAATATGCTTCGGGGATTCCTCAAAATGGATCTTCTCCCCTTTTAGTGTGAAACCTAGTGTATGTCCCTTTAAGAGACCAGTCTTTGCCTCCTCCACTGCACTAGATACACTCTGCAGATACACAGGCATGGGATAGTCTCTCAAGTCTAAAAAGAATGCCTATCCCATGTCTGAGTGTACCAGCAGTTGATAGGTGTGGAGAGTGCTGCCCCCCCCCCTCCCCGTTCTCTCCACATTGGCTCACTGGCTGTGATTGAGGGTCTCAGGATTCAATGGCTCCCACTGCTGTCTTAGCTAATGAAAAGGGAGAGATCCGGGACATCTGAGGCTCTTGTGCACATCGCTGGATTGAGATGGGGCTCAGATAGGCATTAGGGGGTTACATAGTTACATAGTTAGTCTGGCTGAAAAAAGACAAAAGTACATCCAGTTCAACCATTAAAAAAAAGAAGGTATAATCCTATACCCACAGTTGATCTAGAGGAAGGCAAAAAAAAAAACAGCAATGCATGATCTAATTTGCTCCTGCAGGGAAAAAAATTCCTTTCTGATCCCACGAGAGGCAAATGGATATTCCCTGGATCAATGTTACCTATCAATGTTAGCATCCAGTTATATTCTGTGTATCCAAGAAAGAATCCAGGCCTTTTTTAAAGCAAGCCACTCAGTTGGCCAGAACCAACTCTTGAGGGAGTCTATTCTACATTTTCACAGCTCTCACTGTAAAGAAACCTTTCCGTGTTTGGAGATTACATTTCTTTACCCCCCAGACGTAAAGAGTGCCCCTTGTCCTCTGTGATGACCTCAGGGTGAATAATTCTACACCGAGTTCACTATATGAACCACTGATGTATTTATACATGTTGATCATGTCCCCCCTTAATCTCTTCTTCTCAAGAGAGAATAAATTCAGTTCCTCTAATCTTTCCTCATAGCTGAGCTCCTCCATGCCTTTTATAAGTTTGGTTGCCCTTCTCTGTACTTTGTCCATTTGTGAATTGGTGCCCAAAACTGAATTAATGATTTGTACAGGGGTAATATGATATCTCTCTCTGGAGTCTATACCTCTTTTAATACAAGAGAGGATTTTGCTCTCTTTAGAAACTGCAGCTTGGCATTGCATGCCATTATTAAGCTTGTGATCTACCAGAACCCCAAGATCCTTCTCCATCATTGATTCCCCCAGTTGTACTCCCCCTAGTATGTATGATGCATGCATATTCTTAGCCCCCAAGTGCATAACTTTACATTTATCCACATTAAACCTCATTTGCCACATAGTTGCCCAATTAAACAGTGCATTGAGGTAGGCTTGTAAATTGAAGACATCCTGTAAGGACGTTATTCCACTGCACAGCTTGGTGTCATCTGCAAAGACTGAAATGGTATTTTTAATCCCAGACCCTATATCGTTTATAAATATATTAAAAAGTAAGGGTCCCAAGGCTGAACCTTCGGGTACACCATTGACAACCCTAGACCATTCAGAGTATGAATCATTAACCACTACTCTTTGAATACAATCTTTTAGCCAGTTTTCTATCCATTTACATACGGATTTCTCCAAGCCCGTAGACTTTACCTTACACATTAGCCGTGTGTGGGTAACTGTGTCAAACATTTTTGCAAATACCACATCCACCGCCGCCCCTCTATTCAAGGTTTTGCTCACCTCCTCATAAATAGAAATCAGATTTGTTTGACAACTTCTGTCTTTCATGAATTCATTCTGCCTGTTGCTTAAAATATTTTTTTCCAGCAAGAACTCACCTATGTGGCCTATTATTAAACTCCCAAGTATCTTCCCAACTATATAAGTTAAACTAATAGGTCTATAACTACTTGGTAAAGATTTTGACCCCTTTTTAAATATTGGCACCACATTGGCCTTACGCCAATCCAGAGGTGCTATGCCAGTCATTAAAGAGTACCTAAAAATTAGAAACAATGGCTTTGAAATGACAGAGCTTAAGTCTTTAAGGACCTGTGGGTGTATGCCATCAAGTCCCGGTGCTTTATTCACCTTTATTCTGTCTAAATATTTTTGGACTGGGGGCTGCTGCACGCACATAGAATGCATGAAGGTAAGAAACATTAAGGTTTTATAACCACTTTAAGTCCATTACAGCTTGTTTTTTTCAGTTGCAATTTATTTATTTACACTAAACAATTTGTCTACATATTTCAGTTAACAAATCAATTTCCCCATGTACCAAATCTTTACTATAAAAAAAAACCTGGAGATACAGTTTACTAACAGTATAATACAAACAAATTTCAGACTGTGCTTAATTGACTATAGCAATAACACAATAAATGCCTAAAACCTTATATTATTTGTTATTTTTGGAGTCCTGTGATGGCCTTATACTGTAATGCACTTCCATTACCTTGTATACAGTATCCTTACCTGGACACCAACAACTCTGAGACTTTTAATTATTTAATGTAGTGAAGCCCTGGAAAAGAAACAGGTTCTTTAAGTAACAAACAATATAGAGACAGCAATACAAGAAAATGACAGTTTGAAGCCCAGCACAACATTGGCTACGATAAAACCTAACTTGCTGCAACAGGCCCTGTTTACATCTCATGCCAGGATTATACTAAATGCAGTCCTTTGAGCGTTGAGGACCTTATAGTGGCATGCTTACTTCACATTGGGAGAATTTGTAATCCCAAGGAAGGGGTACACACATAACAAGCAACATGAAAAGTCAGAGCCCAAGGCCTCTCACTACTTTTGATGGTATCTGGGTTCCAGGTGGTCCCATGGTGGCCAGCAAAAGGTTCTTCCTTCTTGAACTGGCATCTAGCATCAGTAAGTGGTAGAAACAGCAGCCACCTCTAACCAGACCAGGATCTCCTCCACATTTTCTCACAGTAAAAGCATACTGTAAAGTGGAAACACTTTGGAACAGCTGGCGTACTCTAGAACAATAGCAGGTTCCCAGATGAAATACAGCAGCCATATAGTCTCTCAACAGCAGCAAATAGTCTACAGCAGCACACACAACACCTCTCCTCTATCCTGTAGACAGCATGGCCCTGCACTGCAGTTGCTCTGGGCTATTGGCAGATGTTTCCTTGAGTAATAAGTCTTTAGCCCTTACACACAAAGACTGCTGGCAGCAAGCTCCTGAGCCCTCTCCCTGGGATCCAGGCAGCCTAGACTGTCCTGGGCAGACTCACTCCCTGCGCACTATTCCAGGTGCCCCACTCTCACTATGGTTCCTATAGATCACCACCACTGTCTGCTATCTACATGGGTCCCCAGAGACTCTCCTGTACCCTACGTGGGCCTCTGCACTCCCTGTCAGGCTAAACACATGTGGCCAATCAGATGCCATCCTAGCCCTGGCAATCCTTCTCTCTTCCTGACTGGCCATCATAAGCGGATAGTAAAGAAACAAAAACACTTTGCTAAAGGGTTTAGTGCTTTTTAGGTGGATATGAAGGACACCAGCTGGCACTATACGAGTATATATGGAACAGAATCCTTAACCTGGCAAATGTTCAGAATGAGAGTAAATGGAAGTTCCAGTTTACTAAACAGGTGCAAAATGGAATCAGTAATGCAAAACAGGGACAGAATTCCTCACACAAAAGATAATGGAAGCTGCAGAAACATGGACACTTCACAGCAATGTATTTATGGGTCAATCAGGGAAATATGGTTGCACAGCAAAGTCCCTATAAACCTTTTAGCAAAAGAGAGTCTAGCTGAGTATCACAACTTTGGTAAAGCTGTTCAGAGCACAGTTATTTGTGCTTATCCTCATAAGCCACACCCCTCTCAGTGTCCTGGGTAGCTCTAGATACACAGGAGAAAGCATCACCCCACTCCAACTGCAGTACTCTGGTAGAAATTTGGAAGGTGTTCCCGACAGTAACTGGATCTTTTGGAGAAGCTACATATTATTAGCCTATGTCCTGGCTGTCCACTTCTGAGCATGGTTAACAAACTGGCACCCCCTTAACATATACATATATACTGCATATATATATATATATATATATATATATATATATACATACATCTTTTATCCCAAAAGGAAAAAAAAATGTTGCTGTAATTGATAATAAAATGTTATACATATAAAGTGCTCAGCATAACACCCCTTTTGAAAAGTAAGATAAGGTAATATCTCAATGAACACAAGGACAATTTCCAAAATGTTTACAAAACTGAGTTTCATAGAACATTTGTTTAGTTCATAACATGAAAATAAGGTTAATAATATAACTTAGACTACAAAATCTTCAGTCTTACTCAAATTAATTTATGCAAAAATTAATACACCCCACAACATAAACTACTATAT
Source organism: Staurois parvus (assembly GCF_062004578.1). Lineage (NCBI taxonomy): Eukaryota > Metazoa > Chordata > Amphibia > Anura > Ranidae > Staurois > Staurois parvus. The sequence continues at coordinate 3,792,720 of NW_028318226.1, forward strand.
CTAGTATTTTGTATGACCTCCATGATTTGTAAGGACAGCACCAAGTCTTCTAGCAATGGAACGAATCAAGTTAAAGACAAATTACAACATCTATCTTTTTCTATTCTTCAAGAACGACCTCTTTTAGAACCTGGATGCTGGATGGAGAGTGATGCTCCACTTGTCTCTTCAGACTTCCCCATAGGTGTTCGATTGAGCTCAGATCAGGAGACATACTTGGCCACTGAATTACTTTCACCCTGTTCTTCAGAAATGCAACAGTGGCCTTAGATGTGTGTTTTGGATCATTGCCATGTTAGAAGGATGAACAAGGGCACGGAGTGATGGTACCATATTCTCTTTCAATATAGAGCAGTACAGCTGTGAATTGGTGTACTCATTATATATTTTTTTCCCCCAATCTGCAGCACCTCGATTGTTTATTTGTTTATTACAATTACTATGAGTACAATAGTTTCTCATGTCAGTGGACCCTTCATGGGTCATCATTAAATCAACATTAAATGCACAACTACAACATACATTTTTATCTTCTGGTAACAAGTATATTGATGTTATTAAGTAATCTTATTGATGAAATGTGTGTTAGCTTGAATGGGCTGCTGTTCCTGTGTTTCTTGAAGAAAAAAGATTCTTACACCTTTTTTAAAATTTGGCCACACGGAAACTGTAAAGTCATTTGATACCATATAATTCCATGTGTGGTAAACCACACTGCATTTTTCAGTGTATGGAGGTGCCATTAAAGCAATATTAAGCCCAAAGGAAAACATTTATTATTTTATATTATATTATATTATAGCTCACAAATTCTTAGATGGCTGTTTTAGTTTCCTGTTTTATGCTTTCTTTCTTCAATTTCATCTGGTGATTCAGCCAGCAACTCTGCTGTTTGTCAGAAGTTCAGGCTCTCCAGCAGAATGTATTAGTTTACATGGATGAGACAATCCATTTACCACTGACAGGGATGATTAAAATTATCAGCTTTTATTTATTCATGTAAAACTTTTATCCCAAAAGGAAAAAAAAATGCTGTTGTAATTGATAATAAAATGTTAGCTGGAGGTTGGCTTTTTGGGTTGAACATGTAACATGTTCCCACTGCTGGAGCCACTGCCCGCTCCTCTGCATAGAGTGGCAGTTAGAGGGGGATCTTCTCCCCTCGCTTGCTGTCACTATTTTACAAAAAACGCAGCCATGCAGGGCTTGTAGTTCATAATGAACTACCACATTTCTCTTCCTGTGCTTGTGTATCTGCAAGCCTGTACGAGGTACAAGCAAAAAGATACACTGACAGGTCTGCAGTAAAAAAAAATAATAAATGCAAATTTTTTTACATGCAAAAAGGTGCGTTTATTATTTTTGTAAAAAAAAGGTGAACTTACCCTTTAAGCTCACAGACCACAACCAATTGTTACTACATTCAAGTTACATAGTTACATAGGTAGTCTGGCAGAAAAAAGACAAAAGTCTATCCAGTTCAACCATTAAAAAAAAAAAAGTTATGTCCTGTACACAGAGTTGATCCCGAGAAAGGCAAAAAAACCCCAGCAAAGCATGATCCAATTTGCTTCTGCAGGGGAAAAAAATTCCTTCCTGATCCCCCGAGAGGCAATCAGATACTCCTTGGATCGACTTTACCTATAAAGGTTAGTATCCAGTTATATTCTGTGTATCCAAGAAAGAATCCAGGCCTTTTTTAAAGCAATCCACTGAGCTGGCCAGAACCAACTCTTGAGGGAGTTTATTCCACATTTTCACAGCTCTCACTGTGTAGAAACCTTTCCGTGATTGGAGATTAAATTTATTTTCCTCCAGACGTAAAGAGTGCCCCCTTTTCCTCTGTGATGACCTCAGGGTGAATAGCTCTACACCAAGTTCACTATATGAACCACTGATATATTTATACATGTTGATCATATTCCCCCTTAATCCCCTCTTCTCAAGAGAGAATAAATTCAGCTCCTCTAATATTTTGTCATAGCTGAGCTCCTCCATGCCTGTTATCAGTTTGGATGTCCTTCTCTGTACTTTCTCCAGTTCCCCAATGTTCTTTTTGTGAATTGGTGCCCAGAACTAAACTGCATATTCCAGATGAGGTCTTACTAATAATTTGTACAGGGGTCAAATGATATCTCTCTCTCTGGAGTTTATACCTCTTTTAATACAAGAGATGATTTTGCTCGCTTTAGAAACTGCAGCTTGGCATTGCATGCCATTATTAAGCTTGTGATCTACCAGAACCCCAAGATCCTTCTCCACCATTGATTTCCCCAGTAGTACCCCCCTAGTACGTATGATGCATGCATATTCTTAGCCCCCCAGTGCATAAACTTACATTTATCAACATTAAACCTCATTTGCCTCCTAGTTGCCCAATTAAACAGTGCATTGAGGTCAGATTGTAAATTGAAGATATCCTGTAAGGATGTTATTCCACTGCACAGCTTGGTGTCATCTGCAAAGACTGAAATGTGATTTTTAATCCTAGACCCTATATTGTTTATATATATATATATATTAAAAAGTAAGGGTCCCAACACTGAACCTTGTTGTAACCAACTGACAACCCTAGACCATTTAGAGTATGAATCATTAACCACTACTCTTTGAAAACGATCTTTTTAGCCAGTTTTGTATCCATTTACATATGGATTTTTCCAAGCCCGTAGACTTTACCGTACACATTAGCCGTGTGTGGGGAACTGTGTCAAACGTTTTCGCAAATTACAAGTATAATATGTCCACCGCCGCCCCACTGTCCAAGGTTTTGCTCACCTCCTCATAAAAAGAAATCAGATTTGTTTGACAAATTCTGTCTTTCATGAATCCATGCTGCCCGTTGGTTAAAATATTTTTTTCCAGCAAGAACTCATCTATGTGGTCTTTTATTAAACTCTCCAGTATTTTCCCAACTATAGAAGTTAAACTAACAGGTCTATAATTACTTGGTAAAGAAATTGACCCCTTTTTAAATATTTGCATCACATTGGCTTTACGTCAATCCAGTGGTACTATGCCAGTCATTAAAGAGTCCCTAAAAATTAGAAACAATGGCTTTGAAATGACAGAGCTCAATTCTTTAAGGACCCGTGGGTGTATGCCATCTGGTCCAGGTGCTTTATTCACCTTTATTCTGTCTAAATATTTAGACATCAATTGTGAGCCAATGTGGATCATTTGGAGCTGTGTCAATACCATGCTTATTATGGACAAAAGCTCCCCTATGCTCCTTTGTATACACAGAGCTGAAGAAGGTATTTAATAAATTTGCCTTCTCTTTGTCCCCAGTTACCCACTCTAGATTATTTTGTAAAGGGCCTAGATGCTTGGACCAGACCTTTTTACTATTAATATATTAAAGTTTTCACCCTCATACAGTGATCCACTCTAACCCTCGGAGTCAGATGGCTAGAGTGGGCAGGAGAGTGATAGATCACTTGAGATGGATCTCATGGAGATGGTACAGAAAGTGAGTCATAGGGGTTACCCTTTGATTGAGTTGGATAAGGAAAAAACAAGAATACTAATAGAACAGCATTACTAGTAGGTAAAAAGTCACACAGGGGTGTATCGAACATTCCGTTTGTGTTACAGTATATAGACATAATATATAGGAAAATAGATATCAAGGGATATTATACATTTCAGAGCTTCTTTGTAGTTTATTTGTTAAAATGCCCATGTGGGTTATACTACATTGGGGAAACAACACCGAATATGAAGGATAGATTATCACAACATCCCCCCACTCAAGGGGGATCAACCAGAGCTCCTTGTTGCTAAAATTTTGCTGCATATGGATATTCAATCTCACAGCTCAGATTTATGACTATCGATTGCCCCCTAGAAGGGTGGTAACAGGGAACTTCAGCTGAATTGTAAAGAGGTCAAACGATAGCAGAATTGGACACTATACAGCACAATGGGTTAACTGTTGATTTGGATTTATTTCTATTTCTGTGAACTATATTAGTAATTTTTCCATGTGATTTTTTTTTCAGGTTACACTGTGAAAGGAGAATAAGGTGGTGGTGTATCATATTATGTAAACATTTTGAATTTGTTTCAATCAAGTTGCTCAGTGTGAGCAGTCAGCAAAAGTGTGTAGACTTTTATATCCACTGTAAATTACTGGAAAGATGTGTGCGCAGGTGTGACCAAACCCTGGTGGGTGGGGTGAAACGTATCAGAGGGCATGGCCAGAACGGTGGCTGAGGCCATTCCTCAACATGGACTCCTGGGGGCGGTTGAACAGCGTCCATCCCTTCACTTGTATTGGCTGACACTGGAATCGGTCTGAGTCATGCTCCCCTCTTCTCACTTGCCGGTGGGGTGATCTTTTTCCTTCCATCCATGGCGTTATAAGGTATACTTTTCACAGGTGCAACATGTTACTGCTCGCAATTAATATTTAAAATTGTGAATGTAGTGTCAGTCTAATACATGCTTTACTTAAGTAAAGATTGTGAACAGTTTGAAACTGTTATATATATTGTATGAGTTGAATTTTGTGGATATTGCAAGAAACGTGATAAATCACTTGTGCTGCAGAATTATGATCTTGGACTTTTTTCTACATACGAGAGCAGAGGGTAAAGCTCCTTAGCTGCATGCATTCAAAAGCAGTGGATTGCAGGTTTATATAATATTTATATGATATATACACACATATATATATATATATATATATATATATATATACACACACACACACACACACACACACACACACACACACACACTGTTCTGCTCAAAATGCTCTCTACCATCCAGTAATGCTGGTTTCTATTCCCCTAATTTTTTTGAGCAGTGTACATTAAACATGAAAATAAGATGCTCAGGTCCTGGCAAATGATAAAAAAAAATCAGATAACAGAACAACAAAAAACAAATAAATAAAGAATAATAAATAAGTATATAAACATTATGGGCAGCACAGTGGCTAAATGGTTAGCATTTCTGCCCGGCAGTACTAGGGTCGCTGGTTCCAATCCCAAGCATGGCACCACCTGCCTGGAGTTTGCATGTTCTACCTGTGCTTGCGTGGGTTTCCTACGGGTACTCCGGTTTCCTCCCACACTCCAAAAGACATGCTGGTAGCTTAATTGGCTCCTGTCTAAATTGAGCTAGTATGTGTGTATGTATGAATGTAAGTTTAGGGACCTTAGATTGTACGCCCCTTGAGGGTGAATGTGAATGTACAATATATATGTAAAGAGCTGCATAAATTGACAGTGCTCTATAAGTACCTGAAATAAATAAAAATTATTATAAATAAAAAAATTGAAGGTAAATAATACTAATGATGATGATAATAATTTTGTATTATTATTATTATATTAACACAAATTTGTTCACTATGCATTAAAAGCAGGAGGACGCTCAACAAGATTGCAATGTTATCAATCATTCAGTGCAGCATTATCAATCTGAAATTGCAGCGATACCCAGAAAAAAAATAATAACAATATTAAAGGCAATAATTTAGGGCGATACTAAATTTGTCAGTCTCACATCATCAGGGAAAAAAGCTATTCTTCAAACTGGTAGTTCAAGTCTCAATGCTGCGTAACCTCAGATCTGAAGGGATGAGGACAAACAGTCTATAAGCAGGATACGAAGGGTCCCTAATAATATTGAGGGCCATCTTCCTATACCCACTCTCGTATATACTTCTGATGGTGGGCAGATTGTTGCCAAAAGTCCTATGGCCAGTCAATAAGACCTACTGTGGTGCCTGTTAAGTCACAAAAGAGCAATTACTGTATCAAACGGTAATGCAAGAAATAGGAATACTCTCCACCAAACACCTGTAAAACAACAGTACCAAGGCCAGTGTACGTCAAGCTCCTGTAAAAGTAAAGGCCTTGATAGGCCTACCTTCACTTCTTTGGATGTTGACTGTATTGGTGCTCCAGGAGAGTTTATCAGAGAAGTGCACCCCCAAATATTTAAAGCAAGGGACCATCTCAACAGCTTCAGCCCTGATCTAGAGACAAGGGGAGGTGCTGCTGATCTTCCTAAAGTCCACAATTTTCTCCTTTGTCTTCTTTACCTTAAAGGAAATATTGTTAACATTCCACTATACTTCCAGTTTCTTCACTTTCTACCTCTATAGCACTCATCAAAATGGGTGATAACAGTGGCAAAGCTAGATATTCTTTCACCTGGGGAAAGACTTAGTTTGTTGTCCCCAGCACCCGAGAGAGAAGTTCCAAACCTCTGGTTTGGATTAGGAGGGGTGTTGCCGGGAAAGAAGACATTACTTATTAAAGATCTTCTTTGGGGTTCTCTTCTTTTGGAGCAGTGGCACCCCTTCTAATCCAGGTAAGGCTTGAAATCATCTCATAAAGAGCAGCTGCATATAGTGTGCCACGGTGAACAGTGGGTGTGGCCAAATTGCTGTAACAGTGGGAGGGGCTTACAGAGGCATGGTTAAATAAAGCAAAAGTATTCTTGTAAGCATAAAATATGCTCAGACTAATAAAAAAAAGGCCACTGTAAAAATATGAACTTAGCCTACCTGGACAGTGGCAGTCAGTAGAGAAATGGACAGTGTCAGTAGGGCAGTGGCCAGGGTCAGTAGGGCAGAGGCTGTTGTCAGTAGAGCAGTGTACTGTGTCTTTTGGGCAGTGTATTTTGTCAGCAGGGCAGAGGATGGTGTCAGTAAAACAGAGGGTGGTGTCAGTAGGGCAATGGATGGTATCATTAGTTTTTTATTTTTATTTTGCTTTTTTATTATTTTTTACAATTTTATTTTTTATAATTTTTTTTACAATTTTTTAACAGCCATGTTGGGGGGCTTTGGTGAAATGTCAGGGGTCTAAACAGATCCCTACTGTTTCAGTATTAAGACAGAGAAGGGGGCTGAGAACAGAGATTCCCCAGTTCCTTCTCTGCAGCCTCAGCTGCATTGGACAGTGAATGAATGGGAAGCACTGTGTTGAACAGCTCCCTGTTCATTCGCAAACTGAAGCATAGTAAACACAGTTTACTATGCTCATTTATGAAAGACACGGTGAGTGATCAGTAGTGATTAATCATTTTGTTCGTTCAGAAAATGAAGGGGCCAGTAAATTACATATTTACCAGCCCCTTCCCCTGCTCTCAATCTTGAAACATCCGCCGCGGCAGCTGTCGGGACAGGATGAAAGCCGGCACCGCTGTGGAGGAGGGGGGTCCCAAGTAGCAGGATGAAGTGAAACCTGGATAGGAGGGGCTGCAGGGGTGGCCTTTACTAGAATAGACTAGCTTTATTTTCCTTTTGCAGCTGCTGAACGCCAGCAGGAGGAAGAGCAGGAGAGGTTGGCTTTCAGTGGCTGCCAGAAGAACATACAGACGATCGGTTCTAGTAAATGCCACCTTGCTGCCCCTCCTTTCCAGGTGTGACAGGTAGGGTATATTGACACCATGGAAGTTAGGGAGCCACAGTCTGTTCTGAATAATGTATTCGGGTTTCAGGTGGACTTAAACCCGGACAAATGGTTCAAAACCAGGACAGGTGGTGCTCCCCTCAACACAGCATCCGGGGACACATGCCCCCCGGGGGCAAGTTGTTCCTCCCTCTCTGTGACCCTAGAAACCTGAAGCAATGAGGAATTTGCCTCTTCTGGTTTCAGCTCTTTGTTTCACTGGCCGTTAGCAGTCAGATCAGCTGCATTGGAGGCCAGAGGCCAGATCTTTTCATAAAGGATACCTGTCAAGGCCCATGCTGTCACAAGGGATGTTGTTCATTCCTTGTGATAGCAATAAAGGCAATAAAAAAGAGACAGTGTACAAAAAGAAGGTTTAAATAAAATAAATAAGAAAAAGTTAAAAAATTTAAAGTGCCTCCGCCCCCTGTGGTTATGGCAAATCTGAAAGCATATTTAGGGTTACACTAAAGTTTTATTTTTTTTTTTGAATATCAAACATTTCTATAATTATATGCTCTGTGCTGTGATTTTGCACAGCATAGCCCCAATCCTCTTCTTTTTGGGTCCCTACAGGCACTCCTGGCTCCTGCCCCTCAAGCAGTGCCCCCAGGGAAAGCTGCTCTCCCTGGGGGCACCACTGCATGCCCGTCCCGTAGCCACTGCTCTATGTATCTGTAGCACCCTCTAGTGTGATACTAGAATAGTGTAGTGTAATATAGGTAAAATCATTGTGTGATTCATGGTATTTGGGTCATGTGATTAAGATTGGGTTATTGCAGGTCAGCTGGATGACTCTACAGGTTGTGGCTTTATCGCCTCCTCCTGACTCTGGAGGATCATAGAACCTTCCAGAGGTCGGTAAGAAGGATGGGTGGAGGCCTATTCTGCATATTCTTGGAGGTCCGGCCAATCCCAGGTTTGGAGGCCCTGGTAGAGTGGTGGACTGGCCTATAAATATGAGAAAGTCAGGCTGACAGAGGAGTTGGGTGGAAGATGGAGTGCTGAGGAGATTGTCAGAATCTAGGAGGGGTCCCCTAGGTCTGGAGGGGTGGGCGGTCTCTAGGCTGGGCTCGGGCTGGCTCAGGAGGATACATTCAGCAAAGAGGCACAGATGGGATCAAGGCCTGGAGCAGCAGGGAGCAAAGAGAACAGTGTGACTACAGCAGTACACTTTGGGATCTACAAGGGGAAAGAATGCCAAATGTAGCAAGCTTTCCAAGGACAGCATTGAACTAAATCCTTTATCCTTGATTTGGATAATCTTCCATAAGCCAGGAGGGCTGGTAATGCCTGCAGGCTAGGAAGCTGGGAGAAGCTCCGCAGGGGGAAGAGAAGACATCCCTGCATGTAGCTAGGAGAAATTAAGTGATTTTTGAGGGGCTGCTAATTCCTCGCCCATAAGTGGCAGGTGCTACTGATAGGTGACTGACAGGTTTCAAGAAAAGAACAGTCCAGGATCTGATTTGTAGGAGGGAAGTTTCCCTCCTTCCATTGTTTCAAGCCAAATTTGGCATCCCTATTACCCTATCCAAATTGAAATCCCCTAATAAAACAACAAAACCAAGTTCATGGACTGGTCATTGTCTTTGGATGCAAGTCTGTGTGAGAAATACCTGTTGCCTGGATGTGCAGAGGGAAGCTTAGAGATACCTACAACACAGCGGCCCTCACGAGGGTAGCACTACACATCCATAAGACACAGAGTGGCGGCTCTGCCTCAACCCCTGCTCTCTCCTCATTGGCTCACTGGCTGTGATTGACAGCAGCGGGAGTCCCGCACGTATATGTAAACGGTGATGACACCACACTTGTGAGGTATCATTGTGAACATCAGAGCAAGAGCAATAATTCTAGCACCAGACCTCCTGTGTAGCTCTAAATTAGTAAACTCAAAAGGCATTTAAAGCATTGTCTTTAGAGATTTCTAAGTACCATAGTTTGGCACCATCCTATGGATGTATTCAATTTTAAAGCGTGAGATGTTAGGAATCTATTTACTTGGCACAACATCATATTTTATATTTACCAAAATATTTGCTATCATATTTTGTTTGTATGCAATAAAATTCATTAAAATTAATTTTTTCTCCAAAAAAGTGCATTTGAAAAACCTCTGTGCAAATATAGTGTGACATAAAAATTGCAACACTCATAATTTTTTTCTTTAGGGCTTCTGCTAAAAAAATATATATAATGTTTGGGGTTCTAAGTAATTTTCTAGTAAAAAAAATGTAGATTTTTATATGTATGTGAAACAATAGAGTACTGTCCGTGATACCTTTATATGTATGTGAGAAATGTCAGAAATGAGCAGGTAGGCAAGTAGTTAAATGAGAAACCTCTACAATGTCCAATACATGCAGTCACTCCTTTAAGGAAATCTGGTTCCACCTAGTGGTGCAAACTCAGGTCTGTGTCAAATATATATAGTTATAGCCAAACAATTTCAGTATTTGAAGAAAAGAAAATGATCCCTACGTATATTATGTAAAATACAAACTAATAATTTTGTTTTAAAGTTTTCATTACATACCTTACAAATGCTTTAGTGGTTAGCACTTCTGCCATGCAGTAAGAGGGTACTTGGTTTGAATCCTAGCCAGTATACTGTCTGTATGTAGCTTGTATGTTCTCTCTGTATTTGCCCTGGTTTCCTCCCACATTCCAAAGACATGCTGGAATGTTAATTGACTCATGTCTAAACTGGCCCTAGTATGTGTGCATGTATGGTAGGGACCTTAGACAGGAAGCTCCCTGAGGACATAGTGAATGTACAATATGTAAAGTGCTGCATACATTATTGACACTCTATAAACACATGTAATAAGTAAAATAAAACAACTTATTGCTTCCCATTAAAAATGTATGTGCTGAAACTCCTAACTGAAAAAGCGTATGCACTTACAATTTAATCCCCCTACAAAGTCTTAAAAATACCATATGGTCCTACCGGTGAAGTACATCTCATTGAGCTTCCTTTTACGCAAGGACAACCCTGCTGCACTGCTACTGAATTCAAAGCAGCACTGACCCTTTTGTAGAATGTGGCTGCTTGGATTACAGTGCAATAAGAAGCTGTTGCACTGGGAGTGACATTGATTTATTCATAATCCTGTTGGCAGATACAGTTAGCTTTCCTACCACGAGATGGCTCCGTTTATAGTATAGTATGCTAAAGGGAAAGTTGTAATTGGGTGTTCGGTCCTCTTTTAGAAACACTCCCACTTAGTTATATCATGGGTATAGTCAGTGCCCATATGTATGTATATACATGCCAGATGTGGGAGGGACCAGTGGTATATGGGGCATGGGAGCCAAGCACCACAGAGCTGCTAAAATGTAGTTTCCTGTAGAGCTGATCAAACAGATATCGGTAGGGACAGCTGTAGTCACCTTGCTCCCCTGATAATCTTCTGCAGGCCCTGTAATGTGGTGCACAAGGCATTGGAGGCCAGGCCAGAGTCTTCTAATGAGAGTAATGGTGATGTCTGGGAGTGTGCCATGTGGAAGCATGTCTGGCTTGGCAGAGCTATGGAAGGGACATTGGGAGAGAATGGTATATTAATGAGGGCACCTTGATCCTACTTGGTAAAGGAAGCTGAATGCTGTGGACTTGGGGAAGTGGTCCCAGCTTGTCAAGGTCCTACCTTTTCCCTGAGGTTATGTTACTCCATGTGCTGGCGTCCATCTTGGATTCTGCTGTGCATGATGGGAATCCTTTTTATGCCTTCAGGTCTCTGAGGTCCACCCCCCAGAGGGGCGTGGCTGATGACATATAAGCCTGTGGCCCGCACATGCTCTTTGCACTTTTGTCTTATGTCTTTGTGTTACTATTATGCTGTTCTGACTCTTGTGACTCTCCTGGTATTCTGATTCGGCTTGTGACTTGACTATTCTTTGTATTCTCCTTTGATCTGACCCTCTGTTGCTGAACCCGGCTTGTGACCTGTGATTCTCGTCTGCTGTCCTGTACTGTTTTGTCCTGTTGTTGTTGACCCTGGCTTGTCTGACTACTCTTTTGTTTCTTCCACCAGCTACACGCCATTGGCGGCGGCCATTACCACAGCTGAGGTGTCTCGGGGGCCGCGACCTGGTTCCTGGCTGCGTCAAGTCAATCCCCACCATCAGGGGCCCTGGTGAAGGGCAGCCTGGGACTTAGACTCCGCGCCCTGAGGGACTTCGGTCTGTGGGTGGTGGTTGTCGTCAGCCAGTGCGTTACATTGTTAGGCCTGCCTGTCCGTTCCTCGGCTCCTGCCCTGACACAGCTATGTGATGCTCCCAAGGAGAGGAGGTACAAAGGGAAGATGGCTTAGAAATTATTTGCTTGCATTCTGTGCAGGAATATTAACTACAGAATCTCTATTCCTCTGTGTGGCAAGAATTTTGATATTAAGGAAATCTGTGTGAAGTTACAGTAAAGTGCAGAAAATGTATTTTATGTGTTGACATTCCTTATTTTAAAATAATACAGCCTCAGGTTGGCGATGTTGAGAGCAGGCCTATGGTCAAGAGTATTGGGTGGTTGTCCTGTTCAAGAGGAAGAGGGGTGGGGACTTTCACAGTTTGGCACCAACATCTTCTTAAACATAGCCCCCCTTACTTCTCTGGTGGCAGGATAGGACACTCACCCTATGTCATGTGTCGGAATCTGTGAGTGTATCAGAGTTGGGAGGCAGAGATCGGGCAAAGAGTGTGGGGGCGAGCTGCAGCAGATGCTTCTGAATTGTTGAGAAGTATGGATGGCCACATGACACTATGCAGCCCTATCATTATGTTGTGGTGTGAGGGGCTCCTTGGACCCAGGCCTTTAAATGATGCCCAGGCAGGCAAGTGAAACATTGGTTTCAGTGTAGTAAGCTTATGGCCAGTTTGGCTCCTTGGGCCCGTTGCAGGGGATGTTGGGCATTCCTATTTGAGGTCCTGCCAGTCAGGGAGGCACCATGTGAGAGATGGGTACCCTGGCAAGACGGCATCCGTTGGCAAGTGGCGGACAAGGCAAGCCTTCCCACAAAACCATCAGAGGACTGGCATCTGAACCTGGTTTTGCAGGAGGAGGATGTCTCACACCAGGGATCCCCCAAGGACATAGGCTTGTAAAGATTCCCTCCTCATTTCCATCTCTCCTCCCAATGCATTCATATATGTCCTCAATAGAGATGAGCGAAGTATTCAAAAATTCGATTCGGCTGATTCCGCGAATTCGAGGAATAAATTCGATTCGATGCGAATATATTCGCTGCGAATTTAACTTATAAAAAAGTGTTTCTAGGCTTCAGAGAGCCTTTATATTAGTGCAGAACACTGTACCTTTAATTTAAATGCCCTTGGAGTCTGCTGGGGAAGAGAAATAATACTGTCAGTCAGTATGACATGCAGATGAGTGCCGTCGATCTTAGAATCACCGCACACTTCACTCATTTGGGCAGTCAAGGGGCCAAAACCAGAGTGTGGAGCCACAGTGTGGCGGTGGGGGCAGCAGCAATGGGAGGCCATACAGCACCCTATGACAAAAATGGAACCCACCAGCAGTGTGAGGAGACCTGAAAGTGGCACATGGCAGAGTGTGGCGATGGAGACAGCAGCAATGGGAGGCCGTACAGGGACCGATGACACACTCTGGACCTGGCAGCAGCATGAGGAGGCGGTACGGGGGCCCATGGCAGATTACGGGCCTGGCAGCACCAATGGGAGGCCCGTAATCTGCCAGCACCCTATGACAAAATGGAACCCACCAGCAGTGTGAGGAGACCTGAAAGTGGCACATGGCAGAGTGTGGCGATGGAGACAGCAGCAATGGGAGGCCGTACAGGGACCCATGAGAGACTCTGGACCTGGCAGCAGCATGAGGAGGCGGTACAGGGGCCCATGGCAGATTACGGGCCTGGCAGCAGCAATGGGAGGCCCGTAATCTGCCAGCACCCTATGACAAAATGGACAGCAACAGCAGTGTGAGGAGACCTGAAAGTGGCACATGTTTGGGGCATGATTCATGGCGGATTTAGTCAGTTGTGTCAGGAACTGGTGGTTTGAAATCCAGACTAATCCACGCCTGATTCATTTTCACAAACGTGAGTCTCTCCACACTTTGGGTGGACAGTCGTGTCCTCCGCGGAGTTACAATACCTCCTGCCGCACTAAACACGCGCTCCGATGCCACGCTACTGGCCGGGCATGACAGCCTTTCAAGGGCAAATTCAGGTAGTTGGGGCCAAAGGTCAAGTTTCGTTGCCCAGTAGTCAAGGGGATTGTCTACCTCGGTTGGCAGGGTGCTGTCCAAGTAGGCCCAAGCCTGTTGTTTGAGGTCGTGCTCCAGGTCCACCTGATGCTGCTGCTGCTGCTGCTGCTGCGGCTGGTTAGTAGTTTCCTCACTGCGCTGGTGAAGAAAGCTACTCATCATCGACTGCAGACTGAGGCAGCCGCTGCTGGTGGAGCTGCCACTGCTCCTACCACCCCACCCCTCCCCTGCTGCCATGGCAGCGGAACGCGAGCGCACAGGGCCCACAGTGTCTGAGGATGGACGTTGGCGCAGAAAGGCACAGAACAACTGACTACATAGGTGGTTTTTATAGTACGTTATTTTGGCCTCCCTCTCAGCAGGTGTGAAAAAGGCCACCATTTTTGAACGGTAGCCAGGGTCCAATAAGGTGGGCAGCCAAAAGTCATCCCTCTGTCTGATGGTTATTATTCGGCTGTCGCTACGCAAGCAAGCGAGCATGCTATGGGCCATTTGTGCCAAGGAATGCGAGGGACTCCCTGCCTCCATCTCCACAGCATACTGCCACGGTGCGTCTGGGTCCTCTGTCTCGTCCTCCTCCTCCTCTACCAGATGCTCCTGCTCCTCCACTCCTGTCCGCTGAGTGGAAAAACCACCCATTTCACTCAATAATTCCTGAGCACAAATGTCCTCCTCTACCTCCTCCTCTTCTTCCTGTCCTGCCCACACAGGGGTCATGTGGCGTTGAGATCTGTGCGCCACGTCTACCGCACCCTGACCAGCCATTGTTAACAGCATTTGTTCCAGGACGTGCAACAGAGGAATGACGTCGTTCATCCCATAGTCCTGCCGACTCACGAATAGCGTGGCCTCCTCAAAGGGCCTCAGCAAGCGGCAGGTGTCACGCATGAGCTGCCAATGGCTGACATCAAAGTTACACAGGGGAGTACCTTTATCCGCTTGTAACATCAGGAAATCTGTGATGGCCTTTCGCTGTTCGTAAAGGCGGTCTAACATGTGTAGGGTTGAATTCCACCTTGTTGCAACATCACAGCATGAGGAGTCGGTACGGGGGCCCATGGCAGATTACGGGCCTGGCAGCAGCAATGGGAGGCCCGTAATCTGCCAGCACCCTATGAAAAAATGGAACACACCAGCAGTGTGAGGAGACCTGAAAGTGGCACATGGCAGAGTGTGGCGATGGAGAAAGCAGCAATGGGAGGCCGTACAGGGACCCATGAGAGACTCTGGACCTGGCAGCAGCATGAGGAGGCGGTACTGGGGCCCATGGCAGATTACAGGCCTGGCAGCAGCAATGGGAGGCCCGTAATCTGCCAGCACCCTATGACAAAATGGAACACACCAGCAGTGTGAGGAGACCTGAAAGTGGCTAATGGCAGAGTGTGGCGATGGAGACAGCAGCAATGGGAGGCCGTACAGGGACCCATGAGAGACTCTGGACCTGGCAGCAGCATGAGGAAGCGGTACTGTGGCCCATGGCAGATTACGGGCCTGGCAGCAGCAATGGGAGGCCCGTAATCTGCCAGCACCCTATGACAAAATGGAACACACCAGCAGTGTGAGGAGACCTGAAAGTGGCACATGGCAGGGTGTGGCGATGGAGACAGCAGCAATGGGAGGCCGTACAGGGACCCATGAGAGACTCTGGACCTGGCAGCAGCATGAGGAAGCGGTACTGGGGCCCATGGCAGATTACGGGCTTGGCAGCAGCAATGGGAGGCCCGTAATCTGCCAGCACCCTATGACAAAATGGAACACACCAGCAGTGTGAGAAGACCTGAAAGTGGCACATGGCAGAGTGTGGCGATGGAGACAGCAGCAATGGGAGGCCGTACAGGGACCCATGAGAGACTCTGGACCTGGCAGCAGCATGAGGAGGCGGTACGGGGGCCCATGGCAGATTACGGGCCTGGCAGCACCAATGGGAGGCCCGTAATCTGCCAGCACACTATGACAAAATGGAACACACCAGCAGTGTGAGGAGACCTGAAAGTGGCACATGGCAGAGTGTGGCGATGGAGACAGCAGCAATGGGAGGCCGTACAGGGACCCATGAGACACTGTGGACCTGGCAGCAGCATGAGCAGGCGGTACAGGGGCCCATGGCAGATTATGGGCCTGGCAGCAGCAATGGGAGGCCCGTAATCTGCCAGCACCCTATGACAAAATGGAACACACCAGCAGTGTGAGGAGACCTGAAAGTGGCACATGGCAGAGTGTGGCGATGGAGACAGCAGCAATGGGAGGCCGTACAGGGACCCATGAGAGACTCTGGACCTGGCAGCAGCATGAGGAGGCGGTACTGGGGCCCATGGCAGATTACGGGCCTGGCAGCAGCAATGGGAGGCCCGTAATCTGCCAGCACCCTATGACAAAATGGAACACACCAGCAGTGTGAGGAGACCTGAAAGTGGCACATGGCAGAGTGTGGCGATGGAGACAGCAGCAATGGGAGGCCGTACAGGGACCCATGAGACACTCTGGACCTGGCAGCAGCATGAGGAGGCGGTACGGGGGCCCATGGCATATTACAGGCCTGGCAGCAGCAATGGGAGGCCCGAAATCTGCCAGCACCCTATAACAAAATGGAACACACCAGCAGTGTGAGGAGACCTGAAAGTGGCACATGACAGAGTGTGGCAATGGAGACAGCAGCAATGGGAGGCCGTACAGGAACCCATGAGAGACTCTGAACCTGGCAGCAGCATGAGGAGGCGGTACTGGGGCCCATGGCAGATTACGGGCCTGGCAGCACCAATGGGAGGCCCGTAATCTGCCAGCACCCTATGACAAAATGGAACACACCAGCAGTGTGAGGAGACCTGAACGTGGCACATGGCAGAGTGTGGCGATGGAGACAGCAGCAATGGGAGGCCGTACAGGGACCCATGAGAGACTCTGGACCTGGCAGCAGCATGAGGAGGCGGTACGGGGGCCCATGGCAGATTACAGGCCTGGCAGCAGCAATGGGAGGCCCGTAATCTGCCAGCACCCTATGACAAAATGGAACACACCAGCAGTGTGAGGAGACCTGAAAGTGGCACATGGCAGTGTGGCGATGGAGACAGCAGCAATGGGAGGCCGTACAGGGACCCATGAGACACTGTGGACCTGGCAGCAGCATGAGGAGGCGGTACGGGGGCCCATGGCAGATTACAGGCCTGGCAGCAGCAATGGGAGGCCCGTAATCTGCCAGCACCCTATGACAAAATGGAACACACCAGCAGTGTGAGGAGACCTGAAAGTGGCACATGGCAGAGTGTGGCGATGGAGACAGCAGCAATGGGAGGCCGTACAGGGACCCATGAGAGACTCTGGACCTGGCAGCAGCATGAGGAGGCGGTACGGGGGCCCATGGCAGATTACAGGCCTGGCAGCAGCAATGGGAGGCCCGTAATCTGCCAGCACCCTATGACAAAATGGAACACACCAGCAGTGTGAGGAGACCTGAAAGTGGCACATGGCAGAGTGTGGCGATGGAGACAGCAGCAATGGGAGGCCGTACAGGGACCCATGAGACACTGTGGACCTGGCAGCAGCATGAGGAGGCGGTACGGGGGCCCATGGCAGATTACAGGCCTGGCAGCAGCAATGGGAGGCCCGTAATCTGCCAGCACCCTATGACAAATTGGAACACACCAGCAGTGTGAGGAGACCTGAAAGTGGCACATGGCAGAGTGTGGCGATGGAGACAGCAGCAATGGGAGGCCGTACAGGGACCCATGAGACACTGTGGACCTGGCAGCAGCATGAGGAGGCGGTACGGGGGCCCATGGCAGATTACAGGCCTGGCAGCAGCAATGGGAGGCCCGTAATCTGCCAGCACCCTATGACAAAATGGAACACACCAGCAGTGTGAGGAGACCTGAAAGTGGAACATGGCAAAGTGTGGCGATGGAGACAGCAGCAATGGGAGGCCGTACAGGGACCCATGAGAGACTCTGGACCTGGCAGCAGCATGAGGAGGCGGTACGGGGGCCCATGGCAGATTACAGGCCTGGCAGCAGCAATGGGAGGCCCGTAATCTGCCAGCACCCTATGACAAAATGGAACACACCAGCAGTGTGAGGAGACCTGAAAGTGGCACATGGCAGAGTGTGGCGATGGAGACAGTAGCAATGGGAGGCCGTACAGGGACCCATGAGAGACTCTGGACCTGGCAGCAGCATGAGGAGGCGGTACTGGGGCCCATGGCAGATTACAGGCCTGGCAGCAGCAATGGGAGGCCCGTAATCTGCCAGCACCCTATGACAAAATGGAACACACCAGCAGTGTGAGGAGACCTGAAAGTGGCACATGGCAGAGTGTGGCGATGGAGACAGCAGCAATGGGAGGCCGTACAGGGACCCATGAGAGACTCTGGACCTGGCAGCAGCATGAGGAGGCGGTACTGGGGCCCATGGCAGATTACGGGCCTGGCAGCAGCAATGGGAGGCCCGTAATCTGCCAGCACCCTATGACAAAATGGAACACACCAGCAGTGTGAGGAGACCTGAAAGTGGCACATGGCAGAGTGTGGCGATGGAGACAGCAGCAATGGGAGGCCGTACAGGGACCCATGAGAGACTCTGGACCTGGCAGCAGCATGAGGAGGCGGTACTGGGGCCCATGGCAGATTACGGGCCTGGCAGCAGCAATGGGAGGCCCGTAATCTGCCAGCACCCTATGACAAAATGGAACACACCAGCAGTGTGAGGAGACCTGAAAGTGGCACATGGCAGAGTGTGGCGATGGAGACAGCAGCAATGGGAGGCCGTACAGGGACCCATGAGAGACTCTGGACCTGGCAGCAGCATGAGGAGGCAGTACGGGGGCCCATGGCAGATTACAGGCCTGGCAGCAGCAATGGGAGGCCCGTAATCTGCCAGCACCCTATGACAAAATGGAACACACCAGCAGTGTGAGGAGACCTGAAAGTGGCACATGACAGAGTGTGGCGATGGAGACAGCAGCAATGGGAGGCCGTACAGGGACCCATGAGAGACTCTGGACCTGGCAGCAGCATGAGGAGGCGGTACTGGGGCCCATGGCAGATTACGGGCCTGGCAGCAACAATGGGAGGCCCGTAATCTGCCAGCACCCTATGACAAAATGGAACACACCAGCAGTGTAAGGAGACCTGAAAGTGGCACATGACAGAGTGTGGCGATGGAGACAGCAGCAATGGGAGGCCGTACAGGGACCCATGAGAGACTCTGGACCTGGCAGCAGCATGAGGAGGCGGTACGGGGGCCCATGGCAGATTACGGGCCTGGCAGCAGCAATGGGAGGCCCGTAATCTGCCAGCACCCTATGACAAAATGGAACACACCAGCAGTGTGAGGAGACCTGAAAGTGGCACATGGCAGAGTGTGGCGATGGAGACAGCAGCAATGGGAGGCCGTACAGGGACCCATGAGACACTGTGGACCTGGCAGCAGCATGAGGAGGTGGTACAGGGGCCCATGGCAGATTACAGGCCTGGCAGCAGCAATGGGAGGCCCGTAATCTGCCAGCACCCTATGACAAAATGGAACACACCAGCAGTGTGAGGAGACCTGAAAGTGGCACATGGCAGAGTGTGGCGATGGAGACAGCAGCAATGGGAGGCCGTACAGGGACCCATGAGAGACTCTGGACCTGGCAGCAGCATGAGGAGGCGGTACAGGGGCCCATGGCAGATTACGGGCCTGGCAGCAGCAATGGGAGGCCCGTAATCTGCCAGCACCCTATGACAAAAAGGACAGCAACAGCAGTGTGAGGATACCTGAAAGTGGCACATGTTTGGGGCATGATTCATGGCGGATTTAGTCAGTTGTGTCAGGAACTGGTGGTTTGAAACCCAGACTAATCCACGCCTGATTCATTTTCACAAACGTGAGTCTCTCCACACTTTGGGTGGACAGTCGTGTCCTCCGCGGAGTTACAATACCTCCTGCCGCACTAAACACGCGCTGCGATGCCACGCTACTGGCCGGGCATGACAGCCTTTCAAGGGCAAATTCAGCTAGTTGGGGCCAAAGGTCAAGTTTCGTTGCCCAGTAGTCAAGGGGATTGTCTACCTCGGTTGGCAGGGTGCTGTCCAAGTAGGCCCAAGCCTGTTGTTTGAGGTCGTGCTCCAGGTCCACCTGATGCTGCTGCTGCTGCGGCTGGTTAGTAGTTTCCTCACTGCGCTGGTGAAGAAAGCTACTCATCATCGACTGCAAACTGAGGCAGCCGCTGCTGGTGGAGCTGCCACTGCTCCTACCACCCCACCCCTCCCCTGCTGCCATGGCAGCGGAACGCGAGCGCACAGGGCCCACAGTGTCTGAGGATGGACGTTGGCACAGAAAGGCAGAGACCAACTGACTACATAGGTGGTTTTTATAGTACGTTATTTTGGCCTCCCTCTCAGCAGGTGTGAAAAAGGCCACCATTTTTGAACGGTAGCGAGGGTCCAACAAGGTGGACAGCCAAAAGTCATCCCTCTGTCTGATGGTTATTATTCGGCTGTCTGATGGTTATTATTCGGCAAGCAACCGAGCATGCTATGGGCCATTTGTGCCAAGGAATGCGAGGGACTCCCTGCCTCCATCTCCACAGCATACTGCCACGGTGCGTCTGGGTCCTCTGTCTCCTCCTCCTCCTCCTCTACCAGATGCTCCTGCTCCTCCACTCCTGTCCGCTGAGTGGAAAAACCACCCATTTCACTCAGTAATTCCTGAGCACAAATGTCCTCCTCTACCTCCTCCTCTTCTTCCTGTCCTGCCCCCACAGGGGTCATGTGGCGTTGCGATCTGTGTGCCACGTCTACCGCACCCTGACCAGCCATTGTTAACAGCATTTGTTCCAGGACGTGCAACAGAGGAATGACGTCGTTCATCCCATAGTCCTGCCGACTCACGAATAGCGTGGCCTCCTCAAAGGGCCTGAGCAAGCGGCAGGTGTCACGCATGAGCTGCCAATGGCTGACATCGAAGTTACACAAGGGAGTACCTTTATCCGCTTGTAACATCAGGAAATCGGTGATGGCCTTTCGCTGTTCGTAAAGGCGGTCTAACATGTGTAGGGTTGAATTCCACCTTGTTGCAACGTCGCAGATCAGGCGATGCTGTGGAATTCCGTTCTGCCGCTGCAGCTCAAGGAGGGTGTGCTTTGCGGTGTAGGAATGGCTGAAATGCATGCAAAGTTTACGTGACATTTTAAGGATGTCTTGCAGTGGGATGGTGGATTTTAGGAACCGCTTGACAACCAGATTGAACACGTGAGCCATGCATGGCGCATGGCACAACCTTCCTTGACGCAGAGCAGACACTATGTTCTTTCCGTTGACGGTCAACATGGTTCCGATTTTCAGTTTGCGCGGAGACAGCCATCTGTCGATTTCTCTGTTCATTACACTCAGAAGTTCCTCCCCTGTGTGACTACGTTCGCCAAGGCATACCAGGTGCAGCACATCGTGACACCGTTGCGCCCCTGCACATGTGATATGCCGGTCGGGTAATGGGACTTGGCACGGGGGTGGCGGCTGAGGACACGGCGGAAGAAGAGGTGGTAGAGGCGGACATCTTTTGTGGACCAAGGACGTGCAAACGTGGAGGCAAAAGCGGCGTGACCTGTCCAAGTTGCTGGTGCGGCTGTGCCGGCACCACGTTCACCCAGTGGGCCGTAAATGACATGTACTGTCCCTGACCGTAGTTACAGCTCCACACGTCGGCGCTGCCGTGCACTTTGGCAGAGACCGACATGCTCAAAGATTGGCCCACCATCTTTTCTACATGTGAATGCAGGGCTGGCACTGCCTTTTTGGCGAAGAAATGCCGGCTTGGCACTCTCCACCTCGGCGCGGCACAAGCCATCATTTCTCGGAAAGGTGCTGAGTCCACCACTTGGAAAGGGAGGGACTGCAGCACCTGCAACTTGGACAGGAGGACGTTCAGCTTTTGCACCGTCGGGTGCGTGCTCGCAAACTGTTGTCTCTTGGAAACGGATTCCAAGAAAGACTGCTGACGGAATCCGTGAAGAGGAGTAGCAGGAGAAGGAGCATCTGAACGAGCGGAAGATGCCAACGAGCGACAACTCCCCTCAGCAGAGGTGTTGGAGCCTTGACTGGCTGATAGAGGGCGATTGATGTCGGGTGACGGAGCAAGTAACGGAGCGGGTAATGGAGCGGGGGCTGGGGCAGGCAGAACCGCCGTATCTTTATCACGGTTTTCCCAGGCCACCGAATGGCGACGCTGCATATGCTGACGCAACGCTGTAGTAGCTGACATACGGCTACGTTTACTTCCTCGGGCGGCTTGACGAAAAATTGCCACACCGCCGAGTAGGAAACTTTGCCCCCGATACTCCTCACTGGCTGACTGCTACTTCCTCCGTGCACACCGGCACCACTACTGGCCGTGGTGGTAGGCTGCAGTGGAGCTGGTGCTCTACTCCGTGGCCCTTTGCCTCCACTGACACTGCTGCGACCCTGCTGCCTCCTGGGCAACCCACCGACTGTTTTGCTCGCTGCCAAGCTGGCACCCTCTTCTCCTGATGATGCGGAAGCAATAGCCTGATGACGACGAGGCTGCCAAGTGCAATCAGCCTCATCATCATCAATTAGGGTCTCCGCCTCACTACTAGCCCCCTTGGCTGCGTGTGGGTCAGGAGACAGACCTGTCTCTAGACCGGCTACCGAGCCACTCTCCTCGCCAGTACTTCTTCGCCTGGCTGCTGAAGAGGTGGATGTCTCCCCCCGTTCCTGACCGCCCTCTGTTAGCTCTTCCTCACTGTACAGTGGGGCTGAGCCCACAGCATGCGATACTTCGCTTGGTGAGGGAACACCAAAGGACAGGGGCAGGTAGAGGACACGTGATTTCAGTGGGCTTGCTCCCGGGCCATGCCAACTAACGGTTGTGTCTGACGTACCCACCGACCGTTGGCTGTAGGTGTCAGAGGTGACCTGGGAAGAGGAAGACGACCGAGCCAACCAATCGATGACGGCAGGGTTGTCGGTGGAGACACGACCGCTGGATGACACCGGGAGCACTGGCCTCTGGCTGCGACTAGTGCTGCCTCCACCCCTTCCTCTGCTGCCACGTCTGCTCGCTCCTAAAACATTGCCTCCTCTGCCACTCCTCTGCGTGTTGTCTGACATATTCTTTAATTAAACGATTCTGTGTCCCTGAGTAACAATTCTGTGTCCCTGAGTAACAATTCTGTGTCCCTCAGTAACAATTCTGTGTCTGTCCCTGAGTAACAATTCTGTGTCCCTGAGTAACAATTCTGTGTCCCTCAGTAACAATTCTGTGTCCCTCAGTAACAATTCTGTGTCTGTCCCTCAGTAACAATTCTGTGTCCCTGAGTAACAATTCTGTGTCCCTGAGTAACAATTCTGTGTCCCTCAGTAACAATTCTGTGTCCCTCAGTAACAATTCTGTGTCTGTCCCTCAGTAACAATTCTGTGTCCCTGAGTAACAATTCTGTGTCCCTGAGTAACAATTCTGTGTCCCTCAGTAACAATTCTGTGTCCCTGAGTAACAATTAGGTGTCTGTCCCTGAGTAACAATTCTGTGTCCCTGAGTAACAATTCTGTGTCCCTCAGTAACAATTCTGTGTCCCTCAGTAACAATTCTGTGTCCCTGAGTAACAATTCTGTGTCCCTGAGTAACAATTCTGTGTCCCTCAGTAACAATTCTGTGTCCCTCAGTAACAATTCTGTGTCTGTCCCTGTGTAACAATTCTGTGTCCCTCAGTAACAATTCTGTGTCCCTCTGTAACAATTCTGTGTTGTCCCTGAGTAACAATTCTGTGTCCCTGAGTAACAATTCTGTGTCCCTGAGTAACAATTCTGTGTCCCTGAGTAACAATTCTGTGTCTGTCCCTGAGTAACAATTCTGTGTCCCTCAGTAACAATTCTGTGTCCCTCAGTAACAATTCTGTGTCTGTCCCTGAGTAACAATTCTGTGTCCCTGAGTAACAATTCTGTGTCCCTCAGTAACAATTCTGTGTCCCTGAGTAACAATTCTGTGTCCCTCAGTAACAATTCTGTGTCCCTCAGTAACAATTCTGTGTCCCTCAGTAACAATTCTGTGTCTGTCCCTGAGTAACAATTCTGTGTCCCTGAGTAACAATTCTGTGTCCCTCAGTAACAATTCTGTGTCCCTCAGTAACAATTCTGTGTCCCTCAGTAACAATTCTGTGTCTGTCCCTGAGTAACAATTCTGTGTCTGTCCCTGAGTAACAATTCTGTGTCCCTCAGTAACAATTCTGTGTCCCTCAGTAACAATTCTGTGTCTGTCCCTGAGTAACAATTCTGTGTCCCTGAGTAACAATTCTGTGTCCCTCAGTAACAATTCTGTGTCCCTCAGTAACAATTCTGTGTCTGTCCCTGAGTAACAATTCTGTGTCCCTGAGTAACAATTCTGTGTCCCTGAGTAACAATTATGTGTCCCTCAGTAACAATTATGTGTCCCTCAGTAACAATTCTGTGTCCCTGAGTAACAATTCTGTGTCTTTCCCTGAGTAACAATTCTGTGTCTGTCCCTGAGTAACAATTCTGTGTCTGTCCCTGAGTAACAATTCTGTGTCCCTCAGTAACAATTCTGTGTCCCTCAGTAACAATTCTGTGTCCCTCAGTAACAATTCTTCGTCCCTCAGTAACTAGGAACTCAGTAAATAGTAAACTAGGGGTCCAAGAGTCAACACAGGTGATAGCGGGGTCCCACTGGCTACTGCCAGAGGAAAAGAAGTGATCCTCCCAGTGGGAGGACATCAGGCTGCAGTCCAGGAGACCCCACCACCCTCAAACAGGCAAACATCTAGAACCTCAACAGTAGAAGCAAGTAACCACATTGAAATGCACAAATAACAGAAAAAACATAAAACTAAGGGGGGAGGGATGGTAAAGCTTAACCGGTGGTCACCCCTGCTTTGTCTGAACACTAATGTATCAAAAGGGATCAGTGGGACACCAGGTCACTTAGTATCACCAGTATTACCAGAGATGGGTCACACCTCAAGAGCAGTACATGGGCTTCCAGGGTCTTGAGGAGGCACGGTCCCCATAACAGATGCCAATGCCCCTGAGAGACAGCAGCCTTCCCTCACAGTAGGTCCAGAGTCACATCACATTCTGTCCTGTAAAAACTACTCCTACGTAGAGGACATACTAGTAGATAAGTATCACTAGGCAGTGCCGATAAGACAGGTTCTCCCCAAGTTTCATATGGCAAGAACATCACTACAATCGACAGTCCACTGCAGTACCTCAACAGACAGGATTAAAAATATTGAGGCACAAAGGCCTCTGTTGTGGCAGTTTTTACAAAGGTAAGACAAAGCAGAATTTTTGGAAAAGGATCTATGATCATGTATTGGCCATTAAGTATGAAGATATTTCATCTACTACGTATAGGCAGACATAACACATGGCATCACAACAAAAAATGTGAACTGTGTTAAGTGCTTTGCTCTTGAGAGGGTGCACCCAGATGCCAGAAAGGGTGACTGGGACTGCCGTATCCTCCAGAGAAGTGAGATGGATACATCTGTTAGCAGCAACCCAATTTCCAGGGCTAAATGATGCCCTGAGTATTAAGCATTTTTTGCTTTGAGTATGTGGGGTGTTTTGTAGCTAGAGCTACACGGTGCCTGAACTCAGCTGCCATGGTGACATACTTCTAACAATACACTCTTGTGTTCCCATATGTTGATATCAGAAGCAAATTAGTAAATTACTGAGTAAATGTGGCAATAGGATTATCTGCACACAGGTATATCTAATTGTTGGATTGAGATATATATACAATTGGTTATTTAAATACAAAATCTGTTTGCATTATACTGTATGTTATTGAATTGATATTTTGTCTTTGTATAGGATGGCCTGAATGAGCCACAGCCACCACATTGGAAGGACCTGGTCTTTATAGTAACTGCTTTATACTTGAAATTGGTATGGCAGTACTGTGACCCCTCTGGTAAAATTATCATGGACTATTTTTGATTTCCCCGTTCTTTTATCTTTTTTCTCAGTTTAAGTGACTCCTTTCCCCCCCTTTTTTTTCTTTCTTGTTTTTTGTTTTCTTGTTTTAGTTATTTGTTTTAAGTTTGTAAGGTGTAGCAGTATGGTCCCCAGTCCTCCATATGTAAAACTGTAGTTGTCTTCCTTGGGAGTACTAATATGGTTACAACAATATAACGCTGTTGCGCAATGGCGTAGTGAGGTACGTGATGACGCCACAACAGGCATGCGTGGTATCCATGAGATGTCGGTGTTTTTGCACCATTCTAGAACTATATAAAGCCCAGCACTAGTTAGGAGGTTTGAATGGCTTGTTTCACCAGAACATGTGGGATGATGTTTAAACTACAGGATTATCAAGATCTGTTGGCAGGCTGATGAGGGGATTCTGAATGATTTATGGAAGACATTGGTAATTGTCCCATTATTTTGTTAATCTTTTGTTTTGTGACATATTGCTTAGGCCACATATTCATTTTTGGTATAGATTTACGATATATTGCCAAAAGTATTGGGATGCCTGCCTTTACATGCACATGAACTTTAATGGCATCCGAGTCCATAGGGTTCAATATTGAGTTGGTCCACCCTTTGCAGCTATAAAAGCTTCAACTCTTCTGGGAAGGCTGTCCGCAAGGTTTAGGAGTGTGTCAATGGGAATGTTTGACCATTCTCCCAGAAGCGCATTTGTGAGGTCAGGCACTGATGTTGGACGAGAAGGCCTGGCTTGCAGTCTCCGCTGTAATTCATCCCAAAGGTGTTCTGTCAGGTTGAGGTCAAGACTCTATGCAGGCCAATCAAATTCCTCCACCCCAAACTTGCTCATCCATGTCTTTATGGACCTTGCTTTGTGCACTGGTGCGCAGTTATGTTGGAACAGGAAGGGGCCATCTAACCCTCTTGCATTGAACTGTATTGTTGCTGTATTGTCTCCCTTTATATTGTAAAGTGCTGAGCAATAATAATAATAATCTCCAAACTGTTCCCACAAAGTTGGGAGCAAGAAATTGTCTAAAATATCTTATTATGCTGACGCTTTAAGCGTTCTCTTCACTAGAACTAAGGGGTCAAGGCCAGTCCCTGAAAAACAACCCCACACCATAATCCCTTCTCCATCAAATTTTACACTTGGCACAATGCAGTCAGGCAAGTACAGACATGTCCATCGGATTGCCAGACAGAGAAGCATGATTCGTCACTCTAGAGAACACATTTCCACTGCATTAGAGTCCAGTGGCGGCGTGCTTTACACCACTGCATCTGCCGCTTTGCATTGCACTTGGTGATGTAAGGCTTTGATGCTGCTGCTCGGCCATGGAAACCCATTCCATGAAGCTCTCTGTGCATTGTTGTTGTGCAAATCTGAAGGCCACATGAAGTCTGGAAGTCTTTAGCTATTGATTCTGTGGAAAGTTGGTGACTTCTGCGTACTGTGTCTTTCAGTGTGCTTGAGTGTGCCAATGCGCCGTCGCGCACATGGATGCGTGACTGCGTGCCATGTGCCTAAGCACATTTTTGTGCAAATTAGCGCAGCCATATTGGGCCAAGATTTGTTCGTTTTCTTCCCTGACATCTATCCATCTCTTAACTTTTCTTTTCTTCTCTCTCTTCTCCATTCTTTTTGATAAGTGGAGGTAATATCTAATATGTGTTGAAGGTTTACATTATCTTATTTGACCATTTGATCGTTGTTACTCTATAGGGCACTGGTCTACTGTGTATTTGTTGATGTTTTGACAACGGTGGATCTTAATAAATTGTTTGGAATGACCCAGGTCCCTAAATTTATGTGGTGTTTGTGGCTCTCTATATCTGGTAACTGCCTGTAAGCAATATGAGTTTCTGTAACAGGTAACATGTGTACTGTAACTATCCAATTGATGGAACATATTTACACTGTATTTTTGTAATCTTATAAAAATATATGCCAGATCTCCCTGAGGAAGCAGGCTAGTCCTGCAAAACGCATCAGAGATGACTGTCTTAAAGCTTTTTTCCCCTTACCACTGTGGAATGCAAACATGAATTTCTGGCATATTATATGACTGTGTTGTTTTTAACAATATCTCAATGTTTGTTGTTTTCAAAATGTTAACATTTTTGCACAATAAATGACCTTTTTTACATATGGTGTGGTACCTCTAAAATCCTAGTTGTTTTTCTTCTGGTAGGGAATTTGGTTATATTTCTGTGGTCTCTTTCCACTTCAGCTCCAAGCCATTTCTAACATTTGTTTACATTTTAATATCAGTATTTTTTGCTAGAAAATGGCTTAGAACCCCCAAACAGTATATTTTTTTTAAAAGCAGAGGCCTTGGAGAATAAGCAATAGAACCGTGAAAAGTATTTTTTATGGCGTTATCTGGGGTCTATAAGACCCCACATCCCTCCTCTGCACTTGAACGCATTCAAAACACCAAGTTTGGTGTTTTTTAATGCTTTGAGATTTTTAAAAATGGCACTGAAAGTTTCTAAGTAAACTGAAAGTGATGTCAGGTCATTGCTTCCAATTTACTATGAAGGAGAGCCACTCGAATTTGATTCCGGCTTTGTTCGGACACCTGGCTATTAACATTAGCTGACTGCTTTTATTGTATACCCATGCTTTTATTAATTATTGTTGCCCAATAAAGTCATACTTTCTGTTATACAAAATATCCAATAAACTCAAATTTCATCATACATTTAGGCTAAAATGCATTCTGCTACATGTCTTTGGTAAAAAAAATCCCAATAAGTGTATATTAATTGGTTTGTGTGAAAGGTATAGCGTCTACAAACTATGTTATAGATACTGGAATTTATGCAGCTTTTATTTTCCAACTGCCTATCACATTTCTTGAGATACTAAAATGACAGGGCAGTACAAAACCCCCAAATGACCCCTTTTCAGAAAGTAGACACCCTAAGCCATTTGCTGAGAGGCATGTTTAGTCTATGGAAGAATTATTTTTTTACCACAAGTTTTAAATGACAAAAAACATTTTTTTTTTACACAAAGTATTCACTTAAATTATATATTGCTCACACAAACCATGGGTATATGTGGAATTACACCCTGAAATAAATACTGCTACTTCTCCCGAGTATGAGGATACCACATGTGTGAGAGTTTTTGGAGCCTAGCCACATATAGGAGCCCAAAATCCAATGACACCTTTGAAAGCCTAAAGGTGCATAATTTCCTCATTTCACTTCCTCACTACCTACAGTATCAGAGTTCCAGAGGTCCTGAAATGCCAGGAAAGCACAAACCCCCTCCCCCCAAAGTGACCCCGTTTTGGAAATCAGGCACCCCAAGGAATTTAAAAAGAGGCAAGGTGAGCATTTTGCAGATCTAATTTTTTTTCACAAGGTTTTGAAAAATAAAAAAAGAAAAGAAAAAAATACATTTTTGTTTTCTTTCTTCATTTTCCAAAAACTTGTGGCAACAATTGAGGTCTGCAATATATTCACCATGCCTCTTAACAAATACCTTGGAATATTTACTTTCAAAAAAGGGGTCATTTTGGGGGCTTTTGTACTATGCTGGCTGGTAATGAGGAAATAAAGTCCTTTAAAAGCCAGAAGGTACTTATTGGATTTTGGGGTCCTGTACTTGGCTATACTGCCAAAAAGTCTCAAATGTGGTATCCCCATACTCGGGAGAAGTAGCAGAATGTATTTTGGGGTGTAATTCCACATATACCTATGGCATGTGTGAGCTATATATTATTTAAGCGACAACTTTGTATAAAAAAGTGTCATTTTCCAAAAACGTGTGGTAAAAAAGAAAATCTTCCATTGGCTCAACATGCCTCATAGCAAATAGTTTGGGGTGTCTACTTTCCAAAAAGGGGTCATTTGGGGGGTTTGGGGCTATCCTGGCACTTTATGCCCAATATTAGAAGCTTCTGCCACACATAGTTACATAGTCTGGATGAAAAAAGACAAAAGGCTATCCAGTTCAACCCCCCCAAAAAAAAGTTATAATCCTATACCCTCAGTTGATTAAGAGGAAGGCAAAAAAACCCAGCAAAGCATGACCCAATTTGCTCCTGCAGGAGAAAAAATTCCTTCCTGATCCCCTGATTATGTGTATCTAGGAAAGAATGCAGGCCTTTATTAAATCAATCTCTGAGCTGGCCAGAGTCAATTATTGAGGGAATCTATTCCACATTTTCACAACTCTTACTGTGAAGAAAGCTTTCCGTATTTGCAGATTAAATCTCTTTTCCTCCAGATGTAAAGAGTGCCCCCATTGTCCTCTGTGATGATCTAAGGGTGAAAAACTCTACACCAAGTTCACTATATGAACCACTGATGTGTTTATACATGTTGATCATATCCCCCTTAATCTCCTCTTCTCAAAAGAGAATAAATTCAGTTCCTCTCATTTTTCCTCATAGCTGAGCTCCTCCATGCCTCTTATCAGTTTGGATGTCCTTCTCTGTACTTTCTGCAGTTCCCCAATGTTTTTTTTGTGAATTGGTGCCCAAAACTGAACTGCATATTCCAGATGAGGTATAACCAATGATTTGTACAGGGGTAATATGATATCTCTCTGGAGTCTATACCTCTTTTAATACAAGAGAGGATTTTGCTTGCTTTAGAAACTGCAGCTTGGCTTTGCATGCCATTATTAAGCTTGTGATCTACCAGAGCCCCCAAATCCTTCTCCACCATTGATTCCCCCATTTGTACCCCCCCCCCAGTATGTATGATGCATGCATATTCTTAGCCCCCAAGTGCATAACCTTACATTTATCAACATTACAGTAAACCTGAGTTTCCACCTCACCCACAACAACCTCATTGATCCCCTACAGTCGGGCTTCCGCTCCCTACACTCTACCGAAACTGCCCTACTCAAACTTACCAACGACCTGCTAACCACCAAAGCTAATTCAGTGCTCCTACTCCTCGACCTCTCTGCGGCTTTCAACACGGTTGACCACCCCCTCCTCCTCAAAAAACTCTCTTGGCCTCAGAGACTCCGCTCTTTCCTGGCTCTCTTCCCATCTCTCACAGCGCTCCTTCAGTGTTACCTATTACGCTGCCACCTCCAGCTCACTCCCTCTCTCTGTTGGGGTCCCTCAAGGTTCTGTCCTTAGGCCACTTCTCTTCTCTATCTACACCTCCTCCCTTGGCCAACTGATACACTCTCACGGCTTCAACTACCATCTCTATGCCGATGACACGCAAATCTATCTCTCTACCCCTCACCTCACCCGTTCAGTCTCGGCCCGAATCACTAGCCTACTGAACGACATTTCAGATTGGATGTCGCTCCACTTCCTCAAATTAAACCTTTCCAAAACCGAGCTCCTAGTTTTCCCCCCAGCCTGCGCCGCCCCCCCCCCCCAAATTCTCCATCACGACCAACAATGCCACCATCAGTCCCACCCCCCAAGTCAAAGTACTAGGTGTCATCCTGGACTACAACCTGTCTTTCCAGCCCCAGGTCCAATCGCTGACAAACTCATGTAGACTCCACCTCCGCAACATCTCCAAAATACGTCCATTCTTAACCCCGGAAACTACTAAGCAACTCATTCACTCCCTTACTATATCACGACTTGACTACTGTAACTCATTCCTCACTGGCTTACCTCACCACAGGCTGTCCCCGCTTCAGTCTATCCTGAATTCTGCAGCCAGACTCATCCACCTTACTAACAGCTCCGTATCCGCCACCTCCCTCTGCCAATCCCTCCACTGGCTTCCGATTGCCCAACAGATAAAATTCAAAATGCTAACATTGACATACAAAGCCGTTCATAACACTGCCCCAAACCACATCACCGATCTGATATCCAATACCACCCAAAATGTACTCTCCACTCCTCACAAGACCTCCTACTCTCTAGTTCCCTGGTCTCCTCCTCCCATGCCCGTCTCCAGGACTTCTCCAGGGCTTCCCCCATCCTCTGGAACTCACTACCCCAATCCATCAGACTGTCACCTACTCTCCTCACCTTTAGGCGCACCCTGAAAACCCATCTCTTCAGGGAAGCCTACCTCACCCTCAGCTAATTGTCGATCTCCTCCACTCTTCCTACTACTCCATCCCCCACAGCTATTTCCTCCTGTACCACTATCCCTTCCCTCCTAGATTGTAAGCTCCAAGGAGCAGGGCCCTCGAACCCCTCGTGTATTGAAATATATTGTTACTGTACTGTCTCGTGTACTGTCTCCCATTATAATGTACAGCGCTGAGCAAACTGTTGGCGCTATATAAATACTGTATAATAATAATAATAAAAACCTGATTTGCAACATAGTTGCCCAATTAAACAGAGCAAGGTTGGCTTGTAAGTTGGAGACATCCTGTAAGGACGTTATTCCACTGCCCAGCTTGGTGTCATCTGCAATGACTGAAATTGGATTTATAATCCCAGACCCTATATTGTTTATAAATATATTAAAAAGTAGAGGTCCCAACACTGAACCTTGGGGTACACCACTGACAACCCTAGACCATTCAGAGTATGAATCATTAACCACTACCCTCTGAATACGATCTTTTAGCCAGTTTTCTATCAATTTACATACAGATTTTTCCAAGCCCGTAGAATTTACCTTACACATTAGCCATGTGTGGGGAACTGTGTCAAACGCTTTTGCAAAATCCACGTATACCACGTCTACTGCCACCCCTCTGTCCAAGGTTTTCCTCAACTCCTCATGAAAAGAAATCAGATTTGTTTGATAATTTCTGTCTTTCATGAATCCATGCTGTCTGTTGCTTAGAATATTCTATTTCAGCAAGAACTCATCTATGTGGTCTTTTATTAAACTCTAAAGTATCTTCCCAACTATAGAAGTTAAACTTACAGGCCTACAATTACTTGGTAAAGAATTTGACCCCTTTTTAAATATAGGCACCACATTGGCCTTATGCCAATCCTGTGGTACTATGCCAGTCATTAACCAGTTACCGATCAGCCACAGTACATATCCTGCGGCAGGGCTGCACCGCTGCGCAAAATCACGTATATATATATGTGATTTTGCATATCAGGTGGGGGGGCGTGTGACCGCCCTACCCGCGCCGCCGATTGCGGCCGCGGAGGTCAATCACCGGGTCCCAGCTGGTGATTACCCACCGGGTCCAGCGATTGCCGGCAAACAGTGACACAGAGCACAGCTGCATTGTTTTCAATGCTCCTCTAACCACTTGAAAACCAAGCCTTTTCTGACACTTTTTGTTCACATGAAAAAAATCATTATTTGCTAGAAATTTACTTTGAACTCCCAAACAATAAATTTTTTTAAGCAAAGGCCTTAGAGAATAAAATGGTGTTGCAATTTTTTTATGTCACACAGTGCTTGAGGAGCGATTTTTCAAACACCTTTTTTGGAAAAAACACATAATATTGGCCAATTTTTTGGTAAGATATAAAAGAGTAAATGGATACCAAACATGACATGCTTTAAAATTGCGCACGCCCATGCAATGGCACTCCCTGCACATAGTTAATCCTTTGATCACCCTCATGTTAACCCCTTCCTGCCCAGTACCATTAGTACAGTGTCAGTTGTCAGTGGTTTTTTTTAGCACTTATCACTGTATTGGTGTCACTGGGGATGTCAGTTCCCCCAGTATCAGAATGTCCTCCACTGTCCCGCTATAAGTCGCTGATCGCCGACATTACTAGTAAAAATTTAAAAAAGATCCCAGTATATATACCGCCATTTGTAAATGCTATAATTTTCACATAAACCAATTTATTTACGTGTATTGAGATTTTATTCTGGCATAAATTTATGACATTTGCTTTTTTACATTTTTTTACTGGACATTTTTAATAGCAAAAAGTAAAAAATATAGTTTTTTTCTCAAAATTGTGGGACTTTTTTTTTTAAGCTCAAAAAATTAAAAACGCACAGGCAATTACCACCAAAAGAAAGCTCAATTCGTTGGAAATAAAAGATGTAAATTTAATTTGGCAGCGCCATAACGCAAAAAAATGCCCTGGTCAGGAAGGGGGGTAAATCCTCAGGAGGGCAAGTAGTTAAATCATCTGATCACACCAAGATTGGTGTGATCAGATGCTTTCCCAATTAAAAATGGCACTGTTTAGGGGCAGAAAACAAGAAGAAAGGGGCAGAAAAGAAGAGAATACTAATAGAGGAATTATATAAATTAGAACAAGAACATAAAAGAAGAAAAGAAATAGCAGTACAACGTAAGATAATTTTAAAAATAGAAGAGTTGAATGACTTAATGGAGCAGGAGACAAAAAGGATCTTTTCAATATAGTGGCAAAGGAAAGGTATATGTGGGGTAATAGACCAGGAAAATATTTGACAAAAATTTTAAGAAAAAAGAAATCAGTAAATTATATAG
This sequence comes from Staurois parvus, assembly GCF_062004578.1. NCBI lineage: Eukaryota > Metazoa > Chordata > Amphibia > Anura > Ranidae > Staurois > Staurois parvus. The sequence goes on from NW_028318226.1 coordinate 3,826,673, forward strand.
AGAAGATTAGAAATAAAGCGGGAGAGATAGTATACTCAACTAAAATGATCGCTAGCGTATTTCAAAAATACTATAGCTCATTGTATGCGGTTAATTATAAGGATCAAAATGTTTTGATAGGAGAAAGAAACATGAAAATTCAGAAATATTTAAAAACAGTTGGATTACTTAGATTAGGGGATGAAAGACTGGCAATGTTAGAAAATCCAATTTCACAAGAGGAAATACTAGCAGCAATAAAGAGCACAGTGGCAGGGAAAATCCTGGGACCGGATGGATATACAGTAAGATATTACAGGAAATTTAAAGAACAGCTAGTGTTTAAAATATGTGCATATATAAATGCATTAGGAGCAGGTACAGAAATTAGGAAGGAGTCATTCTTAGCACAAATCACGATAATACCCAAAGAAGGAAAAATTCTATCCCAATATACCAGCTACAGGCCAATATCATTACTAAATATAGATACGAAATTATATGCGAAGGTGATCACTAGTAGGATGAAAGATCTAATGCCAGAATGGGTACACCTTGATCAGGTGGGGTTTATACCGGGAAAAGAAGGAAGGGTTAATGGTCTGAGATCATTACTCATCCTGCAAAAGAGTAGGAAGGAGAGGTCCCCAGTGGTATTCCTGTCGATAGACACTGAAAAAGCATTTGACAGGGTAGACTGGGGATTTATGATAAGTACTCTAGAAGTATAAGGATTAGGACCTAAATTGATGCGATGGATAAAAAATCTATATAACCACCCCTCTGCATCAGTGAAGGTTAATGTTACATTATTGCAACTGTTTATAATGCTTAATGGAACAAGGCAGGGGTGCCCATTGTCACCCCTCCTGTTTATGCTATCTTTAGAGCCCCTGTTAGCTACTATACAAAATAGTTTAGGTATAAAAGGAATTCAAATTGGAGGTGTGGAGCATAAAGTAGCAGCATGTGCAGATGATATATTATTCTATGTGGTAAATCCTAGACTAACACTACCAAATTTAATGAGAGTATTAAAACACTATGGAGAGCTGTCAAACTTTAAGATTAATCTTTTGAAGTCAGAGATATTGAATAATAATCTACCGAAGAGAGAAAGACAGGCAATACAAGGGAAATTCCCTTCTATCTGGCGGGATAAAGAATTTAACTATTTAGGAGTTAGGTTAACACTGTCATTGAAGGGAATATACCTTGCAAATTATATCCCGTTAATAAATGAGATAAAAGAGGAACTGAGCACAATTTCAAGAGGTTCACTTTCTTGGATAGGTTGAATAAATATGGTTAAGATGGTGATATTACCTAAAATTCTATATAAATTCCAAATGTTGCCAATATATTTGCCACGGGGGTATTTAGGGACATGGAAAATATAATAATAAGATATATATGGGCAAATAAAAAACCAAGGGTAAACCAGGAGATCCTACGTAACAATAAAAAGAAGGGGGTTTAAATATGCCGGATTTTAAAAGATTTTTTTGCAGTAGTTATATCATGAATAATGGATTGGGCATATAATGAACATGGGAAAAGTTGGGTAAAGACTGAAAAAACACTAAGTGAAGTACAATTAGATAAATGTATTTGGATTCTACAACAATACCGTATGTTTGCAGAAAACACTAGCACTCTGACACAAAATGTTTTTAGGATATGGGATTTAATATATAAACAAATGGGGTGGGAATATAATTCACCAATGATACCATTAGTACGGACAAATTATTTCACATCGGGAAAGAGTATTATTTCAGGTATGTGGATAAAAGATAAGAATGTATGTTTAAAAGATATTATGAAAATGGAAAAAATATGCACCGTACAAGAGCTGAAACATAAAAAGTATGTTTTCTTTGATGGATTAATGGCAGTATTATCAACCAAAACATTTTTTCACAAAACTTCCACAGCCTTTAAGATGGGTGGAAAACTTGCACCCATTAGAGCACTTATTGAATTTAGAAGGTATACAAAAACATTGCACTTCACGTATGTATAAGACACTTACCATAATATCCGGACCGACTTCATTAGATTGTAAGCTCGAAAGAACAGGGCCCTCAATCCCCTCTTGTTTTGCATTGTATTGGTATTGTTCTGTCACATGTTCTGTCCCCCTCTGTAATGTACAGCGCTGAGCGAACTATTGGCGCTTTATAAATACTGTATAATAATAATAATAATAATAATAATTAGGGTATATGGAGAATGGGAAAATGAATTGGGAACACAATTGAATGAGCAACAGAAAGAGAAAATATTTAGCATTGCACAGGGAGCAACGGATATGTACACAGTTGAGATGAACTATAAACTACTGATAAGATGGTTTGTTACGCCCAGTAAAGCTCATAAGTATTACCCAGAGAACTCTTCACTTTGTTGGAGAGATTGTGGGAGAGAAGGTACACTGGTACATATCTGGTGGGAATGCCCCAAAATACAAATTTTCTGGCAGACGATAGTACAACAAATATCAGAAATAGTGGGAGAAAGTATAATAATGGATCCATGGGTGTATTTATTTCATTATACCAATCTCACAGTGAAACAATATAAAAATAGGATTGTATTTCATTTACTTAATGTGGCAAAAGGATTGATCCCTACATCTTGGAAGGCTCAGGAATTACCTAAAGTTAAAAACTGGATAAAGAGGGTAGAATATATTTATAAGAAAGAAAAGTTATACTATAGTGGAGAAGATAAAATGGAGAAGATCATGAAAATTTGGAAAAGGTGGTGTGAATTTAGGACTACATGGAGATTTGCTGAACTGATGAAATAACAGGGAAAAGGGAATAAGGAGAGGGAGCGATGGGGAAAAATAGGTTATCGTAATTAGTGAGCATTTTTGACACAAGAAGAGAATGGGAAGAGGGAATAAGGGTGGTGGTGGTGGTGAGGGTGGGGGGAGAGGGAGGGGAAAGTAAACCAAATTTGTTATGAATATTAGTTGATTTGTGTTAGCAATGTATTGGTATTTGTATAATGTAATTAACAACAATAAAAAAATAATATAAAAAAAATGGAGCTGTTCATAACTTGCAAAATTGAAATGACTACACTATAGAGATGATTGGAGCCATTCCGGTTTCTGATCAGCTACATGGTCAGCTGGCAGTTTCCCTGATGAGATGAAACAGCCCGAGAAAGTCAGGGAAGGAAGCGAGGGGGAACATACCCTCCCGCTGCTTGTACAAGCAATCAAACTGCTATTTAGTCTCTCTGATTGCTTGTACAAGAGAGTTGACCACTAGCTCAAACGGTACCGGGGTGAAACCTGCAGGCATCACTCCTGTATAACCACTGAAAGTCCACAATTGTACGGGTACGTTGCTGGTCAGGAAGTGGCTATTAACATCTGGCGATTCATCAACCGACTGCATTCATTGTATATCTGTGCTTTTATTATCATTGCCCAATAAAGTCATTTCATATTTTGGAGAGCACACGCATATTCTGAGAGCACACCCTATTGCTGTCAGAATAAACTGTCAGAATAATCGGTACTGCAGCTGAGTGGCATTCCTGCAAAGAAAACAGCAACAATAAAACACAGTAACAATAGAACATTAACTTAAAAGAAAACACACATTTTTTTAAATTCAAATCTGTGCCAAATAATATGAAAAATATATATGCCTAAGCATAGAAGCGATCCTCTCGCTGACTACCCCAGGCCCCCATTCTGGGGAAATACATTCTTTTTTTTAACTGCGTATGATAAATCTTATCTAGCAACCCTGAATGCACCCATGTATTTTCTGAGAGCACACCCTGTTGCTGTCAGAATAAATAGATTGGTGCTGCAGCTGAATGGTGTTCCTGCAAAGCAAACATCAATGATTAACAATAGAACACAGTAACAACAGAATATTAACCCAATAAAACAACTATTTTTGGTTTTTCAATTTTTGTTATACTTTTTTTTCCTTTTTTTTTAACTTTTTTTGTAACTTAAAAATTTTTAAACTTTCCAGACTGATTTTAAGGTCTCTCAAAATGCGATAGACAGTTTCCTGACTATTGGAACAGTGAAGTGGCGAGCAAGTGACCAGATATGATTATTGCACCACATCCCTTAAAATTGCAAATAATCAATAGAGAAGATGGAACCACACATTAAAAGTTAAATCATTTTTATATCGTATTTTCGTAAAGAAAACACAAGAAAGGAAAAAATACAAAAACATAAAAACTATTTCAATTCTAAGAATACCAACTGAGATTCAAACTTGGTTAGGTAAATGTAGTATACTCCCTACATGTTTCGCCCTCACGGGCTTCTTCAGGGGAGATTTTTTGAGGAAATTTCTACCTCCAAGGCAGTCTAAAAGTATATCAAAGGAAAACTGTTCAATTACCAAATAACTTTAATATATCCAATACAAGGTAATTAATCAAATATATATACATATATATGGGACTCAATGGCTCACCCTGGATGTGAAAGCTCACGGAGCTAGAAGAAAATGACCTAAAAAATCTTAATTGGCCTACACATCCAAAACAGTTGTAGAGGATATAATGGGCATCAGATATCATCTAGGCACAATGGGATAAACAAAAAAAGATTAATTAAATTTAACGGAATATATGAAGAGATCATAATTCAATAGGTTGAGATAAACTTTGGGCAATTTTACCTGTTAAATGCTTTAGGATATATAGGTATAACCTAACAAAGATCTATTTGACCTATATGTTCACAACCATAAGAGAGGAAACAATGGACATCAAACATCCCTCTAGACAAAATAGGATAGACAAAAATCAGAAACTAATTTAATTTCAAAAAAGAAATCAAGAGATGTTAATTAATGAAAATTAACTTAATTGATTTTACCTATGGAAATTGCAGAGAAATATAGAAATATGTTCTGTCTAATTGGCCTATAATGTCCAAATAAGGTTGAAGAATATAATGGGCATGAAATATCCATCCAAGCATAATGGGATTAGGTTGAAAAATATAACGGGCATCATATATCCATCTAAGTATAATGAAATAAACATAGGGGAACCAAAAGATTAATTCCAAAACGGAATATAAGGAAAAAGTTATAAATTAATAAAGGGTTCAAATTAAATAAATCAATTTTACTTGTTAAATATTGCAATTCAAGTAGCAAGGAAAATGTAGGGGAAAAGGATTTTAATTGAGGATTAATTTCAATTCCACCATCAGAGATCAGCAAAGGACAAAAGTCCAGATGATATTAGCTGAAAAAACAATCACTACTGTAAGAATGCAATATAAAGCAGGCCCTCAGGTGATAGAGAAGTCACCATTTTCTTAAAGCTCATCCATTGAGTAGATCAATCTAAATACCTCCGTTCAGATCCAAAACAGCCTCCAAGATACTCAGTGTGCACTAGTGATTAGCAGAAAGAGCATTTTTAAATTTCCCACCCTCTTTTATATCCTCCACGCTGACATATGATGTCAACGGCCGGGTGTGGACGCCTAAGATACAACTGCACATGTGCAAAGGCTCTCCTGCACATGTGTGAACCATTAATCTATTACTACAATGAAAGACTGACAGAACATCACTCATTAAGGGAGGGAACAAAGCACACAGTAGAACAGTATCAACAATGACAACAACAAAATTAAATATAACACTTTTTGGGTTTTAAAATTTTAACTTTTTGGGGGATTTGTACTTTTTATTTTTTACTTTTTAACTTTAACTTTTTAAAACACATTGTAGGGTCTCTCAAAATGTGATAGCATGTTTCCTGACTACCTAACATCTTTTGAGACCCTGTGTAAATGTGTACCCTAGACCAGTGTTTCTCAACCTTTTTTCAGTCAAGGCATCCTTTAAAATTATGGACAGCCTCGAGAAACCCCATTCTAAAATGTAAAATACTATAATAGTTTTACATATTGCATCAACATCCACACACATAGGACACCCAACGCTAGAGGTGATTTATTCCTCCAAATCAAATATTCTTTGTGTTACTAAAAGGCAAACTTGATCCACTTGCTGACTTGTATAGAATTTTTGGGCAATTTTTAGGCATTTTGCCAAGGCACCTCTGAAGAAACTTCAAGGCACCCTGGTTGAATAAGGCTGCCCTAGACTGTGCTGTGCTGTACCCTATACTAATACTCCACTAGTGTGTGTTAGTGACGTAAGCAATCCTTGAGGCAGAGACCAGGTTAGCCAGGACAGGAGGGAAAAAAAAGTGTAACATCTAATTCCATGTCTGGTACAGACACAACATCTATTTGGGGTGATTTTTGGGTTGGATACCAGGAATGGCATCAGGAAAATCCTCTTATACAGCCAGCTCACTGCATCTGGGTAGGGAGTTTGGGCCACAGCACCTTCTGGATACAAAAGGGCCTTGATGACCTTTTCCTGAAATTTTAGGAAGGATCCGCCTCATCCAGTTGCTTTGTACAGAGCCAACTGAAATACAAATACAGACACTTTTTTCTACCAGCTGTCAGGGAATGGGAAGATCGCTGCGGCGATCGAATCCGCACATGCGTAGAGTCCTGACAAAACGTACAGGCAGGCGGGCACTATGACCCAAGCGTGCCTGTCACCAATAACTGCGCCGGGCAAGCATTAGGACCCAGGAGCGCCTGTCAGGAGTCGGGCGGGCTATTTAAACCCAGCTCTTGCAATGCTCAAGTGCCGTATGGTCTTTCCTGTGTTCCTGTGAGTTTACTTTGCTGCTGACCCTGCCTGATCCTGATCTGCTGACTTCTCCTGCTCTGACCCCTGGCTTGCCTGACCATTCTCCTGCCTGCTCCTGCACTTTTGATCTCCTGCTGCCAAACCCGGACCGTGACCCGTTTATTCTTCTGCCTGCTGTTTTGTACCGACCTGCTCCGCTGTTACCGACCTGGCCTGTCTGACCTCGCTTACTCTACCTCCTCACATCAGACTCTCACCTGCTGCGTACCACCGACAGGTGCCTCTACCACAGCTGGTTGCACCCAGGGGTCGCGACCTGGTCTCGGCTTGCTCCAAGTCCATCCCCACCATCAGGGGCTCTGGTGAACAAGCAGGTCGGAACTTAGATTGCGTGCCCTGGGGAATTCTGGTCTGTGGAACGCTAGAGGCTACCACCGGCTGGTCCCTAACAGAACCATAAGGCCATGACGGAGTCTGGAGGAGGACCCTCTCCCTGAGAAGAGATGTGCCACCATCTGTCCATGCTTACCCAAGCTGTCAAGATGCTGGAAGAGGGTTATAAACACTTGGAGGGACGTGTCCAGGCCCTAGCCGCTCCTACTGTTACGGCGTCAGACCCGGTCGGTTCACCTCCTACCAGTAGCCCTGCGGGACCCTCTGCTGGAGCAGTGTTCTCCATTCCCCCGCCGGAGCCTCGAGTCCCAATGCCTGAGCAATTCCATGGAGACCGAGGGAAGTTTTGGGCCTTCCTGAATTCCTGCCAGCTCGACTTCGACCTCCAACCTCGAACGTTTGCATCCGAATCTGTGAAGGTGGGATTCGTGATATCTTTGCTGCAGGGTGAACCCCAGGCCTGGGCACATCGTCTATTTGAGGCTCGCCATCCGCATGTGAACTCTGTGGCAGAATTTTTTAAGGCAATGGCACAATTATATGACGATCCTCAGCGAGCTGCTTCAGCCGAAGCAGCCCTACATTCTCTGCAGCAGGGACGCTGGGCAACAGAGGATTATGCCTTGGAATTCAGGCGTTGGTCTGGAGATACGCAATGGAATGATGCAGCACTGCGCCATCAGTTCCGCCTAGGATTATCCGAGCCCCTAAAGGATGAATTGGCCAGGGTAGGTGTGCCTGATTCTTTGGAGAAATGAATCACCCTGGCAATTCAGATTGACCGTAGGTTACGGGAACGAAGGCAGGAAAGGTCTGGTCAAGGGTCAAGGCCTACATGGATGTTACCACGGGTCCCAATCCCATCACATCCTGCAGTCAGCAATCGGAGTCCTGAACCTGCGGACGGAACAGAGCCTATGCAACTTGGGTTAATGCGGCCATCTCTCACGGCTGAGGAACGCCACAGACGCAGAGTGAATAATCTATGCCTATACTGCGGAGCAGCAGGTCACATGGTGCGTTCCTGTCCTGAGAAGCTCTGTAAGTACTCTACCATTTTTTCTATGTCTCCAACCTGTGTAGATGATCCTACTCGTGTAGTCGTGCCCATCTCATTCCAGCTCCCAGGAATAACTGTGCAGGTAATGGCTATTATTGATTCTGGGGCCTGCAGTTGCTTTGTGGACCTTAACTTTGCAGCTCAGCAACAAATTCCGTTATTGTCCAAAGAACGAGGGTTGAATATTTTTCTGGCTGATGGTTCACAAATTAAATCAGGGTTGGTAGATCGAGAGACCCCTCCTTTGTGCACCACAGTAGCAGGCCACCACCATGAACTCCTCCGCTTTGATGCTATTGCGTCCCCTCTATTTCCAGTGATTTTAGGGCTCCCATGGTTACGGGCTCATGATCCCCAAATTAACTGGAAGACTGGATCTGTTCAATTTCACTCACTATACTGCTAGGAGCACTGTCTCCTAAAGTCATCACCAGGGCCCCAAACCTTGTTGTGTGTGAATACAGATACAGATCTAGCACAGACTGTGCCCTCCGCATACCATCATTTCCTTGACGTGTTCAGCCCACGAGGTGCAGAGATTCTCCATCCACACCGGGCCTATGACTGCCCTATTGACCTGCTCCCGGGATCCGAGATTCCCTTTGGCCGAATCTTCCCGCTGTCTGAACGAGAGTTGGGCGCCCTAAAAGAATACATTGATGACAGTCTGCGGAAGGGATTTATTTGCCCCTCCACTTCATCAGCCGGGGCGGGGATCTTTTTCGTAGAGAAGAAGGACCAGTTCCTGAGGTCCTGCGTAGACTATAGGGACCTGAATAAGATCACCGTAAAGAACCGGTACCCCCTTCCTTTAGTCCCTGAATTATTTCAGAGACTAAAGACGGCCTCCATCTTTACCAAACTAGACCTCAGGGGAGCCTATAATCTAGTGCGCATTCGGGAGGGGGATGAGTGGAAGACCGCCTTCCGCACTCGCTTTGGGCACTTTGAGTACCTCGTTATGCCATTTGGTCTCTGTAATGTACCGGCTACATTCCAACACTTTGTGAATGACATTTTTAGGGACATCCTGGACATCTATGTGATTGTGTATCTGGATGACATCCTGATTTTTTCCTCATCCCTGGAGACACATAGAGATCATGTCAGGAGTGTACTGGAGCGGCTGCGAAAGCATGGGCTGTATGCTAAAGCTGAAAAATGCAGCTTTGAGCAGAGCAGCATCCCCTTTTTGGGGTTGATTATTTCAACTGATGGGGTTGCGATGGATCCCAAAAAAATATCTGCAGTTTTAGAATGGCCAGTCCCCACGGATAAAAAGGGGGTCCAGCGATTTATTGGCTTCGCCAATTTTTACAGGAAATTTATTAAAAATTTCTCGGGCCTGGTAACTCCCATCACTCAGCTCACTAAGGTGGGGGTGCGTTTCCGATTGACACCTGAGGCACAGACCGCCTTTGAAGCCTTGAAAAAACTATTCACGACAGCCCCTATTTTGAGTCATCCCTACGCTTCATTACTTTACATTCTGGAGGTAGATGCTTCGGAAAATGCGGTAGGAGCTATTCTGTCACAAAGAATAGGAGTGAAGGAGCTGATGCACCCAGTGGCTTTCTTTTCCAGAAAACTCTCCCCATCAGAAAAGAATTATGATATTGGGGATCGGGAGTTGTTAGCGATTAAGACAGCACTGGAGGAATGGAGATATCTATTGGAAGGGGCATTGCATCCCATCCTGGTCTATACTGACCATAAAAATCTAGAATATCTGAGGACAGCAAAACTCCTCAGGCCGCGTCAGGCCAGATGGGCATTGTTCTTCTCAAGGTTTACTCTGCACATCACGTATTGGCCCGGATCTAAAAATACTAAACCGGATGCTCTCTCCCGGATGTTTGAGGACCCTGGGGAGACAACCAAACCTGATACTATTCTGCCGGCAAGTAGCTTTTTGCTACTTCAGTCCGAACTCCTAACTAGACTTCAAGCTGCTTCCACGGGGACTCCTAGGCCAGCTGGAGTCTCATTGCAGAACAAGGAAGATCTCTTGTGGAGGGGGAGCAGATCCTGGTACCCGACGAGACGCGAGCTCTGGTCTTAGGCTATTGCCGTGACCACCCGTTAGCAGGCCACTTTGGGGTACACAAGACATTGGACTTGCTCCAACGCATGTTTTGGTGGCCAAACATGGCCAAAGATTGCAAAATGTATGTCAAATCCTGTGCCGTCTGCAGCAGGAACAAGCCCACCAGAGAGACAAGGCTTGGGGCTTGCTGCGACCACTGCTGGTGCCCGACAGACCTTGGAGTATGATCGCAATGGACTTCGTGGTGGAATTATCGCCATCACAAGACCATACTGCGATCTTTGTAGTGGTAGATCGGTTGTCCAAGATGGCTCACTTCCTTCCATTGAGAGGTACACCATCTGCTTCAGAAACGGCACAGGTATTTATCAGAGAGATCGTAAGGCTACATGGAGTGCCAAAAAACATTGTATCTGATCGGGGTGTTCAGTTCACTTCAAGGTTTTGGAGGGCTTTGTGCGAAGGGTTGGAAATTGAACTTTCATTCTCCTCAGCATACCACCCGCAAACAAATAAACTGAGCGAACCAACCAAACACTAGAACAGTACCTTAGGTGCTATACATCGTTCCTCCAGGACAACTGGCTGGCCCCCCTAGCTGAATTTGCATACAATAATGCTTTCCACTCTGCCACTAAGCAATCCCCGTTCTTTGCCAACTATGGCTTCCATCCCTCGTTCTTACCTGATTTGATCCCGGAGAAACCAGTCCCAGCAGCTCAAGAGACCCTGAATTTCTTTACAACCAATAACAAGTTATTACAAAAAACCATGGCAAAAGCCCAGGAGGACAGCAAAAGGATATTTGATAGAAAGAGAAGGGGGGAATTGGTTATACAGGGGACAAGGTGTGGCTGGCCACTACCAATCTGAAACTGGCATGCCCATCGAGAAAGTTGGCACCCAAATTTGTGGGTCCTTTCCGGGTAGAGCATAAGGTTAATGAGGTAGCATATAAGCTGGCACTCCCCGAGTCCTTCAAAATCCATCCTGTGTTTCATGTGTCCCTACTGAAACCCGCTGTAGCAGATCCTTTTACAGATCATAGATCTAGACCCCCAGAGGCCATAGACATCGATGGGGAAGAGGAATTCGAAGTGGAGGCTATTATTGACTGCAGGCGGAGGGGGGGCAAACACAGTATCTCATCAAGTGGAAAGGCTATGGGCCAGAGGAAAACTCTTGGGAACCTGCTCAAAATGTTCATGCCCCTCGGTTAATTCGGGAGTTCTTTCACAATCAGCCTCAAAGGAGAAACCGATTGGGCATCCGGAGGCTGTCCGTAAGGGGGGGGCAATGTCAGGGAATGGGAAGATTGCTGCGGCGATCGAATCCGCACATGCGTAGAGTCCTGACAAAACGTACAGGCAGGCGAGCACTACGACCCAGGCGCGCCTGTCACCAATGACTGCGCCGGGCAAGCATTAGGACCCAGGAGCACCTGTCAGGAGTCAGGTGGGCTATTTAAACCCAGCTCTTGCAATACTCAAGTGTCGTATGGTCTTTCCTGTGTTCCTGTGAGTTTACTTTGCTGCTGACCCTGTCTGATCCTGATCTGCTGACTTCTCCTGCTCTGACCCCTGGCTTGCCTGACCATTACTCCTGCCCTTTTGATCTCCTGTTGCCAAACCCGGACCGTGACCCATTTATTCTTCTGCCTGCTGTTTTGTACCGACCTGCTCCGCTGTTACCGACCTGGCCTGTCTGACCTCGCTTACTCTACCTCCTCACATCAGACTCTCACCTGCTGCGTACCACCGACAGGTGCCTCTACCACAGCTGGTTGCACCCAGGGGTCGCGACCTGGTCTCGGCTTGCTCCAAGTCCATCCCCACCATCAGGGGCTCTGGTGAACAAACAGGTTGGAACTTAGATTCCGTGCCCTGGGGAATTCTGGTCTGTGGAACGCTAGAGGCTACCACCGGCTGGTCCCTAACACCAACATTTGGCATTATGGGAAACTAATTATGGGTTCATCATCTGGTTGTTGAAGTTCACCCCTCCAATGTTAAGGTTATAGTCATAGACACAGAGGGTCTTCTTATCAACACCAGTCGCTATTCAATTTTGGACTGTTGTGTCTGCATGAATGGAAGACAGGACAAAAATATCCTGTTTGTCCTTCCACTTCACTGCAAGCAATTCATTATTTCTCAAGCAGGCTTTCTCCCCCTTTCTAAGTCTGGTATTTACAAGCTGTTGGGGGAAGCCCAAGCAATTAGGTCACATGGTACCACATGAGTCAATTCCAAGATCAAAAATGTGTCAAAAATGTGTCTAAATAATGGCACACTTGTATAAACATTGTCCACATACAAGTGGTACCCCATAAGGAAAAAATGTGAAAAAAGTCCCAAACTATCTTGCCACTGTTCCCTATGTAGTCTGGGCATCCGAAGCTCCATGTAACCATATTTTTGCTCGTAAATCTGAAAAGTACATGTATAGCCTGTTGCTCTCTCACAGAACTTATACATTTGACCCCATAGCTGTCAAGCTTGCTGGGGAGAAACTGTATGAATACAAGGCAGCCAAATAAAAATTAATGAGGGACTCATCAACACAGATGTTTTGTCGGGCCATGTATACATCTGCAAATTTCTGGTTAAGGTGATTTATGAGGGCCCGAATTTTGTGGAGCCTATCATATTTAGGGTCACCCCAAGGACGACAGAGTGTATTGTCATTGAAATGCATAAATCGCATTATACTGTATTCCTATATCTATGCCTGGCCATGGCAGCAGAGAACACGGGCATATGATTAATCGGGTCTGTGGACCAATATGACCATGACTCATTCTTTTTAGTAATGCCCATGTTGAGGGTTAGGCTGAAAAAAATCTTAGAATCAGAAACTGTAATAGATATCCATGCAAATTGTCTGGTAAGGTTTGAATTTGGGTTGGTGGCAATGAATTGTGCATACAAATTGCTTTCATCCACAATCAATCCATACAGATCTTCTGTGAAAAACAGCTCCAAAAAATCAAGGGGAGTAGTCAAATTTGCTGTTTCCACCTGCTTGAGATGATTGTAGCCATATTAGTGCACTTGCGACAGAAACAATTGAGTACTGACGTGATAATTTTTTTTATTTGCACTAACATACAATTTTGAGGACAAGCTTTCGGGGTATGTCCCCTTCTTCAAGGTCCAGGCAGTACTACTACAACATTTTAGCAGAATGTTAGAAGAGATGTGGGGGATGAAAAGAAAAAAAAACCAAAAAGAAACACATACAAACAGATGTACACGCAATGGTTAAAAGACTAGGATTAGACTAGAGATAAGACACAGCAAAAGCAAAGACTGGGGGGGGGGGAGGAACAACACTCACAGAGGGAGTCATAAAACCATTGGATAATGTTTGAAGAATCCCATGTCCAAATTAAGGCCGTTATCTCTTGTGTCTCTTGTGTCTTAGAACTTTGAACCCCCAAACATTATATATTTTTTATATTTAATCATTTTTGACAAAGCTTAATAGTACATACATTGTCAAGTATAGCAGGGACACATCCGTTATACCAAGCAAAACATGGTTAATACAATATAGGTAGTAACCTTTTAACATTGTTTACAACATAGCAGGATCATAGTCGTCAGGCCTACTCAAACAATACATTTGGCATAACGTTCCTTATAGCTTTAAACTTGACAAAGGCAAATTGGTTAAAAAAAAAATTAGAAACTTTAATATAACTTAAACAAAAGATAAAAAAGAAAAAGGTAAGAACAAACTGCTGTGAGTTTTTTTATCATGGAGCTACAGTCTAAATGTACTAAGGAAGAGAAATGGTAGTAAGGGTACTATGGATCAGGGGCGGACTGACCATTTGGAAACTCGGGCACTGCCCGAGGGCCCTGGGTCAGTAGGGGGCCCCATGAGATGCCCCTGGAACCTTTTTCATAGGCTTTTTTGTTTGGGCAAGGACACAGGGGCCCCATGAGTTGTCAGTCCGACCCTGCTATGGATTGTAATGACACTAGAATAAGTGAATAGTTTACCTCACGTTTTTCTCCAAGGAGACCATTGAGCATGAAATATACGTATTTGAGACTGATTATATGCAATACATTTTTATATTCATATGTTAATGCCAAATGTTTAACCTCCAATATGCTTGGGGGCTCATTGGATTTGCAGCACCTAGTTATAGCTAATCTAACAGCCATCAATACATGTATAGTTAGTGGTCTTAATTGAGTTTGGATGTTATCTATGCCAATACTTAATATTGTAAGTTCTGGAGCAGGTGTAAGGATTAAGCCTGTAATAGAAGTTATCAATCTGTAGATACCATTCCAGCAGCTTTTCAGGCGAGGACACGCCCAAAGCATATGGATTAAAGATCCTACTTGTCCACATCCTTTCCAACACTTATCATTTTTGGATGGATCAAATTTTGCTTTAATATATGGAGTGATATGCCATCTAAGGTGAATTTTGTGAGACATCTCCCAATATGTAGAACATTTTCTGTGCCCTGGTCAGGCCAGCACGCCGCAGAAGTGGGTTGCGTCAGGAGGGAAATTGCAGTCCCCTCCAATGCAACCACCTGAGGGTGGGAGATGTAACAGCGTATACCCAGAGATGGACGCGGTTCAACCATTCTGGCTTCAACCTCCATCTTGGCAAAGGGGTTAACCATCCTGACAAACATATTTCCCCCTCATTCTCCCCCTCTCTTTCTGAGAGTCCCAGTGACATTTGGCCAGTGTGTATGTGTGTAGAAGTGTCACAGGAGGCCAGGGCCCAGCAGGGGGCTAGGAGCTATAAAGTCCCCAAGGGAGCTGGGGTCTAGCTGTCCAAAGAACCTGTAAAATGTAACACCTCGTATAAGATAAGGCAAGCTTTCCCTGGAGTTCAAGACATTCCAAGGAAGGCGGGACCAGCTAACACTTTTAAAAAATCCAGTTTTCCCCTATGTCTCATATCTTGGACTATGAGAGACTTACATAAAAACCGGGCATATCGTCAGATTGGCCACGAGAAGGCGAACAGTTTGGTAGGTCACTCGCATTGTCTCCAATACATAGGAAAGCCGAAAAATAGATCTCGTGAACCGTTCAGTGTATAATTTCATAATTCATATCTAATCAATCCTCAGACGTGTCTGCATAATAATCTACCCGCGGGTGGAATGTCACTTGTACAGATGGAAAGTTATGTGCCAAAATATGAGTTAGGGGAGATTTGGGCTCTAGTTGAGGTATCCACCCATACCTACATACCTAAACGGTGTATTGGTCCTTGACTTCAAAGACATCCCCTGCTGGGAAACCACAAATTAGGCTGTCAAGCCTAAGAAAAGTTGAGTTGAAGACTTCTCCCATTTTAACATCAATTCCACCTGGGGAGACACGTGCCCTTTAGCTCTGAAACTTGGATCTGCTAACCCAGGACTTTGGCAATTACCTTAACCCTTTCACCTCTCTCTGATATCTCTTTGCTGTGCTGTTAGTCTCTGTATATTTATATATATATCTTAGTTACATTTTTTTCTGTAAATATTTTTTTTGCACCCGTTTGACCTTTTGGTAAAAAATCTTTCCTTCTGAAAGTGTTGAACTGTTTCTATAGCGCTTTATTGCAATTTACGAATTCCTGCCTCTAAAGAGAACGCTACTGTATTTGTTTAACCTAAAAATAGTGCAGCGCTAAAAGTAGTGATAATAAGACAAATATAAGTCCACTAAAAGTCTTGGTCATAAGAACGTGTCCAGTGACAAATGAGGATTCAAAATTGGTGATCCGTGTGGAAACGGCTGAAAAACGCACTCACCAGAAGCAAGACGCATAAACGCAGTGTGCATCTAGAGCTCATGGATCCTCAATCCAGAAGGGAATAAAGCTGGTCCAGTTACAGGAATGGTGGATCCCTCCTCTGTGGGTGCAGCAACAGATCCTCCTCTTCCCAATTAGGTGTAGGATTCCAAGATCAGGATTCTGCAAGCAAAAGCTCCTCAGGGGAGTTTTAGGGAAGGACACCCATAGTGTAGTAGGTTATAAAAAGCAGCTTTATTAAAATATAGTATCCAATTCAAAGTAGGCAGGTATCATAAAGATGTGTCAGCAAGACAAACTAACCCTGACACTCTGAATAATGGCCGCCGGGCCTCCACGTGGCTCCGGCGGCGTAGCGTCTCGACGTCCAGGCTCCTCCGTACGCGTTACGTGCGCACGCACATCTTCAGAGGTATGGAACCATTGGCGTGATGACGCGAATAGGCACATATAAATAAGCATAATGACGCATGCGCGGTTTCGTATGCGCCAGTGTGCAATAACTAAGGCGCATGTGCGTGGCTCCGTCTTCCATTTTAATGGAGCTCAGAGACACAGGATAGAAGGGCAAGAATGCCCTATATTTGACAAATGAATGTCAATGAAGACAAGTTCAACAACGGTGTGAAATACACCTATTTGAAAAACAATCTGATTCAAATCAATAGAAAGTATATAAAATAAGCGCGATAGCGCCAATGTGTTGAACTTATTCCAATTATGTAGTATAATTTGAGTATGTGTATATACATGCGTCATTATTTCTTTGCAAGTTAAAATTTACCAACATTCAAAAAGACATCATAAAAGTTATATGTCAGAAAAAAATAAAATAAAACGCAATAACAAGAAGACTACAGAACTAAATCTGCACTAACCTCAAAACTAATGACACATGTGAAAATCATAAAAAAATCAATAGAAAATGCTTAGATAGAAACGCATGTGAGACGGTCAGTCCGTGCGTCTATAAAAAGGACTATATATATATAAAAAAGAATTATCTATTAGCGTCACCCATTAGCAATGAAGCAGTTAAGATCTAAGTCTATATTAAGCCCCGCTGGGTGGGAAGTGCCCAATTCAAAAATGTGTTTAGTCTCCAGCTGGGAAACTGCTCTCACTTTATGTGTACCCCTCCAATGTGGGGTGACTAAGTCGATCCCCACAAACTTGAGTGATGTGGGATCCCTATGATGGAAACGTCTGTAATGAAGGGATAATGAATGGTCTTTATATCCTTTCCTGATGTTAGCAATGTGTTCCCGAAGGCGGTCTCTAAGCCTCCTGGTGGTTCGGCCAATATATTGTTTGGAGCACAGGCATTCAAGCAGATGCAAATCTCAAACGTGCAACTAAAACACTGTTAGAAAAGAACGACTTGGTCATCCGCCCTGCGGATAAAGGTGGAGGAATAGTAGTCCTGAATAAACAGGATTACATGGAGGAAGTATACAACATTTTGAAAGATTCCTCCACATACCTTCCCCTCAATCATAATCCTACAACGACCTTTAAGAATGCCCTGAAAGCTATCATCAAGACGGGCTTTGATAGAGATATCATCAACAAAAAAGAAAGGGACTTTCTCTGTCCCAAGGCACCTAAAATACCAATCCTCTATATCTTACCTAAGATTCACAAGGACCCTTTGAAACCCCTGGGAAGGCCAATAGTCAGCGGGATCAATTCCCTTTGCTCTAAGATCGGGCAATACATAGACCATTATCTTCAGCCACTAGTAGTCCACACCCCCTCATATCTCAAGGACACTAAACAGGTCCTAAATGCCATTAAAGACATAGTTATCACTCCATCTACAATACTGGTTACAGCAGATGTTGAATCGCTGTACAGTAACATTAACCATGCAGATGAAATGAGAGCCGCAGAATGTTACCTAAGACAGCAGAGCCCTCTTGGTTCCACACATATTGATTTCATTATAGAATTACTTGAATTTGCGATGGTTAAGAAGTACATGTGGTTTGATGGCAAGTATTATTTACAAATAAAGGGTGTGGCTATGGGGGCGAAATTCGCCCCCAGTCTTGCCAATTTATTTATGTCCTATTGGGAGGAAGAGATTATATACTCCAGGGACTGGCCAGAGTTGGTCTTCTATAGGAGATACATTGACGATATTCTCTTGTTGTGGAATGGGAATACACAATCGCTAGAAAACTTTTTCACTACCTTGAATTATAATAATCACAATATCAGACTCACCTATAACTTCAGTCATGAAGAAGTTAGTTTCTTAGACCTTACCTTGGTGAGGGTAGACAATAAAATTATCACCAAAACATTTTTCAAGTCGTCGGATCGGAATAGTTATATTCCTTTGGATAGTTGCCATCATCCCAGCTGGCTTGCTAATGTCCCCAAAGGACAATTGCTAAGACTGAGAAGAAATTGTACTAACACCTCAGATTTTCAGATACAAGCTAATATTTTGAAAGAACGTTTTTTGGAGAAGGGCTATAATGGGGTGTCCCTAGACAATACCATCACAGAAATCACCCAGATTGGTCAGAAGGAACTTTTAGGCACTAGTTCTAAGAAAATAAATGACACTTTTTGTCCGTTTATCACTACCTTCTCTGTTCAACATAGAGCAGTTAAACATATCATCAAGAAAAATTGGAATATATTAAAATCAGATCCAGTTTTGAGTAACATACTTCCTGATACACCTGAAGTAATTTTTCGGAGACCAGCCATTCTTAGAGATAAAATATCTCCTAACATTATTAACCCTCCTGTTAAATCACTCACACTGTTTAATATGAAAGGATTTTACCCCTGTAATAGGTGCATCGCCTGTAAATGCAATGGAAGTAGAAAGAAGAAAATGTATTCCTATAGTTCCAGTCAAACACACAAGACATATGAAATAGATCAATTTATAAGTTGTGACAGCAAATTTGTAGTTTATCTGCTTGAATGCCCGTGCTCCAAACAATATATTGGCCGGACCACCAGGAGGCTTAGAGACCGCCTTCGGGAACACATTGCTAACATCAGGAAAGGATATAAAGACCATTCATTATCCCTTCATTACAGACGTTTCCATCATAGGGATCCCACATCACTCAAGTTTGTGGGGATCGACTTAGTCACCCCACATTGGAGGGGTACACATAAAGTGAGAGCAGTTTCCCAGCTGGAGACTAAACACATTTTTGAATTGGGCACTTCCCACCCAGCGGGGCTTAATATAGACTTAGATCTTAACTGCTTCATTGCTAATGGGTGACGCTAATAGATAATTCTTTTTTATATATATATAGTCCTTTTTATAGACGCACGGACTGACCGTCTCACATGCGTTTCTATCTAAGCATTTTCTATTGATTTTTTTATGATTTTCACATGTGTCATTAGTTTTGAGGTTAGTGCAGATTTAGTTCTGTAGTCTTCTTGTTATTGCGTTTTATTTTATTTTTTTCTGACATATAACTTTTATGATGTCTTTTTGAATGTTGGTAAATTTTAACTTGCAAAGAAATAATGACGCATGTATATACACATACTCAAATTATACTACATAATTGGAATAAGTTCAACACATTGGCGCTATCGCGCTTATTTTATATACTTTCTATTGATTTGAATCAGATTGTTTTTCAAATAGGTGTATTTCACACCGTTGTTGAACTTGTCTTCATTGACATTCATTTGTCAAATATAGGGCATTCTTGCCCTTCTATCCTGTGTCTCTGAGCTCCATTAAAATGGAAGACGGAGCCACGCACATGCGCCTTAGTTATTGCACACTGGCGCATACGAAACCGCGCATGCGTCATTATGCTTATTTATATGTGCCTATTCGCGTCATCACGCCAATGGTTCCATACCTCTGAAGATGTGCGTGCGCACGTAACGCGTACGGAGGAGCCTGGACGTCGAGACGCTATGCCGCCGGAGCCACGTGGAGGCCCGGCGGCCATTATTCAGAGTGTCAGGGTTAGTTTGTCTTGCTGACACATCTTTATGATACCTGCCTACTTTGAATTGGATACTATATTTTAATAAAGCTGCTTTTTATAACCTACTACACTATGGGTGTCCTTCCCTAAAACTCCCCTGAGGAGCTTTTGCTTGCAGAATCCTGATCTTGGAATCCTACACCTAATTGGGAAGAGGAGGATCTGTTGCTGCACCCACAGAGGAGGGATCCACCATTCCTGTAACTGGACCAGCTTTATTCCCTTCTGGATTGAGGATCCATGAGCTCTAGATGCACACTGCGTTTATGCGTCTTGCTTCTGGTGAGTGCGTTTTTCAGCCGTTTCCACACGGATCACCAATTTTGAATCCTCATTTGTCACTGGACACGTTCTTATGACCAAGACTTTTAGTGGACTTATATTTGTCTTATTATCACTACTTTTAGCGCTGCACTATTTTTAGGTTATTCCATTGTAAGTACATATTGGTTGCTTAGAGTGCTTAGCCGCTTTCAGGACTAGCGCTCACTGTTGTTCTCCGTATTTGTTTAACCCTCTGCATAATCGGCCTGCGGTGATCGTATTATGCAGACGATGATCTCAACCATTATAGTGTTTTAGCTGATATCGCCGAGTTTCCTCTTTCTCTGTACAAAAAGGAGGTGGTGGCAGTGTGAAGGGTTAATCACGTAATTAACCTGACCCGGTAACAATCGATTCAGGCTGCTGGTACATCGATTGTGGTCCAATTAGCTGGAAAATCGTTGTGCAGGGTGCAGCTGGGTGTTGCATTGTTACGCACGTGACATCATGGTTTTAGATCGGCTAGTCCTTCGGTCACGAATTTGGTGAGAAGGTCTGGGGTCTGACGCCGCGATCATGACAGGTACCCTTACCAACAATCCAAATCAAACACGCCTATAATGTAATCCAATAAGTGGTAAAAATAGCCTTCCTGTAGATCTCCACAAGGCATCCCTTATGATTAAGTCGATGATGAAACACATCAAGGGAAGTGATGTCAGACGCACACGGGAACCGGAAGTACACCGGCGGCCATTTTGGAAAGGGGAAAGGATCATCTGTGAGAGCCTAGACATTCCCTGGATGGCAGAAAGGTTTTATATCATGTATATTAAGCAATTTTAAAGGCTGGAATAATGTGAGCAGTTTATTAAAGCTTATTGATTCCTTTATCTTGGCGGTATTATACTATTCTTATCCCTCATATATGTACATCTGGATGGAACAAGGTGTATGGGGACACATGCAGTACTATGGCTGATGAATCCAGATAGTGCCGTGGAGGTTGGATTACATTATAGGTGTGTTTGATTTGGATTGTTGGTAAGGGTACCCACTCCTTATTCTTATTAGAAGTGTACACTGTGTTGGCTTGCTTTTGGGCACTGAAGTGTGATTCACACACAGTGTTGTTTCACAGTTTGATTCACTATTTTTAAATTTTTTCACTATTTTTCACTGTAAAGTTTATGTGTATGGGATATTCACTAGAGTGATGTCACATAATAATATTTACCATATTTTTCGCTCCATAAGACGCACTTTTTTCCCCCAAAAAAAGGGGGGGAAATGTCAGTGCGTCTTATGGAGTGAATATAAAGCGGCCGGTCCGGTATTTCTGCCGCCACCATGTCAGAATACTGGGCCGGCCGCTCAGCTGTTCTCTCCTGCAAGGCCTTACCTGTTCCTCGCTCTAGCGCTGCACAGTCTTCCCGCGCTGGCTTCTGTGACAGCCAGGTGCCCACTGCGCATGTGCTGCGCTTTGTGAATGATCCGGTGTCTTCTGGGACACATGACAGGTCCCAGAAGGCGCTGGTCCATTCACAAAGCGCCGTGCTTCTCGCGCATGCGCAGTGGGCATAGAAGCCGGCCTGGGAAGAAGAGGGAAGATCAACTCCGCGGAAGTGGGAGCGGGTACCTGTCAAATTCAGGTACCCGCTCCCCCTCCCTCCCCAAAGGTCAGCAGTTTCTGGTCATTCCCTGCACTGTCAGCAGTCTCTGGTCATTCCCTGCACTGTCTACAGTCTCTGGTCATTCCCTGCACTGTCCGCAGTTTCTGGTCATTCCCTGCACTGTCCGCAGTCTCTGGTCATCCCCTGCACTGTCCGCAGTCTCTGGTCATCCCCTGTACTGTGTCCGCAGTCTCTGGTCATCTCCTGCACTGTGTCCTCAGTCTCTGGTCATCTCCTGCACTGTGTCCTCAGTCTCTGGTCATCTCCTGCACTGTGTCCGCAGTCTCTGGTCATCTCCTGCACTGTGTCCGCAGTCTCTGGTCATCTCCTGCACTGTGTCCGCAGTCTCTGGTCATCTCCTGCACTGTGTCCGCAGTCTCTGGTCATCTCCTGCACTGTGTCCGCAGTCTCTGGTCATCTCCTGCACTGTGTCCGCAGTCTCTGGTCATCTCCTGTACTGTGTCCGCAGTCTCTGGTCATCTCCTGCACTGTCCCCGCAGTCTCTGGTCATCTCCTGCACTGTGTCCGCAATCTCTGGTCATCTCCTGCACTGTGTCCGCAGTCTCTGGTCATCTCCTGCACTGTGTCCGCAGTCTCTGGTCATCTCCTGCACTGTGTCCGCAGTCTCTGGTCATCTCCTGCACTGTGTCCGCAGTCTCTGGTCATCTCCTGCACTGTGTCCGCAGTCTCTGGTCATCTCCTGCACTGTGTCCGCAGTCTCTGGTCATCTCCTGCACTGTGTCCGCAGTCTCTGGTCATCTCCTGTATTGTGTCCGCAGTCTCTGGTCATCCCCTGTACTGTGTCTGCAGTCCATTGGTTCAGAATATTTTTTTTCTTGTTTTTCGCCTCTAAAACCTAAGTGCGTCTTATGGTCAGGTGCGTCTTATGGAGCGAAAAATACGGTAGTTGATTTATGATAATGCGCTATGTGATATTTTTCTTTTTTGAGGTATTATTTATCGTGGAAATCATTGGGAGGACATAAAAATTCTCTGGACACATTTTTTTTCACCGTGATTACACAGGAGGGACATATTTATGTTTCATTTTTGATATTGTGGACTTTATAGGGATTGGATTTCACTTGAATTGTGTTATTGGGAGTTTTCAACTATATTGTAGCATACTCTTTATTTTATTATTCATGCCTGTAATGTGGCTGAAATGATTGGGTGAGATGAGAATATGAAATGAGTAGCTGAATGAGCTAAAAGTAGATGATTCAAGGAACCTCTGTCTACATAACTTTGTTTGATGGAACACCATAGTTTGTCTATATATGGGGTAAACCAGAATTTGGCCCGATCTAAAACTGCTGCAATATAATACTTAAAGTCTGGTAGGCCCATTCCACCCGCTTTCCTGTGTTTAATTGCCATATTAATTTAGACAATATACGTTGCATAAAAAGGAGTTTGGAAGTAATATTGGAAGGGCTCAGAAGTAATAGAGTAGCTTAGGGAGAATAAATACTTTAAATGCTGCTGATCGTCCTGACCAGGATAAGTCAAATTTAGACATCTTATCTATTTCTTTTTGTACCTGTGTTAGTAAAGGGACATAGTTAACATCATATAATTTTGATAAAGGAGTGGTAATCTTTATCCCGAGATAGGACCGAGTATAGGGTAACTTAGTTTGTAGACTTGAAGATATTGCAAAATCCACACCGACATTCATGATTAGAGATGAGCGAAGTATTCAAAAATTCGATTCGACTGATTCGGCGAATTCGTAGAAAAATTTCGATTCGAGTCGAATATATTCGCTGTGAATTTAACTTAAAAAAGGGTGTTTCTAGGCTTCAGAGAGACTTAATATTAGTGCTGAACACTGTACCTTTAATTTAAATGCCCTTGGAGTCTGCTGGGGAAGAGAAATAATACTGTCAGGCAGTATGACATGCAGATGAGTGCCGTCGATCTTAGAATCACCGCACACTTCACTCATTTGGGCAGTCACGGGGCCAAAACCAGAGTGTGGAGCCACAGTGTGGCGGTGGAGGCAGCAGCAATGGGAGGCCATACAGCACCCTATGACAAAAATGGAAACCACCAGCAGTGTGAGGAGACCTGAAAGTGGCACATGGCAGAGTGTGGCGATAGAGACAGCAGCAATGGGAGGCCGTACAGGGACCCATGACACACTCTGGACCTGGCAGCAGCATGAGGAGGCGGTACAGGGGCCCATGGCAGATTACGGGCCTGGCAGCAGCATGAGGAGTCGGTACGGGGGCCCATGGCAGATTACAGGCCTGGCAGCAGCAATGGGAGGCCGTACAGGGACCCATGACACAATCTGGACGTGGCAGCAGCATGGGGAGGCGGTACAGGGGCCCATGACAGATTACGGGCCTGGCAGCAGCATTTAGAGTCGGTACGGGGGCCCATGACACACTCTGGACCTGGCAGCAGCATGAGGAGGCGGTACAGGGGCGCATGACAGATTACGAGCCTGGCAGCAGCAACTTGGACAGGAGGACATTCAGTTTCTGCACCGTCTGGTGCGTGCTCGCAAACTGTTGTCTCTTGGAAACGGATTCCAAGAAAGACTGCTGACGGAATCCGTGAAGAGGAGTAGCAGGAGAAGGAGCATCTGAACGAGCGGAATATGCCAACAAGCGACAACAGGGGCCCATGGCAGATTAGGGGCCTGGCAGCAGCTATGGGAGGCCCGTAATCTGCCAGCACCCTATGACAAAAAATGGAACCCACCAGCAGTGTGAGGAGACCTGAAAGTGGCACATGGCAGAGTGTGGCGATGGAGACAGCAGCAATGGGAGGCCGTACAGGGACCCATGACACACTCTGGACCTGGCAGCAGCATGAGGAGGCGGTATATAGGGGCCTATGGCAGATTAGGGGCCTGGCAGCAGCTATGGGAGGCCCGTAATCTGCCAGCACCCTATGTCAAAAAATTCTACACACCAGCAGTGTGTGAGACCTGAAAGTGGCACATGGCAGAGTGTGGCGATGGAGACAGCAGCAATGGGAGGCCGTACAGGGACCCATGAGAGACTCTGGACTTGGCAGCAGCATGAGGAGGCGGTATAGGGGCCCATGGCAGATTAGGGGCCTGGCAGCAGCTATGGGAGGCCCGTAATCTGCCAGCACCCTATGACAAAAAATGGAACACACCAGCAGTGTGAGGAGACCTGAAAGTGGCACATGTTTGGGGCATGATTCATGGCGGATTTAGTCAGTTGTGTCAGGAACTGGTGGTTTGAAATCCAGACTAATCCACGCCTGATTCATTTTCACAAACGTCAGTCTCTCCACACTTTGGGTGGACAGTCGTGTCCTCCGCGGAGTTGCAATACCTCCTGCCGCACTAAACACGCGCTCCGATGCCACGCTACTGGCCGGGCATGACAGCCTTTCAAGGGCAAATTCAGCTAGTTGGGGCCAAAGGTCAAGTTTCGTTGCCCAGTAGTCAAGGGGATTGTCTACCTCGGTTGGCAGGGTGCTGTCCAAGTAGGCCTAAGCCTGTTGTTTGAGGTCCTGCTCCAGGTCCACCTGATGCTGCTGCTGCTGCTGCTGCTGCTGTGGCTGGTTAGTAGTTTCCTCACTGCGCTGGTGAAGAAAGCTACTCATCATCGACTGCAGACTGAGGCAGCCGCTGCTGGTGGAGCTGCCACTGCTCCTACCACCCCACCCCTCCCCTGCTGCCATGGCAGCGGAACGCGAGCGCACAGGGCCCACAGTGTCTGAGGATGGACGTTGGCGCAGACAGGCAGAGACCAGCTGACTACATAGGTGGTTTTTATAGTACGTTATTTTGGCCTCCCTCTCAGCAGGTGTGAAAAAGGCCACCATTTTTGAACGGTAGCGAGGGTCCAACAAGGTGGACAGCCAAAAGTCATCCCTCTGTCTGATGGTTATTATTCGGCTGTCGCTACGCAAGCAAGCGAGCATGCTATGGGCCATTTGTGCCAAGGAATGCGAGGGACTCCCTGCCTCCATCTCCACAGCATACTGCCACGGTGCGTCTGGGTCCTCTGTCTCCTCCTCCTCCTCCTCCTCTACCAGATGCTCCTGCTCCTCCACTCCTGTCCGCTGAGTGGAAAAACCACCCATTTCACTCAATAATTCCTGAGCACCAATGTCCTCCTCTACCTCCTCCTCTTCTTCCTGTCCTGCCCCCACAGGGGTCATGTGGCGTTGAGATCTGTGCGCCACGTCTACCGCACCCTGACCAGCCATTGTTAACAGCATTTGTTCCAGGACGTGCAACAGAGGAATGACGTCGTTCATCCCATAGTCCTGCCGACTCACGAATAGCGTGGCCTCCTCAAAGGGCCTGAGCAAGCGCAGGTGTCACGCATGAGCTGCCAATGGCTGACATCTAAGTTACACAGGGAATACCTTTATCCGCTTTTAACATCAGGAAATCTGTGATGGCCTTTTGCTGTTCGTAAAGGCGGTCTAACATATGTAGGGTTGAATTCCACCTTGTTGCAACGTCACAGCATGAGGAGTCGGTATAGGGGCCCATGGCAGATTAGGGGCCTGGCAGCAGCTATGGGAGGCCCGTAATCTGCCAGCACCCTATGTCAAAAAATTCTACACACCAGCAGTGTGTGAGGAGACCTGAAAGTGGCACATGGCAGAGTGTGGCGATGGAGACAGCAGCAATGGGAGGCCGTACAGGGACCCATGACAGACTCTGGACCTGGCAGCAGCATGAGGAGGCGGTATATAGGGGCCTATGGCAGATTAGGGGCCTGGCAGCAGCTATGGGAGGCCCTTAATCTGCCAGCACCCTATGTCAAAAAATTCTACACACCAGCAGTGTGAGGAGACCTGAAAGTGGCACATGGCAGAGTGTGGCGATGGAGACAGCAGCAATGGGAGGCCGTACAGGGACCCATGAGAGACTCTGGACCTGGCAGCAGCATGAGGAGGCGGTATATAGGGGCCTATGGCAGATTAGGGGCCTGGCAGCAGCTATGGGAGGCCTGTAATCTGCCAGCACCCTATGTCAAAAAATTCTACACACCAGCAGTGTGTGAGGAGACCTGAAAGTGGCACATGGCAGAGTGTGGCGATGGAGACAGCAGCAATGGGAGGCCGTACAGGGACCCATGACAGACTCTGGACCTGGCAGCAGCATGAGGAGGCGGTATATAGGGGCCCATGGCAGATTAGGGGCCTGGCAGCAGCAATGGGAGGCCCGTAATCTGCCAGCACCCTATGTCAAAAAATTCTACACACCAGCAGTGTGAGGAGACCTGAAAGTGGCACATGGCAGAGTGTGGCGATGGAGACAGCAGCAATGGGAGGCCGTACAGGGACCCATGACAGACTCTGGACCTGGCAGCAGCATGAGGAGGCGGTATATAGGGGCCCATGGCAGATTAGGGGCCTGGCAGCAGCAATGGGAGGCCCGTAATCTGCCAGCACCCTATGTCAAAAAATTCTACACACCAGCAGTGTGAGGAGACCTGAAAGTGGCACATGGCAGAGTGTGGCGATGGAGACAGCAGCAATGGGAGGCCGTACAGGGACCCATGACAGACTCTGGACCTGGCAGCAGCATGAGGAGGCGGTATATAGGGGCCTATGGCAGATTAGGGGCCTGGCAGCAGCTATGGGAGGCCCATAATCTGCCAGCACCCTATGTCAAAAAATTCTACACACCAGCAGTGTGTGAGGAGACCTGAAAGTGGCACATGGCAGAGTGTGGCGATGGAGACAGCAGCAATGGGAGGCCGTACAGGGACCCATGACAGACTCTGGACCTGGCAGCAGCATGAGGAGGCGGTATATAGGGGCCTATGGCAGATTAGGGGCCTGGCAGCAGCTATGGGAGGCCCATAATCTGCCAGCACCCTATGTCAAAAAATTCTACACACCAGCAGTGTGTGAGGAGACCTGAAAGTGGCACATGGCAGAGTGTGGCGATGGAGACAGCAGCAATGGGAGGCCGTACAGGGACCCATGAGAGACTCTGGACCTGGCAGCAGCATGAGGAAGCGGTATATAGGGGCCTATGGCAGATTAGGGGCCTGGCAGCAGCAATGGGAGGCCCATAATCTGCCAGCACCCTATGTCAAAAAATTCTACACACCAGCAGTGTGTGAGGAGACCTGAAAGTGGCACATGGCAGAGTGTGGCGATGGAGACAGCAGCAATGGGAGGCCGTACAGGGACCCATGACAGACTCTGGACCTGGCAGCAGCATGAGGAGGCGGTATATAGGGGCCTATGGCAGATTAGGGGCCTGGCAGCAGCTATAGGAGGCCCATAATCTGCCAGCACCCTATGTCAAAAAATTCTACACACCAGCAGTGTGTGAGGAGACCTGAAAGTGGCACATGGCAGAGTGTGGCAATGGAGACAGCAGCAATGGGAGGCCGTACAGGGACCCATGACAGACTCTGGACCTGGCAGCAGCATGAGGAGGCGGTATATAGGGGCCTATGGCAGATTAGGGGCCTGGCAGCAGCTATGGGAGGCCCATAATCTGCCAGCACCCTATGTCAAAAAATTCTACACACCAGCAGTGTGTGAGGAGACCTGAAAGTGGCACATGGCAGAGTGTGGCGATGGAGACAGCAGCAATGGGAGGCCGTACAGGGACCCATGACAGACTCTGGACCTGGCAGCAGCATGAGGAGGCGGTATATAGGGGCCTATGGCAGATTAGGGGCCTGGCAGCAGCTATGGGAGGCCCGTAATCTGCCAGCACCCTATGTCAAAAAATTCTACACACCAGCAGTGTGTGAGGAGACCTGAAAGTGGCACATGGCAGAGTGTGGCGATGGAGACAGCAGCAATGGGAGGCCGTACAGGGACCCATGACAGACTCTGGACCTGGCAGCAGCATGAGGAGGCGGTATATAGGGGCCTATGGCAGATTAGGGGCCTGGCAGCAGCTATGGGAGGCCCATAATCTGCCAGCACCCTATGTCAAAAAATTCTACACAGCAGCAGTGTGTGAGGAGACCTGAAAGTGGCACATGGCAGAGTGTGGCGATGGAGACAGCAGCAATGGGAGGCCGTACAGGGACCCATGACAGACTCTGGACCTGGCAGCAGCATGAGGAGGCGGTATATAGGGGCCCATGGCAGATTAGGGGCCTGGCAGCAGCAATGGGAGGCCCGTAATCTGCCAGCACCCTATGTCAAAAAATTCTACACACCAGCAGTGTGAGGAGACCTGAAAGTGGCACATGGCAGAGTGTGGCGATGGAGACAGCAGCAATGGGAGGCCGTACAGGGACCCATGACAGACTCTGGACCTGGCAGCAGCATGAGGAGGCGGTATATAGGGGCCTATGGCAGATTAGGGGCCTGGCAGCAGCTATGGGAGGCCCATAATCTGCCAGCACCCTATGTCAAAAAATTCAACACACCAGCAGTGTGAGGAGACCTGAAAGTGGCACATGGCATGAGAGACTCTGGACCTGGCAGCAGCATGAGGAAGCGGTATATAGGGGCCTATGGCAGATTAGGGGCCTGGCAGCAGCTATAGGAGGCCCATAATCTGCCAGCACCCTATGTCAAAAAATTCTACACACCAGCAGTGTGTGAGGAGACCTGAAAGTGGCACATGGCAGAGTGTGGCGATGGAGACAGCAGCAATGGGAGGCCGTACAGGGACCCATGAGAGACTCTGGACCTGGCAGCAGCATGAGGAAGCGGTATATAGGGGCCTATGGCAGATTAGGGGCCTGGCAGCAGCTATAGGAGGCCCATAATCTGCCAGCACCCTATGTCAAAAAATTCTACACACCAGCAGTGTGTGAGGAGACCTGAAAGTGGCACATGGCAGAGTGTGGCGATGGAGACAGCAGCAATGGGAGGCCGTACAGGGACCCATGAGAGACTCTGGACCTGGCAGCAGCATGAGGAAGCGGTATATAGGGGCCTATGGCAGATTAGGGGCCTGGCAGCAGCAATGGGAGGCCCATAATCTGCCAGCACCCTATGTCAAAAAATTCTACACAGCAGCAGTGTGTGAGGAGACCTGAAAGTGGCACATGGCAGAGTGTGGCGATGGAGACAGCAGCAATGGGAGGCCGTACAGGGACCCATGACAGACTCTGGACCTGGCAGCAGCATGAGGAGGCGGTATATAGGGGCCTATGGCAGATTAGGGGCCTGGCAGCAGCAATGGGAGGCCCGTAATCTGCCAGCACCCTATGTCAAAAAATTCTACACACCAGCAGTGTGAGGAGACCTGAAAGTGGCACATGGCAGAGTGTGGCGATGGAGACAGCAGCAATGGGAGGCCGTACAGGGACCCATGACAGACTCTGGACCTGGCAGCAGCATGAGGAGGCGGTATATAGGGGCCTATGGCAGATTAGGGGCCTGGCAGCAGCTATGGGAGGCCCATAATCTGCCAGCACCCTATGTCAAAAAATTCAACACACCAGCAGTGTGAGGAGACCTGAAAGTGGCACATGGCATGAGAGACTCTGGACCTGGCAGCAGCATGAGGAAGCGGTATATAGGGGCCTATGGCAGATTAGGGGCCTGGCAGCAGCTATAGGAGGCCCATAATCTGCCAGCACCCTATGTCAAAAAATTCTACACACCAGCAGTGTGTGAGGAGACCTGAAAGTGGCACATGGCAGAGTGTGGCGATGGAGACAGCAGCAATGGGAGGCCGTACAGGGACCCATGACAGACTCTGGACCTGGCAGCAGCATGAGGAGGCGGTATATAGGGGCCCATGGCAGATTAGGGGCCTGGCAGCAGCAATGGGAGGCCCGTAATCTGCCAGCACCCTATGTCAAAAAATTCTACACACCAGCAGTGTGAGGAGACCTGAAAGTGGCACATGGCAGAGTGTGGCGATGGAGACAGCAGCAATGGGAGGCCGTACAGGGACCCATGACAGACTCTGGACCTGGCAGCAGCATGAGGAGGCGGTATATAGGGGCCCATGGCAGATTAGGGGCCTGGCAGCAGCAATGGGAGGCCCGTAATCTGCCAGCACCCTATGTCAAAAAATTCTACACACCAGCAGTGTGAGGAGACCTGAAAGTGGCACATGGCAGAGTGTGGCGATGGAGACAGCAGCAATGGGAGGCCGTACAGGGACCCATGACAGACTCTGGACCTGGCAGCAGCATGAGGAGGCGGTATATAGGGGCCTATGGCAGATTAGGGGCCTGGCAGCAGCTATGGGAGGCCCATAATCTGCCAGCACCCTATGTCAAAAAATTCTACACACCAGCAGTGTGTGAGGAGACCTGAAAGTGGCACATGGCAGAGTGTGGCGATGGAGACAGCAGCAATGGGAGGCCGTACAGGGACCCATGAGAGACTCTGGACCTGGCAGCAGCATGAGGAAGCGGTATATAGGGGCCTATGGCAGATTAGGGGCCTGGCAGCAGCAATGGGAGGCCCATAATCTGCCAGCACCCTATGTCAAAAAATTCTACACAGCAGCAGTGTGTGAGGAGACCTGAAAGTGGCACATGGCAGAGTGTGGCGATGGAGACAGCAGCAATGGGAGGCCGTACAGGGACCCATGACAGACTCTGGACCTGGCAGCAGCATGAGGAGGCGGTATATAGGGGCCTATGGCAGATTAGGGGCCTGGCAGCAGCAATGGGAGGCCCGTAATCTGCCAGCACCCTATGTCAAAAAATTCTACACACCAGCAGTGTGAGGAGACCTGAAAGTGGCACATGGCAGAGTGTGGCGATGGAGACAGCAGCAATGGGAAGCCGTACAGGGACCCATGACAGACTCTGGACCTGGCAGCAGCATGAGGAGGCGGTATATAGGGGCCTATGGCAGATTAGGGGCCTGGCAGCAGCTATGGGAGGCCCATAATCTGCCAGCACCCTATGTCAAAAAATTCAACACACCAGCAGTGTGAGGAGACCTGAAAGTGGCACATGGCATGAGAGACTCTGGACCTGGCAGCAGCATGAGGAAGCGGTATATAGGGGCCTATGGCAGATTAGGGGCCTGGCAGCAGCTATAGGAGGCCCATAATCTGCCAGCACCCTATGTCAAAAAATTCTACACACCAGCAGTGTGTGAGGAGACCTGAAAGTGGCACATGGCAGAGTGTGGCGATGGAGACAGCAGCAATGGGAGGCCGTACAGGGACCCATGACAGACTCTGGACCTGGCAGCAGCATGAGGAAGCGGTATATAGGGGCCTATGGCAGATTAGGGGCCTGGCAGCAGCTATAGGAGGCCCATAATCTGCCAGCACCCTATGTCAAAAAATTCTACACACCAGCAGTGTGTGAGGAGACCTGAAAGTGGCACATGGCAGAGTGTGGCGATGGAGACAGCAGCAATGGGAGGCCGTACAGGGACCCATGACAGACTCTGGACCTGGCAGCAGCATGAGGAAGCGGTATATAGGGGCCTATGGCAGATTAGGGGCCTGGCAGCAGCTATAGGAGGCCCATAATCTGCCAGCACCCTATGTCAAAAAATTCTACACACCAGCAGTGTGTGAGGAGACCTGAAAGTGGCACATGGCAGAGTGTGGCGATGGAGACAGCAGCAATGGGAGGCCGTACAGGGACCCATGAGAGACTCTGGACCTGGCAGCAGCATGAGGAAGCGGTATATAGGGGCCTATGGCAGATTAGGGGCCTGGCAGCAGCAATGGGAGGCCCATAATCTGCCAGCACCCTATGTCAAAAAATTCTACACACCAGCAGTGTGTGAGGAGACCTGAAAGTGGCACATGGCAGAGTGTGGCGATGGAGACAGCAGCAATGGGAGGCCGTACAGGGACCCATGACAGACTCTGGACCTGGCAGCAGCATGAGGAGGCGGTATATAGGGGCCTATGGCAGATTAGGGGCCTGGCAGCAGCTATGGGAGGCCCATAATCTGCCAGCACCCTATGTCAAAAAATTCTACACACCAGCAGTGTGTGAGGAGACCTGAAAGTGGCACATGGCAGAGTGTGGCGATGGAGACAGCAGCAATGGGAGGCCGTACAGGGACCCATGACAGACTCTGGACCTGGCAGCAGCATGAGGAGGCGGTATATAGGGGCCTATGGCAGATTAGGGGCCTGGCAGCAGCTATAGGAGGCCCGTAATCTGCCAGCGCCCTATGTCAAAAAATTCTACACACCAGCAGTGTGTGAGGAGACCTGAAAGTGGCACATGGCAGAGTGTGGCGATGGAGACAGCAGCAATGGGAGGCCGTACAGGGACCCATGAGAGACTCTTGACCTGGCAGCAGCATGAGGAAGCGGTATATAGGGGCCTATGGCAGATTAGGGGCCTGGCAGCAGCTATAGGAGGCCCATAATCTGCCAGCACCCTATGTCAAAAAATTCTACACACCAGCAGTGTGTGAGGAGACCTGAAAGTGGCACATGGCAGAGTGTGGCGATGGAGACAGCAGCAATGGGAGGCCGTACAGGGACCCATGACAGACTCTGGACCTGGCAGCAGCATGAGGAGGCGGTATATAGGGGCCTATGGCAGATTAGGGGCCTGGCAGCAGCTATAGGAGGCCCGTAATCTGCCAGCACCCTATGTCAAAAAATTCTACACACCAGCAGTGTGTGAGGAGACCTGAAAGTGGCACATGGCAGAGTGTGGCGATGGAGACAGCAGCAATGGGAGGCCGTACAGGGACCCATGAGAGACTCTTGACCTGGCAGCAGCATGAGGAAGCGGTATATAGGGGCCTATGGCAGATTAGGGGCCTGGCAGCAGCTATAGGAGGCCCATAATCTGCCAGCACCCTATGTCAAAAAATTCTACACACCAGCAGTGTGTGAGGAGACCTGAAAGTGGCACATGGCAGAGTGTGGCGATGGAGACAGCAGCAATGGGAGGCCGTACAGGGACCCATGACAGACTCTGGACCTGGCAGCAGCATGAGGAAGCGGTATATAGGGGCCTATGGCAGATTAGGGGCCTGGCAGCAGCTATAGGAGGCCCATAATCTGCCAGCACCCTATGTCAAAAAATTCTACACACCAGCAGTGTGTGAGGAGACCTGAAAGTGGCACATGGCAGAGTGTGGCGATGGAGACAGCAGCAATGGGAGGCCGTACAGGGACCCATGAGAGACTCTGGACCTGGCAGCAGCATGAAGAAGCGGTATATAGGGGCCTATGGCAGATTAGGGGCCTGGCAGCAGCTATAGGAGGCCCATAATCTGCCAGCACCCTATGTCAAAAAATTCTACACACCAGCAGTGTGTGAGGAGACCTGAAAGTGGCACATGGCAGAGTGTGGCGATGGAGACAGCAGCAATGGGAGGCCGTACAGGGACCCATGACAGACTCTGGACCTGGCAGCAGCATGAGGAGGCGGTATATAGGGGCCTATGGCAGATTAGGGGCCTGGCAGCAGCTATGGGAGGCCCATAATCTGCCAGCACCCTATGTCAAAAAATTCAACACACCAGCAGTGTGAGGAGACCTGAAAGTGGCACATGGCATGAGAGACTCTGGACCTGGCAGCAGCATGAGGAAGCGGTATATAGGGGCCTATGGCAGATTAGGGGCCTGGCAGCAGCTATAGGAGGCCCATAATCTGCCAGCACCCTATGTCAAAAAATTCTACACACCAGCAGTGTGTGAGGAGACCTGAAAGTGGCACATGGCAGAGTGTGGCGATGGAGACAGCAGCAATGGGAGGCCGTACAGGGACCCATGAGAGACTCTGGACCTGGCAGCAGCATGAGGAAGCGGTATATAGGGGCCTATGGCAGATTAGGGGCCTGGCAGCAGCTATAGGAGGCCCATAATCTGCCAGCACCCTATGTCAAAAAATTCTACACACCAGCAGTGTGTGAGGAGACCTGAAAGTGGCACATGGCAGAGTGTGGCGATGGAGACAGCAGCAATGGGAGGCCGTACAGGGACCCATGAGAGACTCTGGACCTGGCAGCAGCATGAGGAAGCGGTATATAGGGGCCTATGGCAGATTAGGGGCCTGGCAGCAGCAATGGGAGGCCCATAATCTGCCAGCACCCTATGTCAAAAAATTCTACACACCAGCAGTGTGTGAGGAGACCTGAAAGTGGCACATGGCAGAGTGTGGCGATGGAGACAGCAGCAATGGGAGGCCGTACAGGGACCCATGACAGACTCTGGACCTGGCAGCAGCATGAGGAGGCGGTATATAGGGGCCTATGGCAGATTAGGGGCCTGGCAGCAGCTATGGGAGGCCCATAATCTGCCAGCACCCTATGTCAAAAAATTCTACACACCAGCAGTGTGTGAGGAGACCTGAAAGTGGCACATGGCAGAGTGTGGCGATGGAGACAGCAGCAATGGGAGGCCGTACAGGGACCCATGACAGACTCTGGACCTGGCAGCAGCATGAGGAGGCGGTATATAGGGGCCTATGGCAGATTAGGGGCCTGGCAGCAGCTATAGGAGGCCCATAATCTGCCAGCACCCTATGTCAAAAAATTCTACACACCAGCAGTGTGTGAGGAGACCTGAAAGTGGCACATGGCAGAGTGTGGCGATGGAGACAGCAGCAATGGGAGGCCGTACAGGGACCCATGAGAGACTCTGGACCTGGCAGCAGCATGAGGAAGCGGTATATAGGGGCCTATGGCAGATTAGGGGCCTGGCAGCAGCTATAGGAGGCCCATAATCTGCCAGCACCCTATGTCAAAAAATTCTACACACCAGCAGTGTGTGAGGAGACCTGAAAGTGGCACATGGCAGAGTGTGGCGATGGAGACAGCAGCAATGGGAGGCCGTACAGGGACCCATGACAGACTCTGGACCTGGCAGCAGCATGAGGAAGCGGTATATAGGGGCCTATGGCAGATTAGGGGCCTGGCAGCAGCTATAGGAGGCCCATAATCTGCCAGCACCCTATGTCAAAAAATTCTACACACCAGCAGTGTGTGAGGAGACCTGAAAGTGGCACATGGCAGAGTGTGGCGATGGAGACAGCAGCAATGGGAGGCCGTACAGGGACCCATGAGAGACTCTGGACCTGGCAGCAGCATGAGGAAGCGGTATATAGGG
The DNA here is from genome assembly GCF_062004578.1 of Staurois parvus. Lineage (NCBI taxonomy): Eukaryota > Metazoa > Chordata > Amphibia > Anura > Ranidae > Staurois > Staurois parvus. The sequence continues at coordinate 3,862,511 of NW_028318226.1, forward strand.
GCCTATGGCAGATTATGGGCCTGGCAGCAGCTATAGGAGGCCCATAATCTGCCAGCACCCTATGTCAAAAAATTCTACACACCAGCAGTGTGTGAGGAGACCTGAAAGTGGCACATGGCAGAGTGTGGCGATGGAGACAGCAGCAATGGGAGGCCGTACAGGGACCCATGAGAGACTCTGGACCTGGCAGCAGCATGAGGAAGCGGTATATAGGGGCCTATGGCAGATTAGGGGCCTGGCAGCAGCTATGGGAGGCCCATAATCTGCCAGCACCCTATGTCAAAAAATTCTACACACCAGCAGTGTGTGAGGAGACCTGAAAGTGGCACATGGCAGAGTGTGGCGATGGAGACAGCAGCAATGGGAGGCCGTACAGGGACCCATGAGAGACTCTGGACCTGGCAGCAGCATGAGGAGGCGGTATATAGGGGCCTATGGCAGATTAGGGGCCTGGCAGCAGCTATGGGAGGCCCGTAATCTGCCAGCACCCTATGTCAAAAAATTCTACACACCAGCAGTGTGTGAGGAGACCTCAAAGTGGCACATGTTTGAGGCATGATTCATGGCGGATTTAGTCAGTTGTGTCAGGAACTGGTGGTTTGAAATCCAGACTAATCCACGCCTGATTCATTTTCACAAACGTGAGTCTCTCCACACTTTGGGTGGACAGTCGTGTCCTCCGCGGAGTTACAATACCTCCTGCCGCACTAAACACGCGCTCCGATGCCACGCTACTGGCCGGGCATGACAGCCTTTCAAGGGCAAATTCAGCTAGTTGGGGCCAAAGGTCAAGTTTCGTTGCCCAGTAGTCAAGGGGATTGTCTACCTCGGTTGGCAGGGTGCTGTCCAAGTAGGCCCAAGCCTGTTGTTTGAGGTCGTGCTCCAGGTCCACCTGATGCTGCTGCTGCTGCTGCGGCTGGTTAGTAGTTTCCTCACTGCGCTGGTGAAGAAAGCTACTCATCATCGACTGCAGACTGAGGCAGCTGCTGCTGGTGGAGCTGCCACTGCTACTACCACCCCACCCCTCCCCTGCTGCCATGGCAGCGGAACGCGAGCGCACAGGGCCCACAGTGTCTGAGGATGGACGTTGGCGCACAAAGGCAGAGACCAACTGACTACATAGGTGGTTTTTATAGTACGTTATTTTGGCCTCCCTCTCAGCAGGTGTGAAAAAGGCCACCATTTTGGAACGGTAGCGAGGGTCCAACAAGGTGGACAGCCAAAAGTCATCCCTCTGTCTGATGGTTATTATTCGGCTGTCGCTACGCAAGCAAGCGAGCATGCTATGGGCCATTTGTGCCAAGGAATGCGAGGGACTCCCTGCCTCCATCTCCACAGCATACTGCCACGGTGCGTCTGGGTCCTCTGTCTCCTCCTCCTCCTCCTCTACCAGATGCTCCTGCTCCTCCACTCCTGTCCGCTGAGTGGAAAAACCACCCATTTCACTCAATAATTCCTGAGCACAAATGTCCTCCTCTACCTCCTCCTCTTCTTCCTGTCCTGCCCCCACAGGGGTCATGTGGCGTTGAGATCTGTGCGCCACGTCTACCGCACCCTGACCAGCCATTGTTAACAGCATTTGTTCAAGGACGTGCAACAGAGGAATGGCGTCGTTCATCCCATAGTCCTGCCGACTCACGAATAGCATGGCCTCCTCAAAGGGCCTGAGCAAGCGGCAGGTGTCACGCATGAGCTGCCAATGGCTGACATCGAAGTTACACAGGGGAGTACCTTTATCCGCTTGTAACATCAGGAAATCGGTGATGGCCTTTCGCTGTTCGTAAAGGCGGTCTAACATGTGTAGGGTTGAATTCCACCTTGTTGCAACGTCGCAGATCAGGCGATGCTGTGGAATTCCGTTCTGCCGCTGCAGCTCAAGGAGGGTGTGCTTTGCGGTGTAGGAATGGCTGAAATGCATGCAAAGTTTACGTGACATTTTAAGGATGTCTTGCAGTGGGATGGTGGATTTTAAGAACCGCTTGACAACCAGATTGAACACGTGAGCCATGCATGGCGCATGGCACAACCTTCCTTGACGCAGAGCAGACACCATGTTCTTTCCGTTGTCGGTCAACATGGTTCCGATTTTCAGTTTGCGCGGAGACAGCCATCTGTCGATTTCTCTGTTCATTACACTCAGAAGTTCCTCCCCTGTGTGACTACGTTCGCCAAGGCATACCAGGTGCAGAACAGCGTGACACCGTTGCGCCCTGCACATGTGATATGCCGGTCGGGTAATGGGACTTGGCACGGGGGTGGCGGCTGAGGACACGGCGGAAGAAGAGGTGGTAGAGGCGGACATCTTTGCCGGACCAAGGACGTGCAAACGTGGAGGCAAAAGCGGCGTGACCTGTCCAAGTTGCTGGTGCGGCTGTGACGGCACCACGTTCACCCAGTGGGCCGTAAATGACATGTACTGTCCCTGACCATAGTTACAGCTCCACACGTCGGCGCTGCCGTGCACTTTGGCAGAGACCGACATGCTCAAAGACTGGCCCACCATGTCTTCTACATGTGAATGCAGGGCTGGCACTGCCTTTTTGGCGAAGAAATGACGGCTTGGCACTCTCCACCGCGGCGCGGCACAAGCCATCATTTCTCTGAAAGGTGCTGAGTCCACCACTTGGAAAGGGAGGGACTGCAGCACCAGCAACTTGGACAGGAGGACGTTCAGCTTTTGCACCGTCGGGTGCGTGCTCGCAAACTGTTGTCTCTTGGAAACGGATTCCAAGAAAGACTGCTGACGGAATCCGTGAAGAGGAGTAGCAGGAGAAGGAGCATCTGAACGAGCGGAAGATGCCAACGAGCGACAACTCCCCTCAGCAGAGGTGTTGGAGCCTTGACTGGCTGATGGAGGGCGATTGACGTCGGGTGACGGAGCAAGTAACGGAGCGGGTGATGGAGCGGGGGCTGGGGCGGGCAGAACCGCCGTATCTTTATCACGGTTTTCCCAGGCCACCAAATGGCGACGCTGCATATGCTGCCGCAACGCTGTAGTCCCAACATGGGCCCCCTGGCCACGCTTGACTTTCTGGCCACATAGTCGACATACGGCTACGTTTACTTCCTCGGGCGGCTTGACGAAAAATTGCCACACCGCCGAGTAGGAAACTTTGCCCCCGATACTCCTCACTGGCTGACTGCTGCTTCCTCCGTGCACACCGGCACCACTACTGGCCGTGGTGGTAGGCTGCAGTGGAGCTGGTGCTCTACTCCGTGGACGTTTGGCTCCACTGACACTGCTGCGACCCTGCTGCTGTCTCCTGGGCAACCCACCGACTGTTTTGCTCGCTGCCAAGCTGCCACCCTCTTCTCCTGATGATGCGGAAGAAATTGCCTGATGACGACGAGGCTGCCAAGTGCGATCAACCTCCTCATCATCAAGTAGGGTCTCCGCCTCACTACTAGCCCCCTCGGCTGCGTCTGGGTCAGGAGACAGACCTGTCTCTAGACCGGCTACCGAGCCACTCTCCTCGCCACTACTTCTTCGTCTGGCTGCTGAAAAGGCGGATGTCTCCCCCCGTTCCTGACCGCCCTCTGTTAGCTCTTCCTCACTGTACAGTGGGGCTGAGCCCACAGCATGCGATACTTCGCTTGGTGAGGGAACACCAAAGGACAGGGGCAGGTAGAGGACACGTGATTTCAGTGGGCTTGGTCCCGGGCCATGCCAACTAACGGTTGTGTCTGACGTACCCACCGACCGTTGGCTGTAGGTGTCAGAGGTGACCTGGGAAGAGGAAGACGACCGAGCCAACCAATCGACGACGGCAGGGTTGTCGGTGGAGACACGACCGCTGGATGACACCGGGAGCACTGGCCTCTGGCTGCGAATAGTGCTGCCTCGACCCCTTCCTCTGCTGCCACGTCTGCTCGCTCCTAAAACATTGCCTCCTCTGCCACTCCTCTGCATGTTGTCTGACATACTCTTTAATTAAACGATTATGTGTCCCTGAGTAACAATTCTGTGTCCCTGAGTAACAATTCTGTGTCTGTGCGAGTAACAATTCTGTGGCCCTAAGTAACAGTTCTGTGGCCCTCAGTAACAATTCTGTGTCCCTGATTAACGTTTCTGTGGCCCCAAGTAACAGTTCTGTGGCCCTCAGTAACAATTCTGTGTCTGTGCGAGTAACAATTCTGTGTCTGTGCGAGTAACAATTCTGTGGCCCTAAGTAAAGTTTCTGTGGCCCTAAGTAACAATTCTCTGGCACTCAGTAACAATTCTGTCTGTCCCTGAGTAACAATTCTCTGGCACTCAGTAACAATTCTGTCTGTCCCTGAGTAAAAATTCTGTGGCCCTAAGTAAAGTTTCTGGGGCCCTGAGTAACAATTATCTGGCACTCAGTAACAATTCTGTCTGTCCCTGAGTAACAATTCTCTGGCACTCAGTAACAATTCTGTCTGTCCCTGAGTAAAAATTCTCTGGCCCTAAGTAAAGTTTCTGGGGCCCTGAGTAACAATTATCTGGCACTCAGTAACAATTCTGTCTGTCCCTTAGTAACAATTCTCTGGCACTCAGTAACAATTCTGTCTGTCCCTGAGTAAAAATTCTCTGGCCCTAAGTAAAGTTTCTGTGGCCCTGAGTAACAATTCTCTGGCACTCCGTAACAATTCTGTCTGTCCCTGAGTAACAATTCTCTGGCACTCAGTAACAATTCTGTCTGTCCCTGAGTAAAAATTCTGTGGCCCTAATTAAAGTTTCTGTGGCCCTAAGTAACAATTCTCTGGCACTCAGTAACAATTCTGTCTGTCCCTGAGTAACAATTCTCTGGCACTCGGTAACAATTCTGTCTGTCCCTGAGTAACAATTCTCTGGCACTCAGTAACAATTCTGTCTGTCCCTGAGTAAAAATTCTGTGGCCCTAATTAAAGTTTCTGTGGCCCTAAGTAACAATTCTCTGGCACTCAGTAACAATTCTGTCTGTCCCTGAGTAACAATTCTCTGGCACTCAGTAACAATTCTGTCTGTCCCTGAGTAACAATTCTCTGGCACTCAGTAACAATTCTGTCTGTCCCTGAGTAAAAATTCTGTGGCCCTAAGTAAAGTTTCTGTGGCCCTGAGTAACAATTCTCTGGCACTCCGTAACAATTCTGTCTGTCCCTGAGTAACAATTCTCTGGCACTCAGTAACAATTCTGTCTGTCCCTGAGTAAAAATTCTGTGGCCCTAATTAAAGTTTCTGTGGCCCTAAGTAACAATTCTCTGGCACTCAGTAACAATTCTGTCTGTCCCTGAGTAACAATTCTCTGGCACTCGGTAACAATTCTGTCTGTCCCTGAGTAACAATTCTCTGGCACTCAGTAACAATTCTGTCTGTCCCTGAGTAAAAATTCTGTGGCCCTAATTAAAGTTTCTGTGGCCCTAAGTAACAATTCTCTGGCACTCAGTAACAATTCTGTCTGTCCCTGAGTAACAATTCTCTGGCACTCCGTAACAATTCTGTCTGTCCCTGAGTAACAATTCTCTGGCACTCCGTAACAATTCTGTCTGTCCCTGAGTATGAATTCCGTGGCCCTAACTAGCGTTTCTTTGTCCCTAAGTAAAGTTTCTGTGGCCCTCAGTAACAGTTCTGTGTCTGTGCGAGTAACAATTCTGTGTCTGTGCGAGTAACAATTCTGTGGCCCTAAGTAAAGTTTCTGTGGCCCTAAGTAACAATTCTCTGGCACTCCGTAACAATTCTGTCTGTCCCTGAGTAACAATTCTCTGGCACTCAGTAACAATTCTGTCTGTCCCTGAGTAAAAATTCTGTGGCCCTAAGTAAAGTTTCTGTGGCCCTGAGTAACAATTCTCTGGCACTCCGTAACAATTCTGTCTGTCCCTGAGTAACAATTCTCTGGCACTCAGTAACAATTCTGTCTGTCCCTGAGTAAAAATTCTGTGGCCCTAAGTAAAGTTTCTGTGGCCCAGAGTAACAATTCTCTAGCACTCCGTAACAATTCTGTCTGTCCCTGAGTATGAATTCTGTGGCCCTAACTAGCGTTTCTTTGTCCCTAAGTAACAGTTCTGTGGCCCTGAGTAACAATTCTGTGTCTGTGCGAGTAACAATTCTGTGGCCCTAAGTAACAGTTCTGTGGCCCTCAGTAACAGTTCTGTGTCTGTGCGAGTAACAATTCTGTGTCTGTGCGAGTAACAATTCTGTGGCCCTAAGTAACAGTTCTGTGGCCTTCAGTAACAATTCTGTGTCTGTGCGAGTAACAATTCTGTGTCTGTGCGAGTAACAATTCTGTGGCCCTAAGTAAAGTTTCTGTGGCCCTAAGTAACAATTCTCTGGCACTCAGTAACAATTCTGTCTGTCCCTGAGTAACAATTCTCTGGCACTCAGTAACAATTCTGTCTGTCCCTGAGTAAAAATTCTGTGGCCCTAAGTAAAGTTTCTGTGGCCCTGAGTAACAATTCTCTGGCACTCCGTAACAATTCTGTCTGTCCCTGAGTAACAATTCTCTGGCACTCAGTAACAATTCTGTCTGTCCCTGAGTAAAAATTCTGTGGCCCTAAGTAAAGTTTCTGTGGCCCAGAGTAACAATTCTCTGGCACTCCGTAACAATTCTGTCTGTCCCTGAGTATGAATTCTGTGGCCCTAACTAGCGTTTCTTTGTCCCTAAGTAACAGTTCTGTGGCCCTGAGTAACAATTCTGTGTCTGTGCGAGTAACAATTCTGTGGCCCTAAGTAACAGTTCTGTGGCCCTCAGTAACAGTTCTGTGTCTGTGCGAGTAACAATTCTGTGTCTGTGCGAGTAACAATTCTGTGGCCCTAAGTAACAGTTCTGTGGCCTTCAGTAACAATTCTGTGTCTGTGCGAGTAACAATTCTGTGTCTGTGCGAGTAACAATTCTGTGGCCCTAAGTAAAGTTTCTGTGGCCCTAAGTAACAATTCTCTGGCACTCAGTAACAATTCTGTCTGTCCCTGAGTAACAATTCTCTGGCACTCAGTAACAATTCTGTCTGTCCCTGAGTAAAAATTCTGTGGCCCTAAGTAAAGTTTCTGTGGCCCTAAGTAACAATTCTCTGGCACTCAGTAACAATTCTGTCTGTCCCTGAGTAACAATTCTCTGGCACTGAGTAACAATTCTGTCTGTCCCTGAGTAAAAATTCTGTGGCCCTAATTAAAGTTTCTGTGGCCCTAAGTAACAATTCTCTGGCACTCAGTAACAATTCTGTCTGTCCCTGAGTAACAATTCTCTGGCACTCAGTAACAATTCTGTCTGTCCCTGAGTAACAATTCTGTGGCCCTAATAACGTTTCTGTGGCCCTAAGTAACAATTCTCTGGCACTGAGTAACAATTCTGTCTGTCCCTGATTATGAATTCTGTGGCCCTAACTAGCGTTTCTTTGTCCCTTAATAACGATTCTGTGGCCCTCATTAACAAGTCTGTGTCCCTGAGTAATGGTTCTCTGTCCCTAAGTAACTTTTCTCTGTCCCCAATTATCGTTTCTGTGGCCCTAACTCTGTCCCTGTCCCTAGTACAGAGCGGTCTGCCTCTGTTCAATAACTGCAGGCAAATGAAGAATTCCAAAATGGCCGCTATTTATAGCTCGACCATTACACAGTGCTGGCTGGCTGGCTGCTGATAGGCTGATGCGATCACATGTAGTTGAGGAATGCATTATGGGTCAGCGCGCCTTGTCTGCGCGCCTTCCCAGACATCCCCGCTCCGTCGCCGCACATGTCAGCCGCCATTTTCTGAAAAATTTCGATTCGCGCGTCCGAATTAGGCTATTTTTCGGATTCGGCACGAATCGAAATTTTTCCGATATTCGACTCGAATTCCACTTCGGATACTTCGATTCGCTCATCTCTATTCATGATGTGTGATTTTGTTTTGTTTATTTTGTAGTAAGAGATGCGATTAAATTGATGCAATACTTTGTGAGCAGCCAGCAGCGATATCTCCAGTGCTGATAAAGTCAGTATGACATCATCTACAAATAATGATATGATATGAGTGTGGTCGTTAACTGAGATTCCAAATATTTTAGAATGAGCCCTAATGTTTTCAGCCAAAGGTTCCATGAGAAGAGTAAAGATTAAAGGTGATAAAGGGCAGCCTTGGTGAGTGCCATTAGTTATAGGAAAGCTGTTGGATATCATTCCTTCTGTAAAAACTTTGGCAGATGGGGTTGTATATAGTGCCATAATGGCTGAATGGATGTTACCTGTAAAGCTAAATCTAGTCAAGGTTTGGGATAAGTATCCCCAATGTATGCGGTCAAACGCTTTTTCTACATCTAATGTTAGAAGAAGGGAAGGAACTTTGTTTTGTAAGGTATGGTGGAGGACATTTATGATCCTACGGGTAGCATCAGGGGCTTGTCGGCCTCCTATAAATCTCACTTGATCTGCATTGATCAATGAGGGAAGCCATTGTGCTATGGGGTTAGCTATGATCTTAGCATAAATTTTCAAGTCTGTGTTTAATAATGATATAGGACAGAAGTTTTGGGGGTGATTTGGCTCTTTCCATGGTTTTGGAAGGGTAATGATAGTTGCATTGATCATTTCTGAGGGAAGGAGGCTGAGGACGCTGCAGCATTAAATGTTTTTTCTAAGTATGGGCTCAATTATGTCATGTGTAGATAGTGATATTCTGCTGAAAGCCCATCAGGGTCGTGAGATTTATTTGTAGGTAAGGACTTCACTGTATTGTACTGTACTTCAGTTTTTGAAATAGGTTGATTCAGTGTGGTCAGCTGAGATGGGGACAGTATAGGTAAGTCCACTGATTCTAACAATTTGTTTATATCTAGTGTATTAGGTTGGGGAGTTTGGTAGTCATCTTTTAGATTATATAATGATATAGATTTTATAATAGGCTTTAAATGCATCCACAATTTCTTGCAGATTATATACACATTTTTTAGTGAGTGGGTGAACAATAAATGATCATTTTTGTTTGTAGGTTCTCTCCTTAACTTGAGATGCCAAAAGCTTGCCAGCTTTGTTTCCATGGTAGTAAAATCTGGCTTTAAGGGATACAAGTTTTGTGTTATGATAAGCTACTAGGAGTGTGCAAAGTTGATGTCTGACTTGCATCAGTTGGGAACTGAAGTTAGAATTGGTTATGAACATTTGCAGCGTAACGCTGCGCAAAGGGCCACCATCCTTAGTGGAGGTGTCCATAGACACAGAGGGAACCGCGTTGAAGTTTCCGCATATAATAATAATAATAACAAACCCTTGTCGGAGTCTATTGACTTTCTTCAAGATCTTTTGTAGATATGAGATCTGCCTTTTGTTTGGCAGATATATGTTAACTACTGCATATTTAGTATTATCTATCTCACATACCAGTATCACATATCTGCTAGAATCATCTGTGTGTGTAGAGATATGAGAGAAGGTAACCGTGTCTTTGTTGCGATTAAAACCCCTCTTTTTTTAGAATTGGCGTTTGATGTAAATGTGAGGAAAATGTATATGGTTGAGGTGAGGTGGTTTGTCTTTATGAAAGTGCGTTTCCTGAAGACACATGGGGGTTTATTTACTAAAGCTGGAGAGTCCAAAATCAGACTCCCTTCTGCATAGAAACCAATCAGCTTCCAGGTTTCATTGCCAAAGCTTCATTGAACAAGCTGAGGTTAGAAGCTGATTGGTTTCTATGCAGAAGGGAGTCTGATTTTGGACTCTCCAGCTTTAGTAAATAAATCCCATGATGTCACTTTTGCAATTTCTAGCTTCGCGCCATAGCATAGAGTGCTTTGTTGGGCTATTTAATCCTTTCACATTCAAAGAAGAGATTTTAAACTGCATGTAGATGGGGTGAAAAGGAGTTGATACAGTGTTGTAGGGATGAGTAGATAGCAGAGAATACGTCACCTATAAGGTTGACTTGACTGTAGCTTGAGAACATGGTTGAAGGAGGACCTTGGTATAACTTCCCGTCTTCTTGCATTCGTAGGGCACTTAATTTAGATTTCTGGTGTTTGTTAGACAAACATTATATATTTTTTTAAAGCAGATACCCTAGTGAATGGTGGGTGCTACAATTTATTACG